>NW_027480491.1:1306191-1923037 GCF_051401765.1 Calliopsis andreniformis | reverse complement strand
TCAATACTCAATCCTCAATCCTCAATCCTCAATCCTGAATCCTCAATTCTCGATCCTCAATTTTCAATCCTCAACACTCAATCTTCAATCCTCGATCCTCAATCTTCAATCCTCAATCCCCAATCCTCAATCCTCAATACTCAGTCTTCAATCCTCCATCCTCAATCCTCAATCCTCAATCCTCAATCCTCAATCCTCAATCCTCAATCCTCAATCCTCAATCCTCAATCCTCAATTCTCAATCCTGAATACTCAATCTTCAATCCTCAATCCTCAATCCTCAATCCTCAATCCTCAATCCTCACTCTACAATCCTGAATACCCAATCCTCAATCTTCAATCCTCAATCCTCAATACTCAGTTCTCAATCCTCAATCCTCAGTCCTCAGACCTCAAACCTCAATCCTCAACCCGCAGCCCTCATTCTCAATCCTCAATCCTCAATTCTCAGTCCTCAGCCCTCAAGCCTCAATCCTCAACCGTCAGACCTCATCCTCAATCCTCAATTATCAGCCCTCAATCCTCAATCCTCAATCCTCTATCCTCAATCCTCATTCTACAATCCTCAATACCCAATCCTCAATCTTCAATCCTCAATCCTCAATCCTCAATCCTCAATCATCAATCGTCACTCTTCAATCCTCAATACCCAATCATCAGTCTTCAATTTTCAATCCTCAAACCTCAATTCTCAATCCTCAATCCTCAGTCCTCAGACATCAAACCTCAATCCCGAACCCTCAGCCCTCATCCTCATTCCTCAATCCTCAATCGTCAATACTCAATCCTCAATCCTCAACCCACAATCCTCAATGTTCAATCCTCAATACCCAATCCTCAATACTCAGACCTCAAACGTCAATACTCCACCCTCAGTCCTCGTCCTCAATCCACAACCCTCAATCCTCGATCCTCAATGTTCAATCATCAATATTCAATCCTCAATCCTCAATCCTCAATCCACAATACTCAATCCTCAATCCTCAATCCTCAATCCTCAACACTCAACCATCAATCCTCAACTCTCAATACTCAATAGAATATCCTGAATTCTCAGGATTCAATACTCAAACCTCAACACACAACCCTCAATCCTCAATCCACAATCCTCAATACTCAATCCTCAATCGTCAATACTCAATCTTCAATCCTCCATCCTCAATCCTCGATCCACAATCCTCAATGCTCAATCCTCAATCCTCAATCCTCAATCCTCAATTTTCAATCCTAAATACTCAATCTTCAATCCTCAATCCTCAATCCTCAATCCTCAATCCTCAATCCTCATTCTACAATCCTCAATACCCAATCCTCAACCTTCAATCCTGAATCCTCAATCCTCAATCCTCAATTCTCAATCCTCAATCCTCAGTCCTCAGACCTCAAACCTCAATCCTCAACCCTCAGCCGTCATTCAAAATCCTCAATCCTCAATTCTCAGGCCTCAGCCCTCAAGCCTCAATCCTCAACCCTCAGACCTCATCCTCAATCCTCAATACTCAATCTTCAATCCTCCATCCTCAATCCTCAATCCTCAATCCTCAATCCTCAATCGTCAGGCATCAATCCTCAATACTCAATCTTCAATCCTCAATCCTCAATCCTCATTCCTCAATCCTCATTCTTCAATCCTCAATACTCAATCCTCAATCCTCAATCCTCAATCCTGAATACTCAATCCTCAATCCTCAAATTTCAATCCTCAATACTCAATCTTCAATCCTCAATCCTCAATTCTCAATCGTCAATCCTCAGTCCTCAGTCCTCAAACCTCAATCCTCAACCCTCAGGCCTCATCCCCAATCCTCAATCCTCAATCTTCAACCCTCAATCCTCAATCCTCAATCCTCAATCCTCAATCCTCAATCCTCAATCCTCAATCCTCAATCGTCAGTCTTCAATCCTCAATACTTAATCTTGAATCCTCAACACTCAATCCTCAATCCTCAATACTCATTCTTCAATCCTCAATACTCAGTCCCCAATCCTCAATACTCTATCTTCAATGCTCAATCCTCAATCCTCAATCGTCAAACCTCATTCTACAATCCTCAATCCTCCATCCTCAATCCACAATCCTCAATCCTCAATCCTCCAACGTCAGGCATCAATCCTCAATACTCAATCTTCAATCCTCAATCCTCAATCCTCAATTCTCAATCCTCAATCTTCAATCCTCAATACTCAATCCTCAATCCTCAATCGTCAGTCCCCAATCCTCAACACTCAATCTTCAATCCTCAATTCTCAATCCTCAATCCTCTATCCTCAATCCTCATTCTACAATCCGCAATACCCAATCCTCAATCTTCAATCCTCAACCCTCAATCCTCAATCCTCTATCATCAATCGTCACTCTTCAATCCTCAATACCCAATCCTCAGTCTTCAATTTTCAATCCTCAATCCTCAATTCTCAATCCTCAATCCTGAGTCCTCAGTCCTCAAACCTCAATCCTCAACACTCAGCCCTCATTCTTAATCCTCAATCCTCAATTCTCGGTCATCAGCCCTCAAACCTCAATCCTCAACCCTCAGACCTCATCCTCAATCCTCAATTATCAATCGTCAATCCTCAATCTTCAATCCAGAATACTCAATCTTCAAACCTCAATACTCAATCTTCAATCTTCATCCTCAGTCCTCAATCCTCAATCCTCAATCCTCAATCCAAAATCTTCAATCATCAATTTTCAATCTTCAGTCCTCAATCCTCAATCCTCAATCCTCAATCCTCAATCCTCAATGTTCAATCCGCAATACCCAATCCTCAATCTTCAGTCCTCAATCCTCAACCCTCAATCCTCAATCCTCAATACTCAATCCTCAATCCTCAGTCCTCAAACCTCAAACCTCGATCTTCAATCCTCAATACTCAATCTTCAAACCTCGGTCCTCAATCCTCAATCCTCAATCCGCAATCCTCAATCGTCAGTCTTCAATCCTCAATCCTCAGTCCTCAAACCTCAATTCTGAATCCTCAACCCTGAATCCTCAATCCTCAATCCTCAATCCTCAATCCTCAATCCTCAATCCTCAATTTTCAATCCTGAATACTCAATCTTCAATCCTCAATCCTCAATCCTCTATTCTCAATCCTCAATCCTCATTCTACAATCCTCAATCCTCAATTTTCAATCCTCAATTCTCAATCTTCAATCCTCAATCCTCAATCCTCAATCCTCAATCCTCAATCCTCATTCTACAATCCTCAATACCCAATCCTCAATCTTCAATCCTCAATCCTCAATCCTCAATTCTCAATCCTCAATCCTCAGTCCTCAGACCTCAAACTTCAATCCTCAACCCTCAGCCATCATTCTCAATCCTCAATCCTCAATTCTCAGTCCTCAGCCCTCAAGCCTCAATCCTCAACCCTCAGACCTCATCCTCAATCCTCAATTATCAATCCACAATCCTCAATCTTAAGTCCTCAATACTCAATCTTCAATCCTCAATCCTCAGTCCTCAAACCACAGTTCTGAATCCTCAATACTCAACCTTCAATCCTCAATCCTCAGTCCTCAATACTCAACCATCAGTCCTAAGTTCTCAATACTCAATCCCCAATCCCCAATCTTCAATCCTCAATACTCAATCTTCAATCCTCAATCCTCAATCCTCAATCCTCAATGCTCAATCCCCAATCCTCAATCCTCAACCCTCAATCTTCAATCATCAATAATCAATCTGCAATCCTCAAACATCAATCCTCAATCCTCAATCCTCAATCTTCAACACTCTATACTCAATCCTCAATCCTCAATCCTCAATCCTCAATCCTCAATCCTCAATTTTCAATCCTCAATTCTCAATCTTCAATCCTCAATCCTCAATCCTCAATCCTCAATCCTCAATCCTCAATCCTCATTCTACAATCCTCAATACCCAATGCTCAATCTTCAATCCTCAATCCTCAATCCTCAATTCTCAATCCTCAATCCTCAGTCCTCAGTCCTCAAACCACAATCCTCAACCCTCAGCCCTCATTCTCAACCCTCAATCCTCAATTCTCAGTCATCAGCCCTCAAACCTCAATCCTCAACCCTCAGACCTCATCCTCAATCCTCAATTATCAATAATCAATCCTCAATCTTCAATCCAGAATACTCAATCTTCAATCCTCAATACTCAATCTTCAATCTTCAATCCTCAGTCCTCAATCCTCAATCCTCAATCCTCAATCCTCAACCTTCAATCATCAATACTCAGTCTTCAATCCTCAATCCTCAATCCTCAATCCTCAATCCTCATTCTTCAATCCTCAATACACAATCCTCAATCTTCAATCCTCAATCCTCAATGCTCAATTCTCAATCCTCAATCCTCAATCCACAGACCTCAAACATCAATACTCAACCCTCAGTCCTCGTCCTCAATCCACAACAGTCAATCCTCAATCCAAAATCTTCAATCATCAATATTCAATCTTCAGTCCTCAATCCTCAATCCTCAATCCTCAATTCTCAATCCTGAATACTCAATCTTCAATCCTCAATCCTCAATCCTCAATCCTCAATCCTCAATCCTCACTCTACAATCCTGAATACCCAATCCTCAATCTTCAATCCTCAATCCTCAATACTCAGTTCTCAATCCTCAATCCTCAGTCCTCAGACCTCAAACCTCAATCCTCAATCCGCAGCCCTCATTCTCAATCCTCAATCCTCAATTCTCAGTCCTCAGCCCTCAAGCCTCAATCCTCAACCGTCAGACCTCATCCTCAACCCTCAATTATCAGCCCTCAATCCTCAATCCTCAATCCTCTATCCTCAATCCTCATTCTACAATCCTCAATACCCAATCCTCAATCTTCAATCCTCAATCCTCAATCCTCAATCCTCAATCATCAATCGTCACTCTTCAATCCTCAATACCCAATCATCAGTCTTCAATTTTCAATCCTCAAACCTCAATTCTCAATCATCAATCCTCAGTCCTCAGACATCAAACCTCAATCCCGAACCCTCAGCCCTCATCCTCATTCCTCAATCCTCAATCGTCGATACTCAATCCTCAATCCTCAACCCACAATCCTCAATGTTCAATCCTCAATACCCAATCCTCAATACTCAGACCTCAAACGTCAATACTCAACCCTCAGTCCTCGTCCTCAATCCACAACCCTCAATCCTCGATCCTCAATGTTCAATCATCAATATTCAATCCTCAATCCTCAATCCTCAATCCACAATACTCAATCCTCAATCCTCAATCCTCAATCCTCAACACTCAACCATCAATCCTCAACTCTCAATACTCAATAGAATATCCTGAATTCTCAGGATTCAATACTCAAACCTCAACACACAACCCTCAATCCTCAATCCACAATCCTCAATACTCAATCCTCAATCGTCAATACTCAATCTTCAATCCTCCATCCTCAATCCTCGATCCACAATCCTCAATGCTCAATCCTCAATCCTCAATCCTCAATCCTCAATTTTCAATCCTAAATACTCAATCTTCAATCCTCAATCCTCAATCCTCAATCCTCAATCCTCAATCCTCATTCTACAATCCTCAATACCCAATCCTCAACCTTCAATCCTCAATCCTCAATCCTCAATCCTCAATTCTCAATCCTCAATCCTCAGTCCTCAGACCTCAAACCTCAATCCTCAACCCTCAGACGTCATTCAAAATCCTCAATCCTCAATTCTCAGGCCTCAACCCTCAAGCCTCAATCCTCAACCCTCAGACCTCATCCTCAATCCTCAATACTCAATCTTCAATCCTCCATCCTCAATCCTCAATCCTCAATCCTCAATCCTCAATCGTCAGGCATCAATCCTCAATACTCAATCTTCAATCCTCAATCCTCAATCCTCATTCCTCAATCCTCATTCTTCAATCCTCAATACTCAATCCTCAATCCTCAATCCTCAATCCTGAATACTCAATCCTCAATCCTCAAATTTCAATCCTCAATACTCAATCTTCAATCCTCAATCCTCAATTCTCAATCGTCAATCCTCAGTCCTCAGTCCTCAAACCTCAATCCTCAACCCTCAGGCCTCATCCCCAATCCTCAATCCTCAATCTTCAACCCTCAATCCTCAATCCTCAATCCTCAATCCTCAATCCTCAATCCTCAATCCTCAATCCTCAATCGTCAGTCTTCAATCCTCAATACTTAATCTTGAATCCTCAACACTCAATCCTCAATCCTCAATACTCATCCTTCAATCCTCAATACTCAGTCCCCAATCCTCAATACTCAATCTTCAATGCTCAATCCTCAATCCTCAATCGTCAAACCTCATTCTACAATCCTCAATCCTCCATCCTCAATCCACAATCCTCAATCCTCAATCCTCCAACGTCAGGCATCAATCCTCAATACTCAATCTTCAATCCTCAATCCTCAATCCTCAATTCTCAATCCTCAATCTTCAATCCTCAATACTCAATCCTCAATCCTCAATCGTCAGTCCCCAATCCTCAATACTCAATCTTCAATCCTCAATTCTCAATCCTCAATCCTCTATCCTCAATCCTCATTCTACAATCCGCAATACCCAATCCTCAATCTTCAATCCTCAACCCTCAATCCTCAATCCTCTATCATCAATCGTCACTCTTCAATCCTCAATACCCAATCCTCAGTCTTCAATTTTCAATCCTCAATCCTCAATTCTCAATCCTCAATCCTGAGTCCTCAGTCCTCAAACCTCAATCCTCAACACTCAGCCCTCATTCTCAATCCTCAATCCTCAATTCTCGGTCATCAGCCCTCAACCCTCAATCCTCAAACCTCAGACCTCATCCTCAATCCTCAATTATCAATCGTCAATCCTCAATCTTCAATCCAGAATACTCAATCTTCAAACCTCAATACTCAATCTTCAATCTTCATCCTCAGTCCTCAATCCTCAATCCTCGATCCTCAATCCAAAATCTTCAATCATCAATTTTCAATCTTCAGTCCTCAATCCTCAATCCTCAATCCTCAATCCTCAATCCTCAATGTTCAATCCGCAATACCCAATCCTCAATCTTCAGTCCTCAATCCTCAACCCTCAATCCTCAATCCTCAATACTCAATCCTCAATCCTCAGTCCTCAAACCTCAAACCTCGATCTTCAATCCTCAATACTCAATCTTCAAACCTCGGTCCTCAATCCTGAATCCTCAATCCGCAATCCTCAATCGTCAGTCTTCAATCCTCAATCCTCAGTCCTCAAACCTCAATTCTGAATCCTCAACCCTGAATCCTCAATCCTCAATCCTCAATCCTCAATCCTCAATCCTCAATCCTCAATTTTCAATCCTGAATACTCAATCTTCAATCCTCAATCCTCAATCCTCTATTCTCAATCCTCAATCCTCATTCTACAATCCTCAATCCTCAATTTTCAATCCTCAATTCTCAATCTTCAATCCTCAATCCTCAATCCTCAATCCTCAATCCTCAATCCTCATTCTACAATCCTCAATACCCAATCCTCAATCTTCAATCCTCAATCCTCAATCCTCAATTCTCAATCCTCAATCCTCAGTCCTCAGACCTCAAACTTCAATCCTCAACCCTCAGCCATCATTCTCAATCCTCAATCCTCAATTCTCAGTCCTCAGCCCTCAAGCCTCAATCCTCAACCCTCAGACCTCATCCTCAATCCTCAATTATCAATCCACAATCCTCAATCTTAAGTCCTCAATACTCAATCTTCAATCCTCAATCCTCAGTCCTCAAACCACAGTTCTGAATCCTCAATACTCAATCTTCAATCCTCAATCCTCAGTCCTCAATACTCAACCATCAGTCCTAAGTTCTCAATACTCAATCCCCAATCCCCAATCTTCAATCCTCAATACTCAATCTTCAATCCTCAATCCTCAATCCTCAATCCTCAATGCTCAATCCCCAATCCTCAATCCTCAACCCTCAATCTTCAATCATCAATAATCAATCTGCAATCCTCAAACATCAATCCTCAATCCTCAATCCTCAATCTTCAACACTCTATACTCAATCCTGAATCCTCAATCCTCAATCCTCAATCCTCAATCCTCAATTTTCAATCCTCAATTCTCAATCTTCAATCCTCAATCCTCAATCCTCAATCCTCAATCCTCAATCCTCAATCCTCATTCTACAATCCTCAATACCCAATGCTCAATCTTCAATCCTCAATCCTCAATCCTCAATTCTCAATCCTCAATCCTCAGTCCTCAGTCCTCAAACCACAATCCTCAACCCTCAGCCCTCATTCTCAACCCTCAATCCTCAATTCTCAGTCATCAGCCCTCAAACCTCAATCCTCAACCCTCAGACCTCATCCTCAATCCTCAATTATCAATCCTCAATCCTCAATCTTCAATCCAGAATACTCAATCTTCAATCCTCAATACTCATTCTTCAATCCTCAACACCCAATCCTCAATCCTCAATCCTCAATCCTCAATCCTCAATTCTCAATCCTCAATCCTCAATCCTCAGACCTCAAACATCAATACTCAACACTCAGTCCTCGTCCTCAATCCACAACCCTCAATCCTCGATCCTCAATCTTCAATCATCAATATTCAATCTTCAATCCTCAATCCTCAATCCTCAATACTCAATCCTCAATCCTCAATCCTTTAATCCTCAATACTCAACAATCAATCCTCAATTCTCAATACTCAATAAAATATACTGAATTCTCAGGATTCAATACTCAAACCTCAACACTCAACCCTCAATCCTCAATCCTCAATCCTCAATCCTCAATCCTCAATCCTCAATACTCAATCTTCAATCCTCCATCCTCAATCCTCAATCCTCAATCATCAATCCTCAGTCCTCAAACCTCAATTCTGAATCCTCAACCCTGAATCCTCAATCTTCAGACCTCAGTCCTCAATAATCAGTTGTCATTCCTCAATCCAAAATAGAATATCCTCAATTCACAGCTTTCAATACTCAATACTCAATCTGCAATCTTCCAACCTGTATCCACAAACATCAATTTTCTCCACTCAACCCCCAGCACTCATTCCTGAATGTTCAATCCTCAATCCTCAACTCTCAATCTTCAATCCTCAATCCTCAATTCTCAATCCTCAATCCTCAATCCTCAGACATCAAACATTAATACTCAACCCTCAGACCTCGTCCTCAATCCACAACCCTCAATACTCGATCCTCAATCTTCAATCATCAATATTCAATCCTCAATCCTCAATCCTCAATCCTCAATACTCAATCCTCAATCCTCAATCCTCAATCCTCAACACTCAACCATCAATCCTCATTTCTCAATACTCAATAGAATATCCTGAATTCTCAGGTTTCAATACTCAAACCTCAACACTCAACCCTCAATCCTCAATCCTCAATCCTCAATCCTCAATCCTCAATCCTCAATACTCAATCTTCAATGCTCCATCCTCAATCCTCAATCCTCAATCCTCAATCCTCAATCCTCAATCCTCAATCCTCAACCCTCAATCCTCAATTTTCAATCCTGAATACTCAATCTTCAATCCTCAATCCTCAATCCTCAATCCTCAATCCTCAATCCTCAATCCTCATTCTACAATACTCAATACCCAATCCTCAATCTTCAAACCTCAATCCTCAAGACTCAATTCTCAATCCTCAATCCTCAGTCCTCAGACCTCAAACCTCAATCCTCAACCCTCAGCCCTCATTCTCAATCCTCAATCCTCAATTCTCAGTCCTCAGCCCTCAAGCCTCAATCCTCAACCGTCAGACCTCATCCTCAATCCTCAATTATCAATCCTCAATACTCAATCTTCAGTCCTCAATACTCAATCTTCAATCCTCAATCCTCAGTCCTCAAACCTCAATCCTGATTCCTCAATACTCAATCTTCAATCCTCAATCCTCAGTCCTCAATACTCAACTATCAGTCCTCAATTCTCAATACTCAATCCTCAATCCTCAATCTTCAACCCTCAATACTCAATCTTCAGTCCTCAATCCTCAATCCTCAATCGTCAGTCTTCAATCCTCAATACTTAATCTTTAGTCCACAATACTCAATCCTCAATCCTCAATACTCATCCTTCAATCCTCAATCCTCAATCCTCATTCTTCAATCCTCAACACCCAATCCTCAATCTTCAGTCCTCAATCCTCAATCCTCAATCCTCAATCCTCAATACTCAACCATCAATCCTTAATTCTCAATACTCAATAAAATATCCTGAATTCTCAGGATTCAATACTCAAACCTCAACACTCAACCCTCAATCCTCAATCCTCAATCCTCAATCCTCAGTCCTCAATCCTCAATACTCAATCTTCAATCCTCCATCCTCAATCCTCAATCCTCAATCATCAATCCTCAATCTTCAATCCTCAATACTCAATCTTCAATCCTCAATCCTCAAACCTCAATCCTCATTCTTCAATCCTCAACACCCAATCCTCAATCCTCAATCCTCAATCCTCAATCCTCAATTCTCAATCCTCAATCCTCAATCCTCAGACCTCAAACATCAATACTCAACACTCAGTCCTCGTCCTCAATCCACAACCCTCAATCCTCGATCCTCAATCTTCAATCATCAATATTCAATCTTCAATCCTCAATCCTCAATCCTCAATACTCAATCCTCAATCCTCAATCCTCAATCCTCAATACTCAACCATCAATCCTCAATTCTCAATACTCAATAAAATATCCTGAATTCTCAGGATTGAATACTCAAACCTCAACACTCAACCCTCAATCCTCAATCCTCAATCCTCAATCCTCAATCCTCAATCCTCAATACTCAATCTTCAATCCTCCATCCTCAATCCTCAATCCTCAATCATCAATCCTCAGTCCTCAAACCTCAATTCTGAATCCTCAACCCTGAATCCTCAATCTTCAGACCTCAGTCCTCAATAATCAGTTGTCATTCCTCAATCCAAAATAGAATATCCTCAATTCACAGCTTTCAGTACTCAATACTCAATCTGCAATCTTCCAACCTGTATCCACAAACACCAATTTTCACCACTCAACCCCCAGCACTCATTCCTGAATGTTCAATCCTCAATCCTCAACTCTCAATCTTCAATCCTCAATCCTCAATTCTCAATCCTCAATCCTCAACCCTCAGACATCAAACATTAATACTCAACCCTCAGACCTCGTCCTCAATCCACAACCCTCGATCCTCGATCCTCAATCTTCAATCATCAATATTCAATCCTCAATCCTCAATCCTCAATCCTCAATACTCAATCCTCAATCCTCAATCCTCAATCCTCAATCCTCAATCCTCAATCCTCAATCCTCAATCCTCAATTTTCAAACCTGAATACTCAATCTTCAATCCTCAATCCTCAATTCTCAATCCTCAATCCTCAATCCTCAATCCTCATTCTACAATCCTCAATACCCAATCCTCAATCTTCAATCCTCAATCCTCAATACTCAATTCTCAATCCTCAATCCTCAGTCCTCAGACCTCAAACCTCAATCCTCAACCCTCAGCCCTCATTCTCAATCCTCAATCCTCAATTCTCAGTCCTCAGCCCTCAAGCCTCAATCCTCAACCGTCAGACCTCATACTCAATCCTCAATTATCAATCCTCAATCCTCAATACTCATCCTTCAATCCTCAATCCTCAATCCTCATTCTTCAATCCTCAGCACCCAATCCTCAATCTTCAGTCCTCAATCCTCAATCCTCAATCCTCAATCCTCAATACTCAACCATCAATCCTTAATTCTCAATACTCAATAAAATATCCTGAATTCTCAGGATTCAATACTCAAACCTCAACACTCAACGCTCAATCCTCAATCCTCAATCCTCAGTCCTCAATCCTCAATCCTCAATACTCAATCTTCAATCCTCCATCCTCAATCCTCAATCCTCAATCATCAATCGTCAGGCTTCAATCCTCAATACCCAATCCTCAGTCTTCAATCCTCAATCCTCAATCCTCAATCTTCAATCCTCAATCCTCAGTCCTCAAACCTCAATTCTGAATCCTCAACCCTGAATCCTCAATCCTCAATCCTCAATCCTCAATCCTCAATCCTCAATCCTCAATTTTCAATCCTGAATACTCAATCTTCAATCCTCAATCCTCAATCCTCAATCCTCAATCCTCAATCCTCATTCTACAATCCTCAATACCCAATCCTCAATCTTCAATCCTCAATCCTCAATCCTCAATCCTCAATCCTCAATACTCAATCCTCAATCCTCAATCCTCAATCCTCAATACTCAACCATCAATCCTCAATTCTCAATACTCAATAAAATATCCTGAATCCTCAGGATTCAATACTCAAACCTCAACACTCAACCCTCAATCCTCAATCCTCAATCCTCAATCCTCAATCCTCAATCCTGAATTCTCAATCCTCAATCCTCAATCCTCAATTTTCAATCCTCAATTCTCAATCCTCAATCCTCAATCCTCAATCCTCAATCCTCAATCCTCAATCCTCATTCTACAATCCTCAACACCCAATCCTCAATCCTCAATCCTCAATCCTCAATCCTCAATTCTCAATCCTCAATCCTCAATCCTCAGACCTCAAACATCAATACTCAACACTCAGTCCTCGTCCTCAATCCACAACCCTCAATCCTCGATCCTCAATCTTCAATCATCAATATTCAATCTTCAATCCTCAATCCTCAATCCTCAATACTCAATCCTCAATCCTCAATCCTCAATCCTCAATACTCAACCATCAATCCTCAATTCTCAATACTCAATAAAATATCCTGAATTCTCAGGATTGAATACTCAAACCTCAACACTCAACCCTCAATCCTCAATCCTCAATCCTCAATCCTCAATCCTCAATCCTCAATACTCAATCTTCAATCCTCCATCCTCAATCCTCAATCCTCAATCATCAATCCTCAGTCCTCAAACCTCAATTCTGAATCCTCAACCCTGAATCCTCAATCTTCAGACCTCAGTCCTCAATAATCAGTTGTCATTCCTCAATCCAAAATAGAATATCCTCAATTCACAGCTTTCAGTACTCAATACTCAATCTGCAATCTTCCAACCTGTAGCCACAAACACCAATTTTCACCACTCAACCCCCAGCACTCATTCCTGAATGTTCAATCCTCAATCCTCAACTCTCAATCTTCAATCCTCAATCCTCAATTCTCAATCCTCAATCCTCAACCCTCAGACATCAAACATTAATACTCAACCCTCAGACCTCGTCCTCAATCCACAACCCTCGATCCTCGATCCTCAATCTTCAATCATCAATATTCAATCCTCAATCCTCAATCCTCAATCCTCAATACTCAATCCCAATCCTCAATCCTCAATCCTCAACACTCAACCATCAATCCTCATTTCTCAATACTCAATAGAATATCCTGAATTCTCAGGTTTCAATACTCAAACCTCAACACTCAACCCTCAATCCTCAATCCTCAATCCTCAATCCTCAATCCTCAATCCTCAATACTCAATCTTCAATGCTCCATCCTCAATCCTCAATCCTCAATCCTCAATCCTCAATCCTCAATCCTCAATCCTCAATCCTCAATTTTCAATCCTGAATACTCAATCTTCAATCCTCAATCCTCAATCCTCAATCCTCAATCCTCAATCCTCAATCCTCATTCTACAATCCTCAATACCCAATCCTCAATCTTCAATCCTCAATCCTCAATACTCAATTCTCAATCCTCAATCCTCAGTCCTCAGACCTCAAACCTCAATCCTCAACCCTCAGCCCTCATTCTCAATCCTCAATCCTCAATTCTCAGTCCTCAGCCCTCAAGCCTCAATCCTCAACCGTCAGACCTCATCCTCAATCCTCAATTATCAATCCTCAATCCTCAATCTTCAGTCCTCAATACTCAATCTTCAATCCTCAATCCTCAGTCCTCAAACCTCAATCTTGATTCCACAATACTCAATCTTCAATCCTCAATCCTCAGTCCTCAATACTCAACTATCAGTCCTCAATTCTCAATACTCAATCCTCAATCCTCAATCTTCATCCCTCAATACTCAATCTTCAGTCCTCAATCCTCAATCCTGAATCCTCAATCGTCAGTCTTCAATCCTCAATACTTAATCTTTAGTCCACAATACTCAATCCTCAATCCTCAATACTCATCCTTCAATCCTCGATACTCAATCGTCAATCTTCAATCCTCAACCCTCAATCCTCAATTCTCAAACCTCAATCCTCAGTCCTCAGTCCTCAAACCTCAATCCACAACCCTCAGCCCTCATCCTCAATCCTCAATCGACAATCCTCAATCCTCAATCTTCAAACCTCAATCCTCAGTCCTCAAACCTCAATTCTGAATCCTCAATCCTGAATCCTCAATCTTCAGCACTCAGTCCTCAACAATCAGTTGTCAATCCTCAATCCTCATTAGAATATACAAAATTCACAGTTTTCAATACTCAATACTCAATCTGCAATCTTCAAATCTCTATTCTCAAACATCAATTCTCATCACTCAACCCTCAACACTCAGTACCCAATCCTCAATCTTCAATCCTCAATCCTCAATACTCAATCCTCAATCCTCAATCTTCAATACTCAATACTCAATCTTCAATGCTCCATCCTCAATCCTCAATCCTCAATCCTCAATCCTCAATCCTCAATCCTCAATCCTCAATCCTCAATTTTCAATCCTGAATACTCAATCTTCAATCCTCAATCCTCAATCCTCAATCCTCAATCCTCAATCCTCAATACTCATTCTACAATCCTCAATACCCAATCCTCAATCTTCAATCCTCAATCCTCAATACTCAATTCTCAATCCTCAATCCTCAGTCCTCAGACCTCAAACCTCAATCCTCAACCCTCAGCCCTCATTCTCAATCCTCAATCCTCAATTCTCAGTCCTCAGCCCTCAAGCCTCAATCCTCAACCGTCAGACCTCATCCTCAATCCTCAATTATCAATCCTCAATCCTCAATCTTCAGTCCTCAATACTCAATCTTCAATCCTCAATCCTCAGTCCTCAAACCTCAATCTTGATTCCACAATACTCAATCTTCAATCCTCAATCCTCAGTCCTCAATACTCAACTATCAGTCCTCAATTCTCAATACTCAATCCTCAATCCTCAATCTTCATCCCTCAATACTCAATCTTCAGTCCTCAATCCTCAATCCTGAATCCTCAATCGTCAGTCTTCAATCCTCAATACTTAATCTTTAGTCCACAATACTCAATCCTCAATCCTCAATACTCATCCTTCAATCCTCGATACTCAATCGTCAATCTTCAATCCTCAACCCTCAATCCTCAATTCTCAAACCTCAATCCTCAGTCCTCAGTCCTCAAACCTCAATCCACAACCCTCAGCCCTCATCCTCAATCCTCAATCGACAATCCTCAATCCTCAATCTTCAAACCTCAATCCTCAGTCCTCAAACCTCAATTCTGAATCCTCAATCCTGAATCCTCAATCTTCAGCACTCAGTCCTCAACAATCAGTTGTCAATCCTCAATCCTCATTAGAATATACAAAATTCACAGTTTTCAATACTCAATACTCAATCTGCAATCTTCAAATCTCTATTCTCAAACATCAATTCTCATCACTCAACCCTCAACACTCAGTACCCAATCCTCAATCTTCAATCCTCAATCCTCAATACTCAATCCTCAATCCTCAATCTTCAATACTCAATACTCAATCCTCAATCCTCAATCTTCAATCCTCAATACTCAATCCTCATTCTTCAATCCTCAATACACAATCCTCAATCTTCAATCCTCAATCCTCAATCCTCAATTCTCAATCCTCAATCCTCAATCCACAGACCTCAAACATCAATACTCAATCCTCAGTCCTCGTCCTCAATCCACAACAGTCAATCCTCAATCCAAAATCTTCAATCATCAATATTCAATCTTCAGTCCTCAATCCTCAATCCTCAATCCTCAATCAGCAATCCTCAATGTTCAATCCGCAATACCCCATCCTCAATCTTCAGTCCTCAACCCTCAACCCTCAATCCTCAATCCTCAATACTCAATCCTCAATCCTCAGTCCTCAAACCTCAAACCTCGATCTTCAATCCTCAATACTCAATCTTCAAACCCCGGTCCTCAATCCTCAATCCTCAATCCTCAATCCTCAATCGTCAGTCTTCAATCCTTAATACTCAATCTTCAATCCTCAATCCTCAATCCTCATTCCTCAATCCTCATCCTTCAATCCTGAATACCCAATCCTCAATCCTCAATCCTCAATCCTCAATCCTCAATTCTCAATCCTCAATCATCAATCCTCAGACCTCAGACATCAATACTCAACACTCAGTCCTCGTCCTCAATCCACAACCCTCAATCCTCGATCCTCAATCTTCAGTCATCAATATTCAATCTTCAATCCTCAATCCTCAATCCTCAATACTCAATCCTCAATCCTCAATCCTCAATCCTCAATACTCAACCATCAATCCTCAATTCTCAATACTCAATAAAATATCCTGAATTCTCAGGATTGAATACTCAAACCTCAACACTCAACCCTCAATCCTCAATACTCAATCCTCAATCCTCAATCCTCAATACTCAATACTCAATCTTCAATCCTCCATCCTCAATCCTCAATCCTCAATCGTCAATCCTCAGTCCTCAAACCTCAATTCTGAATCCTCAACCCTGAATCCTCAATCTTCAGACCTCAGTCCTCAATAATCAGTTGTCATTCCTCAATCCAAAATAGAATATCCTCAATTCACAGCTTTCAATACTCAATACTCAATCTGCAATCTTCCAACCTGTATCCACAAACATCAATTATCGCCACTCAACCCCCAGCACCCATTCCTGAATGTTCAATCCTCAATCCTCAACTCTCAATCTTCAATCCTCGATCCTCAATTCTCAATCCTCAATCCTCAATCCTCAGACATCAAACATCAATACTCAACCCTCAGACCTCGTCCTCAATCCACAACCCTCAATCCTCGATCCTCAATCTTCAATCATCAATATTCAATCCTCAGTCCTCAATCCTCAATCCTCAATACTCAATCCTCAATCCTCAATCCTCAACACTCAACCATCAATCCTCATTTCTCAATACTCAATAGAATATCCTGAATTCTCAGGTTTCAATACTCAAACCTCAACACTCAACCCTCAATCCTCAATCCTCAATCCTCAACCCTCAATCCTCAATCCTCAATACTCAATCTTCAATGCTCCATCCTCAATCCTCAATCCTCAATCCTCAATCCTCAATCCTCAATCCTCAATCCTCAATCCTCAATCCTCAATTTTCAATCCTGAATACTCAATCTTCAATCCTCAATCCTCAATCCTCAATCCTCAATCCTAAATCCTCAATCCTCATTCTACAATCCTCAATACCCAATCCTCAATCTTCAATCCTCAATCCTCAATACTCAATTCTCAATCCTCAATCCTCAGTCCTCAGACCTCAAACCTCAATCCTCAACCCTCAGCCCTCATTCTCAATCCTCAATCCTCAATCCCCAGTCCTCAGTCCTCAAACCTCAATCCACAACCCTCAGCCCTCATCCTCAATCCTCAATCGACAATCCTCAATCCTCAATCTTCAGACCTCAATCCTCAGTCCTCAAACCTTAATTCTGAATCCTCAATCCTGAATCCTCGATCTTCAGCACTCAGTCCTCAACAATCAGTTGTCAATCCTCAATCCTCATTAGAATATACAAAATTCACAGTTTTCAATACTCAATACTCAATCTGCAATCTTCAAATCTCTATCCTCAAACATCAATTCTCATCACTCAACCTTCAACACTCAGTCCCCAATCCTCAATCTTCAATCCTAAATCCTCAATACTCAATCCTCAATCCTCAATCTTCAATACTCAATACTCAATCTTCAATCCTCAATACTCAATCCTCAATCTTCAATCCCCAATCCTCAATCTTCAATCCTCAATACTCAATCTTCAATCCTCAATCCTCAATCCTCAATCCTCAATGCTCAATCCTCAATCCATAATACTCAACCCTCAATCTTCAATCCGCAATACTCAATCTGCAATCCTCAATCCTCAATCCTCAATCCTCAATCCTCATTCTTCAATCCTCAATTCCCAATCCTCAAT
Organism: Calliopsis andreniformis; assembly: GCF_051401765.1. Lineage (NCBI taxonomy): Eukaryota > Metazoa > Arthropoda > Insecta > Hymenoptera > Andrenidae > Calliopsis > Calliopsis andreniformis. Next base: position 1,905,001 of record NW_027480491.1, on the reverse strand, counting down.
CTTCAATCCTCAACCCATAATCCTCAATCCTCAATCCTCATTCTTCAATCCTCAACACCCAATCCTCAATCTTCATTATTCAATCCTCAATCCTCAGACCTCAATCCTCAACCTTCAATCCTCAATACTCAATCTTCAATCGTCAATCCTCAATCCTCAATCCTCAATCCTCATTCTTCAATCCCCAACACCCAATCCTCAATCTTCAATCCTAAATCCTCAATACTCAATCCTCAATCCTCAATCTTCAATCCTCAATCCTCAATCCTCAATACTCAATCCTCAATCCTCAATCCGCAATCCTCAATACTCAACCATCAATACTCAATTCTCAATACTCAATAGAATATCCTGAATTCTCAGGGTTCAATACTCAAACCTCAACACTCAACCCTCATTCCTCAATCCTCAATCCTCAATCTTCAACCCTCAATCCTCAATTCTCAATCCTCAATCCTCAGTCCTCAGACCTCAAACCTCAATCCTCAATCCTCAACCCTCAGCCCTCATTCTCAATCCTCAATCTTCAATCCTCAATCCTCAATCCTCATGCCTCAACCCTCAGTCCTCAATCCTCAGTCATCAAACCTCAATCCTGAATCCTCAATCCTGAATCCTCAATCTTCAGACCTCATACCTGAACAGTCAGATGTCAATGCTCAATCCTCAATAGAATATCATCAATTCACAGTTTTCAATACTCAATACTCAATCTGCAATCTTCAAATTTCTATACACAAACATCAATTCCCATCACTCAACCCTCAACACACAGTCCCCAATCCTCAATCTTCAATCCTCAATCCTCAATCCTCAATTCTCAATCCTCAATCTTCAATCCTCAATACTCAATCCTCAATCCTCAATCCTCAATCCTGAATCCTCAATTCTCGATCCTCAATTTTCAATCCTCAACACTCAATCTTCAATCCTCAATCCTCAACCTTCAATCCTCAATCCCCAATCCTCAATCCTCAATACTCAGTCTTCAATCCTCCATCCTCAATCCTCAATCCTCAATCCTCAATCCTCAATCCTCAATCCTCAATCCTCAATCCTCAATCCTCAATTCTCAATCCTGAATACTCAATCTTCAATCCTCAATCCTCAATCCTCAATCCTCAATCCTCAATCCTCACTCTACAATCCTGAATACCCAATCCTCAATCTTCAATCCTCAATCCTCAATACTCAGTTCTCAATCCTCAATCCTCAGTCCTCAGACCTCAAACCTCAATCCTCAACCCGCAGCCCTCATTCTCAATCCTCAATCCTCAATTCTCAGTCCTCAGCCCTCAAGCCTCAATCCTCAACCGTCAGACCTCATCCTCAATCCTCAATTATCAGCCCTCAATCCTCAATCCTCAATCCTCTATCCTCAATCCTCATTCTACAATCCTCAATACCCAATCCTCAATCTTCAATCCTCAATCCTCAATCCTCAATCCTCAATCATCAATCGTCACTCTTCAGTCCTCAATACCCAATCATCAGTCTTCAATTTTCAATCCTCAAACCTCAATTCTCAATCCTCAATCCTCAGTCCTCAGACATCAAACCTCAATCCCGAACCCTCAGCCCTCATCCTCATTCCTCAATCCTCAATCGTCAATACTCAATCCTCAATCCTCAACCCACAATCCTCAATGTTCAATCCTCAATACCCAATCCTCAATACTCAGACCTCAAACGTCAATACTCAACCCTCAGTCCTCGTCCTCAATCCACAACCCTCAATCCTCGATCCTCAATGTTCAATCATCAATATTCAATCCTCAATCCTCAATCCTCAATCCACAATACTCAATCCTCAATCCTCAATCCTCAATCCTCAACACTCAACCATCAATCCTCAACTCTCAATACTCAATAGAATATCCTGAATTCTCAGGATTCAATACTCAAACCTCAACACTCAATCCTCAATTTTCAATCCTAAATACTCAATCTTCAATCCTCAATCCTCAATCCTCAATCCTCAATCCTCAATCCTCATTCTACAATCCTCAATACCCAATCCTCAACCTTCAATCCTCAATCCTCAATCCTCAATCCTCAATTCTCAATCCTCAATCCTCAGTCCTCAGACCACAAACCTCAATCCTCAACCCTCAGCCGTCATTCAAAATCCTCAATCCTCAATTCTCAGGCCTCAGCCCTCAAGCCTCAATCCTCAACCCTCAGACCTCATCCTCAATCCTCAATTATCAATCCTCAATCCTCAATCTTCAGTCTTCAATGCTCAATCTTCAATCCTCAATCCTCAGTCCTCAAACCACAATTCTGAATCCTCAATACTCAATCTTCAATCCTCAATCCTCAGTCCTCAATACTCAACTATCAGTCCTCAAATCTCAATACTCAATCCTCAATCCTCAATCTTCAATCCTCAATACTCAATCTTCAATCCTCAGTCCTCAATCCTCAATCCTCAATGCTCAATCCTCAATCCTCAATCCTCAACCCTCAGTCTGCAATCCTCAATACTCAATCTGCAATACTCAATCCTCAATCCTCAATCCTCAATCTTCAATCCTCAATCTTCAATCCTCAATAATCAATCTTCAATCCTCAATCCTCAATCCTCAATCCTCAGTCCTCAATCTTCAATCCTCAATACTCAATCTTCAATCCTCCATCCTCAATCCTCAATGCTCAATCCTCAATCCTCAATCGTCAGGCATCAATCCTCAATACTCAATCTTCAATCCTCAATCCTCAATCCTCATTCCTCAATCCTCATTCTTCAATCCTCAATACTCAATCCTCAATCCTCAATCCTCAATCCTGAATACTCAATCCTCAATCCTCAAATTTCAATCCTCAATACTCAATCTTCAATCCTCAATCCTCAATTCTCAATCGTCAATCCTCAGTCCTCAGTCCTCAAACCTCAATCCTCAACCCTCAGGCCTCATCCCCAATCCTCAATCCTCAATCTTCAACCCTCAATCCTCAATCCTCAATCCTCAATCCTCAATCCTCAATCCTCAATCCTCAATCCTCAATCGTCAGTCTTCAATCCTCAATACTTAACCTTGAATCCTCAACACTCAATCCTCAATCCTCAATACTCAGTCCCCAATCCTCAATACTCAATCTTCAATGCTCAATCCTCAATCCTCAATCGTCAAACCTCATTCTACAATCCTCAATCCTCCATCCTCAATCCACAATCCTCAATCCTCAATCCTCCAACGTCAGGCATCAATCCTCAATACTCAATCTTCAATCCTCAATCCTCAATCCTCAATTCTCAATCCTCAATCTTCAATCCTCAATACTCAATGCTCAATCTCAATCGTCAGTCCCCAATCCTCAATACTCAATCTTCAATCCTCAGTTCTCAATCCTCAATCCTCTATCCTCAATCCTCATTCTACAATCCGCAATACCCAATCCTCAATCTTCAATCCTCAACCCTCAATCCTCAATCCTCTATCATCAATCGTCACTCTTCAATCCTCAATACCCAATCCTCAGTCTTCAATATTCAATCCTCAATCCTCAATTCTCAATCCTCAATCCTGAGTCCTCAGTCCTCAAACCTCAATCCTCAACACTCAGCCCTCATTCTCAATCCTCAATCCTCAATTCTCGGTCCTCAGCCCTCAAACCTCAATCCTCAACCCTCAGACCTCATCCTCAATCCTCAATTATCAATCGTCAATCCTCAATCTTCAATCCAGAATACTCAATCTTCAAACCTCAATACTCAATCTTCAATCTTCATCCTCAGTCCTCAATCCTCAATCCTCAATCCTCAATCCAAAATCTTCAATCATCAATTTTCAATCTTCAGTCCTCAATCCTCAATCCTCAATCCTCAATCCTCAATCCTCAATGTTCAATCCGCAATACCCAATCCTCAATCTTCAGTCCTCAATCCTCAACCCTCAATCCTCAATCCTCAATACTCAATCCTCAATCCTCAGTCCTCAAACCTCAAACCTCGATCTTCAATCCTCAATACTCAATCTTCAAACCTCGGTCCTCAATCCTCAATCCTCAATCCGCAATCCTCAATCGTCAGTCTTCAATCCTCAATCCTCAGTCCTCAAACCTCAATTCTGAATCCTCAACCCTGAATCCTCAATCCTCAATCCTCAATCCTCAATCCTCAATCCTCAATCCTCAATTTTCAATCCTGAATACTCAATCTTCAATCCTCAATCCTCAATCCTCTATCCTCAATCCTCAATCCTCATTCTACAATCCTCAATCCTCAATTTTCAATCCTCAATTCTCAATCTTCAACCCTCAATCCTCAATCCTCAATCCTCAATCCTCAATCCTCATTCTACAATCCTCAATACCCAATCCTCAATCTTCAATCCTCAATCCTCAATCCTCAATTCTCAATCCTCAATCCTCAGTCCTCAGACCTCAAACTTCAATCCTCAACCCTCAGCCATCATTCTCAATCCTCAATCCTCAATTCTCAGTCCTCAGCCCTCAAGCCTCAATCCTCAACCCTCAGACCTCATCCTCAATCCTCAATTATCAATCCACAATCCTCAACCTTAAGTCCTCAATACTCAATCTTCAATCCTCAATCCTCAGTCCTCAAACCACAGTTCTGAATCCTCAATACTCAATCTTCAATCCTCAATCCTCAGTCCTCAATACTCAACCATCAGTCCTAAGTTCTCAATACTCAATCCCCAACCCCAATCTTCAATCCTCAATACTCAATCTTCAATCCTCAATCCTCAATCCTCAATCCTCAATGCTCAATCCCCAATCCTCTATCCTCAACCCTCAATCTTCAATCATCAATAATCAATCTGCAATCCTCAAACATCAATCTTCAATCCTCAATCCTCAATCTTCAACACTCTATACTCAATCCTCAATCCTCAATCCTCAATCCTCAATCCTCAATCCTCAATTTTCAATCCTCAATTCTCAATCTTCAATCCTCAATCCTCAATCCTCAATCCTCAATCCTCAATCCTCAATCCTCATTCTACAATCCTCAATACCCAATGCTCAATCTTCAATCCTCAATCCTCAATCCTCAATTCTCAATCCTCAATCCTCAGTCCTCAGTCCTCAAACCACAATCCTCAACCCTCAGCCCTCATTCTCAACCCTCAATCCTCAATTCTCAGTCATCAGCCCTCAAACCTCAATCCTCAACCCTCAGACCTCATCCTCAATCCTCAATTATCAATCCTCAATCCTCAATCTTCAATCCAGGATACTCAATCTTCAATCCTCAATACTCAATCTTCAATCTTCAATCCTCAGTCCTCAATCCTCAATCCTCAATCCTCAATCCTCAACCTTCAATCATCAATACTCAGTCTTCAATCCTCAATCCTCAATCCTCAATCCTCAATCCTCATTCTACAATCCTCAATACCAAATCCTCAATCTTCAATCCTCAATCCTCAATGCTCAATTCTCAATCCTCAATCCTCAGTCCTCAGACCTCAAACTTCAATCCTCAACCCTCAGCCATCATTCTCAATCCTCAATCCTCAATTCTCAGTCCTCAGCCCTCAAGCCTCAATCCTCAACCCTCAGACCTCATCCTCAATCCTCAATTATCAATCCACAATCCTCAACCTTAAGTCCTCAATACTCAATCTTCAATCCTCAATCCTCAGTCCTCAAACCACAGTTCTGAATCCTCAATACTCAATCTTCAATCCTCAATCCTCAGTCCTCAATACTCAACCATCAGTCCTAAGTTCTCAATACTCAATCCCCAACCCCAATCTTCAATCCTCAATACTCAATCTTCAATCCTCAATCCTCAATCCTCAATCCTCAATGCTCAATCCCCAATCCTCTATCCTCAACCCTCAATCTTCAATCATCAATAATCAATCTGCAATCCTCAAACATCAATCTTCAATCCTCAATCCTCAATCTTCAACACTCTATACTCAATCCTCAATCCTCAATCCTCAATCCTCAATCCTCAATCCTCAATTTTCAATCCTCAATTCTCAATCTTCAATCCTCAATCCTCAATCCTCAATCCTCAATCCTCAATCCTCAATCCTCATTCTACAATCCTCAATACCCAATGCTCAATCTTCAATCCTCAATCCTCAATCCTCAATTCTCAATCCTCAATCCTCAGTCCTCAGTCCTCAAACCACAATCCTCAACCCTCAGCCCTCATTCTCAACCCTCAATCCTCAATTCTCAGTCATCAGCCCTCAAACCTCAATCCTCAACCCTCAGACCTCATCCTCAATCCTCAATTATCAATCCTCAATCCTCAATCTTCAATCCAGGATACTCAATCTTCAATCCTCAATACTCAATCTTCAATCTTCAATCCTCAGTCCTCAATCCTCAATCCTCAATCCTCAATCCTCAACCTTCAATCATCAATACTCAGTCTTCAATCCTCAATCCTCAATCCTCAATCCTCAATCCTCATTCTTCAATCCTCAATACACAATCCTCAATCTTCAATCCTCAATCCTCAATGCTCAATTCTCAATCCTCAATCCTCAATCCACAGACCTCAAACATCAATACTCAACCCTCAGTCCTCGTCCTCAATCCACAACAGTCAATCCTCAATCCAAAATCTTCAATCATCAATATTCAATCTTCAGTCCTCAATCCTCAATCCTCAATCCTCAATCAGCAATCCTCAATGTTCAATCCGCAATACCCAATCCTCAATCTTCAGTCCTCAACCCTCAACCCTCAATCCTCAATCCTCAATACTCAATCCTCAATCCTCAGTCCTCAAACCTCAAACCTCGATCTTCAATCCTCAATACTCAATCTTCAAACCCCGGTCCTCAATCCTCAATCCTCAATCCTCAATCCTCAATCGTCAGTCTTCAATCCTCAATACTCAATCTTCAATCCTCAATCCTCAATCCTCATTCCTCAATCCTCATTCTTCAATCCTCAATACCCAATCCTCAATCTTCTATCCTCAATCCTCAATCCTCAATTCTCAAACCTCAATCCTCAGTCCTCAGTCCTCAAACCTCAGTCCTCAAGCCTCAGCCCTCATTCTCAATCCTCAATCCTCAATCCTCAGTCCTCAAACCTCAATCCTGAATCCTCAATCCTGAATCCTCAATCTTCAGACATCAGACCTCAACAATCAGATGTCAACCCTCAATCCTCAATAGAATATCATCAATTCACAGCTTTCAATACCCAATACTCAATCTGCAATTCTCAATCCTCAATCCACAATCCTCAATCCTCATTCTTCAATCCTCAATACCCAATCCTCAATCTTCAATCCTCAATCCTCAATCCTCAATCCTCAATCCTCATTCTTCAAACCTCAATCCTCAGTCCTCAAACCTTAATTCTGAATCCTCAATCCTGAATCCTCGATCTTCAGCACTCAGTCCTCAACAATCAGTTGTCAATCCTCAATCCTCATTAGAATATACAAAATTCACAGTTTTCAATACTCAATACTCAATCTGCAATCTTCAAATCTCTATCCTCAAACATCAATTCTCATCACTCAACCTTCAACACTCAGTCCCCAATCCTCAATCTTCAATCCTAAATCCTCAATACTCAATCCTCAATCCTCAATCTTCAATACTCAATACTCAATCTTCAATCCTCAATACTCGATCCTCAATCTTCAATCCCCAATCCTCAATCTTCAATCCTCAATACTCAATCTTCAATCCTCAATCCTCAATCCTCAATCCTCAATGCTCAATCCTCAATCCATAATACTCAACCCTCAATCTTCAATCCGCAATACTCAATCTGCAATCCTCAATCCTCAATCCTCAATCCTCAATCCTCATTCTTCAATCCTCAATTCCCAATCCTCAATCTTCAATCCTCAACCCATAATCCTCAATCCTCAATCCTCATTCTTCAATCCTCAACACCCAATCCTCAATCTTCATTATTCAATCCTCAATCCTCAGACCTCAATCCTCAACCTTCAATCCTCAATACTCAATCTTCAATCGTCAATCCTCAATCCTCAATCCTCAATCCTCATTCTTCAATCCCCAACACCCAATCCTCAATCTTCAATCCTCAATCCTCAATCCTCAATTCTCAATCCTCAATCCTCAATCCTCAGACCTCAAACATCAATACCCAACCAACAGTCCTCGTCCTCAATCCACAACCCTCAATCCTCGATCCTCAATCTTCAATCATCAATATTCAATCTTCAATCCTCAATCCTCAATCCTCAATACTCAATCCTCAATCCTCAATCCGCAATCCTCAATACTCAACCATCAATACTCAATTCTCAATACTCAATAGAATATCCTGAATTCTCAGGGTTCAATACTCAAACCTCAACACTCAACCCTCATTCCTCAATCCTCAATCCTCAATCTTCAACCCTCAATCCTCAATTCTCAATCCTCAATCCTCAGTCCTCAGACCTCAAACCTCAATCCTCAATCCTCAACCCTCAGCCCTCATTCTCAATCCTCAATCTTCAATCCTCAATCCTCAATCCTCATGCCTCAACCCTCAGTCCTCAATCCTCAGTCATCAAACCTCAATCCTGAATCCTCAATCCTGAATCCTCAATCTTCAGACCTCATACCTGAACAGTCAGATGTCAATGCTCAATCCTCAATAGAATATCATCAATTCACAGTTTTCAATACTCAATACTCAATCTGCAATCTTCAAATTTCTATACACAAACATCAATTCCCATCACTCAACCCTCAACACACAGTCCCCAATCCTCAATCTTCAATCCTCAATCCTCAATCCTCAATTCTCAATCCTCAATCTTCAATCCTCAATACTCAATCCTCAATCCTCAATCCTCAATCCTGAATCCTCAATTCTCGATCCTCAATTTTCAATCCTCAACACTCAATCTTCAATCCTCAATCCTCAACCTTCAATCCTCAATCCCCAATCCTCAATCCTCAACACTCAGTCTTCAATCCTCCATCCTCAATCCTCAATCCTCAATCCTCAATCCTCAATCCTCAATCCTCAATCCTCAATCCTCAATCCTCAATTCTCAATCCTGAATACTCAATCTTCAATCCTCAATCCTCAATCCTCAATCCTCAATCCTCAATCCTCACTCTACAATCCTGAATACCCAATCCTCAATCTTCAATCCTCAATCCTCAATACTCAGTTCTCAATCCTCAATCCTCAGTCCTCAGACCTCAAACCTCAATCCTCAACCCGCAGCCCTCATTCTCAATCCTCAATCCTCAATTCTCAGTCCTCAGCCCTCAAGCCTCAATCCTCAACCGTCAGACCTCATCCTCAATCCTCAATTATCAGCCCTCAATCCTCAATCCTCAATCCTCTATCCTCAATCCTCATTCTACAATCCTCAATACCCAATCCTCAATCTTCAATCCTCAATCCTCAATCCTCAATCCTCAATCATCAATCGTCACTCTTCAATCCTCAATACCCAATCATCAGTCTTCAATTTTCAATCCTCAAACCTCAATTCTCAATCCTCAATCCTCAGTCCTCAGACATCAAACCTCAATCCCGAACCCTCAGCCCTCATCCTCATTCCTCAATCCTCAATCGTCAATACTCAATCCTCAATCCTCAACGCACAATCCTCAATGTTCAATCCTCAATACCCAATCCTCAATACTCAGACCTCAAACGTCAATACTCAACCCTCAGTCCTCGTCCTCAATCCACAACCCTCAATCCTCGATCCTCAATGTTCAATCATCAATATTCAATCCTCAATCCTCAATCCTCAATCCACAATACTCAATCCTCAATCCTCAATCCTCAATCCTCAACACTCAACCATCAATCCTCAACTCTCAATACTCAATAGAATATCCTGAATTCTCAGGATTCAATACTCAAACCTCAACACTCAATCCTCAATTTTCAATCCTAAATACTCAATCTTCAATCCTCAATCCTCAATCCTCAATCCTCAATCCTCAATCCTCATTCTACAATCCTCAATACCCAATCCTCAACCTTCAATCCTCAATCCTCAATCCTCAATCCTCAATTCTCAATCCTCAATCCTCAGTCCTCAGACCTCAAACCTCAATCCTCAACCCTCAGCCGTCATTCAAAATCCTCAATCCTCAATTCTCAGGCCTCAGCCCTCAAGCCTCAATCCTCAACCCTCAGACCTCATCCTCAATCCTCAATTATCAATCCTCAATCCTCAATCTTCAGTCTTCAATGCCCAATCTTCAATCCTCAATCCTCAGTCCTCAAACCACAATTCTGAATCCTCAATACTCAATCTTCAATCCTCAATCCTCAGTCCTCAATACTCAACTATCAGTCCTCAATTCTCAATACTCAATCCTCAATCCTCAATCTTCAATCCTCAATACTCAATCTTCAATCCTCAGTCCTCAATCCTCAATCCTCAATGCTCAATCCTCAATCCTCAATCCTCAACCCTCAGTCTGCAATCCTCAATACTCAATCTGCAATACTCAATCCTCAATCCTCAATCCTCAATCTTCAATCCTCAATCTTCAATCCTCAATAATCAATCTTCAATCCTCAATCCTCAATCCTCAATCCTCAGTCCTCAATCTTCAATCCTCAATACTCAATCTTCAATCCTCCATCCTCAATCCTCAATGCTCAATCCTCAATCCTCAATCGTCAGGCATCAATCCTCAATACTCAATCTTCAATCCTCAATCCTCAATCCTCATTCCTCAATCCTCATTCTTCAATCCTCAATACTCAATCCTCAATCCTCAATCCTCAATCCTGAATACTCAATCCTCAATCCTCAAATTTCAATCCTCAATACTCAATCTTCAATCCTCAATCCTCAATTCTCAATCGTCAATCCTCAGTCCTCAGTCCTCAAACCTCAATCCTCAACCCTCAGGCCTCATCCCCAATCCTCAATCCTCAATCTTCAACCCTCAATCCTCAATCCTCAATCCTCAATCCTCAATCCTCAATCCTTAATCCTCAATCCTCAATCCTCAATCGTCAGTCTTCAATCCTCAATACTTAATCTTGAATCCTCAACACTCAATCCTCAATCCTCAATACTCAGTCCCCAATCCTCAATACTCAATCTTCAATGCTCAATCCTCAATCCTCAATCGTCAAACCTCATTCTACAATCCTCAATCCTCCATCCTCAATCCACAATCCTCAATCCTCAATCCTCCAACGTCAGGCATCAATCCTCAATACTCAATCTTCAATCCTCAATCCTCAATCCTCAATTCTCAATCCTCAATCTTCAATCCTCAATACTCAATCCTCAATCCTCAATCGTCAGTCCCCAATCCTCAATACTCAATCTTCAATCCTCAGTTCTCAATCCTCAATCCTCTATCCTCAATCCTCATTCTACAATCCGCAATACCCAATCCTCAATCTTCAATCCTCAATCCTCAATCCTCAATCCGCAATCCTCAATCGTCAGTCTTCAATCCTCAATCCTCAGTCCTCAAACCTCAATTCTGAATCCTCAACCCTGAATCCTCAATCCTCAATCCTCAATCCTCAATCCTCAATCCTCAATCCTCAATTTTCAATCCTGAATACTCAATCTTCAATCCTCAATCCTCAATCCTCTATCCTCAATCCTCAATCCTCATTCTACAATCCTCAATCCTCAATTTTCAATCCTCAATTCTCAATCTTCAACCCTCAATCCTCAATCCTCAATCCTCAATCCTCAATCCTCATTCTACAATCCTCAATACCCAATCCTCAATCTTCAATCCTCAATCCTCAATCCTCAATTCTCAATCCTCAATCCTCAGTCCTCAGACCTCAAACTTCAATCCTCAACCCTCAGCCATCATTCTCAATCCTCAATCCTCAATTCTCAGTCCTCAGCCCTCAAGCCTCAATCCTCAACCCTCAGACCTCATCCTCAATCCTCAATTATCAATCCACAATCCTCAACCTTAAGTCCTCAATACTCAATCTTCAATCCTCAATCCTCAGTCCTCAAACCACAGTTCTGAATCCTCAATACTCAATCTTCAATCCTCAATCCTCAGTCCTCAATACTCAACCATCAGTCCTAAGTTCTCAATACTCAATCCCCAACCCCAATCTTCAATCCTCAATACTCAATCTTCAATCCTCAATCCTCAATCCTCAATCCTCAATGCTCAATCCCCAATCCTCTATCCTCAACCCTCAATCTTCAATCATCAATAATCAATCTGCAATCCTCAAACATCAATCTTCAATCCTCAATCCTCAATCTTCAACACTCTATACTCAATCCTCAATCCTCAATCCTCAATTCTCAATCCTCAATCCTCAGTCCTCAGTCCTCAAACCACAATCCTCAACCCTCAGCCCTCATTCTCAACCCTCAATCCTCAATTCTCAGTCATCAGCCCTCAAACCTCAATCCTCAACCCTCAGACCTCATCCTCAATCCTCAATTATCAATCCTCAATCCTCAATCTTCAATCCAGGATACTCAATCTTCAATCCTCAATACTCAATCTTCAATCTTCAATCCTCAGTCCTCAATCCTCAATCCTCAATCCTCAATCCTCAACCTTCAATCATCAATACTCAGTCTTCAATCCTCAATCCTCAATCCTCAATCCTCAATCCTCATTCTACAATCCTCAATACCAAATCCTCAATCTTCAATCCTCAATCCTCAATGCTCAATTCTCAATCCTCAATCCTCAGTCCTCAGACCTCAAACTTCAATCCTCAACCCTCAGCCATCATTCTCAATCCTCAATCCTCAATTCTCAGTCCTCAGCCCTCAAGCCTCAATCCTCAACCCTCAGACCTCATCCTCAATCCTCAATTATCAATCCACAATCCTCAACCTTAAGTCCTCAATACTCAATCTTCAATCCTCAATCCTCAGTCCTCAAACCACAGTTCTGAATCCTCAATACTCAATCTTCAATCCTCAATCCTCAGTCCTCAATACTCAACCATCAGTCCTAAGTTCTCAATACTCAATCCCCAACCCCAATCTTCAATCCTCAATACTCAATCTTCAATCCTCAATCCTCAATCCTCAATCCTCAATGCTCAATCCCCAATCCTCTATCCTCAACCCTCAATCTTCAATCATCAATAATCAATCTGCAATCCTCAAACATCAATCTTCAATCCTCAATCCTCAATCTTCAACACTCTATACTCAATCCTCAATCCTCAATCCTCAATCCTCAATCCTCAATCCTCAATTTTCAATCCTCAATTCTCAATCTTCAATCCTCAATCCTCAATCCTCAATCCTCAATCCTCAATCCTCAATCCTCATTCTACAATCCTCAATACCCAATGCTCAATCTTCAATCCTCAATCCTCAATCCTCAATTCTCAATCCTCAATCCTCAGTCCTCAGTCCTCAAACCACAATCCTCAACCCTCAGCCCTCATTCTCAACCCTCAATCCTCAATTCTCAGTCATCAGCCCTCAAACCTCAATCCTCAACCCTCAGACCTCATCCTCAATCCTCAATTATCAATCCTCAGTCCTCAATCTTCAATCCAGGATACTCAATCTTCAATCCTCAATACTCAATCTTCAATCTTCAATCCTCAGTCCTCAATCCTCAATCCTCAATCCTCAATCCTCAACCTTCAATCATCAATACTCAGTCTTCAATCCTCAATCCTCAGACCTCAATCCTCAATCTTCAATCCTCAATACTCAATCTTCAATCCTCAATCCTCAAACCTCAATCCTCAATCCTCATTCTTCAATCCTCAACACCCAATCCTCAATCCTCAATCCTCAATCCTCAATCCTCAATTCTCAATCCTCAATCCTCAATCCTCAGACCTCAAACATCAATACTCAACACTCAGTCCTCGTCCTCAATCCACAACCCTCAATCCTCGATCCTCAATCTTCAATCATCAATATTCAATCTTCAATCCTCAATCCTCAATCCTCAATACTCAATCCTCAATCCTCAATCCTTTAATCCTCAATACTCAACAATCAATCCTCAATTCTCAATACTCAATAAAATATACTGAATTCTCAGGATTCAATACTCAAACCTCAACACTCAACCCTCAATCCTCAATCCTCAATCCTCAATCCTCAATCCTCAATCCTCAATACTCAATCTTCAATCCTCCATCCTCAATCCTCAATCCTCAATCATCAATCCTCAGTCCTCAAACCTCAATTCTGAATCCTCAACCCTGAATCCTCAATCTTCAGACCTCAGTCCTCAATAATCAGTTGTCATTCCTCAATCCAAAATAGAATATCCTCAATTCACAGCTTTCAATACACAGTACTCAATCTGCAATCTTCCAACCTGTATCCACAAACATCAATTTTCACCACTCAACCCCCAGCACTCATTCCTGAATGTTCAATCCTCAATCCTCAACTCTCAATCTTCAATCCTCAATCCTCAATTCTCAATCCTCAATCCTCAATCCTCAGACATCAAACATTAATACTCAACCCTCAGAAATCGTCCTCAATCCACAACCCTCAATACTCGATCCTCAATCTTCAATCATCAATATTCAATCCTCAATCCTCAATCCTCAATCCTCAATACTCAATCCTCAATCCTCAATCCTCAATCCTCAACACTCAACCATCAATCCTCATTTCTCAATACTCAATAGAATATCCTGAATTCTCAGGTTTCAATACTCAAACCTCAACACTCAACCCTCAATCCTCAATCCTCAATCCTCAATCCTCAATCCTCAATCCTCAATACTCAATCTTCAATGCTCCATCCTCAATCCTCAATCCTCAATCCTCAATCCTCAATCCTCAATCCTCAATCCTCAACCCTCAATCCTCAATTTTCAATCCTGAATACTCAATCTTCAATCCTCAATCCTCAATCCTCAATCCTCAATCCTCAATCCTCAATCCTCATTCTACAATCCTCAATACCCAATCCTCAATCTTCAATCCTCAATCCTCAAGACTCAATTCTCAATCCTCAATCCTCAGTCCTCAGACCTCAAACCTCAATCCTCAACCCTCAGCCCTCATTCTCAATCCTCAATCCTCAATTCTCAGTCCTCAGCCCTCAAGCCTCAATCCTCAACCGTCAGACCTCATCCTCAATCCTCAATTATCAATCCTCAATACTCAATCTTCAGTCCTCAATACTCAATCTTCAATCCTCAATCCTCAGTCCTCAAACCTCAATCCTGATTCCTCAATACTCAATCTTCAATCCTCAATCCTCAGTCCTCAATACTCAACTATCAGTCCTCAATTCTCAATACTCAATCCTCAATCCTAAATCTTCAACCCTCAATACTCAATCTTCAGTCCTCAATCCTCAATCCTCAATCCTCAATCGTCAGTCTTCAATCCTCAATACTTAATCTTTAGTCCACAATACTCAATCCTCAATCCTCAATACTCATCCTTCAATCCTCAATCCTCAATCCTCATTCTTCAATCCTCAACACCCAATCCTCAATCTTCAGTCCTCAATCCTCAATCCTCAATCCTCAATCCTCAATACTCAACCATCAATCCTTAATTCTCAATACTCAATAAAATATCCTGAATTCTCAGGATTCAATACTCAAACCTCAACACTCAACCCTCAATCCTCAATCCTCAATCCTCAATCCTCAGTCCTCAAACCTCAATACTCAATCTTCAATCCTCCATCCTCAATCCTCAATCCTCAATCATCAATCGTCAGGCTTCAATCCTCAATACCCAATCCTCAATCCTCAATCCTCAATCCTCAATCCTCATTCTTCAATCCTCAACACCCAATCCTCAATCTTCAGTCCTCAATCCTCAATCCTCAGACCTCAATCCTCAATCTTCAATCCTCAATACTCAATCTTCAATCCTCAATCCTCAAACCTCAATCCTCAATCCTCATTCTTCAATCCTCAACACCCAATCCTCAATCCTCAATCCTCAATCCTCAATCCTCAATTCTCAATCCTCAATCCTCAATCCTCAGACCTCAAACATCAATACTCAACACTCAGTCCTCGTCCTCAATCCACAACCCTCAATCCTCGATCCTCAATCTTCAATCATCAATATTCAACCCTCAATCCTCAATCCTCAATCCTCAATACTCAATCCTCAATCCTCAATCCTCAATCCTCAATACTCAACCATCAATCCTCGATTCTCAATACTCAATAAAATATCCTGAATTCTCAGGATTGAATACTCAAACCTCAACACTCAACCCTCAATCCTCAATCCTCAATCCTCAATCCTCAATCCTCAATCCTCAATACTCAATCTTCAATCCTCCATCCTCAATCCTCAATCCTCAATCATCAATCCTCAGTCCTCAAACCTCAATTCTGAATCCTCAACCCTGAATCCTCAATCTTCAGACCTCAGTCCTCAATAATCAGTTGTCATTCCTCAATCCAAAATAGAATATCCTCAATTCACAGCTTTCAATACTCAATACTCAATCTGCAATCTTCCAACCTGTATCCACAAACACCAATTTTCACCACTCAACCCCCAGCACTCATTCCTGAATGTTCAATCCTCAATCCTCAACTCTCAATCTTCAATCCTCAATCCTCAATTCTCAATCCTCAATCCTCAACCCTCAGACATCAAACATTAATACTCAACCCTCAGACCTCGTCCTCAATCCACAACCCTCAATCCTCGATCCTCAATCTTCAATCATCAATATTCAATCCTCAATCCTCAATCCTCAATCCTCAATACTCAATCCTCAATCCTCAATCCTCAATCCTCAACACTCAACCATCAATCCTCATTTCTCAATACTCAATAGAATATCCTGAATTCTCAGGTTTCAATACTCAAACCTCAACACTCAACCCTCAATCCTCAATCCTCAATCCTCAATCCTCAATCCTCAATCCTCAATACTCAACCTTCAATGCTCCATCCTCAATCCTCAATACTCAATCCTCAATCCTCAATCCTCAATCCTCAATCCTCAATCCTCAATCCTCAATTTTCAATCCTGAATACTCAATCTTCAATCCTCAATCCTCAATCCTCAATCCTCAATCCTCAATCCTCAATCCTCATTCTACAATCCTCAATACCCAATCCTCAATCTTCAATCCTCAATCCTCAATACTCAATTCTCAATCCTCAATCCTCAGTCCTCAGACCTCAAACCTCAATCCTCAACCCTCAGCCCTCATTCTCAATCCTCAATCCTCAATTCTCAGACCTCAAACATCAATACTCAACACTCAGTCCTCGTCCTCAATCCACAACCCTCAATCCACGATCCTCAATCTTCAATCATCAATATTCAATCTTCAATCCTCAATCCTCAATCCTCAATACTCAATCCTCAATCCTCAATCCTCAATCCTCAATACTCAACCATCAATCCTCAATTCTCAATACTCAATAAAATATCCTGAATTCTCAGGATTCAATACTCAAACCTCAACACTCAACCCTCAATCCTCAATACTCAATCCTCAATCCGCAATCCTCAATCCTCAATACTCAATCTTCAATCCTCCATCCTCAATCCTCAATCCTCAATCATCAATCCTCAGTCCTCAAACCTCAATTCTGAATCCTCAACCCTGAATCCTCAATCTTCAGACCTCAGTCCTCAATAATCAGTTGTCATTCCTCCATCCAAAATAGAATATCCTCAATTCACAGCTTTCAATACTCAATACTCAATCTGCAATCTTCCAACCTGTATCCACAAACATCAATATTCACCACTCAACCCCCAGCACTCATTCCTGAATGTTCAATCCTCAATCCTCAACTCTCAATCTTCAATCCTCAATCCTCAATTCTCAATCCTCAATCCTCAATCCTCAGACATCAAACATCAATACTCAACCCTCAGACCTCGTCCTCAATCCACAACGCTCAATCGTCGATCCTCAATCTTCAATCATCAATATTCAATCCTCAATCCTCAATCCTCAATCCTCAATACTCAATCCTCAATCCTCAATCCTCAATCCTCAACACTCAACCATCAATCCTCATTTCTCAATACTCAATAGAATATCCTGAATTCTCAGGTTTCAATACTCAAACCTCAACACTCAACCCTCAATCCTCAATCCTCAATCCTCAATCCTCAATCCTCAATCCTCAATAATCAATCTTCAATGCTCCATCCTCAATCCTCAATCCTCAATCCTCAATCCTCAATCCTCAATCCTCAATCCTCAATCCTCAATTTTCAATCCTGAATACTCAATCTTCAATCCTCAATCCTCAATCCTCAATCCTCAATCCTCAATCCTCAATCCTCATTCTACAATCCTCAATACCCAATCCTCAATCTTCAATCCTCAATCCTCAATACTCAATTCTCAATCCTCAATCCTCAGTCCTCAGACCTCAAACCTCAATCCTCAACCCTCAGCCCTCATTCTCAATCCTCAATCCTCAATTCTCAGTCCTCAGCCCTCAAGCCTCAATCCTCAACCGTCAGACCTCATCCTCAATCCTCAATTATCAATCCTCAATCCTCAATCTTCAGTCCTCAATACTCAATCTTCAATCCTCAATCCTCAGTCCTCAAACCTCAATCCTGATTCCTCAATACTCAATCTTCAATCCTCAATCCTCAGTCCTCAATACTCAACTATCAGTCCTCAATTCTCAATACTCAATCCTCAATCCTCAATCTTCATCCCTCAATACTCAATCTTCAGTCCTCAATCCTCAATCCTGAATCCTCAATCGTCAGTCTTCAATCCTCAATACTTAATCTTTAGTCCACAATACTCAATCCTCAATCCTCAATACTCATCCTTCAATCCTCGATACTCAATCGTCAATCTTCAATCCTCAATCCTCAATCCTCAATTCTCAAACCTCAATCCCCAGTCCTCAGTCCTCAAACCTCAATCCACAACCCTCAGCCCTCATCCTCAATCCTCAATCGACAATCCTCAATCCTCAATCTTCAAACCTCAATCCTCTGTCCTCAAACCTCAATTCTGAATCCTCAATCCTGAATCCTCAATCTTCAGCACTCAGTCCTCAACAATCAGTTGTCAATCCTCAATCCTCATTAGAATATACAAAATTCACAGTTTTCAATACTCAATACTCAATCTGCAATCTTCAAATCTCTATTCTCAAACATCAATTCTCATCACTCAACCCTCAACACTCAGTACCCAATCCTCAATCTTCAATCCTCAATCCTCAATACTCAATCCTCAATCCTCAATCTTCAATACTCCATACTCAATCATCAATCCTCAATACTCAATCCTCAAACCACAATTCTGAATCCTCAATACTCAATCTTCAATCCTCAATCCTCAGTCCTCAATACTCAACTATCAGTACTCAATTCTCAATGCTCAATCCCCAATCCTCAATCTTCAATCCTCAATACTCAATCTTCAATCCTTAATCCTCAATCCTCTATCCTCAATGCTCAATCCTCAATCCTCAATCCTCAACCCTCAATCTTCAATCATCAATAATCAATCTGCAATCCTCAAACCTCAATCCTCAATCGTCAATCCTCAATCTTCAATACTCTATACTCAATCCTCAATCCTCAATGCTCAATCCTCAATCCTCAATCCTCAACCCTCAATCTTCAATCATCAATAATCAATCTGCAATCCTCAAACCTCAATCCTCAATCGTCAATCCTCAATCTTCAATACTCTATACTCAATTCTCAATACTCAATAAAATATCCTGAATCCTCAGGATTCAATACTCAAACCTCAACACTCAACCCTCAATCCTCAATCCTCAATCCTCAATCCTCAATCCTCAATCCTGAATTCTCAATCCTCAATCCTCAATCCTCAATTTTCAATCCTCAATCCTCAATCTTCAATCCTCAATCCTCAATCCTCAATCCTCAATCATCAATCGTCACTCTTCAATCCTCAATACCCAATCATCAGTCTTCAATTTTCAATCCTCAAACCTCAATTCTCAATCCTCAATCCTCAGTCCTCAGACATCAAACCTCAATCCCGAACCCTCAGCCCTCATCCTCATTCCTCAATCCTCAATCGTCAATACTCAATCCTCAATCCTCAACGCACAATCCTCAATGTTCAATCCTCAATACCCAATCCTCAATACTCAGACCTCAAACGTCAATACTCAACCCTCAGTCCTCGTCCTCAATCCACAACCCTCAATCCTCGATCCTCAATGTTCAATCATCAATATTCAATCCTCAATCCTCAATCCTCAATCCACAATACTCAATCCTCAATCCTCAATCCTCAATCCTCAACACTCAACCATCAATCCTCAACTCTCAATACTCAATAGAATATCCTGAATTCTCAGGATTCAATACTCAAACCTCAACACTCAATCCTCAATTTTCAATCCTAAATACTCAATCTTCAATCCTCAATCCTCAATCCTCAATCCTCAATCCTCAATCCTCATTCTACAATCCTCAATACCCAATCCTCAACCTTCAATCCTCAATCCTCAATCCTCAATCCTCAATTCTCAATCCTCAATCCTCAGTCCTCAGACCTCAAACCTCAATCCTCAACCCTCAGCCGTCATTCAAAATCCTCAATCCTCAATTCTCAGGCCTCAGCCCTCAAGCCTCAATCCTCAACCCTCAGACCTCATCCTCAATCCTCAATTATCAATCCTCAATCCTCAATCTTCAGTCTTCAATGCCCAATCTTCAATCCTCAATCCTCAGTCCTCAAACCACAATTCTGAATCCTCAATACTCAATCTTCAATCCTCAATCCTCAGTCCTCAATACTCAACTATCAGTCCTCAATTCTCAATACTCAATCCTCAATCCTCAATCTTCAATCCTCAATACTCAATCTTCAATCCTCAGTCCTCAATCCTCAATCCTCAATGCTCAATCCTCAATCCTCAATCCTCAACCCTCAGTCTGCAATCCTCAATACTCAATCTGCAATACTCAATCCTCAATCCTCAATCCTCAATCTTCAATCCTCAATCTTCAATCCTCAATAATCAATCTTCAATCCTCAATCCTCAATCCTCAATCCTCAGTCCTCAATCTTCAATCCTCAATACTCAATCTTCAATCCTCCATCCTCAATCCTCAATGCTCAATCCTCAATCCTCAATCGTCAGGCATCAATCCTCAATACTCAATCTTCAATCCTCAATCCTCAATCCTCATTCCTCAATCCTCATTCTTCAATCCTCAATACTCAATCCTCAATCCTCAATCCTCAATCCTGAATACTCAATCCTCAATCCTCAAATTTCAATCCTCAATACTCAATCTTCAATCCTCAATCCTCAATTCTCAATCGTCAATCCTCAGTCCTCAGTCCTCAAACCTCAATCCTCAACCCTCAGGCCTCATCCCCAATCCTCAATCCTCAATCTTCAACCCTCAATCCTCAATCCTCAATCCTCAATCCTCAATCCTCAATCCTTAATCCTCAATCCTCAATCCTCAATCGTCAGTCTTCAATCCTCAATACTTAATCTTGAATCCTCAACACTCAATCCTCAATCCTCAATACTCAGTCCCCAATCCTCAATACTCAATCTTCAATGCTCAATCCTCAATCCTCAATCGTCAAACCTCATTCTACAATCCTCAATCCTCCATCCTCAATCCACAATCCTCAATCCTCAATCCTCCAACGTCAGGCATCAATCCTCAATACTCAATCTTCAATCCTCAATCCTCAATCCTCAATTCTCAATCCTCAATCTTCAATCCTCAATACTCAATCCTCAATCCTCAATCGTCAGTCCCCAATCCTCAATACTCAATCTTCAATCCTCAGTTCTCAATCCTCAATCCTCTATCCTCAATCCTCATTCTACAATCCGCAATACCCAATCCTCAATCTTCAATCCTCAATCCTCAATCCTCAATCCGCAATCCTCAATCGTCAGTCTTCAATCCTCAATCCTCAGTCCTCAAACCTCAATTCTGAATCCTCAACCCTGAATCCTCAATCCTCAATCCTCAATCCTCAATCCTCAATCCTCAATCCTCAATTTTCAATCCTGAATACTCAATCTTCAATCCTCAATCCTCAATCCTCTATCCTCAATCCTCAATCCTCATTCTACAATCCTCAATCCTCAATTTTCAATCCTCAATTCTCAATCTTCAACCCTCAATCCTCAATCCTCAATCCTCAATCCTCAATCCTCATTCTACAATCCTCAATACCCAATCCTCAATCTTCAATCCTCAATCCTCAATCCTCAATTCTCAATCCTCAATCCTCAGTCCTCAGACCTCAAACTTCAATCCTCAACCCTCAGCCATCATTCTCAATCCTCAATCCTCAATTCTCAGTCCTCAGCCCTCAAGCCTCAATCCTCAACCCTCAGACCTCATCCTCAATCCTCAATTATCAATCCACAATCCTCAACCTTAAGTCCTCAATACTCAATCTTCAATCCTCAATCCTCAGTCCTCAAACCACAGTTCTGAATCCTCAATACTCAATCTTCAATCCTCAATCCTCAGTCCTCAATACTCAACCATCAGTCCTAAGTTCTCAATACTCAATCCCCAACCCCAATCTTCAATCCTCAATACTCAATCTTCAATCCTCAATCCTCAATCCTCAATCCTCAATGCTCAATCCCCAATCCTCTATCCTCAACCCTCAATCTTCAATCATCAATAATCAATCTGCAATCCTCAAACATCAATCTTCAATCCTCAATCCTCAATCTTCAACACTCTATACTCAATCCTCAATCCTCAATCCTCAATTCTCAATCCTCAATCCTCAGTCCTCAGTCCTCAAACCACAATCCTCAACCCTCAGCCCTCATTCTCAACCCTCAATCCTCAATTCTCAGTCATCAGCCCTCAAACCTCAATCCTCAACCCTCAGACCTCATCCTCAATCCTCAATTATCAATCCTCAATCCTCAATCTTCAATCCAGGATACTCAATCTTCAATCCTCAATACTCAATCTTCAATCTTCAATCCTCAGTCCTCAATCCTCAATCCTCAATCCTCAATCCTCAACCTTCAATCATCAATACTCAGTCTTCAATCCTCAATCCTCAATCCTCAATCCTCAATCCTCATTCTACAATCCTCAATACCAAATCCTCAATCTTCAATCCTCAATCCTCAATGCTCAATTCTCAATCCTCAATCCTCAGTCCTCAGACCTCAAACTTCAATCCTCAACCCTCAGCCATCATTCTCAATCCTCAATCCTCAATTCTCAGTCCTCAGCCCTCAAGCCTCAATCCTCAACCCTCAGACCTCATCCTCAATCCTCAATTATCAATCCACAATCCTCAACCTTAAGTCCTCAATACTCAATCTTCAATCCTCAATCCTCAGTCCTCAAACCACAGTTCTGAATCCTCAATACTCAATCTTCAATCCTCAATCCTCAGTCCTCAATACTCAACCATCAGTCCTAAGTTCTCAATACTCAATCCCCAACCCCAATCTTCAATCCTCAATACTCAATCTTCAATCCTCAATCCTCAATCCTCAATCCTCAATGCTCAATCCCCAATCCTCTATCCTCAACCCTCAATCTTCAATCATCAATAATCAATCTGCAATCCTCAAACATCAATCTTCAATCCTCAATCCTCAATCTTCAACACTCTATACTCAATCCTCAATCCTCAATCCTCAATCCTCAATCCTCAATCCTCAATTTTCAATCCTCAATTCTCAATCTTCAATCCTCAATCCTCAATCCTCAATCCTCAATCCTCAATCCTCAATCCTCATTCTACAATCCTCAATACCCAATGCTCAATCTTCAATCCTCAATCCTCAATCCTCAATTCTCAATCCTCAATCCTCAGTCCTCAGTCCTCAAACCACAATCCTCAACCCTCAGCCCTCATTCTCAACCCTCAATCCTCAATTCTCAGTCATCAGCCCTCAAACCTCAATCCTCAACCCTCAGACCTCATCCTCAATCCTCAATTATCAATCCTCAGTCCTCAATCTTCAATCCAGGATACTCAATCTTCAATCCTCAATACTCAATCTTCAATCTTCAATCCTCAGTCCTCAATCCTCAATCCTCAATCCTCAATCCTCAACCTTCAATCATCAATACTCAGTCTTCAATCCTCAATCCTCAGACCTCAATCCTCAATCTTCAATCCTCAATACTCAATCTTCAATCCTCAATCCTCAAACCTCAATCCTCAATCCTCATTCTTCAATCCTCAACACCCAATCCTCAATCCTCAATCCTCAATCCTCAATCCTCAATTCTCAATCCTCAATCCTCAATCCTCAGACCTCAAACATCAATACTCAACACTCAGTCCTCGTCCTCAATCCACAACCCTCAATCCTCGATCCTCAATCTTCAATCATCAATATTCAATCTTCAATCCTCAATCCTCAATCCTCAATACTCAATCCTCAATCCTCAATCCTTTAATCCTCAATACTCAACAATCAATCCTCAATTCTCAATACTCAATAAAATATACTGAATTCTCAGGATTCAATACTCAAACCTCAACACTCAACCCTCAATCCTCAATCCTCAATCCTCAATCCTCAATCCTCAATCCTCAATACTCAATCTTCAATCCTCCATCCTCAATCCTCAATCCTCAATCATCAATCCTCAGTCCTCAAACCTCAATTCTGAATCCTCAACCCTGAATCCTCAATCTTCAGACCTCAGTCCTCAATAATCAGTTGTCATTCCTCAATCCAAAATAGAATATCCTCAATTCACAGCTTTCAATACACAGTACTCAATCTGCAATCTTCCAACCTGTATCCACAAACATCAATTTTCACCACTCAACCCCCAGCACTCATTCCTGAATGTTCAATCCTCAATCCTCAACTCTCAATCTTCAATCCTCAATCCTCAATTCTCAATCCTCAATCCTCAATCCTCAGACATCAAACATTAATACTCAACCCTCAGAAATCGTCCTCAATCCACAACCCTCAATACTCGATCCTCAATCTTCAATCATCAATATTCAATCCTCAATCCTCAATCCTCAATCCTCAATACTCAATCCTCAATCCTCAATCCTCAATCCTCAACACTCAACCATCAATCCTCATTTCTCAATACTCAATAGAATATCCTGAATTCTCAGGTTTCAATACTCAAACCTCAACACTCAACCCTCAATCCTCAATCCTCAATCCTCAATCCTCAATCCTCAATCCTCAATACTCAATCTTCAATGCTCCATCCTCAATCCTCAATCCTCAATCCTCAATCCTCAATCCTCAATCCTCAATCCTCAACCCTCAATCCTCAATTTTCAATCCTGAATACTCAATCTTCAATCCTCAATCCTCAATCCTCAATCCTCAATCCTCAATCCTCAATCCTCATTCTACAATCCTCAATACCCAATCCTCAATCTTCAATCCTCAATCCTCAAGACTCAATTCTCAA
Organism: Calliopsis andreniformis; assembly: GCF_051401765.1. NCBI lineage: Eukaryota > Metazoa > Arthropoda > Insecta > Hymenoptera > Andrenidae > Calliopsis > Calliopsis andreniformis. The sequence continues at coordinate 1,879,760 of NW_027480491.1, read as the reverse complement.
TCCTCAATCCTCAGTCCTCAGACCTCAAACCTCAATCCTCAACCCTCAGCCCTCATTCTCAATCCTCAATCCTCAATTCTCAGTCCTCAGCCCTCAAGCCTCAATCCTCAACCGTCAGACCTCATCCTCAATCCTCAATTATCAATCCTCAATACTCAATCTTCAGTCCTCAATACTCAATCTTCAATCCTCAATCCTCAGTCCTCAAACCTCAATCCTGATTCCTCAATACTCAATCTTCAATCCTCAATCCTCAGTCCTCAATACTCAACTATCAGTCCTCAATTCTCAATACTCAATCCTCAATCCTAAATCTTCAACCCTCAATACTCAATCTTCAGTCCTCAATCCTCAATCCTCAATCCTCAATCGTCAGTCTTCAATCCTCAATACTTAATCTTTAGTCCACAATACTCAATCCTCAATCCTCAATACTCATCCTTCAATCCTCAATCCTCAATCCTCATTCTTCAATCCTCAACACCCAATCCTCAATCTTCAGTCCTCAATCCTCAATCCTCAATCCTCAATCCTCAATACTCAACCATCAATCCTTAATTCTCAATACTCAATAAAATATCCTGAATTCTCAGGATTCAATACTCAAACCTCAACACTCAACCCTCAATCCTCAATCCTCAATCCTCAATCCTCAGTCCTCAAACCTCAATACTCAATCTTCAATCCTCCATCCTCAATCCTCAATCCTCAATCATCAATCGTCAGGCTTCAATCCTCAATACCCAATCCTCAATCCTCAATCCTCAATCCTCAATCCTCATTCTTCAATCCTCAACACCCAATCCTCAATCTTCAGTCCTCAATCCTCAATCCTCAGACCTCAATCCTCAATCTTCAATCCTCAATACTCAATCTTCAATCCTCAATCCTCAAACCTCAATCCTCAATCCTCATTCTTCAATCCTCAACACCCAATCCTCAATCCTCAATCCTCAATCCTCAATCCTCAATTCTCAATCCTCAATCCTCAATCCTCAGACCTCAAACATCAATACTCAACACTCAGTCCTCGTCCTCAATCCACAACCCTCAATCCTCGATCCTCAATCTTCAATCATCAATATTCAACCCTCAATCCTCAATCCTCAATCCTCAATACTCAATCCTCAATCCTCAATCCTCAATCCTCAATACTCAACCATCAATCCTCGATTCTCAATACTCAATAAAATATCCTGAATTCTCAGGATTGAATACTCAAACCTCAACACTCAACCCTCAATCCTCAATCCTCAATCCTCAATCCTCAATCCTCAATCCTCAATACTCAATCTTCAATCCTCCATCCTCAATCCTCAATCCTCAATCATCAATCCTCAGTCCTCAAACCTCAATTCTGAATCCTCAACCCTGAATCCTCAATCTTCAGACCTCAGTCCTCAATAATCAGTTGTCATTCCTCAATCCAAAATAGAATATCCTCAATTCACAGCTTTCAATACTCAATACTCAATCTGCAATCTTCCAACCTGTATCCACAAACACCAATTTTCACCACTCAACCCCCAGCACTCATTCCTGAATGTTCAATCCTCAATCCTCAACTCTCAATCTTCAATCCTCAATCCTCAATTCTCAATCCTCAATCCTCAACCCTCAGACATCAAACATTAATACTCAACCCTCAGACCTCGTCCTCAATCCACAACCCTCAATCCTCGATCCTCAATCTTCAATCATCAATATTCAATCCTCAATCCTCAATCCTCAATCCTCAATACTCAATCCTCAATCCTCAATCCTCAATCCTCAACACTCAACCATCAATCCTCATTTCTCAATACTCAATAGAATATCCTGAATTCTCAGGTTTCAATACTCAAACCTCAACACTCAACCCTCAATCCTCAATCCTCAATCCTCAATCCTCAATCCTCAATCCTCAATACTCAACCTTCAATGCTCCATCCTCAATCCTCAATACTCAATCCTCAATCCTCAATCCTCAATCCTCAATCCTCAATCCTCAATCCTCAATTTTCAATCCTGAATACTCAATCTTCAATCCTCAATCCTCAATCCTCAATCCTCAATCCTCAATCCTCAATCCTCATTCTACAATCCTCAATACCCAATCCTCAATCTTCAATCCTCAATCCTCAATACTCAATTCTCAATCCTCAATCCTCAGTCCTCAGACCTCAAACCTCAATCCTCAACCCTCAGCCCTCATTCTCAATCCTCAATCCTCAATTCTCAGACCTCAAACATCAATACTCAACACTCAGTCCTCGTCCTCAATCCACAACCCTCAATCCACGATCCTCAATCTTCAATCATCAATATTCAATCTTCAATCCTCAATCCTCAATCCTCAATACTCAATCCTCAATCCTCAATCCTCAATCCTCAATACTCAACCATCAATCCTCAATTCTCAATACTCAATAAAATATCCTGAATTCTCAGGATTCAATACTCAAACCTCAACACTCAACCCTCAATCCTCAATACTCAATCCTCAATCCGCAATCCTCAATCCTCAATACTCAATCTTCAATCCTCCATCCTCAATCCTCAATCCTCAATCATCAATCCTCAGTCCTCAAACCTCAATTCTGAATCCTCAACCCTGAATCCTCAATCTTCAGACCTCAGTCCTCAATAATCAGTTGTCATTCCTCCATCCAAAATAGAATATCCTCAATTCACAGCTTTCAATACTCAATACTCAATCTGCAATCTTCCAACCTGTATCCACAAACATCAATATTCACCACTCAACCCCCAGCACTCATTCCTGAATGTTCAATCCTCAATCCTCAACTCTCAATCTTCAATCCTCAATCCTCAATTCTCAATCCTCAATCCTCAATCCTCAGACATCAAACATCAATACTCAACCCTCAGACCTCGTCCTCAATCCACAACGCTCAATCGTCGATCCTCAATCTTCAATCATCAATATTCAATCCTCAATCCTCAATCCTCAATCCTCAATACTCAATCCTCAATCCTCAATCCTCAATCCTCAACACTCAACCATCAATCCTCATTTCTCAATACTCAATAGAATATCCTGAATTCTCAGGTTTCAATACTCAAACCTCAACACTCAACCCTCAATCCTCAATCCTCAATCCTCAATCCTCAATCCTCAATCCTCAATAATCAATCTTCAATGCTCCATCCTCAATCCTCAATCCTCAATCCTCAATCCTCAATCCTCAATCCTCAATCCTCAATCCTCAATTTTCAATCCTGAATACTCAATCTTCAATCCTCAATCCTCAATCCTCAATCCTCAATCCTCAATCCTCAATCCTCATTCTACAATCCTCAATACCCAATCCTCAATCTTCAATCCTCAATCCTCAATACTCAATTCTCAATCCTCAATCCTCAGTCCTCAGACCTCAAACCTCAATCCTCAACCCTCAGCCCTCATTCTCAATCCTCAATCCTCAATTCTCAGTCCTCAGCCCTCAAGCCTCAATCCTCAACCGTCAGACCTCATCCTCAATCCTCAATTATCAATCCTCAATCCTCAATCTTCAGTCCTCAATACTCAATCTTCAATCCTCAATCCTCAGTCCTCAAACCTCAATCCTGATTCCTCAATACTCAATCTTCAATCCTCAATCCTCAGTCCTCAATACTCAACTATCAGTCCTCAATTCTCAATACTCAATCCTCAATCCTCAATCTTCATCCCTCAATACTCAATCTTCAGTCCTCAATCCTCAATCCTGAATCCTCAATCGTCAGTCTTCAATCCTCAATACTTAATCTTTAGTCCACAATACTCAATCCTCAATCCTCAATACTCATCCTTCAATCCTCGATACTCAATCGTCAATCTTCAATCCTCAATCCTCAATCCTCAATTCTCAAACCTCAATCCCCAGTCCTCAGTCCTCAAACCTCAATCCACAACCCTCAGCCCTCATCCTCAATCCTCAATCGACAATCCTCAATCCTCAATCTTCAAACCTCAATCCTCTGTCCTCAAACCTCAATTCTGAATCCTCAATCCTGAATCCTCAATCTTCAGCACTCAGTCCTCAACAATCAGTTGTCAATCCTCAATCCTCATTAGAATATACAAAATTCACAGTTTTCAATACTCAATACTCAATCTGCAATCTTCAAATCTCTATTCTCAAACATCAATTCTCATCACTCAACCCTCAACACTCAGTACCCAATCCTCAATCTTCAATCCTCAATCCTCAATACTCAATCCTCAATCCTCAATCTTCAATACTCCATACTCAATCATCAATCCTCAATACTCAATCCTCAAACCACAATTCTGAATCCTCAATACTCAATCTTCAATCCTCAATCCTCAGTCCTCAATACTCAACTATCAGTACTCAATTCTCAATGCTCAATCCCCAATCCTCAATCTTCAATCCTCAATACTCAATCTTCAATCCTTAATCCTCAATCCTCTATCCTCAATGCTCAATCCTCAATCCTCAATCCTCAACCCTCAATCTTCAATCATCAATAATCAATCTGCAATCCTCAAACCTCAATCCTCAATCGTCAATCCTCAATCTTCAATACTCTATACTCAATCCTCAATCCTCAATGCTCAATCCTCAATCCTCAATCCTCAACCCTCAATCTTCAATCATCAATAATCAATCTGCAATCCTCAAACCTCAATCCTCAATCGTCAATCCTCAATCTTCAATACTCTATACTCAATTCTCAATACTCAATAAAATATCCTGAATCCTCAGGATTCAATACTCAAACCTCAACACTCAACCCTCAATCCTCAATCCTCAATCCTCAATCCTCAATCCTCAATCCTGAATTCTCAATCCTCAATCCTCAATCCTCAATTTTCAATCCTCAATTCTCAATCTTCAATCCTCAATCCTCAACCCTCAATCCTCAATCCTCAATCCTCATTCTACAATCCTCAATACCCAATCCTCAATCTTCAATCCTCAATCCTCAATCCTCAATTCTCAATCCTCAATCCGCAGTCCTCAGACCTCAAACTCCAATCCTCAACCCTCAGCCATCATTCTCAATCCTCAATCCTCAATTCTCAGTCCTCAGCCCTCAAGCCTCAATCCTCAACCCTCAGACCTCATCCTCAATCCTCAATTATCAATCCACAATCCTCAATCTTAAGTCCTCAATACTCAATCTTCAATCCTCAATCCTCAGTACTCAAACCACAATTCTGAATCCTCAATACTCAATCTTCAATCCTCAATCCTCAGTCCTCAATACTCAACCATCAGTCCTCAGTTCTCAATACTCAATCCCCAATCCTCAATCCTCAATCCTCAATCCTCAATCCTCAATTTTCAATCCTCAATTCTCAATCTTCAATCCTCAATCCTCAATCCTCAATCCTCAATCCTCAATCCTCATTCTACAATCCTCAATACCCAATCCTCAATCTTCAATCCTCAATCCTCAATCCTCAATACTCAATCTTCAATCCTCCATCCTCAATCCTCAATCCTCAATCATCAATCCTCATTCCTCAAACCTCAATTCTGAATCCTCAACCCTGAATCCTCAATCTTCAGACCTCAGTCCTCAATAATCAGTTGTCATTCCTCAATCCAAAATAGAATATCCTCAATTCACAGCTTTCAATACTCAATACTCAATCTGCAATCTTCCAACCTGTATCCACAAACATCAATTTTCACCACTCAACTCGCAGCACTCATTCCTGAATGTTCAATCCTCAATCCTCAACTCTCAATCTTCAATCCTCAATCCTCAATTCTCAATCCTCAATCCTCAATCCTCAACTCGAAATCTTCAATCCTCAATCCTCAATTCTCAATCCTCAATCCTCAATCCTCAGACATCAAACATCAATACTCAACACTCAGACCTCGTCCTCAATCCACAACCCTCAATCCTCGATCCTCAATCTTCAATCATCAATATTCAATCCTCAATCCTCAATCCTCAATCCTCAATACTCAATCCTCAATCCTCAATCCTCAGTCCTCAGTCCTCAAACCACAATCCTCAACCCTCAGCCCTCATTCTCAATCCTCAATCCTAAATTCTCAGTCATCAGCCCTCAAACCTCAATCCTCAACCCTCAGACCTCATCCTCAATCCTCAATTATCAATCCTCAATCCTCAATCTTCAATCCAGAATACTCAATCTTCAATCCTCAATACTCAATCTTCAATCTTCAATCCTCAGTACTCAATCCTCAATCCTCAATCCTCAATCCTCAATACTCAACCATCAATCCTTAATTCTCAATACTCAATAAAATATCCTGAATTCTCAGGATTCAATACTCAAACCTCAACACTCAACCCTCAATCCTCAATCCTCAATCCTCAACCCTCAATCCTCAATCCTCAATACTCAATCTTCAATCCTCCATCCTCAATCCTCAATCCTCAATCATCAATCGTCAGGCTTCAATCCTCAATACCCAATCCTCAGTCTTCAATCCTCAATCCTCAATCCTCAATCTTCAATCCTCAATTCTCAATCTTCATTCCTCAATCCTCAATCCTCAATCCTCAATCCTCAATCCTCATTCTACAATCCTCAATACCCAATCCTCAATCTTCAATCCTCAATCCTCAATCCTCAATTCTCAATCCTCAATCCCCAGTGCTCAGACCTCAAACTTCAATCCTCAACCCTCAGCCATCATTCTCAATCCTCAATCCTCAATTCGCAGTCCTCAGCCCTCAAGCCTCAATCCTCAACCCTCAGACCTCATCCTCAATCCTCAATTATCAATCCACAATCCTCATTCTTAAGTCCTCAATACTCAATCTTCAATCCTCAATCCTCAGTCCTCAAACCACAATTCTGAATCCTCAATACTCAATCTTCAATCCTCAATCCTCAGTCCTCAATACTCAACCATCAGTCCTCAGTTCTCAATACTCAATCCCCAATCCTCAATCTTCAATCCTCAATACTCAATCTTCAATCCTCAATCCTCAATCCTCAATCCTCAATGCTCAATCCCCAATCCTCAATCCTCAACCCTCAATCTTCAATCATCAATAATCAATCTGCAATCCTCAAACCTCAATCCTCAATCCTCAATCCTCAATCTTCAACACTCTATACTCAATCCTCAATCCTCAATCCTCAATCCTCAATCCTCAATCCTCAATCTTCAATCCTCAATTCTGAATCTTCAATCCTCAATCCTCAATCCTCAATCTTCAATCCTCAATCCTCAATCCTCAATTCTCAATCCTCAATCCTCAGTCCTCAGTCCTCAAACCACAATCCTCAGCCCTCAGCCCTCATTCTCAATCCTCAATCCTCAATTCTCAGTCATCAGCCCTCAAACCTCAATCCTCAACCCTCAGACCTCATCCTCAATCCTCAATTATCAATCCTCAATCCTCAATCTTCAATCCAGAATACTCAATCTTCAATCCTCAATACTCAATCTTCAATCTTCAATCCTGAGTCCTCAATCCTCAATCCTCAATCCTCAATCCTCAATCTTCAATCATCAATACTCAGTCTTCAATCCTCAATCCTCAATCCTCAATCCTCAATCCTCATTCTTCAATCCTCAATACACAATCCTCAATCTTCAACCCTCAATCCTCAATCCTCAATTCTCAATCCTCAATCCTCAATCCACAGACCTCAAACATCAATACTCAACCCTCAGTCCTCGTCCTCAATCCACAACAGTCAATCCTCAATCCAAAATCTTCAATCATCAATATTCAATCTTCAGTCCTCAATCCTCAATCCTCAATCCTCAATCAGCAATCCTCAATGTTCAATCCGCAATACCCAATCCTCAATCTTCAGTCCTCAACCCTCAACCCTCAATCCTCAAACCTCAATACTCAATCCTCAATCCTCAGTCCTCAAACCTCAAACCTCGATCTTCAATCCTCAATACTCAATCTTCAAACCCTGGTCCTCAATCCTCAATCCTCAATCCTCTATCCTCAATCGTCAGTCTTCAATCCTCAATACTCAATCTTCAATCCTCAATCCTCAATCCTCATTCCTCAATCCTCATTCTTCAATCCTGAATACCCAATCCTCAATCTTCAATCCTCAATCCTCAATCCTGAATTCTCAAACCTCAATCCTCAGTCCTCAGTCCTCAAACCTCAATCCTCAACCCTCAGCCCTCATTCTCAATCCTCAATCCTCAATCCTCAGTCCTCAAACCTCAATCCTGAATCCTCAATCCTGAATCCTCAATCTTCAGACATCAGACCTCAACAATCAGAGGTCAATCCTCAATCCTCAATAGAATATCATCAATTCACAGCTTTCAATACCCAATACTCAATCTGCAATACTCAATCCTCAATCCACAATCCTCAATCCTCATTCTTCGATCCTCAATACCCAATCCTCAATCTTCAATCCTCAATCCTCAAACCTCAATCCTCAATCCTCATTCTTCAATCCTCAACACCCAATCCTCAATCCTCAATCCTCAATCCTCAATCCTCAATTCTCAATCCTCAATCCTCAATCCTCAGACCTCAAACATCAATACTCAACACTCAGTCCTCGTCCTCAATCCACAACCCTCAATCCTCGATCCTCAATCTTCAATCATCAATATTCAATCTTCAATCCTCAATCCTCAATCCTCAATACTCAATCCTCAATCCTCAATCCTCAATCCTCAATACTCAACCATCAATCCTCAATTCTCAATACTCAATAAAATATCCTGAATTCTCAGGATTCAATACTCAAACCTCAACACTCAACCGTCAATCCTCAATACTTAATCCTCAATCCTCAATCCTCAATCCTCAATACTCAATCTTCAATCCTCCATCCTCAATCCTCAATCCTCAATCATCAATTCTCAGTCCTCAAACCTCAATTCTGAATCCTCAACCCTGAATCCTCAATAATCAGTTGTCATTCATCAATCCAAAATAGAATATCCTCAATTCACAGCTTTCAATACTCAATACTCAATCTGCAATCTTCCAACCTGTATCCACAAACATCAATTTTCACCACTCAACCCCCAGCACTCATTCCTGAATGTTCAATCCTCAATCCTCAACTCTCAATCTTCAATCCTCAATCCTCAATTCTCAGTCCTCAATCCTCAATCCTCAGACATCAAACATCAATACTCAACCCTCAGACCTCGTCCTCAATCCACAACCCTCAATCCTCGATCCTCAATCTTCAATCATCAATATTCAATCCTCAATCCTCAATCCTCAATCCTCAATACCCAATCCTCAATCTTCAATCCTCAATCCTCAATCCTCAATTCTCAATCCTCAATCCTCAGTCCTCAGTCCTCAAACCACAATCCTCAGCCCTCAGCCCTCATTCTCAATCCTCAATCCTCAATTCTCAGTCATCAGCCCTCAAACCTCAATCCTCAACCCTCAGACCTCATCCTCAATCCTCAATTATCAATCCTCAATCCTCAATCTTCAATCCAGAATACTCAATCTTCAATCCTCAATACTCAATCTTCAATATTCAATCTTCAGTCCTCAATCCTCAATCTTCAATCATCAATATTCAATCCTCAATCCTCAATCCTCAATCCTCAATACTCAATCCTCAATCTTCAATCCTCAATCCTCAACACTCAACCATCAATCCTCATTTCTCAATGCTCAATCCCCAATCCTCAATCTTCAATCCTCAATACTCAATCTTCAATCCTAAATCCTCAATCCTCAATCCTCAATGCTCAATCCTCAATTCTCAATCCTCAACCCTCAATCTTCAATCATCAATAATCAATCTGCAATCCTCAAACCTCAATCCTCAATCGTCAATCCTCAATCTTCAATACTCTATACTCAATCCTCAATCCTCAATCCTCAATTCTCAATCCTCAATCCTCAGTCCTCAGTCCTCAAACCTCAATCCTAAACACTCAGCCCTCATTCTCAATCCTCAATCCTCAATTCTCGGTCATCAGCCCTCAAACCTCAATCCTCAACCCTCAGACCTCATCCTCAATCCTCAATTATCAATCCTCAATCCTCAATCTTCAATCCAGAATACTCAACCTTCAATCCTCAATACTCAATCTTCAATCTTCATCCTCAGTCCTCAATCCTCAATCCAAAATCTTCAATCATCAATATTCAATCTTCAGTCCTCAATCCTCAATCCTCAATCCTCAATACTCAATCCTCAATGTTCAATCCGCAATACCCAATCCTCAACCTTCAGTCCTCAATCCTCAACCCTCAATCCTCAATCCTCAATACTCAAGCCTCAATCCTCAGTCCTCAAACCTCAAACCTCGATCTTCAATCCTCAATACTCAATCTTCAAACCTCGGTCCTCAATCCTCAATCCTCAATCCGCGATCCTCAATCGTCAGTCTTCAATCCTCAATACTCAATCTTCATTCCTCAATCCTCAATCCTCATTCCTCAATCCTCATTCTTCAATCCTCAATACCCAATCCTCAACCTTCAATCCTCAATCCTCAACACTCAGCCCTCATTCTCAATCCTCAATCCTCAATTCTCGGTCACCAGCCCTCAAACCTCAATCCTCAACCCTCAGACCTCATCCTCAATCCTCAATTATCAATCCTCAATCCTCAATCTTCAATCCAGAATACTCAATCTTCAATCCTCAATACTCAATCTTCAATCTTCATCCTCAGTCCTCAATCCTCAATCCAAAATCTTCAATCATCAATATTCAATCTTCAGTCCTCAATCCTCAATCCTCAATCCTCAATCCTCATTCTACAATCCTCAATACCCAATCCTCAATCTTCAATCCTCAATCCTCAATACTCAACTCTCAATCCTCAATCCTCAGTCCTCAGACCTCAAACCTCAATCCACAACCCTCAGCCCTCATTCTCAATCCTCAATCCTCAATTCTCAGTACTCAGCCCTCAAGCCTCAATCCTCAACCGTCAGACCTCATCCTCAATCCTCAATTATCAATCCTCAATCCTCAATCTTCAGTCCTCAATACTCAATCTTCAATCCTCAATCCTCAGTCCTCAAACCTCAATCCTGATTCCTCAATACTCAATCTTCAATCCTCAATCCTCAGTCCTCAATACTCAACTATCAGTCCTCAATTCTCAATACTCAAACCTCAATCCTCAATCTTCAACCCTCAATACTCAATCTTCAGTCCTCAATCCTCAATCCTCCATCCTCAATCGTCAGTCTTCAATCCTCAATACTTAATCTTTAGTCCACAATACTCAATCCTCAATCCTCAATACTCATCCTTCAATCCTCAATCCTCAATACTCAATCTTCAATCCTCCATCCTCAATCCTCAATCCTCAATCCTCAATCCTCAATCCTCAATCCTCAATCTTCAATCCTCCATCCTCAATCCTCAATCCTGAATCATCAATCGTCAGGCTTCAATCCTCAATACCCAATCCTCAGTCTTCAATCCTCAATCCTCAATCCTCAATCTTCAATCCTCAATCCTCAGTCCTCAAACCTCAATTCTGAATCCTCAACCCTGAATCCTCAATCCTCAATCCTCAATCCTCAATCCTCAATCCTCAATTTTCAATCCTGAATACTCAATCTTCAATCCTCAATCCTCAATCCTCAATCCTCAATCCTCAATCCTCATTCTACAATCCTCAATACCCAATCCTCAATCTTCAATCCTCAATCCTCAATCCTCAATCCTCAATCCTCAATACTCAATCCTCAATCCTCAATCCTCAATCCTCAATACTCAACCATCAATCCTCAATTCTCAATACTCAATAAAATATCCTGAATCCTCAGGATTCAATACTCAAACCTCAACACTCAACCCTCAATCCTCAATCCTCAATCCTCAATCCTCAATCCTCAATCCTGAATTGTCAATCCTCAATCCTCAATCCTCAATTTTCAATCCTCAATTCTCAATCTTCAATCCTCAATCCTCAATCCTCAATCCTCAATCCTCAATCCTCATTCTACAATCCTCAATACCCAATCCTCAATCTTCAATCCTCAATCCTCAATCCTCAATTCTCAATCCTCAATCCTCAGTCCTCAGACCTCAAACTTCAATCATCAACCCTCAGCCATCATTCTCAATCCTCAATCCACAATTCTCAGTCCTCAGCCCTCAAGCCTCAATCCTCAACCCTCAGACCTCATCCTCAATCCTCAATTATCAATCCACAATCCTCAATCTTAAGTCCTCAATACTCAATCTTCAATCCTCAATCCTCAGTCCTCAATCCACAATTCTGAATCCTCAATACTCAATCTTCAATCCTCAATCCTCAGTCCTCAATACTCAACCATCAGTCCTCAGTTCTCAATACTCAATCCCCAATCCTCAACCATCAATCCTCAATACTCAATCTTCAATCCTCAATCCTCAATCCTCAATCCTCAATGCTCAATCCCCAATCCTCAATCCTCAACCCTCAATCTTCAATCATCAATAATCAATCTGCAATCCTCAAACCTCAATCCTCAATCCTCAATCCTCAATCTTCAACACTCTATACTCAATCCTCAATCCTCAATCCTCAATCCTCAATCCTCAATCTTCAATTTTCAATCCTCAATTCTGAATCTTCAATCCTCAATCCTCAATCCTCAATCCTCAATCCTCAATCCTCATTCTACAATCCTCAATACCCAATCCTCAATCTTCAATCCTCAATCCTCAATCCTCAATTCTCAATCCTCAATCCTCAGTCCTCAGTCCTCAAACCACAATCCTCAGCCCTCAGCCCTCATTCTCAATCCTCAATCCTCAATTCTCAGTCATCAGCCCTCAAACCTCAATCCTGAACCCTCAGATCTCATCCTCAATCCTCAATTATCAATCCTCAATCCTCAATCTTCAATCCAGAATACTCAATCTTCAATCCTCAATACTCAATCTTCAATCTTCAATCCTCAGTCCTCAATCCTCAATCCTCAATCCTCAATCCTCAATCTTCAATCATCAATACTCAGTCTTCAATCCTCAATCCTCAATCCTCAATCCTCAATCCTCATTCTTCAATCCTCAATACACAATCCTCAATCTTCAATCCTCAATCCTCAATCCTCAATTCTCAATCCTCAATCCTCAATCCACAGACCTCAAACATCAATACTCAACCCTCAGTCCTCGTCCTCAATCCACAACAGTCAATCCTCAATCCAAAATCTTCAATCATCAATATTCAATCTTCAGTTCTCAAACCTCAATCCTCAATCCTCAATCAATAATCCTCAATGTTCAATCCGCAATACCCAATCCTCAATCTTCAGTCCTCAACCCTCAACCCTCAATCCTCAATCCTCAATACTCAATCCTCAATCCTCAGTCCTCAAACCTCAAACCTCGACCTTCAATCCTCAATACTCAATCTTCAAACCCCGGTCCTCAATCCTCAATCCTCAATCCTCAATCCTCAATCGTCAGTCTTCAATCCTCAATAATCAATCTTCAATCCTCAATCCTCAATCCTCATTCCTCAATCCTCATTCTTCAATCCTGAATACCCAATCCTCAATCTTCAATCCTCAATCCTCAATCCTCAATTCTCAAACCTCAATCCTCAGTCCTCAGTCCTAAAACCTCAATCCTCAACCCTCAGCCCTCATTCTCAATCCTCAATCCTCAATCCTCAGTCCTCAAACCTCAATCCTGAATCCTCAATCCTGAATCCTCAATCTTCAGACATCAGACCTCAACAATCAGATGTCAATCCTCAATCCTCAATAGAATATCATCAATTCACAGCTTTCAATACCCAATACTCAATCTGCAATACTCAATCCTCAATCCACAATCCTCAATCCTCATTCTTCAATCCTCAATACCCAATCCTCAATCTTCAATCCTCAATCCTCAAACCTCAATCCTCAATCCTCATTCTTCAATCCTCAACACCCAATCCTCAATCCTCAATCCTCAATTCTCAATCCTCAATTCTCAATCCTCAATCCTCAATCCTCAGACCTCAAACATCAATACTCAACACTCAGTCCTCGTCCTCAATCCACAACCCTCAATCCTCGATCCTCAAATTCAATCATCAATATTCAATCTTCAATCCTCAATCCTCAATCCTCAATACTCAATCCTCAATCCTCAATCCTCAATCCTCAATACTCAACCATCAATCCTCAATTCTCAATACTCATTAAAATATCCTGAATTCTCAGGATTCAATACTCAAACCTCAACACTCAACCCTCAATCCTCAATACTCAATCCTCAATCCTCAATCCTCAATCCTCAATACTCAATCTTCAATCCTCCATCCTCAATCCTCAATCCTCAATCATCAATCCTCAGTCCTCAAACCTCAATTCTGAATCCTCAACCCTGAATCCTCAATCTTCAGACCTCAGTCCTCAATAATCAGTTGTCATTCCTCAATCCAAAATAGAATATCCTCAATTCACAGCTTTCAATACTCAATACTCAATCTGCAATCTTCCAACCTGTATACACAAACATCAATTTTCACCACTCAACCCCCAGCACTCATTCCTGAATGTTCAATCCTCAATCCTCAACTCTCAATCTTCAATCCTCAATCCTCAATTCTCAATCCTCAATCCTCAATCCTCAGACATCAAACATCAATACTCAACCCTCAGACCTCGTCCTCAATCCACAACCCTCAATCCTCGATCCTCAATCTTCAATCATCAATATTCAATCCTCAATCCTCAATCCTCAATCCTCAATACTCAATCCTCAATCCTCAATCCTCAATCCTAAACACTCAACCATCAATCCTCATTTCTCAATACTCAATCTTCAATGCTCCATCCTCAATCCTCAATCTTCAATCCTCAATCCTCAATCCTCAATCCTCAATCCTCAATCCTCAATCCTCATTCTACAATCCTCAATACCCAATCCTCAATCTTCAATCCTCAATCCTCAATACTCAATTCTCAATCCTCAATCCTCAGTCCTCAGACCTCAAACATCAATCCTCAACCCTCAGCCCTCATTCTCAATCCTCAATCCTCAATTCTCAGTCCTCAGCCCTCAAGCCTCAATCCTCAACCGTCAGACCTCATCCTCAATACTCAATTATCAATCCTCAATCCTCAATCTTCAGTCCTCAATACTCAATCTTCAATCCTCAATCCTCAGTCCTCAAACCTCAATCCTGATTCCTCAATACTCAAACTTCAATCCTCAATCCTCAGTCCTCAATACTCAACTATCAGTCCTCAATTCTCAATACTCAATCCTCAATCCTCAATCTTCAACCCTCAATACTCAATCTTCAGTCCTCAATCCTCAATCCTGAATCCTCAATCGTCAGTCTTCAATCCTCAATACTTAATCTTTAGTCCACAATACTCAATCCTCAATCCTCAATACTCATCCTTCAATCCTCGATACTCAATCGTCAATCTTCAATCCTCAACTGTCAATCCTCAATTCTCAAACCTCAATCCCCAGTCCTCAGTCCTCAAACCTCAATCCACAACCCTCAGCCCTCATCCTCAATCCTCAATCGACAATCCTCAATCCTCAATCTTCAAACCTCAATCCTCAGTCCTCAAACCTCAATTCTGAATCCTCAATCCTGAATCCTCAATCTTCAGCACTCAGTCCACAACAATCAGTTGTCAATCCTCAATCCTCATTAGAATATACAAAATTCACAGTTTTCAATACTCAATACTCAATCTGCAATCTTCAAATCTCTATTCTCAAACATCAATTCTCATCACTCAACCCTCAACACTCAGTACCCAATCCTCAATCTTCAATCCTCAATCCTCAATACTCAATCCTCAATCCTCAATCTTCAATACTCAATACACAATCATCAATACTCAATACTCAATCCTCAAACCACAATTCTGAATCCTCAATGCTCAATCTTCAATCCTCAATCCTCAGTCCTCAATACTCAACTATCAGTCCTCAATTCTCAATGCTCAATCCCCAATCCTCAATCTTCAATCCTCAATACTCAATCTTCAATCCTTAATCCTCAATCCTCAATCCTCAATGCTCAATCCTCAATCGTCAATCCTCAACCCTCTATCTTCAATCATCAATAATCAATCTGCAATCCTCAAACCTCAATCCTCAATCGTCAATCCTCAATCTTCAATACTCTATACTCAATCCTCAATCCTCAATCCTCAATTCTCAATCCTCAATCCTCAGTCCTCAGTCCTCAAACCTCAATCCTCAACACTCAGCCCTCATTCTCAATCCTCAATCCTCAATTCTCGGTCATCAGCCCTCAAACCTCAATCCTCAACCCTCAGACCTCATCCTCAATCCTCAATTATCAATCCTCAATCCTCAATCTTCAATCCAGAATACTCAACCTTCAATCCTCAATACTCAATCTTCAATCTTCATCCTCAGTCCTCAATCCTCAATCCAAAATCTTCAATCATCAATATTCAATCTTCAGTCCTCAATCCTCAATACTCAATCTTCAATCCTCAATCCTCAATCCTCATTCCTCAATACTCAATCTTCAATCCTCAATCCTCAATCCTCATTCCTCAATCCTCATTCTTCAATCCTCAATACCCAATCCTCAATCTTCAATCCTCAATCCTCAACACTCAGCCCTCATTCTCAATCCTCAATCCTCAATTCTCGGTCATCAGCCCTCAAGCCTCAATCCTCAACCGTCAGACCTCATCCTCAATCCTCAATTATCAGCCCTCAATCCTCAATCCTCAATCCTCTATCCTCAATCCTCATTCTACAATCCTCAATACCCAATCCTCAATCTTCAATCCTCAATCCTCAATCCTCAATCCTCAATCATCAATCGTCACTCTTCAATCCTCAATACCCAATCATCAGTCTTCAATTTTCAATCCTCAAACCTCAATTCTCAATCCTCAATCCTCAGTCCTCAGACATCAAACCTCAATCCCGAACCCTCAGCCCTCATCCTCATTCCTCAATCCTCAATCGTCAATACTCAATCCTCAATCCTCAACCCACAATCCTCAATGTTCAATCCTCAATACCCAATCCTCAATACTCAGACCTCAAACGTCAATACTCAACCCTCAGTCCTCGTCCTCAATCCACAACCCTCAATCCTCGATCCTCAATGTTCAATCATCAATATTCAATCCTCAATCCTCAATCCTCAATCCACAATACTCAATCCTCAATCCTCAATCCTCAATCCTCAACACTCAACCATCAATCCTCAACTCTCAATACTCAACCTTCAATGCTCCATCCTCAATCCTCAATACTCAATCCTCAATCCTCAATCCTCAATCCTCAATCCTCAATCCTCAATCCTCAATTTTCAATCCTGAATACTCAATCTTCAATCCTCAATCCTCAATCCTCAATCCTCAATCCTCAATCCTCAATCCTCATTCTACAATCCTCAATACCCAATCCTCAATCTTCAATCCTCAATCCTCAATACTCAATTCTCAATCCTCAATCCTCAGTCCTCAGACCTCAAACCTCAATCCTCAACCCTCAGCCCTCATTCTCAATCCTCAATCCTCAATTCTCAGTCCTCAGCCCTCAAGCCTCAATCCTCAACCGTCAGACCTCATACTCAATCCTCAATTATCAATCCTCAATCCTCAATACTCATCCTTCAATCCTCAATCCTCAATCCTCATTCTTCAATCCTCAGCACCCAATCCTCAATCTTCAGTCCTCAATCCTCAATCCTCAATCCTCAATCCTCAATACTCAACCATCAATCCTTAATTCTCAATACTCAATAAAATATCCTGAATTCTCAGGATTCAATACTCAAACCTCAACACTCAACGCTCAATCCTCAATCCTCAATCCTCAGTCCTCAATCCTCAATCCTCAATACTCAATCTTCAATCCTCCATCCTCAATCCTCAATCCTCAATCATCAATCGTCAGGCTTCAATCCTCAATACCCAATCCTCAGTCTTCAATCCTCAATCCTCAATCCTCAATCTTCAATCCTCAATCCTCAGTCCTCAAACCTCAATTCTGAATCCTCAACCCTGAATCCTCAATCCTCAATCCTCAATCCTCAATCCTCAATCCTCAATCCTCAATTTTCAATCCTGAATACTCAATCTTCAATCCTCAATCCTCAATCCTCAATCCTCAATCCTCAATCCTCATTCTACAATCCTCAATACCCAATCCTCAATCTTCAATCCTCAATTCTCAATCCTCAATCCTCAATCCTCAATACTCAATCCTCAATCCTCAATCCTCAATCCTCAATACTCAACCATCAATCCTCAATTCTCAATACTCAATAAAATATCCTGAATCCTCAGGATTCAATACTCAAACCTCAACACTCAACCCTCAATCCTCAATCCTCAATCCTCAATCCTCAATCCTCAATCCTGAATTCTCAATCCTCAATCCTCAATCCTCAATTTTCAATCCTCAATTCTCAATCTTCAATCCTCAATCCTCAATCCTCAATCCTCAATCCTCAATCCTCATTCTACAATCCTCAATACCCAATCCTCAATCTTCAATCCTCAATCCTCAATCCTCAATTCTCAATCCTCAATCCTCAGTCCTCAGACCTCAAACTTCAATCATCAACCCTCAGCCATCATTCTCAATCCTCAATCCTCAATTCTCAGTCCTCAGCCCTCAAGCCTCAATCCTCAACCCTCAGACCTCATCCTCAATCCTCAATTATCAATCCACAATCCTCAATCTTAAGTTCTCAATACTAAATCTTCAATCCTCAATCCTCAGTCCTCAAACCACAATTCTGAATCCTCAATACTCAATCTTCAATCCTCAATCCTCAGTCGTCAATACTCAACCATCAGTCCTCAGTTCTCAATACTCAATCCCCAATCCTCAATCTTCAATCCTCAATACTCAATCTTCAATCCTCAATCCTCAATCCTCAATCCTCAATGCTCAATCCCCAATCCTCAATCCTCAACCCTCAATCTTCAATCATCAATAATCAATCTGCAATCCTCAAACCTCAATCCTCAATCGTCAATCCTCAATCTTCAATACTCTATACTCAATCCTCAATCCTCAATGCTCAATCCTCAATCCTCAATCCTCAACCCTCAATCTTCAATCATCAATAATCAATCTGCAATCCTCAAACCTCAATCCTCAATCGTCAATCCTCAATCTTCAATACTCTATACTCAATTCTCAATACTCAATAAAATATCCTGAATCCTCAGGATTCAATACTCAAACCTCAACACTCAACCCTCAATCCTCAATCCTCAATCCTCAATCCTCAATCCTCAATCCTGAATTCTCAATCCTCAATCCTCAATCCTCAATTTTCAATCCTCAATTCTCAATCTTCAATCCTCAATCCTCAACCCTCAATCCTCAATCCTCAATCCTCATTCTACAATCCTCAATACCCAATCCTCAATCTTCAATCCTCAATCCTCAATCCTCAATTCTCAATCCTCAATCCGCAGTCCTCAGACCTCAAACTCCAATCCTCAACCCTCAGCCATCATTCTCAATCCTCAATCCTCAATTCTCAGTCCTCAGCCCTCAACCCTCAATCCTCAACCCTCAGACCTCATCCTCAATCCTCAATTATCAATCCACAATCCTCAATCTTAAGTCCTCAATACTCAATCTTCAATCCTCAATCCTCAGTACTCAAACCACAATTCTGAATCCTCAATACTCAATCTTCAATCCTCAATCCTCAGTCCTCAATACTCAACCATCAGTCCTCAGTTCTCAATACTCAATCCCCAATCCTCAATCCTCAATCCTCAATCCTCAATCCTCAATTTTCAATCCTCAATTCTCAATCTTCAATCCTCAATCCTCAATCCTCAATCCTCAATCCTCAATCCTCATTCTACAATCCTCAATACCCAATCCTCAATCTTCAATCCTCAATCCTCAATCCTCAATACTCAATCTTCAATCCTCCATCCTCAATCCTCAATCCTCAATCATCAATCCTCATTCCTCAAACCTCAATTCTGAATCCTCAACCCTGAATCCTCAATCTTCAGACCTCAGTCCTCAATAATCAGTTGTCATTCCTCAATCCAAAATAGAATATCCTCAATTCACAGCTTTCAATACTCAATACTCAATCTGCAATCTTCCAACCTGTATCCACAAACATCAATTTTCACCACTCAACTCGCAGCACTCATTCCTGAATGTTCAATCCTCAATCCTCAACTCTCAATCTTCAATCCTCAATCCTCAATTCTCAATCCTCAATCCTCAATCCTCAACTCTCAATCTTCAATCCTCAATCCTCAATTCTCAATCCTCAATCCTCAATCCTCAGACATCAAACATCAATACTCAACACTCAGACCTCGTCCTCAATCCACAACCCTCAATCCTCGATCCTCAATCTTCAATCATCAATATTCAATCCTCAATCCTCAATCCTCAATCCTCAATACTCAATCCTCAATCCTCAATCCTCAGTCCTCAGTCCTCAAACCACAATCCTCAACCCTCAGCCCTCATTCTCAATCCTCAATCCTAAATTCTCAGTCATCAGCCCTCAAACCTCAATCCTCAACCCTCAGACCTCATCCTCAATCCTCAATTATCAATCCTCAATGCTCAATCTTCAATCCAGAATACTCAATCTTCAATCCTCAATACTCAATCTTCAATCTTCAATCCTCAGTCCTCAATCCTCAATCCTCAATCCTCAATCCTCAATACTCAACCATCAATCCTTAATTCTCAATACTCAATAAAATATCCTGAATTCTCAGGATTCAATACTCAAACCTCAACACTCAACCCTCAATCCTCAATCCTCAATCCTCAACCCTCAATCCTCAATCCTCAATACTCAATCTTCAATCCTCCATCCTCAATCCTCAATCCTCAATCATCAATCGTCAGGCTTCAATCCTCAATACCCAATCCTCAATCTTCAATCCTCAATCCTCAATCCTCAATTCTCAATCCTCAATCCTCAGTGCTCAGACCTCAAACTTCAATCCTCAACCCTCAGCCATCATTCTCAATCCTCAATCCTCAATTCTCAGTCCTCAGCCCTCAAGCCTCAATCCTCAACCCTCAGACCTCATCCTCAATCCTCAATTATCAATCCACAATCCTCATTCTTAAGTCCTCAATACTCAATCTTCAATCCTCAATCCTCAGTCCTCAAACCACAATTCTGAATCCTCAATACTCAATCTTCAATCCTCAATCCTCAGTCCTCAATACTCAACCATCAGTCCTCAGTTCTCAATACTCAATCCCCAATCCTCAATCTTCAATCCTCAATACTCAATCTTCAATCCTCAATCCTCAATCCTCAATCCTCAATGCTCAATCCCCAATCCTCAATCCTCAACCCTCAATCTTCAATCATCAATAATCAATCTGCAATCCTCAAACCTCAATCCTCAATCCTCAATCCTCAATCTTCAACACTCTATACTCAATCCTCAATCCTCAATCCTCAATCCTCAATCCTCAATCCTCAATCTTCAATCCTCAATTCTGAATCTTCAATCCTCAATCCTCAATCCTCAATCCTCAATCCTCAATCCTCATTCTACAATCCTCAATACCCAATCCTCAATCTTCAATCCTCAATCCTCAATCCTCAATTCTCAATCCTCAATCCTCAGTCCTCAGTCCTCAAACCACAATCCTCAGCCCTCAGCCCTCATTCTCAATCCTCAATCCTCAATTCTCAGTCATCAGCCCTCAAACCTCAATCCTCAACCCTCAGACCTCATCCTCAATCCTCAATTATCAATCCTCAATCCTCAATCTTCAATCCAGAATACTCAATCTTCAATCCTCAATACTCAATCTTCAATCTTCAATCCTGAGTCCTCAATCCTCAATCCTCAATCCTCAATCCTCAATCTTCAATCATCAATACTCAGTCTTCAATCCTCAATCCTCAATCCTCAATCCTCAATCCTCATTCTTCAATCCTCAATACACAATCCTCAATCTTCAACCCTCAATCCTCAATCCTCAATTCTCAATCCTCAATCCTCAATCCACAGACCTCAAACATCAATACTCAACCCTCAGTCCTCGTCCTCAATCCACAACAGTCAATCCTCAATCCAAAATCTTCAATCATCAATATTCAATCTTCAGTCCTCAATCCTCAATCCTCAATCCTCAATCAGCAATCCTCAATGTTCAATCCGCAATACCCAATCCTCAATCTTCAGTCCTCAACCCTCAACCCTCAATCCTCAAACCTCAATACTCAATCCTCAATCCTCAGTCCTCAAACCTCAAACCTCGATCTTCAATCCTCAATACTCAATCTTCAAACCCTGGTCCTCAATCCTCAATCCTCAATCCTCTATCCTCAATCGTCAGTCTTCAATCCTCAATACTCAATCTTCAATCCTCAATCCTCAATCCTCATTCCTCAATCCTCATTCTTCAATCCTGAATACCCAATCCTCAATCTTCAATCCTCAATCCTCAATCCTCAATTCTCAAACCTCAATCCTCAGTCCTCAGTCCTCAAACCTCAATCCTCAACCCTCAGCCCTCATTCTCAATACTCAATCCTCAATCCTCAGTCCTCAAACCTCAATCCTGAATCCTCAATCCTGAATCCTCAATCTTCAGACATCAGACCTCAACAATCAGAGGTCAATCCTCAATCCTCAATAGAATATCATCAATTCACAGCTTTCAATACCCAATACTCAATCTGCAATACTCAATCCTCAATCCACAATCCTCAATCCTCATTCTTCAATCCTCAATACCCAATCCTCAATCTTCAATCCTCAATCCTCAAACCTCAATCCTCAATCCTCATTCTTCAATCCTCAACACCCAATCCTCAATCCTCAATCCTCAATCCTCAATCCTCAATTCTCAATCCTCAATCCTCAATCCTCAGACCTCAAACATCAATACTCAACACTCAGTCCTCGTCCTCAATCCACAACCCTCAATCCTCGATCCTCAATCTTCAATCATCAATATTCAATCTTCAATCCTCAATCCTCAATCCTCAATACTCAATCCTCAATCCTCAATCCTCAATCCTCAATACTCAACCATCAATCCTCAATTCTCAATACTCAATAAAATATCCTGAATTCTCAGGATTCAATACTCAAACCTCAACACTCAACCCTCAATCCTCAATACTCAATCCTCAATCCTCAATCCTCAATCCTCAATACTCAATCTTCAATCCTCCATCCTCAATCCTCAATCCTCAATCATCAATTCTCAGTCCTCAAACCTCAATTCTGAATCCTCAACCCTGAATCCTCAATAATCAGTTGTCATTCCTCAATCCAAAATAGAATATCCTCAATTCACAGCTTTCAATACTCAATACTCAATCTGCAATCTTCCAACCTGTATCCACAAACATCAATTTTCACCACTCAACCCCCAGCACTCATTCCTGAATGTTCAATCCTCAATCCTCAACTCTCAATCTTCAATCCTCAATCCTCAATTCTCAGTCCTCAATCCTCAATCCTCAGACATCAAACATCAATACTCAACCCTCAGACCTCGTCCTCAATCCACAACCCTCAATCCTCGATCCTCAATCTTCAATCATCAATATTCAATCCTCAATCCTCAATCCTCAATCCTCAATACCCAATCCTCAATCTTCAATCCTCAATCCTCAATCCTCAATTCTCAATCCTCAATCCTCAGTCCTCAGTCCTCAAACCACAATCCTCAGCCCTCAGCCCTCATTCTCAATCCTCAATCCTCAATTCTCAGTCATCAGCCCTCAAACCTCAATCCTCAACCCTCAGACCTCATCCTCAATCCTCAATTATCAATCCTCAATCCTCAATCTTCAATCCAGAATACTCAATCTTCAATCCTCAATACTCAATCTTCAATATTCAATCTTCAGTCCTCAATCCTCAATCTTCAATCATCAATATTCAATCCTCAATCCTCAATCCTCAATCCTCAATACTCAATCCTCAATCTTCAATCCTCAATCCTCAACACTCAACCATCAATCCTCATTTCTCAATGCTCAATCCCCAATCCTCAATCTTCAATCCTCAATACTCAATCTTCAATCCTAAATCCTCAATCCTCAATCCTCAATGCTCAATCCTCAATTCTCAATCCTCAACCCTCAATCTTCAATCATCAATAATCAATCTGCAATCCTCAAACCTCAATCCTCAATCGTCAATCCTCAATCTTCAATACTCTATACTCAATCCTCAATCCTCAATCCTCAATTCTCAATCCTCAATCCTCAGTCCTCAGTCCTCAAACCTCAATCCTAAACACTCAGCCCTCATTCTCAATCCTCAATCCTCAATTCTCGGTCATCAGCCCTCAAACCTCAATCCTCAACCCTCAGACCTCATCCTCAATCCTCAATTATCAATCCTCAATCCTCAATCTTCAATCCAGAATACTCAACCTTCAATCCTCAATACTCAATCTTCAATCTTCATCCTCAGTCCTCAATCCTCAATCCAAAATCTTCAATCATCAATATTCAATCTTCAGTCCTCAATCCTCAATCCTCAATCCTCAATACTCAATCCTCAATGTTCAATCCGCAATACCCAATCCTCAATCTTCAGTCCTCAATCCTCAACCCTCAATCCTCAATCCTCAATACTCAAGCCTCAATCCTCAGTCCTCAAACCTCAAACCTCGATCTTCAATCCTCAATACTCAATCTTCAAACCTCGGTCCTCAATCCTCAATCCTCAATCCGCGATCCTCAATCGTCAGTCTTCAATCCTCAATACTCAATCTTCATTCCTCAATCCTCAATCCTCATTCCTCAATCCTCATTCTTCAATCCTCAATACCCAATCCTCAACCTTCAATCCTCAATCCTCAACACTCAGCCCTCATTCTCAATCCTCAATCCTCAATTCTCGGTCACCAGCCCTCAAACCTCAATCCTCAACCCTCAGACCTCATCCTCAATCCTCTATTATCAATCCTCAATCCTCAATCTTCAATCCAGAATACTCAATCTTCAATCCTCAATACTCAATCTTCAATCTTCATCCTCAGTCCTCAATCCTCAATCCAAAATCTTCAATCATCAATATTCAATCTTCAGTCCTCAATCCTCAATCCTCAATCCTCAATCCTCATTCTACAATCCTCAATACCCAATCCTCAATCTTCAATCCTCAATCCTCAATACTCAACTCTCAATCCTCAATCCTCAGTCCTCAGACCTCAAACCTCAATCCACAACCCTCAGCCCTCATTCTCAAGCCTCAATCCTCAATTCTCAGTACTCAGCCCTCAAGCCTCAATCCTCAACCGTCAGACCTCATCCTCAATCCTCAATTATCAATCCTCAATCCTCAATCTTCAGTCCTCAATACTCAATCTTCAATCCTCAATCCTCAGTCCTCAAACCTCAATCCTGATTCCTCAATACTCAATCTTCAATCCTCAATCCTCAGTCCTCAATACTCAACTATCAGTCCTCAATTCTCAATACTCAAACCTCAATCCTCAATCTTCAACCCTCAATACTCAATCTTCAGTCCTCAATCCTCAATCCTCCATCCTCAATCGTCAGTCTTCAATCCTCAATACTTAATCTTTAGTCCACAATACTCAATCCTCAATCCTCAATACTCATCCTTCAATCCTCAATCCTCAATACTCAATCTTCAATCCTCCATCCTCAATCCTCAATCCTCAATCCTCAATCCTCAATCCTCAATCCTCAATCTTCAATCCTCCATCCTCAATCCTCAATCCTGAATCATCAATCGTCAGGCTTCAATCCTCAATACCCAATCCTCAGTCTTCAATCCTCAATCCTCAATCCTCAATCTTCAATCCTCAATCCTCAGTCCTCAAACCTCAATTCTGAATCCTCAACCCTGAATCCTCAATCCTCAATCCTCAATCCTCAATCCTCAATCCTCAATTTTCAATCCTGAATACTCAATCTTCAATCCTCAATCCTCAATCCTCAATCCTCAATCCTCAATCCTCAATCCTCAATCCTCAATCCTCAATGCTCAATCCTCAATCCATAAGACTCAACCCTCAATCTTCAATCCGCAATACTCAATCTGCAATCCTCAATCCTCAATACTCAATCCTCAATCCTCATTCTTCAATCCTCAATTCCCAATCCTCAATCTTCAATCCTCAATCCATAATCCTCAATCCTCAATCCTCATTCTTCAATCCTCAATACCCAATCCTCAATCTTCAATCCTCAATCCTCAATCCTCAATCTTCAATCCTCAATCCTCAGTCCTCAGACCTCAAACCTCAATCCTCAACCCTCAGCCCTCATTCTCAATCCTCAATCCTCAATTCTCAGTCCTCAGCCCTCATGCCTCAATCCTCAACCGTCAGACCTCATCCTCAATCCTCAATTATCAATCCTCAATCCTCAATCTTCAGTCCTCAATACTCAATCTTCAATCCTCAATCCTCAATCCTCAATCCTCAATCCTCAATCCTCAATGCTCAATCCTCAATCCATAAGACTCAACCCTCAATCTTCAATCCGCAATACTCAATCTGCAATCCTCAATCCTCAATACTCAATCCTCAATCCTCATTCTTCAATCCTCAATTCCCAATCCTCAATCTTCAATCCTCAATCCATAATCCTCAATCCTCAATCCTCATTCTTCAATCCTCAACACCCAATCCTCAATCTTCATTCCTCAATCCTCTATCCTCAGACCTCAATCCTCAACCTTCAATCCTCAATACTCAATCTTCAATCGTCAATCCTCAATCCTCAATCCTCAATCCTCATTCTTCAATCCCCAACACCCAATCCTCAATCTTCAATCTTCAACCCTCAATCCTCAATTCTCAATCCTCAATCCTCAGTCCTCAGACCTCAAACATCAATCCTCAATCCTCAAACCTCAGCACTCATTCTCAATCCTCAATCTTCAATCCTCAATCCTCAATCCTCATGCCTCAACCCTCAATCCTCAATCCTCAGTCATCAAACCTCACTCCTGAATCCTCAATCCTGAATCCTCAATCTTCAGACCTCAGACCTGAAGAATCAGATGTCAATGCTCAATCCTCAATAGAATATCATCAGTTCACAGTTTTCAATACTTAATACTCAATCTGCAATCTTCAAATTTCTATCCACAAACATCAATTCCCATCACTCAATCCTCAACACACAGTCCCCAATCCTCAATCTTCAATCCTCAATCCTCAATCCTCAATTCTCAATCCTCAATCTTCAATCCTCAATACTCAATCCTCAATCCTCAATCCTCAATCCTGAATCCTCAATCCTCGATCCTCAATTTTCAACCCTCATTCTACAATCCTCAACACCCAATCCTCAATCTTCAGTCCTCAATCCTCAATCCTCAATCCTCAATCCTCAATACTCAACCATCAATCCTCAATTCTCAATACTCAATAAAATATCCTGAATTCTCAGGATTCAATACTCAAACCTCAACACTCTACCCTCAATCCTCAATCCTCAATCCTCAATCCTCAATCCTCAATCCTCAATACTCAATCTTCAATCCTCCATCCTCAATCCTCAATCCTCAATCATCAATCGTCAGGCTTCAATCCTCAATACCCAATCCTCAGTCTTCAATCCTCAATCCTCAATCCTCAATCTTCAATCCTCAATCCTCAGTCCTCAAACCTCAATTCTGAATCCTCAACCCTGAATCCTCAATCTTCAGACCTCAGTCCTCAGTAATCAGTTGTCATTCCTCAATCCAAAATAGAATATCCTCAATTCACAGCTTTCAATACTCAATACTCAATCTGCAATCTTCCACCCTGTATCCACAAACATCAATTTTCACCACTCAACCCCCAGCACTCATTCCTGAATGTTCAATCCTCAATCCTCAACTCTCAATCTTCAATCCTCAATCCTCAATTCTCAATCCTCAATCCTCAATCCTCAGACCTCAAACATCAATACTCAACCCTCAGTCCTCGTCCTCAATCCACAACCCTCAATCCTCGATCCTCAGTCTTCAATCATCAATATTCAATACTCAATCCTCAAACCTCAATGCTCAATACTCAATCCTCAATCCTCAATCCTCAATCCTCAACACTCAACCATCAATCCTCAATTCTCAATACTCAATAGAATATCCTGAATTCTCAGGTTTCAATACTCAAACCTCAACACTCAACCCTCAATCCTCAATCCTCAATCCTCAATACTCATCCTTCAATCCTCAATACTCAATCGTCAATCTTCAATCCTCAGCCCTCAATCCTCAATTCTCAATCCTCAATCCCCAGTCCTCAGTCCTCAAACCTCAATCCACAACCCTCAGCCCTCATCCTCAGTCCTCAATCGACAATCCTCAATCCTCAATCTTCAAACCCCAATCCTCAGTCCTCAAACCTTAATTCTGAATCCACAATCCTGAATCCTCAATCTTCAGCACTCAGTCCTCAACAATCAGTTGTCAATCCTCAATCCTCATTAGAATATACAAAATTCACAGTTTTCAATACTCAATACTCAATCTGCAATCTTCAAATCTCTATTCTCAAACATCAATTCTCATCACTCAACCCTCAACACTCAGTCCCCAATCCTCAATCTTCAATCCTAAATCCACAACACTCAATCCTCAATCCTCAATCTTCAATACTCAATACTCAATCTTCAATCCTCAATACTCAATCCTCAATCCTCAATCCCCAATCCTCAATCTTCATTCCTCAATACTCAATCTTCAATCCTCAATCCTCAATCCTCAATCCTCAATGCTCAATCCTCAATCCATAATACTCAACCCTCAATCTTCAATCCGCAATACTCAATCTGCAATCCACAATCCTCAATCCTCAATCCTCAATCCTCATTCGTCAATCCTCAATTCCCAATCCTCAATCTTCAATCCTCAATCCTCAATCCTCAATTCTCAATCCTCAATCCTCAGTCCTCAGTCCTCAAACCTCAATCCTCAACCCTCAGCCCTCATTCTCAATCCTCAATCCTCAATCCTCAGTCCTCAAACCTCAATCCTGAATCCTCAATCCTGAGTCCTCAATCTTCAGACATCAGACCTCAACAATCAGATGTCAATCCTCAATCCTCAATAGAATATCATCAATTCACAGCTTTCAATACCCAATACTCAATCTGCAATACTCAATCCTCAATCCACAATCCTCAATACTCATTCTTCAATCCTCAATACCCAATCCTCAATCTTCAATCCTCAATCCTCAATCCTCAATCCTCAATCCTCATTCTTCAATCCTCAACACCCAATCCTCAATCTTCAGTCCTCAATCCTCAATCCTCAATCCTCAATCCTCATTCTTCAATCCCCAACACCCAATCCTAAATCTTCAATCTTCAACCCTCAATCCTCAATTCTCAATCCTCAATCCTCAGTCCTCAGACCTCAAACACCAATCCTCAATCCTCAACCCTCAGCACTCATTCTCAATCCTCAATCTTCAATCCTCAATCCTCAATCCTCATGCCTCAAACCTCAATCCTCAATCTTCAGTCATCAAACCTCACTCCTGAATCCTCAATCCTGTATCCTCAATCTTCAGACCTCAGACCTGAACAATCAGATGTCAATGCTCAATCCTCAATAGAATATCATCAATTCACAGTTTTCAATACTTAATACTCAATCTGCAATCTTCAAATTTCTATCCACAAACATCAATTCCCATCACTCAACCCTCAACACACAGTCCCCAATCCTCAATCTTCAATCCTCAATCCTCAATCCTCAATTCTCGATCCTCAATCTTCAACCCTCAATACTCAATCCTCGATCCTCAATCCTCAATCCTGAATCCTCAATCCTCGATCCTCAATTTTCAATCCTCATTCTACAATCCTCAACACCCAATCCTCAATCTTCAGTCCTCAATCCTCAATCCTCAATCCTCAATCCTCAATACTCAACCATCAATCCTCAATTCTCAATACTCAATAAAATATCCTGAATTCTCAGGATTCAATACTCAAACCTCAACACTCTACCCTCAATCCTCAATCCTCAATCCTCAATCCTCAATCCTCACTCCTCAATACTCAATCTTCAATCCTACATCCTCAATCCTCAATCCTCAATCATCAATCGTCAGGCTTCAATCCTCAGTACCCAATCCTCAGTCTTCAATCCTCAATCCTCAATCCTCAATCTTCAATCCTCAATCCTCAGTCCTCAAACCTCAATTCTGAATCCTCAACCCTGAATCCTCAATCTTCAGACCTCAGTCCTCAATAGTCAGTTGTCATTCCTCAATCCAAAATAGAATATCCTCAATTCACAGCTTTCAATATTCAATACTCAATCTGCAATCTTCCAACCTGTATCCACAAACATCAATTTTCACCACTCAACCCCCAGCACTCATTCCTGAATGTTCAATCCTCAATCCTCAACTCTCAATCTTCAATCCTCAATCCTCAATTCTCAATCCTCAATCCTCAATCCTCAGACCTCAAACATCAATACTCAACCCTCAGTCCTCGTCCTCAATCCACAACCCTCAATCCTCGATCCTCAGTCTTCAATCATCAATATTCAATACTCAATCCTCAAACCTCAATGCTCAATACTCAATCCTCAATCATCAATCCTCAATCCTCAACACTCAACCATCAATCCTCAATTCTCAATACTCAATAGAATATCCTGAATTCTCAGGTTTCAATACTCAAACCTCAACACTCAACCCTCAATCCTCAATCCTCAATCCTCAATACTCATCCTTCAATCCTCAATACTCAATCGTCAATCTTCAATCCTCAGCCCTCAATCCTCAATTCTCAATCCTCAATCCCCAGTCCTCAGTCCTCAAAACTCAATCCACAACCCTCAGCCCTCATCCTCAATCCTCAATCGACAATCCTCAATCCTCAATCTTCAAACCTCAATCCTCAGTCCTCAAACCTTAATTCTGAATCCTCAATCCTGAATCCCCAATCTTCAGCACTCAGTCCTCAACAATCAGTTGTCAATCCTCAATCCTCATTAGAATATACAAAATTCACAGTTTTCAATACTCAATACTCAATCTGCAATCTTCAAATCTCTATTCTCAAACATCAATTCTCATCACTCAACCCTCAACACTCAGTCCCCAATCCTCAATCTTCAATCCTAAATCCTCAATACTCAATCCTCAATCCTCAATCTTCAATACTCAATACTCAATCTTCAATCCTCAATCCTCAATCCTCAATCCTCATTCTACAATCCTCAATACCCAATCCTCAATCTTCAATCCTCAATCCTCAATCCTCAATCCTCAATTCTCAATCCTCAATCCTCAGTCCTCAGACCTCAAACCTCAATCCTCAACCCTCAGCCATCATTCAAAATCCTCAATCCTCAATTCTCAGTCCTCAGCCCTCAAGCCTCAATCCTCAACCCTCAGACCTCATCCTCAATCCTCAATTATCAATCCTCAATCCTCAACCTTCAGTCCTCAATGCTCAATCTTCAATCCTCAATCCTCAGTCCTCAAACCACAACTCTGAATCCTCAATACTCAATCTTCAATCCTCAATCCTCAGTCCTCAATACTCAACTATCAGTCCTCAATTCTCAATACTCAATCCTCAATCCTCAATCTTCAATCCTCAATACTCAATCTTCAATCCTCAGTCCTCAATCCTCAATCCTCAATGCTCAATCCTCAATCCTCAATCCTCAACCCTCAATTTGCAATCCTCAATACTCAATCTGCAATCCTCAATCCTCAATCCTCAATCCTCAACCCTCAATCTTCAATCATCAATAATCAATCTGCAATCCTCAAACCTCAATCCTCAATCCTCAGTCTTCAATCCTCAATCCTCAATCCTCATGCCTCAACCCTCAATCCTCATTCCTCAGTCATCAAACCTCAATCCTGAATCCTCAATCCTGAATCCTCAATCTTCAGACCTCAGACCTGAACAATCAGATGTCAATCCTCAATCCTCAATAGAATATCATCAATTCACAGTTTTCAATACTGAATACTCTATCTGCAATCTTCAAATTTCTATCCACAAATATCAATTCCCATCACTCAACCCTCAACACACAGTTCCCAATCCTCAATCTTCAATCCTCAATCCTCAATCCTCAGTTCTGAATCCTCAACCTTCAATCCTCAATACTCAATCCTCAATCCTCAATCCTCAATCCTCAATCCTCAATCCTCGATCCTCAATTTTCAATCCTCAATACTCAATCTTCAATACTCAATCCTCAATCCTCAATCCTCAATCCTCAATCGTCAGTCCCCAATCCTCAATACTCAATCTTTAATCCTCAATCCTCAATCCTCAATCGTCAAACCTGATTCTACAATCCTTAATCCTCAATCCTCATGCCTCAATCCTCAATCCTCAATCCTCAGTCATCAAACCTCAATCCTGAATCCTCAATCCTGAATCCTCAATCTTCAGTCCTCAGACCTGAACAATCAGATGCCAATCCTCAATCCTCAATAGAATATCATCTATTCACAGTTTTCAATACTCAATACTCAATCTGCAATCTTCAAATTTCTATCCAGAAACATCAATTCTCATCACTCAACACTCAACACTCAGTCCCCAATCCCCAACCTTCAATCCTCAA
The DNA here is from genome assembly GCF_051401765.1 of Calliopsis andreniformis. NCBI lineage: Eukaryota > Metazoa > Arthropoda > Insecta > Hymenoptera > Andrenidae > Calliopsis > Calliopsis andreniformis. The sequence continues at coordinate 1,847,342 of NW_027480491.1, read as the reverse complement.
TCCTCAATCCTCAATTCTCAATCCTCAGTCTTCAATCCTCAATACTCAATCCTCAATCCTCAATCCTCAATCCTCAATACCCAATCCTCAATCTTCAATCCTCAATCCTCAATCCTCAATTCTCAATCCTCAATCCTCAGTCCTCAGTCCTCAAACCACAATCCTCAGCCCTCAGCCCTCATTCTCAATCCTCAATCCTCAATTCTCAGTCATCAGCCCTCAAACCTCAATCCTCAACCCTCAGACCTCATCCTCAATCCTCAATTATCAATCCCCAATCCTCAATCTTCAATCCAGAATACTCAATCTTCAATCCTCAATACTCAATCTTCAATATTCAATCTTCAGTCCTCAATCCTCAATCTTCAATCATCAATATTCAATCCTCAATCCTCAATCCTCAATCCTCAATACTCAATCCTCAATCTTCAATCCTCAATCCTCAACACTCAACCATCAATCCTCATTTCTCAATGCTCAATCCCCAATCCTCAATCTTCAATCCTCAATACTCAATCTTCAATCCTAAATCCTCAATCCTCAATCCTCAATGCTCAATCCTCAATTCTCAATCCTCAACCCTCAATCTTCAATCATCAATAATCAATCTGCAATCCTCAAACCTCAATCCTCAATCGTCAATCCTCAATCTTCAATACTCTATACTCAATCCTCAATCCTCAATCCTCAATTCTCAATCCTCAATCCTCAGTCCTCAGTCCTCAAACCTCAATCCTAAACACTCAGCCCTCATTCTCAATCCTCAATCCTCAATTCTCGGTCATCAGCCCTCAAACCTCAATCCTCAACCCTCAGACCTCATCCTCAATCCTCAATTATCAATCCTCAATCCTCAATCTTCAATCCAGAATACTCAACCTTCAATCCTCAATACTCAATCTTCAATCTTCATCCTCAGTCCTCAATCCTCAATCCAAAATCTTCAATCATCAATATTCAATCTTCAGTCCTCAATCCTCAATCCTCAATCCTCAATACTCAATCCTCAATGTTCAATCCGCAATACCCAATCCTCAATCTTCAGTCCTCAATCCTCAACCCTCAATCCTCAATCCTCAATACTCAAGCCTCAATCCTCAGTCCTCAAACCTCAAACCTCGATCTTCAATCCTCAATACTCAATCTTCAAACCTCGGTCCTCAATCCTCAATCCTCAATCCGCGATCCTCAATTCTCGGTCACCAGCCCTCAAACCTCAATCCTCAACCCTCAGACCTCATCCTCAATCCTCAATTATCAATCCTCAATCCTCAATCTTCAATCCAGAATACTCAATCTTCAATCCTCAATACTCAATCTTCAATCTTCATCCTCAGTCCTCAATCCTCAATCCAAAATCTTCAATCATCAATATTCAATCTTCAGTCCTCAATCCTCAATCCTCAATCCTCAATCCTCATTCTACAATCCTCAATACCCAATCCTCAATCTTCAATCCTCAATCCTCAATACTCAACTCTCAATCCTCAATCCTCAGTCCTCAGACCTCAAACCTCAATCCACAACCCTCAGCCCTCATTCTCAAGCCTCAATCCTCAATTCTCAGTACTCAGCCCTCAAGCCTCAATCCTCAACCGTCAGACCTCATCCTCAATCCTCAATTATCAATCCTCAATCCTCAATCTTCAGTCCTCAATACTCAATCTTCAATCCTCAATCCTCAGTCCTCAAACCTCAATCCTGATTCCTCAATACTCAATCTTCAATCCTCAATCCTCAGTCCTCAATACTCAACTATCAGTCCTCAATTCTCAATACTCAAACCTCAATCCTCAATCTTCAACCCTCAATACTCAATCTTCAGTCCTCAATCCTCAATCCTCCATCCTCAATCGTCAGTCTTCAATCCTCAATACTTAATCTTTAGTCCACAATACTCAATCCTCAATCCTCAATACTCATCCTTCAATCCTCAATCCTCAATACTCAATCTTCAATCCTCCATCCTCAATCCTCAATCCTCAATCCTCAATCCTCAATCCTCAATCCTCAATCTTCAATCCTCCATCCTCAATCCTCAATCCTGAATCATCAATCGTCAGGCTTCAATCCTCAATACCCAATCCTCAGTCTTCAATCCTCAATCCTCAATCCTCAATCTTCAATCCTCAATCCTCAGTCCTCAAACCTCAATTCTGAATCCTCAACCCTGAATCCTCAATCCTCAATCCTCAATCCTCAATCCTCAATCCTCAATTTTCAATCCTGAATACTCAATCTTCAATCCTCAATCCTCAATCCTCAATCCTCAATCCTCAATCCTCATTCTACAATCCTCAATACCCAATCCTCAATCTTCAATCCTCAATCCTCAATCCTCAATCCTCAATCCTCAATACTCAATCCTCAATCCTCAATCCTCAATCCTCAATACTCAACCATCAATCCTCAATTCTCAATACTCAATAAAATATCCTGAATCCTCAGGATTCAATACTCAAACCTCAACACTCAACCCTCAATCCTCAATCCTCAATCCTCAATCCTCAATCCTCAATCCTGAATTGTCAATCCTCAATCCTCAATCCTCAATTTTCAATCCTCAATTCTCAATCTTCAATCCTCAATCCTCAATCCTCAATCCTCAATCCTCAATCCTCATTCTACAATCCTCAATACCCAATCCTCAATCTTCAATCCTCAATCCTCAATCCTCAATTCTCAATCCTCAATCCTCAGTCCTCAGACCTCAAACTTCAATCATCAACCCTCAGCCATCATTCTCAATCCTCAATCCACAATTCTCAGTCCTCAGCCCTCAAGCCTCAATCCTCAACCCTCAGACCTCATCCTCAATCCTCAATTATCAATCCACAATCCTCAATCTTAAGTCCTCAATACTCAATCTTCAATCCTCAATCCTCAGTCCTCAATCCACAATTCTGAATCCTCAATACTCAATCTTCAATCCTCAATCCTCAGTCCTCAATACTCAACCATCAGTCCTCAGTTCTCAATACTCAATCCCCAATCCTCAACCATCAATCCTCAATACTCAATCTTCAATCCTCAATCCTCAATCCTCAATCCTCAATGCTCAATCCCCAATCCTCAATCCTCAACCCTCAATCTTCAATCATCAATAATCAATCTGCAATCCTCAAACCTCAATCCTCAATCCTCAATCCTCAATCTTCAACACTCTATACTCAATCCTCAATCCTCAATCCTCAATCCTCAATCCTCAATCTTCAATTTTCAATCCTCAATTCTGAATCTTCAATCCTCAATCCTCAATCCTCAATCCTCAATCCTCAATCCTCATTCTACAATCCTCAATACCCAATCCTCAATCTTCAATCCTCAATCCTCAATCCTCAATTCTCAATCCTCAATCCTCAGTCCTCAGTCCTCAAACCACAATCCTCAGCCCTCAGCCCTCATTCTCAATCCTCAATCCTCAATTCTCAGTCATCAGCCCTCAAACCTCAATCATGAACCCTCAGATCTCATCCTCAATCCTCAATTATCAATCCTCAATCCTCAATCTTCAATCCAGAATACTCAATCTTCAATCCTCAATACTCAATCTTCAATCTCCAATCCTCAGTCCTCAATCCTCAATCCTCAATCCTCAATCCTCAATCTTCAATCATCAATACTCAGTCTTCAATCCTCAATCCTCAATCCTCAATCCTCAATCCTCATTCTTCAATCCTCAATACACAATCCTCAATCTTCAATCCTCAATCCTCAATCCTCAATTCTCAATCCTCAATCCTCAATCCACAGACCTCAAACATCAATACTCAACCCTCAGTCCTCGTCCTCAATCCACAACAGTCAATCCTCAATCCAAAATCTTCAATCATCAATATTCAATCTTCAGTTCTCAAACCTCAATCCTCAATCCTCAATCAATAATCCTCAATGTTCAATCCGCAATACCCAATCCTCAATCTTCAGTCCTCAACCCTCAACCCTCAATCCTCAATCCTCAATACTCAATCCTCAATCCTCAGTCCTCAAACCTCAAACCTCGACCTTCAATCCTCAATACTCAATCTTCAAACCCCGGTCCTCAATCCTCAATCCTCAATCCTCAATCCTCAATCGTCAGTCTTCAATCCTCAATAATCAATCTTCAATCCTCAATCCTCAATCCTCATTCCTCAATCCTCATTCTTCAATCCTGAATACCCAATCCTCAATCTTCAATCCTCAATCCTCAATCCTCAATTCTCAAACCTCAATCCTCAGTCCTCAGTCCTCAAACCTCAATCCTCAACCCTCAGCCCTCATTCTCAATCCTCAATCCTCAATCCTCAGTCCTCAAACCTCAATCCTGAATCCTCAATCCTGAATCCTCAATCTTCAGACATCAGACCTCAACAATCAGATGTCAATCCTCAATCCTCAATAGAATATCATCAATTCACAGCTTTCAATACCCAATACTCAATCTGCAATACTCAATCCTCAATCCACAATCCTCAATCCTCATTCTTCAATCCTCAATACCCAATCCTCAATCTTCAATCCTCAATCCTCAAACCTCAATCCTCAATCCTCATTCTTCAATCCTCAACACCCAATCCTCAATCCTCAATCCTCAATCCTCAATCCTCAATTCTCAATCCTCAATCCTCAATCCTCAGACCTCAAACATCAATACTCAACACTCAGTCCTCGTCCTCAATCCACAACCCTCAATCCTCGATCCTCAAATTCAATCATCAATATTCAATCTTCAATCCTCAATCCTCAATCCTCAATACTCAATCCTCAATCCTCAATCCTCAATCCTCAATACTCAACCATCAATCCTCAATTCTCAATACTCATTAAAATATCCTGAATTCTCAGGATTCAATACTCAAACCTCAACACTCAACCCTCAATCCTCAATACTCAATCCTCAATCCTCAATCCTCAATCCTCAATACTCAATCTTCAATCCTCCATCCTCAATCCTCAATCCTCAATCATCAATCCTCAGTCCTCAAACCTCAATTCTGAATCCTCAACCCTGAATCCTCAATCTTCAGACCTCAGTCCTCAATAATCAGTTGTCATTCCTCAATCCAAAATAGAATATCCTCAATTCACAGCTTTCAATACTCAATACTCAATCTGCAATCTTCCAACCTGTATACACAAACATCAATTTTCACCACTCAACCCCCAGCACTCATTCCTGAATGTTCAATCCTCAATCCTCAACTCTCAATCTTCAATCCTCAATCCTCAATTCTCAATCCTCAATCCTCAATCCTCAGACATCAAACATCAATACTCAACCCTCAGACCTCGTCCTCAATCCACAACCCTCAATCCTCGATCCTCAATCTTCAATCATCAATATTCAATCCTCAATCCTCAATCCTCAATCCTCAATACTCAATCCTCAATCCTCAATCCTCAATCCTAAACACTCAACCATCAATCCTCATTTCTCAACACTCAATAGAATATCCTGAATTCTCAGGTTTCAATACTCAAACCTCAACACTCAACCCTCAATCCTCAATCCTCAATCCTCAATCCTCAATCCTCAATCCTCAATACTCAATCTTCAATGCTCCATCCTCAATCCTCAATCTTCAATCCTCAATCCTCAATCCTCAATCCTCAATCCTCAATCCTCAATCCTCATTCTACAATCCTCAATACCCAATCCTCAATCTTCAATCCTCAATCCTCAATACTCAATTCTCAATCCTCAATCCTCAGTCCTCAGACCTCAAACATCAATCCTCAACCCTCAGCCCTCATTCTCAATCCTCAATCCTCAATTCTCAGTCCTCAGCCCTCAAGCCTCAATCCTCAACCGTCAGACCTCATCCTCAATACTCAATTATCAATCCTCGATCCTCAATCTTCAGTCCTCAATACTCAATCTTCAATCCTCAATCCTCAGTCCTCAAACCTCAATCCTGATTCCTCAATACTCAAACTTCAATCCTCAATCCTCAGTCCTCAATACTCAACTATCAGTCCTCAATTCTCAATACTCAATCCTCAATCCTCAATCTTCAACCCTCAATACTCAATCTTCAGTCCTCAATCCTCAATCCTGAATCCTCAATCGTCAGTCTTCAATCCTCAATACTTAATCTTTAGTCCACAATACTCAATCCTCAATCCTCAATACTCATCCTTCAATCCTCGATACTCAATCGTCAATCTTCAATCCTCAACTGTCAATCCTCAATTCTCAAACCTCAATCCCCAGTCCTCAGTCCTCAAACCTCAATCCACAACCCTCAGCCCTCATCCTCAATCCTCAACCGACAATCCTCAATCCTCAATCTTCAAACCTCAATCCTCAGTCCTCAAACCTCAATTCTGAATCCTCAATCCTGAATCCTCAATCTTCAGCACTCAGTCCACAACAATCAGTTGTCAATCCTCAATCCTCATTAGAATATACAAAATTCACAGTTTTCAATACTCAATACTCAATCTGCAATCTTCAAATCTCTATTCTCAAACATCAATTCTCATCACTCAACCCTCAACACTCAGTACCCAATCCTCAATCTTCAATCCTCAATCCTCAATACTCAATCCTCAATCCTCAATCTTCAATACTCAATACACAATCATCAATACTCAATACTCAATCCTCAAACCACAATTCTGAATCCTCAATACTCAATCTTCAATCCTCAATCCTCAGTCCTCAATACTCAACTATCAGTCCTCAATTCTCAATGCTCAATCCCCAATCCTCAATCTTCAATCCTCAATACTCAATCTTCAATCCTTAATCCTCAATCCTCAATCCTCAATGCTCAATCCTCAATCGTCAGTCCTCAACCCTCTATCTTCAATCATCAATAATCAATCTGCAATCCTCAAACCTCAATCCTCAATCGTCAATCCTCAATCTTCAATACTCTATACTCAATCCTCAATCCTCAATCCTCAATTCTCAATCCTCAATCCTCAGTCCTCAGTCCTCAAACCTCAATCCTCAACACTCAGCCCTCATTCTCAATCCTCAATCCTCAATTCTCGGTCATCAGCCCTCAAACCTCAATCCTCAACCCTCAGACCTCATCCTCAATCCTCAATTATCAATCCTCAATCCTCAATGTTCAATCCGCAATACCCAATCCTCAATCTTCAGTCCTCAATCCTCAACCCTCAATCCTCAATCCTCAATACTCAATCCTCAATCCTCAGTCCTCCAACCTCAAACCTCGATCTTCAATCCTCAATACTCAATCTTCAAACCTCGGTCCTCAATCCTCAATCCTCAATCCGCAATCCTCAATCGTCAGTCCTCAATCCTCAATCCAAAATCTTCAATCATCAATATTCAATCTTCAGTCCTCAATCCTCAATCCTCAATCCTCAATCCTCAATCCTCAATGTTCAATCCGCAATACCCAATCCTCAATCTTCAGTCCTCAATCCTCAACCCTCAATCCTCAATCCTCAATACTCAATCCTCAATCCTCAGTCCTCAAACCTCAAACCTCGATCTTCAATCCTCAATACTCAATCTTCAAACCTCGGTCCTCAATCCTCAATCCTCAATCCGCAATCCTCAATCGTCAGCCTTCAATCCTCAATACTCAATCTTCAATCCTCAATCCTCAATCCTCAATCCTCAATCCTCATTCTTCAATCCTCAATACCCAATCCTCAATCTTCAATCCTCAATCCTCAATCCTCAATTCTCAATCCTCAATCCTCAGTCCTCAGTCCTCAAACCTCAATCCTCAACCCTCAGCCCTCATTCTCAATCCTCAATCCTCAATCCTCAGTCCTCAAACCTCAATCCTGAATCCTCAATCCTGAATCCTCAATCTTCAGACATCAGACCTCAACAATCAGATGTCAATCCTCAATCCTCAATAGAATATCATCAATTCACAGCTTTCAATACCCAATACTCAATCTGCAATACTCAATCCTCAATCCACAATCCTCAATCCTCATTCTTCAATCCTCAATACCCAATCCTCAATCTTCAATCCTCAATCCTCAATCCTCAATCCTCAATCCTCATTCTTCAATCCTCAACACCCAATCCTCAATCTTCAGTCCTCAACCCTCAATCCTCAATCCTCAATCCTCAATACTCAACCATCAATCCTTAATTCTCAATACTCAATAAAATATCCTGAATTCTCAGGATTCAATACTCAAACCTCAACACTCAACCCTCAATCCTCAATCCTCAATCCTCAATCCTCAATCCTCAATCCTCAATACTCAATCTTCAATCCTCCATCCTCAATCCTCAATACTCAATCCTCAATCCTCATTCTACAATCCTCAATATCCAATCCTCAATCTTCAATCCTCAATCCTCAATCCTCAATCTTCAATCCTCAATCCTCAGTCCTCAGACCTCAAACCTCAATCCTCAACCCTCAGCCCTCATTCTCAATCCTCAATCCTCAATTCTCAGTCCTCAGCCCTCATGCCTCAATCCTCAACCGTCAGACCTCATCCTCAATCCTCAATTATCAATCCTCAATCCTCAATCTTCAGTCCTCAATACTCAATCTTCAATCCTCAATCCTCAATCCTCAATCCTCAATCCTCAATCCTCAATGCTCAATCCTCAATCCATAAGACTCAACCCTCAATCTTCAATCCGCAATACTCAATCTGCAATCCTCAATCCTCAATACTCAATCCTCAATCCTCATTCTTCAATCCTCAATTCCCAATCCTCAATCTTCAATCCTCAATCCATAATCCTCAATCCTCAATCCTCATTCTTCAATCCTCAACACCCAATCCTCAATCTTCATTCCTCAATCCTCAATCCTCAGACCTCAATCCTCAACCTTCAATCCTCAATACTCAATCTTCAATCGTCAATCCTCAATCCTCAATCCTCAATCCTCATTCTTCAATCCCCAACACCCAATCCTCAATCTTCAATCTTCAACCCTGAATCCTCAATTCTCAATCCTCAATCCTCAGTCCTCAGACCTCAAACATCAATCCTCAATCCTCAAACCTCAGCACTCATTCTCAATCCTCAATCTTCAATCCTCAATCCTCAATCCTCATGCCTCAACCCTCAATCCTCAATCCTCAGTCATCAAACCTCACTCCTGAATCCTCAATCCTGAATCCTCAATCTTCAGACCTCAGACCTGAAGAATCAGATGTCAATGCTCAATCCTCAATAGAATATCATCAGTTCACAGTTTTCAATACTTAATACTCAATCTGCAATCTTCAAATTTCTATCCACAAACATCAATTCCCATCACTCAACCCTCAACACACAGTCCCCAATCCTCAATCTTCAATCCTCAATCCTCAATCCTCAATTCTCAATCCTCAATCTTCAATCCTCAATACTCAATCCTCAATCCTCAATCCTCAATCCTGAATCCTCAATCCTCGATCCTCAATTTTCAACCCTCATTCTACAATCCTCAACACCCAATCCTCAATCTTCAGTCCTCAATCCTCAATCCTCAATCCTCAATCCTCAATACTCAACCATCAATCCTCAATTCTCAATACTCAATAAAATATCCTGAATTCTCAGGATTCAATACTCAAACCTCAACACTCTACCCTCAATCCTCAATCCTCAATCCTCAATCCTCAATCCTCAATCCTCAATACTCAATCTTCAATCCTCCATCCTCAATCCTCAATCCTCAATCATCAATCGTCAGGCTTCAATCCTCAATACCCAATCCTCAGTCTTCAATCCTCAATCCTCAATCCTCAATCTTCAATCCTCAATCCTCAGTCCTCAAACCTCAATTCTGAATCCTCAACCCTGAATCCTCAATCTTCAGACCTCAGTCCTCAGTAATCAGTTGTCATTCCTCAATCCAAAATAGAATATCCTCAATTCACAGCTTTCAATACTCAATACTCAATCTGCAATCTTCCACCCTGTATACACAAACATCAATTTTCACCACTCAACCCCCAGCACTCATTCCTGAATGTTCAATCCTCAATCCTCAACTCTCAATCTTCAATCCTCAATCCTCAATTCTCAATCCTCAATCCTCAATCCTCAGACCTCAAACATCAATACTCAACCCTCAGTCCTCGTCCTCAATCCACAACCCTCAATCCTCGATCCTCAGTCTTCAATCATCAATATTCAATACTCAATCCTCAAACCTCAATGCTCAATACTCAATCCTCAATCCTCAATCCTCAATCCTCAACACTCAACCATCAATCCTCAATTCTCAATACTCAATAGAATATCCTGAATTCTCAGGTTTCAATACTCAAACCTCAACACTCAACCCTCAATCCTCAATCCTCAATCCTCAATACTCATCCTTCAATCCTCAATACTCAATCGTCAATCTTCAATCCTCAGCCCTCAATCCTCAATTCTCAATCCTCAATCCCCAGTCCTCAGTCCTCAAACCTCAATCCACAACCCTCAGCCCTCATCCTCAGTCCTCAATCGACAATCCTCAATCCTCAATCTTCAAACCCCAATCCTCAGTCCTCAAACCTTAATTCTGAATCCACAATCCTGAATCCTCAATCTTCAGCACTCAGTCCTCAACAATCAGTTGTCAATCCTCAATCCTCATTAGAATATACAAAATTCACGGTTTTCAATACTCAATACTCAATCTGCAATCTTCAAATCTCTATTCTCAAACATCAATTCTCATCACTCAACCCTCAACACTCAGTCCCCAATCCTCAATCTTCAATCCTAAATCCACAACACTCAATCCTCAACCCTCAATCTTCAATACTCAATACTCAATCTTCAATCCTCAATACTCAATCCTCAATCCTCAATCCCCAATCCTCAATCTTCATTCCTCAATACTCAATCTTCAATCCTCAATCCTCAATCCTCAATCCTCAATGCTCAATCCTCAATCCATAATACTCAACCCTCAATCTTCAATCCGCAATACTCAATCTGCAATCCACAATCCTCAATCCTCAATCCTCAATCCTCATTCTTCAATCCTCAATTCCCAATCCTCAATCTTCAATCCTCAATCCTCAATCCTCAATTCTCAATCCTCAATCCTCAGTCGTCAGTCCTCAAACCTCAATCCTCAACCCTCAGCCCTCATTCTCAATCCTCAATCCTCAATCCTCAGTCCTCATTCTCAATCCTCAATCTTCAATCCTCAATCCTCAATCCTCATGCCTCAACCCTCAATCCTCAATCTTCAGTCATCAAACCTCACTCCTGAATCCTCAATCCTGTATCCTCAATCTTCAGACCTCAGACCTGAACAATCAGATGTCAATGCTCAATCCTCAATAGAATATCATCAATTCACAGTTTTCAATACTTAATACTCAATCTGCAATCTTCAAATTTCTATCCACAAACATCAATTCCCATCACTCAACCCTCAACACACAGTCCCGAATCCTCAATCTTCAATCCTCAATCCTCAATCCTCAATTCTCGATCCTCAATCTTCAACCCTCAATACTCAATCCTCAATCCTCAATCCTCAATCCTGAATCCTCAATCCTCGATCCTCAATTTTCAATCCTCATTCTACAATCCTCAACACCCAATCCTCAATCTTCAGTCCTCAATCCTCAATCCTCAATCCTCAATCCTCAATACTCAACCATCAATCCTCAATTCTCAATACTCAATAAAATATCCTGAATTCTCAGGATTCAATACTCAAACCTCAATCCTCAACCCTCAGCCCTCATTCTCAATCCTCAATCCTCAATCCTCAGTCCTCAAACCTCAATCCTGAATCCTCAATCCTGAATCCTCAACCTTCAGACATCAGACCTCAACAATCAGATGTCAATCCTCAATCCTCAATAGAATATCATCAATTCACAGCTTTCAATACCCAATACTCAATCTGCAATTCTCAATCCTCAATCCACAATCCTCAATCCTCATTCTTCAATCCTCAATACCCAATCCTCAATCTTCAATCCTCAATCCTCAAACCTCAATCCTCAATCCTCATTCTTCAATCCTCAACACCCAATCCTCAATCCTCAATCCTCAATCCTCAATCCTCAATTCTCAATCCTCAATCCTCAATCCTCAGACCTCAAACATCAATACTCAACACTCAGTCCTCGTCCTCAATCCACAACCCTCAATCCTCGATCCTCAATCTTCAATCATCAATATTCAATCTTCAATCCTCAATCCTCAATCCTCAATACTCAATCCTCAATCCTCAATCCTCAATCCTCAATACTCAACCATCAATCCTCAATTCTCAATACTCATTCAAATATCCTGAATTCTCAGGATTCAATACTCAAACCTCAACACTCAACCCTCAATCCTCAATACTCAATCCTCAATCCTCAATCCTCAATCCTCAATACTCAATCTTCAATCCTCCATCCTCAATGCTCAATCCTCAATCATCAATCCTCAGTCCTCAAGCCTCAATTCTGAATCCTCAACCCTGAATCCTCAATCTTCAGACCTCAGTCCTCAATAATCAGTTGTCATTCCTCAATCCAAAATAGAATATCCTCAATTCACAGCTTTCAATACTCAATACTCAATCTGCAATCTTCCAACCTGTATACACAAACATCAATTTTCACCACTCAACCCCCAGCACTCATTCCTGAATGTTCAATCCTCAATCCTCAACTCTCAATCTTCAATCCTCAATCCTCAATTCTCAATCCTCAATCCTCAATCCTCAGACATCAAACATCAATACTCAACCCTCAGACCTCGTCCGAAATCCACAACCCTCAATCCTCGATCCTCAATCTTCAATCATCAATATTCAATCCTCAATCCTCAATCCTCAATCCTCAATACTCAATCCTCAATCCTCAATCCTCAATCCTAAACACTCAACCATCAATCCTCATTTCTCAATACTCAATAGAATATCCTGAATTCTCAGGTTTCAATACTCAAACCTCAACACTCAACCCTCAATCCTCAATCCTCAATACTCAATCCTCAATCCTCAATCCTCAATACTCAATCTTCAATGCTCCATCCTCAATCCTCAATCCTCAATCCTCAATCCTCAATCCTCAATCCTCAATCCTCAATCCTCAATCCTCAATTTTCAATCCTGAATACTCAATCTTCAATCCTCAATCCTCAATCCTCAATCCTCAATCCTCAATCCTCAATCCTCATTCTACAATCCTCAATACCCAATCCTCAATCTTCAATCCTCAATCCTCAATACTCAATTCTCAATCCTCAATCCTCAGTCCTCAGACCTCAAACATCAATCCTCAACCCTCAGCCCTCATTCTCAATCCTCAATCCTCAATTCTCAGTCCTCAGCCCTCAAGCCTCAATCCTCAACCGTCAGACCTCATCCTCAATACTCAATTATCAATCCTCAATCCTCAATCATCAGTCCTCAATACTCAATCTTCAATCCTCAATCCTCAGTCCTCAAACCTCAATCCTGATTCCTCAATACTCAAACTTCAATCCTCAATCCTCAGTCCTCAATACTCAACTATCAGTCCTCAATTCTCAATACTCAATCCTCAATCCTCAATCTTCAACCCTCAATACTCAATCTTCAGTCCTCAATCCTCAATCCTGAATCCTCAATCGTCAGTCTTCAATCCTCAATACTTAATCTTTAGTCCACAATACTCAATCGTCAATCCTCAATACTCATCCTTCAATCCTCGATACTCAATCGTCAATCTTCAATCCTCAACTCTCAATCCTCAATTCTCAAATCTCAATCCCCAGTCCTCAGTCCTCAAACCTCAATCCACAACCCTCAGCCCTCATCCTCAATCCTCAATCGACAATCCTCAATCCTCAATCTTCAAACCTCAATCCTCAGTCCTCAAACCTCAATTCTGAATCCTCAATCCTGAATCCTCAATCTTCAGCACTCAGTCCACAACAATCAGTTGTCAATCCTCAATCCTCATTAGAATATACAAAATTCACAGTTTTCAATACTCAATACTCAATCTGCAATCTTCAAATCTCTATTCTCAAACATCAATTCTCATCACTCAACCCTCAACACTCAGTACCCAATCCTCAATCTTCAATCCTCAATCCTCAATACTCAATCCTCAATCCTCAATCTTCAATACTCAATACACAATCATCAATCCTCAATACTCAATCCTCAAACCACAATTCTGAATCCTCAATACTCAATCTTCAATCCTCAATCCTCAGTCCTCAATACTCAACTATCAGTCCTCAATTCTCAATGCTCAATCCCCAATCCTCAATCTTCAATCCTCAATACTCAATCTTCAATCCTTAATCCTCAATCCTCAATCCTCAATGCTCAATCCTCAATCCTCAATCCTCAACCCTCTATCTTCAATCATCAATAATCAATCTGCAATCCTCAAACCTCAATCCTCAATCGTCAATCCTCAATCTTCAATACTCTATACTCAATCCTCAATCCTCAATCCTCAATTCTCAATCCTCAATCCTCAGTCCTCAGTCCTCAAACCTCAATCCTCAACACTCAGCCCTCATTCTCAATCCTCAATCCTCAATTCTCGGTCATGAGCCCTCAAACCTCAATCCTCAACCCTCAGACCTCATCCTCAATCCTCAATTATCAATCCTCAATCCTCAATCTTCAATCCAGGATACTCAACCTTCAATCCTCAATACTCAATCTTCAATCTTCATCCTCAGTCCTCAATCCTCAATCCAAAATCTTCAATCATCAATATTCAATCTTCAGTCCTCAATCCTCAATCCTCAATCCTCAATCCTCAATCCTCAATGTTCAATCCGCAATACCCAATCCTCAATCTTCAGTCCTCAATCCTCAACCCTCAATCCTCAATCCTCAATACTCAAGCCTCAATCCTCAGTCCTCTAACCTCAAACCTCGATCTTCAATCCTCAATACTCAATCTTCAAACCTCGGTCCTCAATCCTCAATCCTCAATCCGCGATCCTCAATCGTCAGTCTTCAATCCTCAATACTCAATCTTCAATCCTCAATCCTCAATCCTCATTCCTCAATCCTCATTCTTCAATCCTCAATACCCAATCCTCAATCTTCAATCCTCAATCCTCAACACTCAGCCCTCATTCTCAATCCTCAATCCTCAATTCTCGGTCATCAGCCCTCAAACCTCAATCCTCAACCCTCAGACCTCATCCTCAATCCTCAATTATCAATCCTCAATCCTCAATGTTCAATCCGCAATACCCAATCCTCAATCTTCAGTCCTCAATCCTCAACCCTCAATCCTCAATCCTCAATACTCAATCCTCAATCCTCAGTCCTCAAACCTCAAACCTCGATCTTCAATCCTCAATACTCAATCTTCAAACCTCGGTCCTCAATCCTCAATCCTCAATCCGCAATCCTCAATCGTCAGTCCTCAATCCTCAATCCAAAATCTTCAATCATAAATATTCAATCTTCAGTCCTCAATCCTCAATCCTCAATCCTCAATCCTCAATCCTCAATGTTCAATCCGCAATACCCAATCCTCAATCTTCAGTCCTCAATCCTCAACCCTCAATCCTCAATCCTCAATACTCAATCCTCAATCCTCAGTCCTCAAACCTCAAACGTCGATCTTCAATCCTCAATACTCAATCTTCAAACCTCGGTCCTCAATCCTCAATCCTCAATCCGCAATCCTCAATCGTCAGCCATCAATCCTCAATACTCAATCTTCAATCCTCAATCCTCAATCCTCAATCCTCAATCCTCAATCCTCATTCTTCAATCCTCAATACCCAATCCTCAATCTTCAATCCTCAATCCTCAATCCTCAATTCTCAATCCTCAATCCTCAGTCCTCAGTCCTCAAACCTCAATCCTCAACCCTCAGCCCTCATTCTCAATCCTCAATCCTCAATCCTCAGTCCTCAAACCTCAATCCTGAATCCTCAATCCTGAATCCTCAATCTTCAGACATCAGACCTCAACAATCAGACGTCAATTCTCAATCCTCAATAGAATATCATCAATTCACAGCTTTCAATACCCAATACTCAATCTGCAATACTCAATGCTCAATCCACAATCCTCAATCCTCATTCTTCAATCCTCAATACCCAATCCTCAATCTTCAATCCTCAATCATCAATCCTCAATCCTCAATCCTCATTCTTCAATCCTCAACACCCAATCCTCAATCTTCAGTCCTCAATCCTCAATCCTCAATCCTCAATCCTCAATACTCAACCATCAATCCTTAATTCTCAATACTCAATAAAATATCCTGAATTCTCAGGATTCAATACTCAAACCTCAACACTCAACCCTCAATCCTCAATCCTCAATCCTCAATCCTCAATCCTCAATCCTCAATACTCAATCTTCAATCCTCCATCCTCAATCCTCAATACTCAATCCTCAATCCTCATTCTACAATCCTCAATACCCAATCCTCAATCTTCAATCCTCAATCCTCAATCCTCAATCTTCAATCCTCAATCCTCAGTCCTCAGACCTCAAACCTCAATCCTCAACCCTCAGCCCTCATTCTCAATCCTCAATCCTCAATTCTCAGTCCTCAGCCCTCATGCCTCAATCCTCAACCGTCAGACCTCATCCTCAATCCTCAATTATCAATCCTCAATCCTCAATCTTCAGTCCTCAATACTCAATCTTCAATCCTCAATCCTCAATCCTCAATCCTCAATCCTCAATCCTCAATGCTCAATCCTCAATCCATAAGACTCAACCCTCAATCTTCAATCCGCAATACTCAATCTGCAATCCTCAATCCTCAATACTCAATCCTCAATCCTCATTCTTCAATCCTCAATTCCCAATCCTCAATCTTCAATCCTCAATCCATAATCCTCAATCCTCAATCCTCATTCTTCAATCCTCAACACCCAATCCTCAATCTTCATTCCTCAATCCTCTATCCTCAGACCTCAATCCTCAACCTTCAATCCTCAATACTCAATCTTCAATCGTCAATCCTCAATCCTCAATCCTCAATCCTCATTCTTCAATCCCCAACACCCAATCCTCAATCTTCAATCTTCAACCCTCAATCCTCAATTCTCAATCCTCAATCCTCAGTCCTCAGACCTCAAACATCAATCCTCAATCCTCAAACCTCAGCACTCATTCTCAATCCTCAATCTTCAATCCTCAATCCTCAATCCTCATGCCTCAACCCTCAATCCTCAATCCTCAGTCATCAAACCTCACTCCTGAATCCTCAATCCTGAATCCTCAATCTTCAGACCTCAGACCTGAAGAATCAGATGTCAATGCTCAATCCTCAATAGAATATCATCAGTTCACAGTTTTCAATACTTAATACTCAATCTGCAATCTTCAAATTTCTATCCACAAACATCAATTCCCATCACTCAATCCTCAACACACAGTCCCCAATCCTCAATCTTCAATCCTCAATCCTCAATCCTCAATTCTCAATCCTCAATCTTCAATCCTCAATACTCAATCCTCAATCCTCAATCCTCAATCCTCAATCCTGAATCCTCAATCCTCGATCCTCAATTTTCAACCCTCATTCTACAATCCTCAACACCCAATCCTCAATCTTCAGTCCTCAATCCTCAATCCTCAATCCTCAATCCTCAATACTCAACCATCAATCCTCAATTCTCAATACTCAATAAAATATCCTGAATTCTCAGGTTTCAATACTCAAACCTCAACACTCTACCCTCAATCCTCAATCCTCAATCCTCAATCCTCAATCCTCAATCCTCAATACTCAATCTTCAATCCTCCATCCTCAATCCTCAATCCTCAATCATCAATCGTCAGGCTTCAATCCTCAATACCCAATCCTCAGTCTTCAATCCTCAATCCTCAATCCTCAATCCTCAATTCTCAATCCTCAATCCTCAGTCCTCAGTCCTCAAACCTCAATCCTCAACACTCAGCCCTCATCCTCAATCCTCAATACTCAATCCTCAATCCTCAATCTTCAATCCTCAATACTCAATCTTCAATAATCAATCCTCAATTCTCAATCCTCAATACTCAATCCTCAATCGTCAATCCTCAATCCCCAATCCTCAATCTTCAATCCTCAATCCTCAATCCTCAATCTTCAATCCTCAATCTTCAATCCTCAATACTCAATCTTCAATCCTCAATCCTCAATCCTCAATCCTCAATTCTCAATCCTCAATCCTCAGTCCTCAGACATCAAACCTCAATCCCGAACCCTCAGCCCTCATCCTCATTCCTCAATCCTCAATCGTCAATACTCAATCCTCAATCCTCAACCCACAATCCTCAATGTTCAATCCTCAATACCCAATCCTCAATACTCAGACCTCAAACGTCAATACTCAACCCTCAGTCCTCGTCCTCAATCCACAACCCTCAATCCTCGATCCTCAATCTTCAATCATCAATATTCAATCCTCAATCCTCAATCCTCAATCCACAATACTCAATCCTCAATCCTCAATCCTCAATCCTCAACACTCAACCATCAGTCCTCAATTCTCAATACTCAATAGAATATCCTGAATTCTCAGGATTCAATACTCAAACCTCAACACACAACCCTCAATCCTCAATCCACAATCCTCAATACTCAATCCTCAATCGTCAATACTCAATCTTCAATCCTCCATCCTCAATCCTCGATCCACAATCCTCAATCCTCAATCCTCAATCCTCAATCCTCAATCCTCAATTTTCAATCCTAAATACTCAATCTTCAATCCTCAATCCTCAATCCTCAATCCTCAATCCTCAATCCTCATTCTACAATCCTCAATCCTCAATGCTCAGACATCGACGCTCAGTCCCCAATCCTCTATCCTTAATGATAAAACCTCAATCCTCCATCTTCAATACTACAATCCTCAATCCCCAATCCTCAATCGTCATTCCTCAATCCACAATCCTCAAACCTCAATCCTCAACCCTCAGACCACATCCTCTATCCTTTATCCTCTGTCCTCAGTCCTCAACCCTCAATCCTCAACCTTCAATTCTCAATACTCAATCTCCAATCCTCAATCCTCAATCCTCAATCCACAATCCTCAGCCCTCAATCTTCAATCCTCAATCCCCAATCCTCAATATTCAAACCTCAATCCTCAATCCTCAATCCTCAATCCTCAATCCTCAATCCTCCATCCTCAATCCTCAAACGTTAATCCTCAATCCTCAATCCTCAATCCTCAATCCTCAGACCTCAATCCACAGTCCCCAATCCTCAGACTTCAATCCTCAATCCTCAATGCTCAGACATCGACGCTCAGTCCCCAATCCTCTATCCTTAATGATAAAACCTCAATCCTCCATCTTCAATACTACAATCCTCAATCCCCAATCCTCAATCGTCATTCCTCAATCCACAATCCTCAAACCTCAATCCTCAACCCTCAGACCTCATCCTCTATCCTTTATCCTCTGTCCTCAGTCCTCAACCCTCAATCCTCAACCTTCAATTCTTAATACTCAATCTCCAATCCTCAATCCTCAATCCTCAATCCTCAATCCTCAATCGTCAATCCTCAATCCCCAATCATCGATCCTCAATCCCCAACCCTCAATCTTCGATCCTGAATTCTCAATCCTCAGTCCTCAATCCTCAATCCTCAACTCTCAGTCCCCGTCCTCAATCCTCAACACTCAATCCTCAATCCTCAACCTTCAATACCCAATACTCAATCTTGAGTCCTCAATCCTCAATCCTCAATCCTCAATCCTCAATCATCAATCGTCAATCCTCAGTCCCCGATCCTCAATCTTCATTCCTCAATCCTCAATCCTCAATCCTCAATCCTCAATCTTCAATCCTCAATACTCAATCTCCAATCCTCAACCCTCAAACATCAACCATCAATCCTCAGTCCTCAAACCTCAATCCTCAACCCTCAGTCTTCATCCTCAATCTTCAATCCTCAATCCTCAACCCTCAATACTCAATCTTCAATCCTCAATCCTGAATCCTCAATACTCAATCCTCAATACTCAACCGTCAATACTCAATACTCAATCTTCAACCCTCAATCCTCAATCCTCAATCCTCAATCCTAATTCCTCAATCTTCAATCCTCAATACTCAATCTTCAATCCTCAATCCTCAAACCTCAATCCTGAATCCTGAGTCCTGAAACCTCAATCCTCAACCCTCAGTCCTCATCCTCCATCATCAATCCTCAATCCTCAACTCTCAACCTTCAGTCCTCAATCGCCAAACCTCAATCTTCAATCCTCAATCCTCAATCCTCAAACGTCAATACTCAGTCCTAAATCCTCAATCCTCAACCCTCAATCCTCAGTGCTCAACACTCAATCCTCAAACCTCACTCCTTAATCCTCAATCCTCTATCCTCAATCCTCAGTCATCAATCCTCAATACTCTATCTCCAATCTTCAATCGTCAATCCTCAATCCTCAATCCTCAATCCTCAATCCTCAATCTTCAACCTCAATACACAATCCTCAATCCTCCATCCTTAATCCTCAAGCGTTAATCCTCAATCCTCAATCCTCAATCCTCAATCCTCAGTCCTCAATCCTCAGTCCCCAATCCTCAGACTTCAATCCTCAATCCTCAATACTCAGTCCTCGACGCTCAGTCCCCATCCTCTATCCTTAATGATAAAACATCAATCCTCCATCTTCATTGCTACAATCCTCAATCCCCAATCCTCAAACGTCATTCCTCAATTCACAATCCTCAATTCTCAATCCTCAGTCGTCAAACCTCAATCCTCAACCCTCAGTCCTCATCCTCTATCCTTTATCCTCTGTCCTCAGTCCTCAACCCTCAATCCTCAACCTTCAATTCTCAATACGCAATCTCCAATCCTCAATCCTCAATTCTCAATCCACAATCCTCAACCCTCAATATTCAATCCTCAATCCCCAATCCTCAATATTCAAACCTCAATCCTCAATCCCCAATCCTCAATCCTCAATCCTCAATCCTCCATCCTCAATCCTCAAACGTTAATCCTCAATCCTCAATCCTCAATCCTCAATCCTCAATCCTCCATCCTCAATCCTCAAACGTTAATCCTCAATCCTCAATCCTCAATCCTCAATCCTCAGTCCTCAATCCTCAATCCCCAATCCTCAGACTTCAATCCTCAATCCTCAACACTCAGTCCTCGACGCTCAGTCCCCAATCCTCTATCCTTAATGACAAAACATTCAGTCCTACATCTTCAATACTACAATCCTCAATCCCCAATCCTCAAACGTCATTCCTCAATCCTCAAACATCAATCATCAATCCTCAGTCCTCAAACCTCAATCCACAACCCTCAGTCCTCATCCTCAATCTTCAATCCTCAATCCTCAACCCTCAATACTCAATCTTCATTCCTCAATCCTCAATCCTCAATACTCAATCCTCAATACTCAACCGTCAATACCCAATACTCAATCTTCAATCCTCAATCCTCAATCCTCAATCCTCAATCCTAATTCCTCAACCTTCAATCCTCAATACTCAATCTTCAATCCTCAATCCTCAAACCTCAAACGTCAATCCTCAGTCCTAAATCCTCAATCCTCAACCCTCAATCTTCAATCCTGAATTCTCAATCCTCAGTCCTGAATCCTCAATCCTCAACTCTCAGTCCTCGTCCTAAATCCTCAACACTCAATCCTCAATCCTCAACCTTCAATACCCAATACTCAATCTTCAATCCTCAATCCTCAATTCTCAATCCTCAATCTTCAATCCTCAGTACTCAACCTTCAAGCCTCAATCCTCAGTCCTCAATCCTCAATCCTCATTCCTCAATCCTCGACCCTCAATCCTCAATCTTCAACCCTCAATCCCCAATCCACAATCTTCAATCCTCAATCCACAATCCTCAATCCTCAATCCTCAATCCTCCACCCTCAATCCTCATTCCTCAATCACCAATACACAATCCTCAATCCTCAATCCTGAGTCCTCAATATTCATCCCACAACCCTCAGCCATCAATCCTCTATACTCAATCATCAATCCTCAATTCTCAATACTCAATAGAATATCCTGTATTCTCAGTTTTCAATACTCAATCCACAATATTCAATCTTCACATCTCAATCCTCAAACATCAATACTCAACACTCAATCCTCAACCCTCAGTCCTCAATCTTCAATCCAAAATCCTCAATCCTCAATCCTCAGACGTCAATCCTCAGTCCTAAATCCTCAATCCTCAATCCTCAATCCTCAGTCCTCAACACTCAATACTCAAACCTCAGTCCTCAATCCCCAACCCTCAATCCTCAATACCCAATCTCCAATTCTAAATCCTCAATCCACATTCCTCAATCCCCAATCCTCAATCCTCAATCTTCGATCCTCAATCCTCAATGCTCAATCTTCAATCCTCAACACTCAGTCCTCAATCTTCAATACTCAATCCTCAATCCTCAATCACCAATCCTCAATCCTCAATCCTCAATCCTCAATCCTCAATCCTCAATCTTCAATCCTCAATCCTGAATCCTCAATCCTCCATCCTCAATGCTCAAACGTTAATCCTCAATCCTCAATCCTCAATCCTCAATCCTCCATCCTCAATCCTCAAACGTTAATCCTCAATCCTCAATCCTCAATCCTCAATCCTCAGTCCTCAATCCTTAGTCCCCAATCCTCAGACTTCAATCCTCAATCCTCAATACTCAGTCCTCGACGCTCAGTCCCCAGCCTCTATCCTTAATGATAAAACCTCAATCCTCCATCTTCAATACTAAAATCCTCAATCCCCAATCCTCAATCGTCATTCCTAAATCCACAATCCTCAATCCTAAATCCTCAACCCTCAGACCTCATCCTCTATCCTTTATCCTCTGTCCTCAGTCCTCAACCCTCAATCCTCAACCTTCAATTCTCAATACTCAATCCCCAATCCTCAATCCTCAATCCCCAATCCACAATCCTCAACCCTCAATCTTCAATCCTCAATCCCCAATCCTCAATATTCAAACCTCAATCCTCAATCCTCAGTCCTCAATCCTCAATCCTCAATCCTCCATCCTCAATCCTCAAACGTTAATCCTCAATCCTCAATCCTCAATCCTCAATCCTCAGTCCTCAATCCTCAATCCCCAATCCTCAGACTTCAATCCTCAATACTCAACACTCAGTCCTCAACGCTCAGACCCCAATCCTCTATCCTTAATGACAAAACATTCAATCCTACATCTTCAATACTACAATCCTCAATCCCCAATCCTCAAACGTCATTCCTCAATCCACAATCCTCAATCCTCAATACTCAGTCGTCAAACCTCAAACCTCAACCCTCAGTCCACATCCTCTATCCTCTATCCTCTGTCCTCAATCCTCAATCCTCAATCCTCAATCTTCAATTCTCAATACTCAATCTCCAACCCTCAATCCTCAATCCTCAATCCTCAATACTCAATCGTCAATCCTCAATCCCCAATCATCGATCCTCAATCCCCAACCCTCAATCTTCAATCCTGAATTCTCAATCCTCAGTCCTCAATCCTCAATCCTCAACTCTCAGTCCTCGTCCTCAATCCTCAACACTCAATCCTCAATCCTCAACCTTCAATACCCAATACTCAATCTTCAATCCTCAATCCTCAATCCTCAATCCTCAATCCTCAATCGTCAATACTCAGTCCCCGATCCTCAATCTTCATTCCTCAATCCTCAATCCTCAATCCTCAATCCTCAATCTTCAATCCTCAATACTCAATTTCCAATCCTCAATCCTCAAACATCAATCATCAATCCTCAGTCCTCGAACCTCAATCCTGAACCCTCAGTCCTCATCCTCAATCTTCAATCCTCAATCCTCAACCCTCAATACTCAATCTTCAATCCTCAATCCTCAATCCTCAATACTCAATCCTCAATACTCAACCGTCAATACCCAATACTCAATCTTCAGTCCTCAATCCTCAATCCTCAATCCTCAATCCTAATCCCTCAATCTTCAATCCTCAATACTCAATCTTCAATCCTCAATCCTCAAACCACTATCCTGAATCCTGAGTCCTGAAACCTCAATCCTCAACCCTCAGTCCTCATCCTCCATCATCAATCCTCAATCCTCAACTCTCAACCTTCAGTCCTCAATCGCCAAACCTCAATCTTCAATCCTCAATCCTCAATCCTCAAACGTCAATCATCAGTCCTAAATCCTCAATCCTCAACACTCAATCCTCAGTGCTCAACACTCAATCCTCAAACCTCAGTCCTCAATCCTCAATCCTCAATCCTCAATCCTCAGTCATCAATCCTCAATACTCTATCTTCAATCCTCAATCATCAATCCTCAATCCTCAATCCTCAATCCTCAATCCTTAATCTTCAATCTCAATCCTCAATCCTCAATCCTCCATCCTCAATCCTCAGACGTTAATCCTCAATCCTCAATCCTCAATCCTCAATCCTCAGTCCTCAATCCTCAGTCCCCAATCCTCAGACTTCAGTCCTCAATCCTCAATACTCAGTCCTCGACGCTCAGTCCCCAATCCTCTATCCTTAATGATAAAACCTCAATCCTCCATCTTCAATACTACAATCCTCAATCCCCAATCCTCAAATGACATTCCTCAATCCACAATCCTCAATCCTCAATCCTCAGTCGTCAAACGTCAATCCTCAGCCCTCAGTCCTCATCCTCTATCCTTTATCCTCTGTCCTCAGTCGTCAACCCTCAATCCTCAACCTTCAATTCTCAATACTCAATCTCCAATCCTCATTCCTCGTACTCAATCCTCAACACTCAATCCTCAATCCTCAATCTTCAATCATCTATACACAACCTTCAATCCTCATGCCTCAATCCTCAATCCACAATCCTCAACCCTCAATATTCAATCCTCAATCCCCAATCCTCAATATTCAAACCTCAATTCTCAATCCTCAATCCTCAATCCTCAATCCTCAATCCTCAATCCTCAGTCATCGTACTCAATCCTCAACACTCAATCCTCAATCCTCAATGTTCAATCATCAATACACAACCTTCAATCCTCAATCCACAATCCTCAATCTTCAGACCTCAATCTACAATGCTCAATCCTCAACACTGTGCCATCAATCGTCAATATTCAACACACAGACCTCAACCATCGATCCTCAATACTCAACCATCAATCCCCAATTCTCAATTCTCAATCTTCAATCCTCAACCCTCAATCCTCAATCCTCAATCCTCAATCCTTAGCCCTCAATCTTCAATCCTCAATCCCCAATCGTCAATATTCAAACCTCAATCCTCAATCCTCAATCCTCAATCCTCAGTCCTCAATCCTCAATCCTCAATACTCAATCTTCAATCCTCAATCCTCAATCCTCAATCCTCAATCCTCAATCCTCAATCCTCAATATTCAATCCACAATACTCAATCTTCAATGCTCAATCCTGAGTCCTCAATCCTCCATCCTCAATCCTCAAACGTTAATCCTCAATCCTCAATCCTCAATCCTCAATCCTCAGTCCTCAATCCACAGTCCCCAATCCTCAGACTTCAATCCTCAATCCTCAATGCTCAGACCTCGACGCTCAGTCCCCAATCCTCTATCCTTAATGATAAAACCTCAATCCTCCATCTTCAATACTACAATCCTCAGTCCCCAATCCTCAATCGTCATTCCTCAATCCACAATCCTCAATCCTCAATCCTCAACCCTCAAACCTCATCCTCTATCCTTTATCCTCTGTCCTCACTCCTCAACCCTCAATCCTCAACCTTCAATTCTCAATACTCAATCTCCAATCCTCAATCCTCAATCCTCAATCCACAATCCTCAACCCTCAATCTTCAATCCTCGATCCCCAATCCTCAATATTCAAACCCCAATCCTCAATCCTCAATCCTCAATCCTCAATCCTCAATCCTCAATCTTCAATCCTCAACTCTCAGTCCTCGTCCTCAATCCTCAACACTCTATCCTCAATCCTCAACCTTCAATACCCAATACTCAATCTTCAATCCTCAATCCTCAATCCTCAATCCTCAATACTCAACCGTCAATACCCAATACTCAATCTTCAATCCTCAATCCTCAATCCTCAATCCTCAATCCTAATTCCTCTATCTTCAATCCTCAATTCTTAATCCTCAATCCTCAATCCTCAATCCTCCATCCTCAATCCTCAAACGTTAATCCTCAATCCTCAATCCTCAATCCTCAATCCTCAGTCCTCAATCCTCAATCCCCAATCCTCAGACTTCAATCCTCAATCTTCAACACTCAGTCCTCGACGCTCAGTCCCCAATCCTCTATCCTAAATGACAAAACATTCAATCCTACATCTTCAATACTACAATCCTCAATCCCCAATCTTCAAACGTCATTCCTCAATCCACAAACCTCAATCCTCAATCCTCAGTCGTCAAACCTCAATCCTCAACCCTCAGTCCTCATCCTCTATCCTCTATCCTCTGTCCTCAATCCTCAATCCTCAATTCTCAATTCTCAATCTTCAATTCTCAATACTCAATCTCGAATCCTCAGTCCTCAATCCTCAATCCCCAATCATCGATCCTCAATCCCCAACACTCAATCGTCAATCCTGAATTCTCAATCCTCAGTCCTCAATCTTCAATCCTCAACTCTCAGTCCTCGTCCTCAATCCTCAACACTCAATCCTCAATCCTCAACCTTCAATACCCAATACTCAATCTTCACTCCTCAATCCTCAATCCTCAATCCTCAATCCTCAATCTTCAACTCTCAATACTCAATCTCCAATCCTCAATCCTCAATCCTCAATCCTCAATCCTCATTCTCCAATTCTCAATACACAATCCTCAATCTTCAATCCTCAATCCTCATTCCTCAATCCTCAATCCTCAATCCTCAATCCACAATCCTCAACCATCAATATTCAATCCTCAATCGCCAATCCTCAATATTCAAACCTCAATCCTCAATCCTCAATCCTCAATCCTCAATCCTCAATCCTCAATCCTCAGTCCTCGTACTCAATCCTCAACACTCAATCCTCAATCCTCAAACTTCAATCATCAATACACAACCTTCAATCCTCAATCCTCAATCCTCAATCCTCAGTCCTCAATCTACAATGCCCAATCCTCAACCCTGTGCCCTCAATCCTCAATATTCAACACACAGACCTCAACCGTCAATCCTCAATACTCAACCATCAATCCCCAATTCTCAATTCTCAATCTTCAATCCTCAACCCTCAATCCTCAATCCTCAATCCTCAATCCTTAGCCCTCAATATTCAATCCTCAATCCCCAATCCTCAATATTCAAACCTCAATCCTCAATCCTCAATCCTCAATCCTCAGTCCTCAATCCTCAATCCTCAATCCTCAATCCTTAGCCCTCAATATTCAATCCTCAATCCCCAATCCTCAATATTCAAACCTCAATCCTCAATCCTCAATCCTCAATCCTCAATCCTCAATCCCCAATCCTCAATCGTCATTCCTCAATCCACAATCCTCAAACCTCAATCCTCAACCCTCAGACCTCATCCTCTATCCTTTATCCTCTGTCCTCAGTCCTCAACCCTCAATCCTCAACCTTCAATTCTTAATACTCAATCTCCAATCCTCAATCCTCAATCCTCAATCCTCAATCCTCAATCCTCAATCCTCAATCGTCAATCCTCAATCCCCAATCATCGATCCTCAATCCCCAACCCTCAATCTTCGATCCTGAATTCTCAATCCTCAGTCCTCAATCCTCAATCCTCAACTCTCAGTCCCCGTCCTCAATCCTCAACACTCAATCCTCAATCCTCAAGCTTCAATACCCAATACTCAATCTTGAATCCTCAATCCTCAATCCTCAATCCTCAATCCTCAATCCTCAATCGTCAATCCTCAGTCCCCGATCCTCAATCTTCATTCCTCAATCCTCAATCCTCAATCCTCAATCCTCAATCTTCAATCCTCAATACTCAATCTCCAATCCTCAACCCTCAAACATCAATCATCAATCCTCAGTCCTCAAACCTCAATCCTCAACCCTCAGTCCTCATCCTCAATATTCAATCCTCAATCCTCAACCCTCAATACTCAATCTTCATTCCTCAATCCTGAATCCTCAATACTCAATCCTCAATACTCAACCGTCAATACTCAATACTCAATCTTCAATCCTCAATCCTCAATCCTCAATCCTCAATCCTAATTCCTCAATCTTCAATCCTCAATACTCAATCTTCAATCCTCAATCCTCAAACCTCAATCCTGAATCCTGAGTCCTGAAACCTCAATCCTCAACCCTCAGTCCTCATCCTCCATCATCAATCCTCAATCCTCAACTCTCAACCTTCAGTCCTCAATCGCCAAACCTCAATCTTCAATCCTCAATCCTCAATCCTCAAACGTCAATACTCAGTCCTAAATCCTCAATCCTCAACCCTCAATCCTCAGTGCTCAACACTCAATCCTCAAACCTCAGTCCTTAATCCTCAATCCTCAATCCTCAATCCTCAGTCATCAATCCTCAATACTCTATCTCCAATCCTCAATCGTCAATCCTCAATCCTCAACCCTCAATCCTCAATCCTCAATCTTCAACCTCAATACTCAATCCTCAATCCTCCATCCTTAATCCTCAAACGTTAATCCTCAATCCTCAATCCTCAATCCTCATTCCTCAGTCCTCAATCCTCAGTCCCCAATCCTCAGACTTCAATCCTCAATCCTCAATACTCAGTCCCCGACGCTCAGTCCCCATCCTCTATCCTTAA
Source organism: Calliopsis andreniformis (assembly GCF_051401765.1). NCBI lineage: Eukaryota > Metazoa > Arthropoda > Insecta > Hymenoptera > Andrenidae > Calliopsis > Calliopsis andreniformis. The sequence continues at coordinate 1,818,808 of NW_027480491.1, read as the reverse complement.
TGATAAAACATCAATCCTCCATCTTCATTGCTACAATCCTCAATCCCCAATCCTCAAACGTCATTCCTCAATTCACAATCCTCAATTCTCAATCCTCAGTCGTCAAACCTCAATCCTCAACCCTCAGTCCTCATCCTCTATCCTTTATCCTCTGTCCCCGGTCCTCAACCCTCAATCCTCGACCTTCAATTCTCAATACGCAATCTCCAATCCTCAATCCTCAATCCTCAATCCACAATCCTCAACCCTCAATATTCAATCCTCAATCCCCAATCCTCAATATTCAAACCTCAATCCTCAATCCTCAATCCTCAATCCTCAACCATCAATCCTCAATACTCAATAATCAATCCTCAATCCTCAAACATCAATCCTGAATCCTGAGTCCTCAAGCCTCAATCCTCAACCCTTAGTCCTCATCCTCCATCATCAATCCTCAATCCTCAACTCTCAATCTTCAATCCTCAATCCCCAATCCTCAATATACAAACCTCAATCCTCAATCCCCAATCCTCAATCCTCAATCCTCAATCCTCCATCCTCAATCCTCAAACGTTAATCCTCAATCCTCAATCCTCAATCCTCAATCCTCAGTCCTCAATCCTCAATCCCCAATCCTCAGACTTCAATCCTCAATCCTCAACACTCAGTCCTCGACGCTCAGTCCCCAATTCTCTATCCTTAATGACCATACATTCAGTCCTACATCTTCAATACTACAATCCTCAATCCCCAATCCTCAAACGTCATTCCTCAATCCTCAAACACCAATCATCAATCCTCAGTCCTCAAACCACGATCCACAACCCTCAGTCCTCATCCTCAATCTTCAATCCTCAATCCTCAACCCTCAATACTCAATCTTCAATCCTCAATCCTCAATCCTCAATACTCAATCCTCAATACTCAACCGTCAATACCCAATACTCAATCTTCAATCTTCAATCCTCAATCCTCAATCCTCAATCCTAATTCCTCAACCTTCAATCCTCAATACTCAATCTTCAATCCTCAATCCTCAAACCTCAAACGTCAATCCTCAGTCCTAAATCCTCAATCCTCAACCCTCAGTCTTCAATCCTGAATTCTCAATCCTCAGTCCTGAATCCTCAATCCTCAACTCTCAGTCCTCGTCCTCAATCCTCAACACTCAGTCCTCAATCCTCAACCTTCAATACCCAATACTCAATCTTCAATCCTCAATCCTCAATTCTCAATCCTCAATCTTCAATCGTCAATACCCAATCCTCAATCTTCAATCCTCAATCCTCAATACTCAATACTCAATAGAATATCCTGGATTCTCAGGATTCTATACTGAATCCACAATATTCAATCATCAAATCTCAATCCCCAGACATCAACTCTCAACACTCAATCCGCAAACAACAGTCCTCAATCTTCAATCCTCAATCCTCAATCCTCAATCCTCAAACGTCAATCCTCAATCCTGAATCCTCAATACTCAATCCACAATCCTCAGTCCTCAAACCTCAATCCTCAACCCTCAATCTTCAATCCTCAGTACTCAACCTTCAAGCCTCAATCCTCAGTCCTCAATCCTCAATCCTCAATCCTCAATCCTCGACCCTCAATCCTCAATCTTCAACCCTCAATCCCCAATCCTCAATCTTCAATCCTCAATCCACAATCCTCAATCCTCAATCCTCAATCCTCAATCCTCAATCCTCAATCTTCAATCCTCAATCCTCAATCATCAATCCTCCATCCTCAATGCTCCTACGTTAATCCTCAATCCTCAATCCTCAATCCTCAATCCTCCATCCTCAATCCCCAAACGTTAATCCTCAATCCTCAATCCTCAATCCTCAATCCTCAGTCCTCAATCCTTAGTCCCCAATCCTCAGACTTCAATCCTCAATCCTCAATACTCAGTCCTCGACGCTCAGTCCCCAGCCTCTATCCTTAATGATAAAACCTCAATCCTCCATCTTCATTACTACAATCCTCAATCCCCAATCCTCAAACGTCATTCCTCAATCCACAATCCTCAATTCTCAATCCTCAGTCGTCAAACCTCAATCCTCAACCCTCAGTCCTCATCGTCTATCCTTTATCCTCTGTCCTCAGTCCTCAACCCTCAATCCTCGACCTTCAATTCTCAATACGCAATCTCCAATCCTCAATCCTCAATCCTCAATCCACAATACTCAACACTCAATATTCAATCCTCAATCCCCAATCCTCAATATTCAAACCTCAATCCTCAATCCTCAATCCTCAATCCTCAATCCTCAATCCTAATTCCTCAATCCTCAGTCCTCAATCCTCAATCCTCAATCCTCAATCCTCAATCCTCAATCCTCAATCCTCAATCCTCAGTCCTCAATCCTCCATCCTCAATACTCAAACGTTAATCCTTAATCGTCAATCCTCAATCCTCAATCCTCAGTCCTCAATCCACAGTCCACAATCCTCAGACTCCAATCCTCAATCCTCAATGCTCAGACCTCGACGCTCAGTCCCCAATCCTCTATCCTTAATGATAAAACCTCAATCCTCCATCTTCAATACTACAATCCTCAATCCCCAACCCTCAATCGTCATTCCTCAATCCACAATCCTCAAACCTCAATCCTCAACCCTCAGACCACATCCTCTATCCTTTATCCTCTGTCCTCAGTCCTCAACCGTCAATCCTCATCCTTCAATTCTCAATACTCAATCTCCAATCCTCAATCCTCAAACCTCAAACGTCAATCCTCAGTCCTAAATCCTCAATCCTCAACCCTCAGTCTTCAATCCTGAATTCTCAATCCTCAGTCCTGAATCCTCAATCCTCAACTCTCAGTCCTCGTCCTCAATCCTCAACACTCAATCCTCAATCCTCAACCTTCAATACCCAATACTCAATCTTCAATCCTCAATCCTCAATTCTCAATCCTCAATCTTCAATCGTCAATACCCAATCCTCAATCTTCAATCCTCAATCCTCAATACTCAATACTCAATAGAATATCCTGAATTCTCAGGATTCTATACTGAATCCACAATATTCAATCATCAAATCTCAATCCCCAGACATCAACTCTCAACACTCAATCCGCAAACAACAGTCCTCAATCTTCAATCCTCAATCCTCAATCCTCAATCCTCAAACGTCAATCCTCAATCCTGAATCCTCAATACTCAATCCACAATCCTCAGTCCTCAAACCTCAATCCTCAACCCTCAATCTTCAATCCTCAGTTCTCAACCTTCAAGCCTCAATCCTCAGTCCTCAATCCTCAATCCTCAATCCTCAATCCTCGACCCTCAATCCTCAATCTTCAACCCTCAATCCCCAATCCTCAATCTTCAATCCTCAATCCACAATCCTCAATCCTCAATCCTCAATCCTCAATCCTCAATCCTCAATCTTCAATCCTCAATCCTCAATCATCAATCCTCCATCCTCAATGCTCCTACGTTAATCCTCAATCCTCAATCCTCAATCCTCAATCCTCCATCCTCAATCCCCAAACGTTAATCCTCAATCCTCAATCCTCAATCCTCAATCCTCAGTCCTCAATCCTTAGTCCCCAATCCTCAGACTTCAATCCTCAATCCTCAATACTCAGTCCTCGACGCTCAGTCCCCAGCCTCTATCCTTAATGATAAAACCTCAATCCTCCATCTTCATTACTACAATCCTCAATCCCCAATCCTCAAACGTCATTCCTCAATCCACAATCCTCAATTCTCAATCCTCAGTCGTCAAACCTCAATCCTCAACCCTCAGTCCTCATCGCCTATACTTTATCCTCTGTCCTCAGTCCTCAACCCTCAATCCTCGACCTTCAATTCTCAATACGCAATCTCCAATCCTCAATCCTCAATCCTCAATCCACAATACTCAACCCTCAATATTCAATCCTCAATCCCCAATCCTCAATATTCAAACCTCAATCCTCAATCCTCAATCCTCAATCCTCAATCCTCAATCCTAATTCCTCAATCCTCAGTCCTCAATCCTCAATCCTCAATCCTCAATCCTCAATCCTCAATCCTCAATCCTCAATCCTCAGTCCTCAATCCTCCATCCTCAATACTCAAACGTTAATCCTTAATCGTCAATCGTCAATCCTCAATCCTCAGTCCTCAATCCACAGTCCCCAATCCTCAGACTCCAATCCTCAATCCTCAATGCTCAGACCTCGACGCTCAGTCCCCAATCCTCTATCCTTAATGATAAAACCTCAATCCTCCATCTTCAATACTACAATCCTCAATCCCCAACCCTCAACCGTCATTCCTCAATCCACAATCCTCAAACCTCAATCCTCAACCCTCAGACCACATCCTCTATCCTTTATCCTCTGTCCTCAGTCCTCAACCGTCAATCCTCATCCTTCAATTCTCAATACTCAATCTCCAATCCTCAATCCTCAATCCTCAATCCACAATCCTCAACCCTCAATTCTCAATCCTCAATCCTCAGTCCTCGTACTCAATCCTCAACACTCAATCCTCAATCCTCAATCTTCAGACCTCAATCTACAATGCTCAATCCTCAACCCTGTGCCATCAATCCTCAATATTCAACACACAGACCTCAACCATCAATCCTCAATACTCAACCATCAATCCCCAATTCTCAATTCTCAATCTTCAATCCTCAACCCTCTATCCTCAATCCTCAATCCTCAATCCTTAGCCCTCAATCTTCAATCCTCAATCCCCAATCCTCAATATTCAAACCTCAATCCTCAATCCTCAATCCTCAATCCTCAGTCCTCAATCCTCAATCCTCAATACTCAATCTTCAATCCTCAATCCTCAATCCTCAATCCTCAATCCTCAATCCTCAATCCTCAATATTCAATCCACAATACTCAATTTTCAGTCCTCAATCCTGAGTCCTCAATCCTCCATCCTCAATCCTCAAACGTTAATCCTCAATCCTCAATCCTCAATCCTCAATCCTCAGTCCTCAATCCACAGTCCCCAATCCTCAGACTTCAATCCTCAATCCTCAATGCTCAGACCTCGACGCTCAGTCCCCAATCCTCTATCCTTAATGATAAAACCTCAATCCTCCATCTTCAATACTACAATCCTCAGTCCCCAATCCTCAATCGTCATTCCTCAATCCACAATCCTCAATCCTCAATCCTCAACCCTCAAACCTCATCCTCTATCCTTTATCCTCTGTCCTCAGTCCTCAACCCTCAATCCTCAACCTTCAATTCTCAATACTCAATCTCCAATCCTCAATCCTCAATCCTCAATCCACAATCCTCAACCCTCAATCTTCAATCCTCGATCCCCAATCCTCAATATTCAAACCTCAATTCTCAATCCTCAAACCTCAGTCCTCAATCTACAATGCTCAATCCTCAACCCTGTGCCCTCAATCCTCAATATTCAACACACAGACCTCAACCATCAATCCTCAATACTCCACCATCAATCCCCAATTCTCAATTCTCAATCTTCAATCCTCAACCCTCAATCCTCAATACTCAATCCTCAATCCTTGGCCCTCAATATTCAATCCTCAATCCGGAATCCTCAATATTCAAACCTCAATCCTCAATCCTCAATCCTCAATCCTCAGTCCTCAATCCTCAATCCTCAATCCTCAATCCTCAATCCTCAATCCTCAATCCTCAATCCTCAATCCTCTGTCCTCAATCCTCCATCCTCAATCCTCAAACGTTAATCCTCAATCCTCAATCCTCAATCCTCAATCCTCAGTCCTCAATCCACAGTCCCCAATCCTCAGACTTCAATCCTCAATCCTCAATGCTCAGACCTCGACGCTCAGTCCCCAATCCTCTATCCTTAATGATAAAACCTCAATCCTCCATCTTCAATACTACAATCCTCAATCCTCAATCCACAATCCTCAACCCTCAATCTTCAATCCTCAATCCCCAATCCTCAATATTCAAACCTCAATCCTCAATCCTCAATCCGCAATCCTCAATCCTCAATCCTCCATCCTCAATCCTCAAACGGTAATCCTCAATCCTCAAACCTCAATCCTCAATCCTCAATCCGCAATCCTCAATCCTCAATCCTCCATCCTCAATCCTCAAACGGTAATCCTCAATCCTCAATCCTCAATCCTCAATCCTCAGTCCTCAATCCTCAATCCCCAATCCTCAGACTTCAATCCTCAATCCTCAACACTCAGTCCTCGACGCTCAGTCCCCAGTCCTCTATGCTTAATGACAAAACATTCAATCCTACATCTTCAATACTACAATCCTCAATCCCCAATCCTCAAACGTCATTCCTCAATCCACAATCCTCAATTCTCAATCCTCAGTCGTCAAACCTCAATCCTCAACCCTCAGTCCTCATACTCTATCCTTTATCCTCTGTCCTCAGTCCTCAAACCTCAATCCTCGACCTTCAATTCTCAATACGCAATCTCCAATCCTCAATCCTCAATCCTCAATCCACAATCCTCAACACTCAATATTCAATCCTCAATCCCCAATCCTCAATATCCAAACCTCAATCCTCAATCCTCAATCCTCAATCCTCAATCATCAATCCTCAATACTCAATAATCAATCCTCAATCCTCAAACCTCAATCCTGAATCCTGAGTCCTCAAGCCTCAATCCTCAACCCTTAGTCCTCATCCTCCATCATCAATCCTCAATCCTCAACTCTCAATCTTCAATCTTCAATCCCCAATCCTCAATATTCAAACCTCAATCCTCAATCCCCAATCCTCAATCCTCAATCCTCAAACCTCCATCCTCAAAACTCAAACGTTAATCCTCAATCCTCAATCCTCAATCCTCAACCCTCAATACTCAATCTTCAATCCTCAATCCTCAATCCTCAATCCTCAACCCTCAATACTCAATCTTCAATTCTCAATCCTCAATCCTCAATACTCAATCCTCAATACTCAACCGTCAATACCCAATACTCAATCTTCAATCCTCAATCCTCAATCCTCTGTCCTCAATCCTCAATCATCAATCCTCAATCTTCAATTCTCAATACTCAATCTCCAATCCTCAATCCTCAATCCTCAATCCTCAGTCGTCAAACCTCAATCCTCAACCCTCAGTCATCATCCTCTATCCTCTATACTCTGTCCTCAATCCTCAATCCTCAATCCCCAATCTTCAATTCTCAATACTCAATCTCCAACCCTCAATCCTCAATCCTCAATCCTCAATCCGCAATCCTCAATCCTCAATCCTCCATCCTCAATCCTCAAACGGTAATCCTCAATCCTCAAACCTCAATCCTCAATCCTCAATCCGCAATCCTCAATCCTCAATCCTCCATCCTCAATCCTCAAACGGTAATCCTCAATCCTCAATCCTCAATCCTCAATCCTCAGTCCTCAATCCTCAATCCCCAATCCTCAGACTTCAATCCTCAATCCTCAACACTCAGTCCTCGACGCTCAGTCCCCAGTCCTCTATGCTTAATGACAAAACATTCAATCCTACATCTTCAATACTACAATCCTCAATCCCCAATCCTCAAACGTCATTCCTCAATCCACAATCCTCAATTCTCAATCCTCAGTCGTCAAACCTCAATCCTCAACCCTCAGTCCTCATACTCTATCCTTTATCCTCTGTCCTCAGTCCTCAAACCTCAATCCTCGACCTTCAATTCTCAATACGCAATCTCCAATCCTCAATCCTCAATCCTCAATCCACAATCCTCAACACTCAATATTCAATCCTCAATCCCCAATCCTCAATATCCAAACCTCAATCCTCAATCCTCAATCCTCAATCCTCAATCATCAATCCTCAATACTCAATAATCAATCCTCAATCCTCAAACCTCAATCCTGAATCCTGAGTCCTCAAGCCTCAATCCTCAACCCTTAGTCCTCATCCTCCATCATCAATCCTCAATCCTCAACTCTCAATCTTCAATCTTCAATCCCCAATCCTCAATATTCAAACCTCAATCCTCAATCCCCAATCCTCAATCCTCAATCCTCAAACCTCCATCCTCAAAACTCAAACGTTAATCCTCAATCCTCAATCCTCAATCCTCAACCCTCAATACTCAATCTTCAATCCTCAATCCTCAATCCTCAATCCTCAACCCTCAATACTCAATCTTCAATTCTCAATCCTCAATCCTCAATACTCAATCCTCAATACTCAACCGTCAATACCCAATACTCAATCTTCAATCCTCAATCCTCAATCCTCTGTCCTCAATCCTCAATCATCAATCCTCAATCTTCAATTCTCAATACTCAATCTCCAATCCTCAATCCTCAATCCTCAATCCTCAGTCGTCAAACCTCAATCCTCAACCCTCAGTCATCATCCTCTATCCTCTATACTCTGTCCTCAATCCTCAATCCTCAATCCCCAATCTTCAATTCTCAATACTCAATCTCCAACCCTCAATCCTCAATCCTCAATCCTCAATCCTCAATCCTCAATCCCCAATCATCGATCCTCAATCCCCATCCCTCAATCTTCAATCCCGAATCCTCAATCCTCAGTCCTCAATCATCAATCCTCTACTCTCAGTCCTCGTCCTCAATCCTCAACACTCAATCCCCAATCCTCAACCTTCAATACCCAATACTCAATCTTGAATCCTCAATCCTCAATCCTCAATCCTCAATCTTCAATCCTCAATCGTCAATCCTCAATCCTCAACCCTCAATACTCAATCTTCAATTCTCAATCCTCAATCCTCAATACTCAATCCTCAATCCTCAACCGTCAATACCCAATACTCAATCTTCAATCCTCAATCCTCAATCCTCAATCCTCAATCCTAATTCCTCAATCTTCAATCCTCAATACTCAATCTTCAATCCTCAATCCTCAAACCTCAATCCTGAATCCTGAGTCCTGAAACCTCAATCCTCAACCCTCAGTCCTCATCCTCCATCATCAATCCTCAATCCTCAACTCTCAACCTTCAGTCCTCAATCGCCAAACCTCAATCTTCAATCCTCAATCCTCAATCCTCAAACGTCAACACTCAGTCCTAAATCCTCAATCCTCAATCCTCAGTGCTCAACACTCAATCCTCAAGCCTCAGTCCTCAATCCTCAATCCTCAATCCTCAATCCTCAGTCTTCAATCCTCAATACTCTATCTTCAATCCTCAATCCTCAATCCTCAATCCTCAATTCTCAATCCGCAATCCTCAATCTTCAATCCTCAATCCTCAATCCTCAATCCTCCATCCTCAATCCTCAAACGTTAATCCTCAATCCTCAATCCTCAATCCTCAATCCTCAGTCCTCAATCCTCAGTCCCCAATCCTCAATCCTCAATCCTCAATCCTCAATCCTCATTCTCCAATCCTCAATGCCCAATCCTCAATCTTCAATCATCAACCCTCATTCCTCAATCCTCAATCCTCAATCCTCAATCCACAATCTTCAATTCTCAATCCTCAATCCTCAATCCTCAGACCTCAAACATCAATACTCAACCCTGAGTCCTCGTCCTCAATCCACAACCCTCAATCCTCAATCCTCAATCCTCAATCCTCATTCTTCAATCCTCAATACCCAATCCTCAATCTTCAAACCTCAATGCTCAGTCCTCAAACCTCAATTCTGAATCCTCAATCCTGCATCCTCAATCTTCAGCCCTCACTCCTCAACAATCAGTTGTCAATCCTCAATCCGCAATAGAATATCCTCAATTCCCAGTTTTCAATACTCAATACTCAATCTGCAATCTTCATATCTCTATCCACAAACATCAATTCTCATCACTCAACACTGAACGCTCAGTCCTCTATGTTCAATCCTCAATCTTCGATCCTCAATCTTCAATCCTCAATACTGAATCTTCAATACTCAATCCCCAATCCTCAATCCTCAATCCTCAATCCTCAATCCTCAGTAATCAATACTCAGTCCCCAATCCTCAGACTTCAATACTCAATCCTCAATACTCAGACCTCGACGCTCAGTCCCCAATCCTCTATCCTTAATGATAAAACCTCAATCCTCCATCTTCAATACTACAATCCTCAATCCCCAACCCCAAACGTCATTCCTCAATCCACAATCCTCAATCCTCAATCCTCAACCCTCAGTCCTCATCCTCTATCCTTTATCCTCTGTACTCAGTCCTCAACCCTCAATCCTCAACCTTCAATTCTCAATACTCAATCTCCAATCCTCAATCCTCAATCCTCAATCCACAGTCCTCAACCCTCAATCTTCAATCCTCAATCACCATTCCTCAATATTTACACCTCAATCCTCAATCCTCAATCCTCAATCCTCAATCCTCAATCCTCAATCCTCCATCCTCAATCCTCAAACGTTAATCCTCAATCCTCAATACTCAATCCTCAATCCTCAGTCCTCAATCCTCAATCCCCAATCCTCAGACTTCAATCCTCAATCCTCAACACTCAGTCCTCGACGCTCAGTCCCCAATCCTCTACCCTTAATGACAAAACATTCAATCCTACATCTTCAATACTGCAATCCTCAATCCCCAATCCTCAAACGTCATTCCTCAATCCACAATCCTCAATCCTCAATCCTCAGTCGTCAAACCTCAATCCTCAACCCTCAGTCCTCATCCTCTATCCTCTATCCTCTGTCCTCAATCCTCAATCCTCAATCCTCAATCCTCAATCCTCAATCCTCAATCCTCAATCCTCAATCCCCAATCATCGATCCTCAATCCCCAACCATCAATCTTCAATCCTGAATTCTCAATCCTCAGTCCTCAATCCTCAATCCTCAACTCTCAGTCCTCGTCCTCAATCCTCAACACTCAATCCTCAATCCTCAACCTTCAATACCCAATACTCAATCTTCAATCCTCAATCCTCAATCCTCAATCCTCAATCCTCAATCTTCAACTCTCAGTACTCAATCTCCAATCCTCAATCCTCAATCCTCAATCCTCAATCCTCATTCTCCAATCCTCAATGCCCAATCCTCAATCTTCAATCATCAACCCTCATTCCTCAATCCTCAATCCTCAATCCTCAATCCACAATCTTCAATTCTCAATCCTCAATCCTCAATCCTCAGACCTCAAACATCAATACTCAACCCTGAGTCCTCGTCCTCAATCCACAACCCTCAATCCTCAATCCTCAATCCTCAATCCTCATTCTTCAATCCTCAATACCCAATCCTCAATCTTCAAACCTCAATCCTCAGTCCTCAAACCTCAATTCTGAATCCTCAATCCTGCATCCTCAATCTTCAGCCCTCAGTCCTCAACAATCAGTTGTCAATCCTCAATCCGCAATAGAATATCCTCAATTCCCAGTTTTCAATACTCAATACTCAATCTGCAATCTTCATATCTCTATCCACAAACATCAATTCTCATCACTCAACACTGAACGCTCAGTCCTCTATGTTCAATCCTCAATCTTCGATCCTCAATCTTCAATCCTCAATACTGAATCTTCAATACTCAATCCCCAATCCTCAATCCTCAATCCTCAATCCTCAATCCTCAGTAATCAATACTCAATCCTCAATACTCGGTCGTCAGTCCTCAGTCCTCAATCCTCAACCCTCAATCCTCGTTCCTCAAACCTCAATCCTCAACCCACAGCCCTCATCCTCAATTCTCAATTCTCAATACTCAATCCTCAATCCTCAATCTTCAATCCTCAATAATCAATCTCCAATCCTAGATCCTCAATCCCCAATCCTCAATTCTTAATCCTCAATCTTCAATCCTCAATCCCCAATCCTCAATCTTCAATCCTCAGTGCTCAATCCTCAATCTTCAATCCTCAGCCCTCAATCCTCAATCCTCAATCCTCAAACATCAATCCTCAACCGTCAGTCCTCGTCCTCAATCCTCAACCCTCAACCCTCAATCCACAATCTTCAATCCTCAATACTCAATATTCAATCCTCAATCCTCAATCCTCAATCCTCAATCTTCAATCCTCAATCCTCAATCCTCAATCCTCAATCCTCAATCCTCAATCCTCAATCCTCAATCCTCAATCCTCAATCCTCAATCCTCAATCCTCAATCCTCAATCCTCATTCTTCAATCCTCAATACCCAATCCTCAATCTTCAGTCCTCAATCCTCAATCCACAATTCTCAATCCTCAATCCTCAGTCCCCAGTCCTCAAACCTCAATCCTCAACCCTCAGCCCTCATCCTCAATCCTCAATCCTCAATCCTCAACCCTCAAACCTCAATCCTCAATCCTCAACCCGCAAACCTCAATCCTCAATCCTCAACCCTCAAACCTCAATCCTCAACCGTCAGACCTCGTCCTCAATCGTCAACACTCAATCCTCAATCCTCAATCTTCAATCCTCAATACTCAATACCCAATCCTCACACTTCAATCCTCAATCCTCAATCCTCAATCCTCATTCTCCAATCCTCAATCCTCAGTCCTCAAACCACAATTCTGAATCCTCAATCCTACATCCTCAATCTTCAGACCTCAGTCCTCAACAATCAGTTGTCAATCCTCAATCCCCAATAGAATATCCTCAATTCACAGTTTTCAATACTCAATACTCAATCTGCATTCTTCAAATCTCTATCCACAAACATCAATTCTCATCACTCAACCCTGAACGCTCAGACCTCAATGTTCAATCCTCAATCCACAATTCTCAATCTTCAATCCTCAATACTGAACCTTCAATCCTCAATCCTCAATCCTCAATCCTCAATCCTCAATCCTCATTAATCAATCCTCAATCTTCAATACTCAATCGACATTCCTCAGTCCTCAATCCTCAATCCTCAATCCTCGTTCCTCAAACCTCAACCCTCAACCCTCAGTCCTCATCCTCAATTCTCAATTCTCAATTCTCAATCCTCAATCCTCAATCCTCAATCTTCAATCCTCAATCCCCAGTCCTCAATCTTCAATCCTCAATGCTCAATCCTCAATCCACAATACCCAATCCTCAATCTTCAATCCACAATCCTCAATCCTCAATCCTCAATTCTCAACCCTCAATCATCAGTCCTCAGTCCTCAAACCTCAATCCTCAAACCTCAGCACTCATCCTCAATCCTCAATCCGCAATCCTCAATCCTCAATCCTCAATCTTCAATCCTCAATACTCAATCTTCAATCCTCAATCCTCGATCCTCAGTCCTCATTCTCCAATCCTCAATCCTCAGTCCTCAAACCTCAATTCTGAATCCTCAATCCTGCATCCTCAATCTTCAGACCTCAGTCCTCAACAATCAGTTGTCAATCCTCAATCCCCAATAGAATATCCTCAATTCACAGTTTTCAATACTCAATACTCAATCTGCAATCTTCAAATCTCTATCCACAAGCATCAATTCTCATCACTCAACACTGAACGCTCAGTCCTCAATGTTCAATCCTCAATCCTCAACCCTCAATCCTCAATACTCAATCCTCATTCTTCAATCCTCAATACCCAATCCTCAATCTTCAATTCTCAAGCCTCAATCCACAATTCTCAATCCTCAATCCTCAGTCCCCAGTCCTCAAACCTCAATCCTCAACCCTCAGCCCTCTTTCTCAATCTTCAATCCTCAATCCTCATTCCTCAATCCTCAATCTTCAATCCTCAATACTCAATCCTCAATCCTCAATCCTCAATCCTCAATCCTCAATCCTCAATCCTCAGTCCTCAATCCTCAATTTTCAATCCTCAATCTTCAATCCTCAATACTCAATATTCAATCCTCCATCCTCAATCCTCAATCGTCAGTCTTCAATCCTCAATACTCAATCTTCAATCCTCAATCCTCAATCCTCAATCCTCAATCCTCAACCTTCAATCCTCAATACGCAATCTGCAATCTTCAATCCTCAATCCTCAATCCTCAATCATCATTCTTCAATCCTCAATCCTCAATCCTCAATCCTCAATCCTCAATTTTCAATCCTCAATACTCAATCTTCAATCCTCAATACTCAATCCTCAATGCTCAACCATCAATCGTCAGTGTTCAATCCTCAATACTCAATCTTCAATCCTCAATCCTCAATCCTCAATCCCCAATCCGCAATCTTCAATCCTCAATACTCAATCTGCAATCTTCAATCCTTAATCCTCAATCCTCAATCCTCATTCTCCAATCCTCAATCCTCAGTCATGAAACCTCAATTCTAAATCCTCAATCCTGCATCCTCATTCTTCAGCCCTCAGTCCTCAACAATCAGTTGTCAATCCTCAATCCCCAATAGAATATCCTCAATTCACAGCTTTCAATACTCAATAATCAATCTGCAATCTTCAAATCTCTATCCACAAACATCAATTCTCATCACTCAACCCTGAGCGCTCAGACCTCAATGTTCAATCCTCAATCCTCAATTCTCAATCTTCAATCCTCAATACTGAACCTTCAGTCCTCAATCCTTAATCCTCAATCCTCAATCCTCAATCCTCAGTAATCAATCCTCAATCTTCAATACTCAATCGTCATTCCTCAGTCCTCAATCCTCAATCCTCAATCCTCGTTCCTCAAGCCTCAATCCTCAACCCTCAGTCCTCATCCTCAATTCCCAATTCTCAATCCTCAATCCTCAATCCTCAATCCTCAATCCTCAATCCTCAATCCTCAATCCTCAATCCTCAATTTTCAATCCTCAATCTTCAATCCTCAATACTCAATATTCAATCCTCCATACTCAATCCTCAATCGTCAGTCTTCAATCCTCAATCCTCAATCCTCAATCCTCAATCCTCAATTTTCAATCCTCAATCTTCAATCCTCAATACTCAATATTCAATCCTCCATCCTCAATACTCAGTCGTCAGTCTTCAATCCTCAATACTCAATCTTCAATCCTCAATCCTCAATCCTCAATCCTCAATCCTCAATCTTCAATCCTCAATACTCAATCTGCAATCTTCAATCCTCAATCCTCAATCCTCAATCCTCATTCTTCAATCCTCAATCCTCAATCCTCAATCCTCAATCCTCAATTTTCAATCCTCAATACTCAATCTTAAATCCTCAATCCTCAATCCTCTATCCTCAACCCTCAATCGTCAGTCTTCAATCCCCAATACTCAATCTTCAATCCTCAATCCTCAATCCTCAATCCTCGTTCCTCAAACCTCAATCCTCAACCCTCAGTCCTCATCCTCAATTCTCAATTCTCAATCCTCAATCCTCAATCCTCAATATTCAATCCTCAATAATCAATCTCCAATCCTAGATCCTCAATCCCCAATCTTCAATCCTCAATCTTCAATCCTCAATCCCCAGTCCTCAATCTTCAATCCTCAATGCTCAATCCTCAATCCTCAATCCTCAGTCCTCAATCCTCAATCCTCCACCCTCAAACCTCAATCCTCAACCGTCAGTCCTCGTCCTCAAACGTCAACACTCAATCCTCAATCCTCAATCTTCAATCCTGACTACTCAATATTCAATACTCAATCCTCAATCGTCAATCCTCAATCTTCAATCCTCAATCCTCAATCCTCAATCCTCAATCCTCAATCTTCAATCCTCAATACTCAATCTGCAATCTTCAATCCTCAATCCTCAATCCTCAATCCTCATTCTTCAATCCTCAATCCTCAATCCTCAATCCTCAATCCTCAATCCTCAATCCTCAATCCTCAATCCTCAATCCTCAATCCTCAATCCTCAATTTTCAATCCTCAATCTTCAATCCTCAATACTCAATATTCAATCCTCCATCCTCAATACTCAGTCGTCAGTCTTCAATCCTCAATACTCAATCTTCAATCCTCAATCCTCAATCCTCAATCCTCAATCCTCAATCTTCAATCCTCAATACTCAATCTGCAATCTTCAATCCTCAATCCTCAATCCTCAATCTTCATTCTTCAATCCTCAATCCTCAATCCTCAATCCTCAATCTTCAATTTTCAATCCTCAATACTCAATCTTAAATCCTCAATCCTCAATCCTCTATCCTCAACCCTCAATCGTCAGTCATCAATCCCCAATACTCAATCTTCAATCCTCAATCCTCAATCCTCAATCCTCGTTCCTCAAACGTCAATCCTCAACCCTCATTCCTCATCCTCAATTCTCAGTTCTCAATCCTTAATCCTCAATCCTCAATATTCAATCCTCAATAATCAATCTCCAATCCTAGATCCTCAATCCCCAATCTTCAATCCTCAATCCTCAATCCTCAATCCTCAATCCTCAATCCTCAATCCTCAGTCCTCAATCCTCAATCCCCATTCTTCAATCCTCAATACCCAATCCTCAACCTTCAATCCTCAATACTCAATCCTGAATCCTCAATCCTCAATCCTCAATCCTCAATATTCAATCCTCAATCCTCAATCCTCAATCCTCAATACTCAGTCTTCAATCCTCAATCCTCAATCCTCAATCCTCAATCCTCAATCCTCATTCTTCAATCCTCAATACCCAATCCTGAATCTTCAATCCTCAATCCTCAATCCTCAATTCTAAATCCTCAATCCTCAATCCTCAGTCCTCAATCCTCATTCTTCAATCCTCATTACCCAATCCTCAATCTTTAATCCTCAATCCTCAATCCTCAATTCTAAATCCTCGATCCTCAATCCTCAATCCTCAATCCTCAATCCTCAATCCTCAATCTTAATCTTCAATCCTCAGTACTCAATCTTCAATCCTCAATCCTCAACCCTCAACCGTCAGTACTCGTCCTCAATCGTCAACACTCAATCCTCAATCCTCAATCTTCAATCCTCATTCTTCAATCCTCAATACCCAATCCTCAATCTTCAATCTTCATTCCTCAGTACTCAATCTTCATTCTTCAATCGTCAGTCTTCAATCCTCAATACTCAATCTTCAATCCTCAATCCTCAATCCTCAATCCTCAATAAGCAATTACCAATCCTCAATACTCAATCTGCAATCTTCAATCCTCAATCCTCAAACCTCAATCCTCAATCCTCAATCCTCGTTCCTCACACCTCAATCCTCAACCCTCAGTCCTCATCCTCAGTTCTCAATTCTCAATCCTCAATCCTCAATCCTCAATCTTCAATCCTCAATAATCAATCTCCAATCCTAGATTCTCAATCCCCAATCTTCAATCCTTAATCCTCAATCTTCAATCCTCAATCCCCAGTCCTCAATCTTCAATCCTCAACGCTCAATCCCCAATCCTCAATCCTCAGTCCTCAATCCTCAATCCTCAACCCTCAAACCTCAATCCTCAATCCTCAACCCTCAAACCTCAATCCTCAACCGTCAGTCCTCGTCCTCAATCGTCGACACTCAATCCTCAATCCTCAAGCTTCAATCCTCAATACTCAATACCCAATCCTCAGACTTCAATCCTCAATCCTCAATCCTCAATCCTCATTCTCCAATCCTCAATCCTCAGTCCTCAAACCTCAACTCTGAATCCTCAATCCTACATCCTCAATCTTCAGACCTCAGTCCTCAACAATCAGTTGTCAATCCTCAATCCCCAATAGAATATCCTCAATTCACAGTTTTCAATACTCAATACTCAATCTGCATTCTTCAAATCTCTATCCACAAACATCAATAATCATCACTCAACCCTGAACGCTCAGACCTCAATGTTCAATCCTCAATCCTCAATTCTCAATCTTCAATCCTCAATACTGAACCTTCAATCCTCAATCCTCAATCCTCAATCCTCAATCCTCAATCCTCAGTAATCAATCCTCAATCTTCAATACTCAATCGTCATTCCTCAGTCCTCAATCCTCAATCCTCAACCCTCGTTCCTCAAACCTCAATCCTCAACACTCAGTCCTCATCCTCAATTCTCAATTCTCAATCCTCAATCCTCAATCCTCAATCTTCAATCCTCAATAATCAATCTCCAATCCTAGATCCTCAATCCCCAATCCTCAATTCTTAATCCTCAATCTTCAATCCTCAATCCCCAGTCCTCAATCTTCGATCCTCAATGCTCAATCCTCAATCCTCAATCCTCAGTCCTCAATCCTCAATCCTCAACCCTCAAACCTCAATCCTCAACCGTCAGTCCTCGTCCTCAATCGTCAACACTCAATCCTCAATCCTCAATCCTCAATCCTCAATCCTCATTCTTCAATCCTCAATACCCAGTCCTCAATCTTCAATCCTCAATCCTCAATCCTCAATCCTCAATCCTCAATCCTCAATCCTCAATCTTCAAACCTCAGTCCCAAATCTTCAATCTTCAATACTCAATCCTCAATCCTCAATCTTCAATCCTCAATACTCAGTCTTCAATCCTCAATCCTCAATCCTCAATCCTCAATCCTCAATCCTCATTCTTCAATCCTCAATACCCTATCCTGAATCTTCAATCCTCAATCCTCAATCCTCAATTCTCAACCCTCAATCCTCAGTCCTCAGTCCTCAAACCTCAATCCTCAAACCTCAGCACTCATCCTCAATCCTCAATCCTCAATCCTCAATCCTCAATCCTCAATCTTCAATCCTCAATACTCAATCTTCAAACCTCAATCCTCAGTCCTCAAACCTCAATTCTGAATCCTCAATCCTGCATCCTCAATCTTCAACCCTCAGTCGTCAACAATCAGTTGTCAATCCTCAATCCGCAATAGAATATCCTCAATTCCCAGTTTTCAATACTCAATACCCAATCTGCAATCTTCAAATCTCTATACACAAACATCAATTCTCATCACTCAACACTGAACGCTCAGTCCTCAATGTTCAATCCTCAATCTTCAGCTCTCAATCTTCAATCCTCAATACTGAATCTTCAATACTCAATCCCCAATCCTCAATCCTCAATCCTCAATCCTCAATCCTCAGTAATCAATACTCAATCCTCAATACTCAGTCGTCAGTCCTCAGTCCTCAGTCCTCAATCCTCAACCCTCAATCCTCGTTCCTCAAACCTCAATCCTCAACCCTCAGCCCTCACCCTCAATTCTCAATACTCAATCCTCAATCCTCAATCTTCAAACCTCAATAATCAATCTCCAATCCTAGATTCTCAATCCCCAATCCTCAATTCTTAATCCTCAATCTTCAATCCTCAATCCCCAGTCCTCAATCTTCAATCCTCAGTGCTCAATCCTCAATCTTCAATCCTCAGTCCTCAATCCTCAATCCTCAATCCTCAAACATCAATCCTCAACCGTCAGTCCTCGTCCTCAATCCTCAATTCTAAATCCTCAATCCACAATCCTCAATCCTCAACCTTCAATCCTCAATCCTCAATCCTCAATCCTCAATCCTCAATCCTCAATCCTCAATCCTCAATCCTCAATCCTCAATCCTCAATCCTCAATCATCAATCCTCAATCCTCATTCTTCAATCCTCAATACCCAATCCTCATTCTTCAGTCCTCAATCCTCAATCCACAATTCCCAATCCTCAATCCTCAGTCCCCAGTCCTCAAACCTCAATCCTCAACCCTCAGCCCTCATCCTCAATCCTCAATCCTCAATCCTCATTCCTCAATCGTCAATCTTCAATCCTCAATACTCAATCCTCAATCCTCAATCCTCAATCCTCAATCCTCAATCCTCAATCCTCAATCCTCAATTCTCAATTTTCAATCCTCAATCTTCAATCCTCAATCCTCAATCCTCAATCCTCAATCCTCAATCCTCAATCCTCAATCGTCAATCTTCAATCCTCAATACTCAATCTTCAATCCTCAATCCTCAATACTCAATACTCAACCCTCATTCTTCAATCCTCAATACCCAATCCTCAATCCTCAATCCTCAATCCTCAATCCTCAATCCTCAATCCTCTATCCTCAATCCTCAATCATCAATCCTCAATCCTCATTCTTCAATCCTCAATACCCAATCCTCAATCTTCAGTCCTCAATCCTCAATCCACAATTCTCAATCCTCAATCCTCAGTCCCCAGTCCTCAAACCTCAATCCTCAACCCTCCGCCCTCATCCTCAATCCTCAATCCTCAATCCTCATTCCTCAATCCTCAATCTTCAATCCTCAATACTCAATGTTCAATCCTCAATCCTCAATCCTCAATCCTCAATCATCAATACTCAATCCTCAATTCTCAATTTTCAATCCTCAATCTTCAGTCCTCAATCCTCAATCCACAATCCTCTATCCTCAACCTTCAATCCTCAATACGCAATCTGCAATCTTCAATCCTCAATCCTCAATCCTCCATACTCATTCTTCAATCCTCAATCCTCAATCCTCAATCCTCAATTCTCAACCCTCAACCCTCAGTCCTCAGTCCTCAAACCTCAATCCTCAAACCTCAGCACTCATCCTCAATCCTCAATCCTCAATCCTCAATCCTCAATCCTCAATCTTCAATCCTCAATACTCAATCTTCAAACCTCAATCCTCAGTCCTCAAACCTCAATTCAGAATCCTCAATCCTGCATCCTCAATCTTCAGCCCTCAGTCCTCAACAATCAGTTGTCAATCCTCAATCCGCAATAGAATATCCTCAATTCCCAGTTTTCAATACTCAATACTCAATCTGCAATCTTCAAATCTCTATCAACAAACATCAATTCTCATCACTCAACACTGAACGCTCAGTCCTCAATGTTCAATCCTCAATCTTCAGTTCTCAATCTTCAATCCTCAATACTGAATTTTCAGTACTCAATCCCCAATCCTCAATCCTCAATCCTCAATCCTCAATCCTCTGTAATCAATACTCAATCCTCAATCCTCAATCTTCAATCCTCAATAATCAATCTCCAATCCTAGATCCTCAATCCCCAATCCTCAATTCTTAATCCTCAATCTTCAATCCTCAATCCCCAGTCCTCAATCTTCGATCCTCAGTGCTCAATCCTCAATCTTCAATCCTCAGTCCTCAATCCTCAATCCTCAATCCTCAAACATCAATCCTCGACCGTCAGTCCTCGTCCTCAATCCTCAACCCTCAATCCTCAATCCACAATCTTCAATCCTCAATACTCAATATTCAATCCTCAATCCTCAATCCTCAATCCTCAATCTTCAATCCTCAATACTCAATCCTCAATCCTCAATCCTCAATCCTCAATCCTCAATCCTCAATCCTCAATCCTCTATCCTCAATCCTCAATCATCAATCCCCAATCCTCATTCTTCAATCCTCAATACCCAATCCTCAATCTTCAGTCCTCAATCCTCAATCCACAATTCTCAATCCTCAATCCTCAGTCCCCAGTCCTCAAACCTCAATCCTCAATCCTCATTCCTCAATGCTCAATCTTCAATCCTCAATACTCAATGTTCAATCCTCAATCCTCAATCCTCAATCCTCAATCATCAATCCTCAATCCACAATTCTCAATTTTCAATCCTCAATCTTCAATCCTCAATCCTCAATCCACAATCCTCTATCCTCAATCTTCAATCCTCAATACGCAATCTGCAATCTTCAATCCTCAATCCTCAATCCTCAATACTCATTCTTCAATCCTCAATCCTCAATCCTCAATCCTCAATCCTCAATTTTCAATCCTCAATACTCAATCTTCAATCCTCAATCCTCAATCCTCAATCCTCAATGCTCAACACTCAATCGTCAGTCTTCAATCCTCAATACTCAATCTTCAATCCTCAATCCTCAATCCTCAATCCTCAATCCGCAATCTTCAATCCTCAGTACTCAATCTGCAATCTTCAATCCTCAATCCTCAATCCTCAATCCTAATTCTCCAATCCTCAATCCTCAGTCCTCAAACCTCAATTCTGAATCCTCAATCCTTCATCCTCAATCTTCAGCCCTCAGTCCTCAACAATCAGTTGTCAATCCTCAATCCCCAATAGAATATCCTCAATTCACAGTTTTCAATACTCAATACTCAATCTGCAATCTTCAAATCTCTATCCACAAACATCAATTCTCATCACTCAACCCTGAACGCTCAGACCTCAATGTTCAATCCTCAATCCTCAATTCTCAATCTTCAATCCTCAATACTGAACCGTCAATCCTCAATCCTTAATCCTCAATCTTCAATCCTCAATCCCCAGTCCTCAATCTTCAATCCTCAATGCTCAATCCTCAATCCTCAATCCTCAGTCCTCAATCCTCAATCCTCAACCCTCAAACCTCAATCCTCAAGCGTCAGTCCTCGTCCTCAATCGTCAACACTCAATCCTCAATCCACAATCTTCAATCATCAATAATCAATATTCAATACTCAATCCTCAATCTTCAATCCTCAATCTTCAATCCTCAATCCTCAATCCTCAATCCCCAATCCTCAATCCTCAATCCTCAAACCTCAATCCTCAATCCTCATTCTTCAATCCTCAATACCCAGTCCTCAATCTTCAATCCTCAATCCTCAATCCTCAATCCTCAATCCTCAATCCTCAATCCTCAATCCTCAATCTTCAATCCTCAGTCCCAAATCCTCAATCTTCAATACTCAATCCTCAATCCTCAATCTTCAATCCTCAATACTCAGTCTTCAATCCTCAATCCTCAATCCTCAATCCTCAATCCTCAATCCTCATTCTTCAATCCTCAATACCCAATCCTGAATCTTCAATCCTCAATCCTCAATCCTCAATTCTAAATCCTCAATCCTCAATCCTCAATCCTCAATCCTCAATCCTCAATCCTCAACCTTAATCTTCAATCCTCAGTACTCAATCTTCAATCCTCAATCATCAATCCTCAATCCTCAATCCTCAATCTTCAACCCTCAATACTCAATCTTCAATCCTCAATCCTCAATCCTCAATCCTCAATCCTCAATCCTCAATCCTCAATCGTCAGTCTTCAATCCTCAATACTCAATCTTCAATCCTCAATCCTCAGTAATCAATACTCAACCCTCATTCTTCAATCCTCAATCCTCAATCCTCAATACTCAATCCTCAATCTTCAATCCTCAATCCTCAATCCTCAATCTTCAATCATCATTCTTCAATCCTCAATACCCAATCCTCAATCTTCAATCCTCAATCCACAATCCTCAATCCTCAATCCACAATCCTCAATCTTCAATCCTCAGACCCAAATTCTCAATCTTCAATACTCAATCCTCAATCCTCAATCTTCAATCCTCAATACTCAGTCTTCAATCCTCAATCCTCAATCCTCAATTCTCAATTTTCAATCCTCAATCTTCAATCCTCAATCCTCAATCCTCAATCCTCTATCCTCAATCTTCAATCCTCAATACGCAATCTGCAATCTTCAATCCTCAATCCTCAATCCTCAATCCTCATTCTTCAATCCTCAATCCTCAATCCTCAATCCTCAATTTTCAATCCTCAATACTCAATCTTCAATCCTCAATCCTCAATCCTCAATGCTCAACCATCAATCGTCAGTCTTCAATCCTCAATACGCAATCTGCAATCTTCAATCCTCAATCCTCAATCCTCAATCCTCATTCTTCAATCCTCAATCCTCAATCCTCAATCCTCAATCCTCAATTTTCAATCCTCAATACTCAATCTTCAATCCTCAATCCTCAATCCTCAATGCTCAACCCTCAATCGTCAGTCTTCAATCCTCAATACTCAATCTTCAATCCTCAATCCTCAATCCTCAATCCTCAATCCGCAATCTTCAATCCTCAGTACTCAATCTGCAGTCTTCAATCCTCAATCCTCAATCCTCAATCCTCATTCTACAATCCTCAATCCTCAGTCCTCAAACCTCAATTCTGAATCCTCAATCCTTCATCCTCAATCTTCAGCCCTCAGTCCTCAACAATCAGTTGTCAATCCTCAATCCCCAATAGAATATCCTCAATTCACAGTTTTCAATACTCAATACTCAATCTGCATTCTTCAAATCTCTATCCACAAACATCAATTCTCATCACTCAACCCTGAACGCTCAGACCTCAATGTTCAATCCTCAATCCTCAATTCTCAATCTTCAATCCTCAATACTGAACCTTCAATCCTCAACCCTCAATCCTTAATCCTCAGTAATCAATCCTCAATCTTCAATACTCAATCGTCATTCCTCAGTCCTCAATCCTCAATCCTCAATCCTCGTTCCTCAAACCTCAATCCTCAACCCTCAGTCCTCATCCTCAATTCTCAATTCTCAATCCTCAATCCTCAATCCTCAATCTTCAATCCTCAATAATCAATCTCCAATCCTAGATCCTCAATCCCCAATGTTCAATCCTTAATCCTCAATCTTCAATCCTCAATCCTCAATCCTCAATCCTCAATCCGCAATCTTCAATCCTCAGTACTCAATCTGCAATCTTCAATCCTCAATGCTCAATCCTCAATCCTCAATCCTCAGTCCTCAATCCTCAATCCTCAACCCTCAAACCTCAATCCTCAACCGTCAGTCCTCGTCCTCAATCGTCAACACTCAATCCTCAATCCACAATCTTCAATCATCAATACTCAATATTCAATACTCAATACTCAATCTTCAATACTCAATCTTCAATCCTCAATCCTCAATCCTCAATCCTCAATCCTCAATCCTCAATCCTCAAACCTCAATCCTCAATCCTCATTCTTCAATCCTCAATACCCAGTCCTCAATCTTCAATCCTCAATCCTCAATCCTCAATCCTCAATCCTCCATCCTCAATCCTCAATCTTCAATCCTCAGTCCCAAATCCTCAATCTTCAATACTCAATCCTCAATCCTCAATCTTCAATCCTCAAAACTCAGTCTTCAATCCTCAATCCTCAATCCTCAATCCTCAATCCTCAATCCTCATTCTTCAATCCTCAATACACAATCCTGAATCTTCAATCCTCAATCCTCAATCCTCAAATCTAAATCCTCAATCCTCAATCCTCAATCCTCAATCCTCAATCCTCAATCTTAATCTTCAATCCTCAGTACTCAATCTTCAATCCTCAATCCTCAATCCTCAATCCTCAATCCTCAATCTTCAACCCTCAATCCTGAATCCTCAATCCTCATTCTTCAATCCTCAATCCTCAATCCTCAATCCTCAATCCTCAATCCTCAATCCTCAATCCTCAATCCTCAATCCTCAGTCCTCAATTTTCAATCCTCAATCTTCAATCCTCAATACTCAATATTCAATCCTCCATCCTCAGTCCTCAGTCGTCAGTCTTCAATCCTCAATACTCAATCTTCAATCCTCAATCCTCAATCCTCAATCCTCAATCCTCAATCCTCAATCTTCAATCCTCAATACTCAATCTGCAGTCTTCAATCCTCAATCCTCAATCCTCAATCCTCATTCTCCAATCCTCAATCCTCAATCCTCAATCCTCAATCCTCAATTTTCAATCCTCAATACTCAATCTTAAATCTTCAATCCTCAATCCTCTATCCTCAACCCTCAATCGTCAGTCTTCAATCCCCAATACTCAATCTTCAATCCTCAATCCTCAATCCTCAACCCTCGTTCCTCAAACCTCAATCCTCAACCCTCATTCCTCATCCTCAATTCTCAATTCTCAATCCTCAATCCTCAATCCTCAATATTCAATCCTCAATAATCAATCTCCAATCCTAGATCCCCAATCCCCAATCTTCAATCCTCAATCCTCAATCTTCAATCCTCAATCCTCAATCCTCAATCCTCAATTTTCAATCCTCAATCTTCAATCCCCAATACTCAATATTCAATCCTCCATCCTCAATCCTCAGTCGTCAGTCTTCAATCCTCAATACTCAATCTTCAATCCTCAATCCTCAATCCTCAATCCTCAATCCTCAATCTTCAATCCTCAATACTCAATCTGCAGTCTTCAATCCTCAATCCTCAATCCTCAATCCTCATTCTCCAACCCTCAATCCTCAATCCTCAATCCTCAATCCTCAATTTTCAATCCTCAATACTCAATCTTAAATCTTCAATCCTCAATCCTCTATCCTCAAGCCTCAATCGTCAGTCTTCAATCCCCAATACTCAATCTTCAATCCTCAATCCTCAATCCTCAATCCTCGTTCCTCAAACCTCAATCCTCAACCCTCATTCCTCATCCTCAATTCTCAATTCTCAATCCTCAATCCTCAATCCTCAATATTCAATCCTCAATAATCAATCTCCAATCCTAGATCCTCAATCCCCAATCTTCAATCCTCAATCCTCAATCTTCAATCCTCAATCCCCAGTCCTCAATCTTCAATCCTCAATGCTCAATCCTCAATCCTCAATCCTCAGTCCTCGATCCTCAATCCTCAACCCTCAAACCTCAATCCTCAACCGTCAGTCCTCGTCCTCAAACGTCAACACTCAATCCTCAATCCTCAATCTTCAATCCTCAATACTCAATATTCAATACTCAATCCTCAATCGTCAATCATCAATCTTCAATCCTCAATCCTCAATCCTCAATCCTCAATCCTCAATCCTCAATCCTCAATCCTCAATCCTCAATCCTCATTCTTCAATCCTCAATACCCAATCCTCAACCTTCAATCCTCAATACTCAATCCTCAATCCTCAATCCTCAATCCTCAATCCTCAATCCTCGTTCTTCAATACTCAATACCCAATCCTGAATCTTCAATCCTCAATACTCAGTCTTCAATCCTCAATCCTCAATCCTCAGTCCTCAAACCTCAATCCTGAATCCTCAATCCTGAATCCTCAATCTTCAGCCCCGTGTCCTCAACAATCAGTTGATAATCCTCAATCCTCAATATAATATCCTCAATTCACAGTTTTCAATACTCAATACTCAATCTGCAATCTTCAGATCTCTATCCACAAACATCAATTCTTATCACACAACCCTGAATACTCAGTCCCTAATCCTCAATCCTCAATCCTCAATCCTCAATCCTCAATCCTCATTCCTCAATCTTAATCTTCAATCCTCAATACTCAATCTTCAGTCCTCAATCCTCAATCCTCAATCCTCAATCCTCAATCTCCAATCCTCAATACTCAATCTTCAATACTCAATCCTCAATCCCCAATCCTGAATCCTCAATCATCAATCCTCAATCGTCAATCTTCAATCCTCAATACTCAATCTTCAATCCTCAATCATCAATCCTCAATGCTCAATCCTCAAACCTCATTCTTCAATCCTCAATCTTCAATGCTCAATCTTCAATCCTCAATCCTCAATCCTCAATCCTCAATCCTCTATCCACAATCCTCAATCCTCAGTCCTCAAACCTCAATTCTGAATCCTCAATCCTTCATCCTCAATCTTCAGCCCTCAGTCCTCAACAATCAGTTGTCAATCCTCAATCCCCAATAGAATATCCTCAATTCACAGTTTTCAATACTCAATACTCAATCTATATTCTTCAAATCTCTATCCACAAACATCAATTCTCATCACTCAACCCTGAACGCTCAGACCTCAATGTTCAATCCTCAATCCTCAATTCTTAATCTTCAATCCTCAATACTGAACCTTCAATCCTCAATCCTCAATCCTCAATCCTCAATCCTCAATCCTCAGTAATCAATCCTCAATCTTCAATACTCAATCGTCATTCCTCAGTCCTCAATCCTCAATCCTCAATCCTCGTTCCTCAAACCTCATTCCTCAACACTCAGTCCTCATCCTCAATTCTCAATTCTCAATCCTCAATCCTCAATCCTCAATCTTCAATCCTCAATAATCAATCTCCAATCCTAGATCCTCAATCCCCAATGTTCAATCCTTAATCCTCAATCTTCAATCCTCAATCCCCAGTCCTCAACCCTCAATCCTCAATGCTCAATCCTCAATCCTCAATCCTCAGTCCTCAATCCTCAATCCTCAACCCTCAAACCTCAATCCTCAAATGTCAGTCCTCGTCCTCAATCGCCAACACTCAATCCTCAATCCACAATCTTCAATCATCAATACTCAATATTCAATACTCAATCCTCAATCATCAATCCTCAGTCTTCAATCCTCAATCCTCAATCCTCAATCCTCAATCCTCAATCCTCAATCCTCAATCCTCAATCCTCAATTTTCAATCCTCAATACTCAATCTTCAATCCTCAATCCTCAATCCTCAATCCTCAATGCTCAACCCTCAATCGTCAGTCTTCAATCCTCAATACTCAATCTTCAATCCTCAATCCTCAATCCTCAATCCTCAATCCGCAATCTTCAATCCTCAGTACTCAATCTGCAATCTTCAATCCTCAATCCTCAATCCTCAATCCTAATTCTCCAATCCTCAATCCTCAGTCCTCAAACCTCAATTCTGAATCCTCAATCCTTCATCCTCAATCTTCAGCCCTCAGACCTCAACAATCAGTTGTCAATCCTCAATCCCAAATAGAATATCCTCAATTCACAGTTTTCAATACTCAATACTCAATCTGCAATCTTCAAATCTCTATCCACAAACATCAATTCTCATCACTCAACCCTGAACGCTCAGACCTCAATGTTCAATCCTCAATCCTCAATTCTCAATCTTCAACCCTCAACACTGAACCGTCAATCCTCAATCCTTAATCCTCAATCTTCAATCCTCAATCCCCAGTCCTCAATCTTCAATCCTCAATGCTCAATCCTCAATCCTCAATCCTCAGTCCTCAATCATCAATCCTCAACCCTCAAACCTCAATCCTCAACCGTCAGTCCTCGTCCTCAATCGTCAACACTCAATCCTCAATCCACAATCTTCAATCATCAATAATCAATATTCAATACTCAATCCTCAATCTTCAATCCTCAATCTTCAATCCTCAATCCTCAATCCTCAATCCCCAATCCTCAATCCTCAATCCTCAAACCTCAATCCTCAATCCTCATTCTTCAATCCTCAATACCCAGTCCTCAATCTTCAATCCTCAATCCTCAATCCTCAATCCTCAATCCTCAATCCTCAATCCTCAATCTTCAATCCTCAGTCCCAATTCCTCAATCTTCAATACTCAATCCTCAATCCTCAATCTTCAATCCTCAATACTCAGTATTCAATCCTCAATCCTCAATCCTCAATACTCAATCTTCAATCCTCAATCCTCAATACTCAATACTCAACCCTCATTCTTCAATCCTCAATACCCAATCCTCAATCTTCAATCCTCAATCCTCAATCCTCAATACTCAATCCTCAATCTTCAATCCTCAATCCTCAATCCTCAATCTTCAATCATCATTCTTCAATCCTCAATACCCAATCCTCAATCTTCAATCCTCAATCCACAATCCTCAATCCTCAATACTCAATCCTCAATCTTCAATCCTCTGTCCCAAATCCTCAATCTTCAATACTCAATCCTCAATCCTCAGCCTTCAATCCTCAATACTCAGTCTTCAGTCCTCAATCCTCAATCCTCAATTCTCAATTTTCAATCCTCAATCTTCAATCCTCAATCCTCAATCCTCAATCCTCTATCCTCAATCTTCAATCCTCAATACGCAATCTGCAATCTTCAATCCTCAATCCTCAATCCTCAATCCTCATTCTTCAATCCTCAATCCTCAATCCTCAATCCTCAATCCTCAATTTTCAATCCTCAATACTCAATCTTCAATCCTCAATCCTCAATCCTCAATGCTCAACCATCAATCGTCAGTCTTCAATCCTCAATACGCAATCTGCAATCTTCAATCCTCAATCCTCAATCCTCAATCCTCATTCTTCAATCCCCAATCCTCAATCCTCAGTCCTCAATCCTCAATTTTCAATCCTCAATACTCAATCTTCAATCCTCAATCCTCAATCCTCAATCCTCAATCCTCAATCCTCAATCCTCAATCTTCAACCCTCAATACTCAATCTTCAATCCTCAATCGCCAATCCTCAATCCTCAATCCTCAATCCTCAATCCTCAATCGTCAATCTTCAATCCTCAATACTCAATCTTCAATCCTCAATCCTCAATACTCAATACTCAACCCTCATTCTTCAATCCTCAATACCCAATCCTCAATCTTCAATCCTCAATCCTCAATCCTCAATACTCAATCCTCAATCTTCAATCCTCAATCCTCAATCCTCAATCTTCAATCATCATTCTTCAATCCTCAATACCCAATCCTCAATCTTCAATCCTCAATCCACAATCCTCAATCCTCAATACTCAATCCTCAATCTTCAATCCTCTGTCCCAAATCCTCAATCTTCAATACTCAATCCTCAATCCTCAGCCTTCAATCCTCAATACTCAGTCTTCAATCCTCAATCCTCAATCCTCAATTCTCAATTTTCAATCCTCAATCTTCAATCCTCAATCCTCAATCCTCAATCCTCTATCCTCAATCTTCAATCCTCAATACGCAATCTGCAATCTTCAATCCTCAATCCTCAATCCTCAATCCTCATTCTTCAATCCTCAATCCTCAATCCTCAATCCTCAATGCTCAATTTTCAATCCTCAATACTCAATCTTCAATCCTCAATCCTCAATCCTCAATGCTCAACCATCAATCGTCAGTCTTCAATCCTCAATACGCAATCTGCAATCTTCAATCCTCAATCCTCAATCCTCAATCCTCATTCTTCAATTCTCAATCCTCAATCCTCAGTCCTCAATCCTCAATTTTCAATCCTCAATACTCAATCTTCAATCCTCAATCCTCAATCCTCAATCCTCAATCCTCAATCCTCAATCCTCAATCTTCAACCCTCAATACTCAATCTTCAATCCTCAATCGCCAATCCTCAATCCTCAATCCTCAATCCTCAATCCTCAATCGTCAATCTTCAATCCTCAATACTCAATCTTCAATCCTCAATCCTCAATACTCAATACTCAACCCTCATTCTTCAATCCTCAATACCCAATCCTCAATCTTCAATCCTCAATCCTCAATCCTCAATACTCAATCCTCAATCTTCAATCCTCAATCCTCAATCCTCAATCTTCAATCCTCATTCTTCAATCCTCAATACCCAATCCTCAATCTTCAATCCTCAATCCTCAATCCTCAATCCTCAATCCTCAATCCTCAATCTTCAATCCTCAGTCCCAAATCCACAATCTTCAATACTCAATCTTCAATCCTCAATCCTCAATACTCAATATTCAACCCTCATTCTTCAATCCTCAATACCCAATCCTCAATCTTCAATCCTCAATCCTCAATCCTCAATCCTCAATCCTCAATCTTCAATCCTCAATTCTCAATCCTGAATTCTCAATCCTCAGTCCTCAATCCTCAATCCTCAACTTTCAGTCCACGTCCTCAATCCTCAACACTCAATCCTCAATCCTCAACCTTCAATACCCAATACTCAATCTTCAATCCTCAATCCTCAATCCTCAATACTCAATCCTCAATACTCAACCGTCAATACCCAATACTCAATCTTCAATCCTCAATCATCAATCCTCAATCCTCAATCCTCAATCCTCAATCCTCAACACTCAATCCTCAGTGCTCAACACTTAATCCTCAAACCTCAGTCCTCAATCCACAATCCTCAATACTCAATCCTCAGTCATCAATCCTCAATACTCTATCTTCAATCCTCAATCATCAATCCTCAATCCTCAATCCTCAATCCTCAATCCTCAATCCTCAATCTTCAACCTCAATCCTCAATCCTCAATCCTCCATCCTCAATCCTCAAACGTTAATCCTCAATCCTCAATCCTCAATCCTCAATCCTCAGTCCTCAATCCTCAGTCCCCAATCCTCAGACTTCAGTCCTCAATCCTCAATACTCAGTCCTCGACGCTCAGTCCCCAATCCTCTATCCTTAATGATAAAACCTCAATCCTCCATCTTCAATACTACAATCCTCAATCCCCAATCCTCAAATGTCATTCCTCAATCCACAATCCTCAATCCTCAATCCTCAGTCGTCAAACGTCAATCCTCAGCCCTCAGTCCTCATCCTCTATCCTTTATCCTCTGTCCTCAGTCGTCAACCCTCAATCCTCAACCTTCAATTCTCAATACTCAATCTCCAATCCTCATTCCTCGTACTCAATCCTCAACACTCAATCCTCAATCCTCAATCTTCAATCATCTATACACAACCTTCAATCCTCATGCCTCAATCCTCAATCCACAATCCTCAACCCTCAATATTCAATCCTCAATCCCCAATCCTCAATCCTCAATCCCCAATCCACAATCCTCAACCCTCAATCTTCAATCCTCAATCCCCAATCCTCAATATTCAAACCTCAATCCTCAATCCTCAGTCCTCAATCCTCAATCCTCAATCCTCCATCCTCAATCCTCAAACGTTAATCCTCAATCCTCAATCCTCAATCCTCAATCCTCAGTCCTCAATCCTCAATCCCCAATCCTCAGACTTCAATCCTCAATACTCAACACTCAGTCCTCAACGCTCAGTCCCCAATCCTCTATCCTTAATGACAAAACATTCAATCCTACATCTTCAATACTACAATCCTCAATCCCCAATCCTCAAACGTCATTCCTCAATCCACAATCCTCAATACTCAATACTCAGTCGTCAAACCTCAAACCTCAACCCTCAGTCCACATCCTCTATCCTCTATCCTCTGTCCTCAATCCTCAATCCTCAATCCTCAATCTTCAATTCTCAATACTCAATCTCCAACCCTCAATCCTCAATCCTCAATCCTCAATACTCAATCGTCAATCCTCAATCCCCAATCATCGATCCTCAATCCCCAACCCTCAATCTTCAATCCTGAATTCTCAATCCTCAGTCCTCAATCCTCAATCCTCAACTCTCAGTCCTCGTCCTCAATCCTCAACACTCAATCCTCAATCCTCAATCTTCAATCCTCAATCCTCAATCCTCAATCCTCAATCCTAATTCCTCAATCTTCAATCCTCAATACTCAATCTTCAATCCTCAATCCTCAAACCACTATCCTGAATCCTGAGTCCTGAAACCTCAATCCTCAACCCTCAGTCCTCATCCTCCATCATCAATCCTCAATCCTCAACTCTCAACCTTCAGTCCTCAATCGCCAAACCTCAATCTTCAATCCTCAATCCTCAATCCTCAAACGTCAATCCTCAGTACTAAATCCTCAATCCTCAACACTCAATCCTCAGTGCTCAACACTCAATCCTCAAACCTCAGTCCTCAATCCTCAATCCTCAGTCCTCAATCCTCAGTCATCAATCCTCAATACTCTATCTTCAATCCTCAATCATCAATCCTCAATCCTCAATCCTCAATCCTCAATCCTCAATCTTCAATCTCAATCCTCAATCCTCAATCCTCCATCCTCAATCCTCAGACGTTAATCCTCAATCCTCAATCCTCAATCCTCAATCCTCAGTCCTCAATCCTCAGTCCCCAATCCTCAGACTTCAGTCCTCAATCCTCAATACTCAGTCCTCGACGCTCAGTCCCCAATCCTCTATCCTTAATGATAAAACCTCAATCCTCCATCTTCAATACTACAATCCTCAATCCCCAATCCTCAAATGACATTCCTCAATCCACAATCCTCAATCCTCAATCCTCAGTCGTCAAACGTCAATCCTCAGCCCTCAGTCCTCATCCTCTATCCTTTATCCTCTGTCCTCAGTCGTCAACCCTCAATCCTCAACCTTCAATTCTCAATACTCAATCTCCAATCCTCATTCCTCGTACTCAATCCTCAACACTCAATCCTCAATCCTCAATCTTCAATCATCTATACACAACCTTCAATCCTCATGCCTCAATCCTCAATCCACAATCCTCAACCCTCAATATTCAATCCTCAATCCCCAATCCTCAATATTCAAACCTCAATTCTCAACCCTCAATCCTCAATCCTCAATCCTCAATCCTCAATCCTCAGTCCTCGTACTCAATCCTCAACACTCAATCCTCAATATTCAATCCACAATACTCAATCTTCAATCCTCAATCCTGAGTCCTCAATCCTCCATCCTCAATCCTCAAACGTTAATCCTCAATCCTCAATCCTCAATCCTCAATCCTCAGTCCTCAATCCACAGTCCCCAATCCTCAGACTTCAATCCTCAATCCTCAATGCTCAGACCTCGACGCTCAGTCCCCAATCCTCGATACTCAACCATCAATCATCAATTCTCAATCTTCAATTCTCAATACTGTATCTTCAATCCTCAATCCTCAATTCTCAATCCTCAACCTTCAGTCCTCAGTCCTCAAACCTCAATCCTCAGCCCTCAGCCCTCATCCTCAATCCTCAATCCTCAATCCTCAATCCTCAATCTTCAATCCTCAATACTCGATCTTCAATCCTCAATCCTCAGTCCTCAAACCTCAATTCTGAATCCTCAATCCTGAATCCTCAATCTACAGCCCTCAGTCCTCAACAATCAGTTGTCACACCTCAATCCTCAATAGAATATCCTCAATTCACAGTTTTGAATTTTCAATACTCAATCTGCAATCTTCAAATCTCTATCCACAAACATCAATTCTCATCACTCAACCCTCAACACTCAGTCATCAATGTTCAATCCTCAATGCTCAATTCTCAATCTTAAATCCTCAATACTGAATCTTCAATCCTAAACCCCAATCATCAATCCTCAATCCTCAATCCTCAACCTTCAATCCTCAGTCCCAAATCCTCAATCTTCAATCCTCTATACTCAATCCTCAATCCTCAATTCTCAATCCTCAATCCTCAATCCTCAATCCTCAATCCTCTATCTTCAATCCTCAATACTCAATCTTGAATCCTCAATCCTCAGTCCTCAATCCTTAACCATCAATCCTCAATTATCAATCCTCAATCTTCAATCCACAATCCTCAAACCTCAATCCTCAATCCTCAATCCTCAAACCTCAATCCTCAATCATCAATCCTCAATCTTGAATACTCAGTCCTCAATCCTCAACCCTCAACCATCAATACTCAACCATCACTCCTCAATTCTCAATACTCAATAGAATATCCTGAATTCTCAGGATTCAATACTCAAACCTCAATCCTCAACCCTCAGACGTCATCCTCCATCCTCAATCCTCAATCCTTAATCCTCAATCTTCAATCACCAATATTCAATCTTCAATCCTCAATCCTCAGCCCTCAGCCCTCATCCTCAATTCTCAATTCTCAATCCTCAATCCTCAATCCTCAATATTCAATCCTCAATAATCAATCTCCAATCCTAGATCCTCAATCCCCAACCCTCAATCCTCAATACTCAATCCTCCATCCTCAATCTACAATCCTCAGTACTCAATCTTCAATCCTCAATCGTCAATCCTCAATCCTCAATCCTCAATCCTCAATCATCAACCCTCAACCTTCAATACTCTATCCTCAATCTTCAATCCTCAACCCCAGTCCTCAATCTTCAATCCACAATGCTCAATCCTCAATCCTCAACCCTCAGTCCTCAATCCTCAATCCTCAACCCTCATACCTCAATCCTCAACCGTCAGTCCTCGACCTCAATCCTCAACCCTCAATCCTCAATCCTCAATCTTCAATCATCAATACTCAATCATCAATCCTCAATCCTCAACTCTCAATCCTCAATCCTCAATCCTCAATATTCAACACACAACGCCCTACCTTCAATCCTCAATACTCAATCATCAATCCTCAATTCTCAATACTCAATAGAATATCCTGAATTCTCATGGTACAATACTCAAACCACAATATTCAATAATCAAATCTCAATCGTCAAACATCAATTCTCAATCTTCAATTCTCAGTCCTCAATCCTCAATCCTCAATCCTCAATACCCAACCATCAATCCTCAATTCTCAATACTCAATAGAATATACTGAATTCTCAGGATTCAATACTCAAACCTCAATCCTCAACCCTCAGACGTCATCCTCCATCCTCAATCCTCAATCCTTAATCCTCAATCTTCAATCCTCAATACTCAATCCTCAATCCTCAATCCTCAATCCTCAGTCTTCAATCCTCAGTCCCAAATCCTCAATCTACAATCCTCAATCCTCAATCCCCAATCCTCAATCCTCAATCCTCATACTTCAATCCTCAGTCCCAAATCCTCAATCTTCAATCCTCTATCCTCAATCCTCAATCCTCAATCCTCAATCCTCAATCTACAATCCTCAATACTCAATCTTCAATCCTCAATCCTCAATCCTCAATCCTCAATACCCAATCCTCAATCCTCAATCATCAATCCTCAAGCCTCAATCCTCAACCCTCAATCCTCATTCCTCAAACCTCAAACCTCAACCCTCAGTCCTCATCCTCAATTCTCAATTCTCAATTCTCAATCCTCAATCCTCAATTCTCTATACTCAATAGAATATCCTGAATTCTCAGGATTCAATACTCAAACCTCAATCCTCAACCATCAGCCCTCATCCTGCATCCTCAATCTTCAATCCTCAATCCTCAATCTTCAATCCTCAATACTCAACCATCAATCCCCAATTCTCAATACTCAATAGAATATCCTGAATTCTCATGGTTCAATACTCAATCCACAATTTCAATAATCAAACCTCAATCCTCAAACATCAATTGTCAACACTCAATCCACAACACTCAGTCCTCTCTCCTCAATCCTCCATCCTCAATCAAAAATCCTCAAGCGTCAATCATCAATCCTCAATCCTCAACCCTCAATCCTCAGTCCTCAAACCTCAACCCCGAATCCTCAATCCTGAATCCTCAAACTTCAGAGCTCAGTCCTCAACAATGAACTGTCAATCCTCAATCCTCAATAGAATATCCTCAATTCACAGTTTTCAATGCTCAATCCCCATTCTACGATCTTCAAATCTCGATCCACAAACATCAATTCTCATCACTCAATACTCAACACTCAGTCCTCAATCTTCAATCCTCAATCCTCAATCCTCAATCTTCAATCTTCAATACTCAATCTGCAATCCTCAATCCTCAACCCACAATCCTCAATCATCATTCTTCAATCCTCAATACCCAATCCTCAATCTTCAATCCTCAATCCTCAATCCTCAATTCTCAATCGCCAATCCTCAATCCTCAGACCTCAAACATCAATACTCAACACTCAGTCCTCGTCCTCAATTCACAACCCTCAATCCTCAATCCTCAATCTTCAATCATCAATATTCAATCTTCAATCCTCAATCCTCAGTCCTCAATCCTCAATCCTCAATCCACAATGTTCAATCCTCAATACACAATCCTCAATCTTCAATCCTCAATCCTCAATCCTCAATCCTCGGTCCTCAATCCTCAGTCCTCAAACCTCAATCCTGAATGCTCAATCCAGAATTCTCAACCTTCAGCCCTGAGTCCTCAGCAATCAGTTGTCAATCCTCAATCCTCAATAGAATATCCTCAATTCACAGTTTTCAATACCCAATACTCAATCTGCAATCTTCAGATCTCAATCCACAAACATCAATTCTCATCACTCAACCCTCAGCACTCAGTCCTCAACGTTCAATCCTCAATCCTCAATTCTCAATATTCAGTACTCAATACTGAATCTTCAATAATCAATCCTCAAGCCTCAATTCTCAATTCTCAATCCTCAATCTTCAATCCTCAGTCCCAAATCCTCAAACTTCAATCCTCAATCCTCAATCCTCAATCCTCAATCCTCAATCCTCAATCTTCAATCCTCAATACTCAATCTTGAATCCTCAATCCTCAGTCCTCAATCCTCAATCCTCAATCCTCAATCATCAATCCTCAATCTTCAATCCACAATCCTCAATCCTCAATCCTCAATCCTCAATCCTCAATCATCAATTCCCAATCCTCAATCCTCAGACCTCAAACATCAATACTCAACCCTCAGTCCTCGTCCTCAATCCACAACCCTCAATCCTCAATCCTCAATCTTCAATCACCAATATTCAATCTTCAATCCTCAATCCTCAGCCTTCAGTCTACAATTCTCAGTCCTCAAACCTCAATCCTAAATCCTCAATCCTGAATCCTCAATCTGCCGCCCTGAGTCCTCAACAATCAGTTGTCAATCCTCAATCCTCAATAAAATATCATCAATTCACAGCTTTCAATACTCAATACTCAATCTGCAATCTTCAAATCTCTATACACAAACATCAATTCTCATCACTCAACT
Organism: Calliopsis andreniformis; assembly: GCF_051401765.1. Taxonomy (NCBI): domain Eukaryota; kingdom Metazoa; phylum Arthropoda; class Insecta; order Hymenoptera; family Andrenidae; genus Calliopsis; species Calliopsis andreniformis. The sequence continues at coordinate 1,781,149 of NW_027480491.1, read as the reverse complement.
CTCAACACTCAGTCCCCTATCCTCAATCTTCAATCCTCAATCCTCAATCCTTAATCCTCAATCCTCAATCCTCAGTCTTCAGTCCTCAATACTCAGTCTTCAATCCTCAATCCGCAATCCTCAATGCTTAATCCCCAATACTCGATCCTCAATATTCAATCCTCAATACTCAATCTTCAATCCTCAATCCTCAATCCTCAATCCTCAATTCTCAATCCTCAGTCCTCCATCCTCAGACCTCAAACATCAATACTCAGCCCTCAGTCCTCGTCCTCAATCCACAACCCTCAATCCTCAATCCTCAATCTTCAATCATCAATATTCAATCTTCAATTCTCTATGCTCAATCCTCAATCCTCAATCCTCTATCCTCAATGTTCAATCCTCAATACCCAATCCTCAATCTTCAATCCTCAATCCCCAATCCTCAATCCTTAATTCTCAGTCCTGAATCCTCAATCTACAGCCCTCAGTCCTCAACAATCAGTTGTCAAACCTCAATCCTCAATAGAATATCCTCAATTCACAGTTTTGAATTTTCAATACTCAATCTGCAATCTTCAAATCTCTATCCACAAACATCAATTCTCATCACTCAACCCTCAACACTCAGTCATCAATGTTCAATCCTCAATGCTCAATTCTCAATCTTAAATCCTCAATACTGAATCTTCAATCCTAAACCCCAATCATCAATCCTCAATCCTCAATCCTCAATCTTCAATCCTCAGTCCCAAATCCTCAATCAACAATCCTCTATACTCAATCCTCAATCCTCAATTCTCAATCCTCAATCTACAATCCTCAATACTTGATCTTCAATCTTCAATCCTCAATCCTCAATCCTCAATCCTCAATCCTCAACCATCAATCCTCAATCCTCAATCCTCAATCCTCAATCCTCATTCCTCAAACCTCAAACCTCAACCCTCAGTCCTCATCCTCAATTCTCAATTCTCAATCCTCAATCCTCAATCCTCAATCTTCAATCCTCAATAATCAATCTCCAATCCTAGATCCTCAATCCCCAATCCTCATTCCTCAATGCTCAATCCTCAATCCTCAACCTACAATCCTCAGTACTCAATCTTCAATCCTCAATCGTCAATCCTCAATCCTCAATCCTCAATCATCAACCCTCAACCTTCAATACTATATCCTCAATCTTCAATCCTCAAGCCCAGTCCTCAATCTTCAATCCACAATGCTCAATCCTCAATCCTCAACCCTCAGTCCTCAATCCTCAATCCTCAATCCTCATACCTCAATTCTCAACCGTCAGTCCTCGACCTCAATCCTCAACCCTCAATCCTCAATCCTCAATCTTCAATCCTCAATCCTCAATCCTCAATCCTCAATCCTCAGTCCTCAGTCCTCAATCCTCAATCCTCAATCCTCAATCCTCAATCCTCAATCCCCAATCCTCGATACTCAACCATCAATCATCAATTCTCAATCCTCAATCCTCAACCTACAATCCTCAGTACTCAATCTTCAATCCTCAATCGTCAATCCTCAATCCTCAATCCTCAATCATCAACCCTCAACCTTCAATACTATATCCTCAATCTTCAATCCTCAAGCCCAGTCCTCAATCTTCAATCCACAATGCTCAATCCTCAATCCTCAACCCTCAGTCCTCAATCCTCAATCCTCAATCCTCATACCTCAATTCTCAACCGTCAGTCCTCGACCTCAATCCTCAACCCTCAATCCTCAATCCTCAATCTTCAATCATCAATCTTCAATCTTCAATCCTCAATACTCAATCCTCAATCTTTGATCCTCAATGTTCAATCCTCAGTACCCAATCCTCAATCTTCAATCCTCAACCCCAATCCTCAATACTCAACCCTCAGTCCTCAATCCTCAATCTTCAATCCTCAATCCTCAATAGAATATCCTCAATTCACAGTTTTCAATACTCAATACTCAATCTGCTACCTTCAAATCTCTATACACAAACATCAACTCTCATCCCTCAACTCTCAACACTCAGTCCGCAATCCTCAATCTTCAACCCTCAATCCTCAATCCTCAATTCTCAGTCCTCAATCCTCAATCTTCAATCCTCAATCCTCAATCTTCAATCATCAATATTCAATCTTCAATCCTCAATACTCAATCCTCAATCTTTCATGCTCAATGTTCAATCCTCAATACCCAATCCTCAATCTTCAATCCTCAATCCCCAATCCTCAATCCTCAATCCTCGGTCCTCAATCCTCAATCTTCAATCCTCAGTCCTCAATCTTCAATCATCAATATTCAATCTTCAATCCTCAATCCTCAATCCTCAATCTTTAATCCTCAATGTTCAGTCCTCAATACCCAATCCTCAATCTTCAATCCTCAATCCTCGATCCTCACTCCTCTATCCTCAATCCTCAGTCCTCAAACATCAGTCCACAGACCTCAACCTTCAATCCTCAATGCTCAATCTTCAATCCTCAATTCTCAGTCCCCAATCGTCAATCCTCAATCCACAAACCTCAATCCTCAATCCTCAATCCTCAAACCCCAATCCTCAATCATCAATCCTCAATCTTGAATACTCAGTCCTCAATCCTCAATCCTCAACCATCAATACTCAACCATCACTCGTCAATTCTCAATACTCAATAGAATATCCTGAATTCTCAGGATTCAATACTCAAACCTCAATCCTCAACCCTCAGACCTCATACTCCATTCTCAATCCTCAATCCTCAATACTCAATCTTCAATCCTCAATACACAATCCTCAATCCTCGATCCTCAATCCTCAATCCTCAATTCCCAATCCTCAATCCTCAGACCTCAAACATCAATACTCAGCCCCCAGTCCTCGTCCTCAATCCACAACCCTCAATCCTCAATCCTCAATCTTCAATCACCAATATTCAATCTTCAATCCTCAATCCTCAGACCTCAGCCCTCATCCTCAATTCTCAATTCTCAATCCTCAATCCTCAATCCTCAATATTCAATCCTCAATAATCAATCTCCAATCCTAGATCCTCAATCCCCAACCCTCAATCCTCAATACTCAATCCTCAATCCTCAATCTACAATCCTCAGTACTCAATCTTCAATCCTCAATCGTCAATCCTCAATCCTCAATCCTCAATCCTCAATCATCATCCCTCAACCTTCAATGCTCTATCCTCAATCTTCAATCCTCAACCCCAGTCCTCAATCTTCAATCCACAATGCTCAATCCTCAATCCTCAACCCTCAGTCCTCAATCCTCAATCCTCAACCCTCATACCTCAATCCTCAACCGTCAGTCCTCGACCTCAATCCTCAACCCTCAATCCTCAATCCTCAATCTTCAATCATCAGTACTCAATCATCAATCCTCAATCCTCAACTCTCAATCCTCAATCCTCAATCCTCAATATTCAACACACAACGCCCTACCTTCAATCCTCAATACTCAATCATCAATCCTCAATTCTCAATACTCAATAGAATATCCTGAATTCTCATGGCACAATACTCAAACCACAATATTCAATAATCAAATCTCAATCGTCAAACATCAATTCTCAATCTTCAATACTCAGTCCTCAATCCTCAATCCTCAATCCTCAATACTCAACCATCAATCCTCAATTCTCAATACTCAATAGAATATACTGAATTCTCAGGATTCAATACTCAAACCTCAATCCTCAACCCTCAGACGTCATCCTCCATCCTCAATCCTCAATCCTCAATCCTCAATCTTCAATCCTCAATACTCAATCCTCAACCCTCAATCCTCAATCCTCAATCTTCAATCCTCAGTCCCAAATCCTCAATCTACAATCCTCAATCCTCAATCCCCAATCCTCAATCCTCAATCCTCATACTTCAATCCTCAATACGCAATCTTCAAACCTCAATCTTCAATACTCAATCCTCAATCCTCAATCCTCAACCCTCATTCGTCAATCCTCAATCATCAATACTCAATCTTCAATACTCAGTCCTCAATCCTCAATGCTCAATCATCAATACTCAACCATCAATCCTCAATTCTCAATACTCAATAGAATATACTGAATTCTCAGGATTCAATACTCAAACCTCAATCCTCAACCCTCAGACCTCATCCTCCATCCTCAATCCTGAATCCTCAATCCTCAATCTTCAATCCTCAATACTCAATCTTCAATCCTCAGTCCTCAATCCTCAATCCACAGTCATGAATACTCAATCTTCAATCCTGAATCCTCAATCCTCAATCCTCAACCCTCAGCCCTCATCCTCAATCCACAATCTTCAATTCTCAATCCTCAATCCTCAGTCCTCAAACCTCAATTCTGAATCCTCAATACTGAATCCTCAATCTTCAGCCCTCAGTCCTCAACAATCAGTTGTCAATCCTCAATCCTCAATAGAATATCATCAATTCACAGTTCTCAATACTCAATACTCAATCTGCAATCTTCAAATCTCTAACCACAAACATCAATTCTCATCACTCAACCCTCAACACTCAGTCCCCTATCCTCAATCTTCAATCCTCAATCCTCAATACTCGTTCTTCAATCCTCAATGCCCAATCCTCAATCTTCAATCCTCAATCCTCAATCCCCAATTCTCAATCCTCAATCCCCTGTCCTCAGTCCTCAAACCACAATCCTCAAACCTCAGCCCTCATCCTCAATCCTCAAACCTCAATCCTCAATCCTCAATCTTCAATCCTCAATACTCAATCTTCAATCCTCAATCCTCAGTTCCCAAACCTCAATTCTGAATCCTCAATCCTGAATCCTCAATCTTCAGCCCTCAGTCCTCAACAATCAGTTGTCAATACTCAATCCTCAATACAATATCCTCAATTCACAGTATTCAATACTCAATACTCAATCTGCAATCTTCAAACCTATATCCACAAACATCAATTCTCATCACTCAACCCTCAACACTCAGTCCTCAATGTTCAATCCTCAATCCTCAATTCTCAATCTTCAATTCTCAATACTGTTTCTTCAATCCACAATCCTCAATTCTCAATCCTCAACCTTCAGTCCTCAGTCCTCAAACCTCAATCCTCAGCCTTCAGCCCTCATCCTCAATCCTCAATCCTCAATCCTCAGTCCTCAATCTTCAATCCTCAATCCTCAATCTTCAATCCTCAGTCCCAAATCCTCAATCTTCAATCCTCTATCCTCAATCCTCAATCCTCAATCCTCAATCCTCAATCTACAATCCTCAATACTCAATCTTCAATCCTCAATCCTCAATCCTCAATCCTCAATACTCAATCCTCAATCCTCAATCATCAATCCTCAAGCCTCAATCCTCAACCCTCAATCCTCATTCCTCAAACCTCAATCCTCAACCCTCAGTCCTCATCCTCAATTCTCAATTCTCAATTCACAATCCTCAATCCTCAATTCTCTATACTCAACAGAATATCCTGAATTCTCAGGAATCAATACTCAAACCTCAATCCTCAACCATCAGCCCTCATCCTGCATCCTCAATCTTCAATCCTCAATCCTCAATCTTCAATCCTCAATACTCAACCATCAATCCCCAATTCTCAATACTCAATAGAATACCCTGAATTCTCATGGTTCAATACTCAATCCACAATTTCAATAATCAAACCTCAATCCTCAAACATCAATTGTCAACACTCAATCCACAACACTCAGTCCTCTCTCCTCAATCCTCCATCCTCAATCAAAAATCCTCAAGCGTCAATCATCAATCCTCAATCCTCAACCCTCAATCCTCAGTCCTCAAACCTCAACCCCGAATCCTCAATCCTGAATCCTCAAACTTCAGAGCTCAGTCCTCAACAATGAACTGTCAATCCTCAATCCTCAATAGAATATCCTCAATTCACACTTTTCAATGCTCAATCCCCATTCTACGATCTTCAAATCTCGATCCACAAACATCAATTCTCATCACTCAATACTCAACACTCAGTCCTCAATCTTCAATCCTCAATCCTAAATCCACAATCTTCTATCTTCAATACTCAATCTGCAATCCTCAATCCTCAACCCACAATCCTCAATCATCATTCTTCAATCCTCAATACCCAATCCTCAATCTTCAATCCTCAATCCTCAATCCTCAATTCTCAATCGCCAATCCTCAATCCTCAGACCTCAAACATCATTACTCAACACTCAGTCCTCGTCCTCAATTCACAACACCCAATCCTCAATCCTCAATCTTCAATCATCAATATTCAATCTTCAATCCTCAATCCTCAGTCCTCAATCCTCAATCCTCAATCCACAATGTTCAATCCTCAATACACAATCCTCAATCTTCAATCCTCAATCCTCAATCCTCAATCCTCTGTCCTCAATCCTCAGTCCTCAAACCTCAATCCTGAATGCTCAATCCAGAATTCTCAACCTTCAGCCCTGAGTCCTCAGCAATCAGTTGTCAATCCTCAATCCTCAATAGAATATCCTCAATTCACAGTTTTCAATACCCAATACTCAATCTGCAATCTTCAGATCTCAATCCACAAACATCAATTCTCATCACTCAACCCTCAGCACTCAGTCCTCAGCGTTCAATCCTCAATCCTCAATTCTCAATCCTCAATCATCAACCCTCAATCTTCAATACTCAGTCCTCAATCCTCAATCCTCAATCCTCAATACTCAACCATCAATCCTCAATTCTCAATACTCAATAGAATATACTGAATTCTCAGGATTCAATACTCAAACCTCAATCCTCAACCCTCAGACCTCATCCTCCATCCTCAATCCTCAATCCTCAATCCTCAATCTTCAATCCTCAATACTGAATCCTCAATCCTCAGTCCTCAATCCTCAATCTTCAATCCTCAGTCCCAAATCCTCAATCTACAATCCTCAATCCTCAATCCCCAATCCTCAATCCACAATCCTCATCCTTCAATCCTCAATACTCAATCTTCAATCCTCAATCTTCAATACTCAATCCTCAATCCTCAATCCTCAACCCTCATTCGTCAATCCTCAATCATCAATCCTCAATCTTCAATACTCAGTACTCAATCCTCAATCCTCAATCCTCAATACTCAACCATCAATCCTCAATTCTCAATACTCAATAGAATATACTGAATTCTCAGGATTCAATGCTCCAACCTCAATCCTCAACCCTCAGACCTCATCCTCCATCCTCAATCCTCAATCCACAATGTTCAATCCTCAATACACAATCCTCAATCTTCAATCCTCAATCCTCAATCCTCAATCCTCTGTCCTCAATCCTCAGTCCTCAAACCTCAATCCTGAATGCTCAATCCAGAATTCTCAACCTTCAGCCCTGAGTCCTCAGCAATCAGTTGTCAATCCTCAATCCTCAAGAGAATATCCTCAATTCACAGTTTTCAATACCCAATACTCAATCTGCAATCTTCAGATCTCAATCCACAAACATCAATTCTCATCACTCAACCCTCAGCACTCAGTCCTCAACGTTCTATCCTCAATCCTCAATTCTCAATATTCAGTCCTCAATACTGAATCTTCAATAATCAATCCTCAAGCCTCAATTCTCAATCCTCAATCATCAGTCTTCAATCCTCAGACCCAAATCCTCAATCTTCAATCCTCAATCCTCAATCCTCAATCCCCAATCCTCAATCCTCAATCTTCAATCCTCAATACTCAATTTTGAATCCTCAATCATCAATCCTCAATCCTCGATCATCAATCCTCATTCTTCAATACTCAATCCCCTATCCTCAATCCTCAATCCTCAATCCTCAATCCTCATTCTCCATCCTCAATCCTCAATCTTCAAACCACAATCTTCAATCCTCAATACTCAATCTTCAACCCACAATCCTCAACCCTCAATCCTCAATCCTCAATCTTCAATCCTCAATACTAAATCTTCAATCCTCAATCCTCAATCCTCAATCCTCAATCCTCATCCTCCATCCTCAATCCTCAATCTTCAAACCTCAATCTTCAATCCTCAATACTCAATCTTCAATCCACAATCCTCAACCCTCAATCCTGAATCCTCAATCTTCAATCCTCAATACTAAATCTTCAATCCTCAATCCTCAATCCTCAATCCTCAATCATCAATCCTCAATCTTCAATACTCAATCCCCAATCCTCAATCCTCAATCCTCAATCCTCAATCCTCAATCATCAATCCTCAATCTTCAATACTCAGTACTCAATCCTCAATCCTCAATCCTCAATACTCAACCATCAATCCTCAATTCTCAATACTCAATAGAATATACTGAATTCTCAGGATTCAATACTCCAACCTCAATCCTCAACCCTCAGACCTCATCCTCCATCCTCAATCCTCAATCCTCAATCCTCAATCTTCAATCCTCAATACTCAATCTTCAATCCTCAGTCCTCAATCCTCAATCTTCAATCATCAATATTCAATCTTCAATCCTCAATCCTCAGTCCTCAATCCTCAATCCTCAATCCACAATGTTCAATCCTCAATACACAATCCTCAATCATCGATCCTCAATCCTCAATCCTCAATCCTCTGTCCTCAATCCTCAGTCCTCAAACCTCAATCCTGAATGCTCAATCCAGAATTCTCAACCTTCAGCCCTGAGTCCTCAGCAATCAGTTGTCAATCCTCAATCCTCAAGAGAATATCCTCAATTCACAGTTTTCAATACCCAATACTCAATCTGCAATCTTCAGATCTCAATCCACAAACATCAATTCTCATCACTCAACCCTCAGCACTCAGTCCTCAACGTTCTATCCTCAATCCTCAATCCTCAATCTTCAATCCTCAATACTCGATCTTCAATCCTCAATCCTCAGTCCTCAAACCTCAATTCTGAATCCTCAATCCTGAATCCTCAATCTACAGCCCTCAGTCCTCAACAATCAGTTGTCAAACCTCAATCCTCAATAGAATATCCTCAATTCACAGTTTTGAATTTTCAATACTCAATCTGCAATCTTCAAATCTCTATCCACAAACATCAATTCTCATCACTCAACCCTCAACACTCTGTCATCAATGTTCAATCCTCAATGCTCAATTCTCAATCTTAAATCCTCAATACTGAATCTTCAATCCTAAACCCCAATCATCAATCCTCAATCCTCAATCCTCAACCTTCAATCCTCAGTCCCAAATCCTCAATCTTCAATCCTCTATACTCAATCCTCAATCCTCAATTCTCAATTCTCAATCTACAATCCTCAATACTTAATCTTCAATCTTCAATCCTCAATCCTCAATCCTCAATCCTCAATCCTCAACCATCAATCCTCAATCCTCAATCCTCAATCCTCATTCCTCATTCTTCAAACCTCAAACCTCAACCCTCAGTCCTCATCCTCAATTCTCAATTCTCAATCCTCAATCCTCAATCCTCAATCTTCAATCCTCAATAATCAATCTCCAATCCTAGATCCTCAATCCCCAATCCTCATTCCTCAATGCTCAATCCTCAATCCTCAACCTACAATCCTCAGTACTCAATCTTCAATCCTCAATCGTCAATCCTCAATCCTCAATCCTCAATCATCAACCCTCAACCTTCAATACTATATCCTCAATCTTCAATCCTCAAGCCCAGTCCTCAATCTTCAATCCACAATGCTCAATCCTCAATCCTCAACCCTCAGTCCTCAATCCTCAATCCTCAATCCTCATACCTCAATTCTCAACCGTCAGTCCTCGACCTCAATCCTCAACCCTCAATCCTCAATCCTCAATCTTCAATCATCAATACTCAATCATCAATCCTCAATCCTCAACTCTCAATCCTCAATCCTCAATCCTCAATATTCAACACACAACACCCTAACTTCAATCCTCAATACTCAACCAGCAATCCTCAATTCTCAATACTCAATAGTATATCCTGAATTCTCATGGTACAATACTCAAACCACAATATTCAATAATCAAATCTCAATCGTCAAACATCAATTCTCAACACTCAATCCTCAATCTTTTATCCTCAATGTTCAATCCTCAATACCCAATCCTCAACCTTCAATGATCAATACCCAATTCTCAATCTTCAATCCCCGATCCCCAATCCTCAATCCTCAATCCTCAGTCCTCAGTCCTCAATCCTCAATCTTCAATCCTCAATCCTCAATCTTCAATCATCAATCTTCAATCTTCAATCCTCAATACTCAATCCTCAATCTTTGATCCTCAATGTTCAATCCTCAATACCCAATCCTCAATCTTCAATCCTCAACCCCAATCCTCAATACTCAATCCTCAGTCCTCAATCCTCAATCTTCAATCCTCAATCCTCAATAGAATATCCTCAATTCACAGTTTTCAATACTCAATACTCAATCTGCAACCTTCAAATCTCTATACACAAACATCAACTCTCATCCCTCAACTCTCAACACTCAGTCCGCAATCCTCAATCTTCAACCCTCAATCCTCAATCCTCAATTCTCAGTCCTCAATCCTCAATCTTCAATCCTCAATCCTCAATCTTCAATCATCAATATTCAATCTTCAATCCTCAATACTCAATCCTCAATCTTTCATCCTCAATGTTCAATCCTCAATACCCAATCCTCAATCTTCAATCCTCAATCCCCAATCCTCAATCCTCAATCCTCGGTCCTCAATCCTCAATCTTCAATCCTCAGTCCTCAATCTTCAATCATCAATATTCAATCTTCAATCCTCAATCCTCAATCCTCAATCTTTAATCCTCAATGTTCAGTCCTCAATACCCAATCCTCAATCTTCAATCCTCAATCCTCGATCCTCACTCCTCTATCCTCAATCCTCAGTCCTCAAACATCAATCCACAGACCTCAACCTTCAATCCTCAATGCTCAATCTTCAATCCTCAATTCTCAGTCCCCAATCGTCAATCCTCAATCCACAAACCTCAATCCTCAATCCTCAATCCTCAAACCCCAATCCTCAATCATCAATCCTCAATCTTGAATACTCAGTCCTCAATCCTCAATCCTCAACCATCAATACTCAACCATCACTCCTCAATTCTCAATACTCAATAGAATATCCTGAATTCTCAGGATTCAATACTCAAACCTCAATCCTCAACCCTCAGCCCTCATACTCCATTCTCAATCCTCAATCCTCAATACTCAATCTTCAATCCTCAATACACAATCCTCAATCCTCGATCCTCAATCCTCAATCCTCAATTCCCAATCCTCAATCCTCAGACCTCAAACATCAATACTCAGCCCCCAGTCCTCGTCCTCAATCCACAACCCTCAATCCTCAATCCTCAATCTTCAATCACCAATATTCAATCTTCAATCCTCAATCCTCAGCCCTCAGCCCTCATCCTCAATTCTCAATTCTCAATCCTCAATCCTCAATCCTCAATATTCAATCCTCAATAATCAATCTCCAATCCTAGATCCTCAATCCCCAACCCTCAATCATCAATACTCAATCCTCAATCCTCAATCTACAATCCTCAGTACTCAATCTTCAATCCTCAATCGTCAATCCTCAATCCTCAATCCTCAATCCTCAATCATCAACCCTCAACCTTCAATGCTCTATCCTCAATCTTCAATCCTCAACCCCAGTCCTCAATCTTCAATCCACAATGCTCAATCCTCAATCCTCAACCCTCAGTCCTCAATCCTCAATCCTCAACCCTCATACCTCAATCCTCAACCGTCAGTCCTCGACCTCAATCCTCAACCCTCAATCCTCAATCCTCAATCTTCAATCATCAATTCTCAATCATCAATCCTCAATCCTCAACTCTCAATCCTCAATCCTCAATCCTCAATATTCAACACACAACGCCCTACCTTCAATCCTCAATACTCAATCATCAATCCTCAATTCTCAATACTCAATAGAATATCCTGAATTCTCATGGTACAATACTCAAACCACAATATTCAATAATCAAATCTCAATCGTCAAACATCAATTCTCAATCTTCAATACTCAGTCCTCAATCCTCAATCCTCAATCCTCAATACTCAACCATCAATCCTCAATTCTCAATACTCAATAGAATATACTGAATTCTCAGGATTCAATACTCAAACCTCAATCCTCAACCCTCAGACGTCATCCTCCATCCTCAATCCTCAATCCTCAATCCTCAATCTTCAATCCTCAATACTCAATCCTCAACCCTCAATCCTCAATCCTCAATCTTCAATCCTCAGTCCCAAATCCTCAATCTACAATCCTCAATCCTCAATCCCCAATCCTCAATCCTCAATCCTCATACTTCAATCCTCAATACGCAATCTTCAAACCTCAATCTTCAATACTCAATCCTCAATCCTCAATCCTCAACCCTCATTCGTCAATCCTCAATCATCAATCCTCAATCTTCAATACTCAGTCCTCAATCCTCAATGCTCAATCCTCAATACTCAACCATCAATCCTCAATTCTCAATACTCAATAGAATATACTGAATTCTCAGGATTCAATACTCAAACCTCAATCCTCAACCCTCAGACCTCATCCTCCATCCTCAATCCTGAATCCTCAATCCTCAATCTTCAATCCTCAATACTCAATCTTCAATCCTCAGCCCTCAATCCTCAATCCACAGTCATGAATACTCAATCTTCAATCCTCAATCCTCAATCCTCAATCCTCAACCGTCAGCCCTCATCCTCAATCCACAATCTTCAATTCTCAATCCTCAATCTTCAATCCTCAGTCCCAAATCCTCAATCTTCAATCCTCTATCCTCAATCCTCAATCCTCAATCCTCAATCCTCAATCTACAATCCTCAATACTCAATCTTCAATCCTCAATCCTCAATCCTCAATCTTCAATACTCAATCCTCAATCCTCAATCATCAATCCTCAAGCCTCAATCCTCAACCCTCAATCCTCATTCCTCAAACCTCAATCCTCAACCCTCAGTCCTCATCCTCAATTCTCAATTCTCAATTCACAATCCTCAATCCTCAATTCTCTATACTCAACAGAATATCCTGAATTCTCAGGAATCAATACTCAAACCTCAATCCTCAACCATCAGCCCTCATCCTGCATCCTCAATCTTCAATCCTCAATCCTCAATCTTCAATCCTCAATACTCAACCATCAATCCCCAATTCTCAATACTCAATAGAATACCCTGAATTCTCATGGTCCAATACTCAATCCACAATTTCAATAATCAAACCTCAATCCTCAAACATCAATTGTCAACACTCAATCCACAACACTCAGTCCTCTCTCCTCAATCCTCCATCCTCAATCAAAAATCCTCAAGCGTCAATCATCAATCCTCAATCCTCAACCCTCAATCCTCAGTCCTCAAACCTCAACCCCGAATCCTCAATCCTGAATCCTCAAACTTCAGAGCTCAGTCCTCAACAATGAACTGTCAATCCTCAATCCTCAATAGAATATCCTCAATTCACAGTTTTCAATGCTCAATCCCCATTCTACGATCTTCAAATCTCGATCCACAAACATCAATTCTCATCACTCAATACTCAACACTCAGTCCTCAATCTTCAATCCTCAATCCTCAATCCACAATCTTCAATCATCAATACTCAATCTGCAATCCTCAATCCTCAACCCACAATCCTCAATCATCATTCTTCAATCCTCAATACCCAATCCTCAATCTTCAATCCTCAATCCTCAATCCTCAATTCTCAATCGCCAATCCTCAATCCTCAGACCTCAAACATCATTACTCAACACTCAGTCCTCGTCCTCAATTCACAACACCCAATCCTCAATCCTCAATCTTCAATCATCAATATTCAATCTTCAATCCTCAATCCTCAGTCCTCAATCCTCAATCCTCAATCCACAATGTTCAATCCTCAATACACAATCCTCAATCTTCAATCCTCAATCCTCAATCCTCAATCCTCTGTCCTCAATCCTCAGTCCTCAAACCTCAATCCTGAATGCTCAATCCAGAATTCTCAACCTTCAGCCCTGAGTCCTCAGCAATCAGTTGTCAATCCTCAATCCTCAATAGAATATCCTCAATTCACAGTTTTCAATACCCAATACTCAATCTGCAATCTTCAGATCTCAATCCACAAACATCAATTCTCATCACTCAACCCTCAGCACTCAGTCCTCAGCGTTCAATCCTCAATCCTCAATTCTCAATCCTCAATCATCAACCCTCAATCTTCAATACTCAGTCCTCAATCCTCAATCCTCAATCCTCAATACTCAACCATCAATCCTCAATTCTCAATACTCAATAGAATATACTGAATTCTCAGGATTCAATACTCAAACCTCAATCCTCAACCCTCAGACCTCATCCTCCATCCTCAATCCTCAATCCTCAATCCTCAATCTTCAATCCTCAATACTCAATCCTCAATCCTCAGTCCTCAATCCTCAATCTTCAATCCTCAGTCCCAAATCCTCAATCTACAATCCTCAATCCTCAATCCCCAATCCTCAATCCACAATCCTCATACTTCAATCCTCAATACTCAATCTTCAATCCTCAATCTTCAATACTCAATCCTCAATCCTCAATCCTCAACCCTCATTCGTCAATCCTCAATCATCAATCCTCAATCTTCAATACTCAGTACTCAATCCTCAATCCTCAATCCTCAATACTCAACCATCAATCCTCAATTCTCAATACTCAATAGAATATACTGAATTCTCAGGATTCAATGCTCCAACCTCAATCCTCAACCCTCAGACCTCATCCTCCATCCTCAATCCTCAATCCACAATGTTCAATCCTCAATACACAATCCTCAATCTTCAATCCTCAATCCTCAATCCTCAATCCTCTGTCCTCAATCCTCAGTCCTCAAACCTCAATCCTGAATGCTCAATCCAGAATTCTCAACCTTCAGCCCTGAGTCCTCAGCAATCAGTTGTCAATCCTCAATCCTCAAGAGAATATCCTCAATTCACAGTTTTCAATACCCAATACTCAATCTGCAATCTTCAGATCTCAATCCACAAACATCAATTCTCATCACTCAACCCTCAGCACTCAGTCCTCAACGTTCTATCCTCAATCCTCAATTCTCAATATTCAGTCCTCAATACTGAATCTTCAATAATCAATCCTCAAGCCTCAATTCTCAATCCTCAATCATCAGTCTTCAATCCTCAGACCCAAATCCTCAATCTTCAATCCTCAATCCTCAATCCTCAATCCCCAATCCTCAATCCTCAATCTTCAATCCTCAATACTCAATTTTGAATCCTCAATCATCAATCCTCAATCCTCGATCATCAATCCTCATTCTTCAATACTCAATCCCCTATCCTCAATCCTCAATCCTCAATCCTCAATCCTCATTCTCCATCCTCAATCCTCAATCTTCAAACCACAATCTTCAATCCTCAATACTCAATCTTCAATCCACAATCCTCAACCCTCAATCCTCAATCCTCAATCTTCAATCCTCAATACTAAATCTTCAATCCTCAATCCTCAATCCTCAATCCTCAATCATCAATCCTCAATCTTCAATACTCAATCCCCAATCCTCAATCCTCAATCCTCAATCCTCAATCCTCAATCATCAATCCTCAATCTTCAATACTCAGTACTCAATCCTCAATCCTCAATCCTCAATACTCAACCATCAATCCTCAATTCTCAATACTCAATAGAATATACTGAATTCTCAGGATTCAATACTCCAACCTCAATCCTCAACCCTCAGACCTCATCCTCCATCCTCAATCCTCAATCCTCAATCCTCAATCTTCAATCCTCAATACTCAATCTTCAATCCTCAGTCCTCAATCCTCAATCTTCAATCATCAATATTCAATCTTCAATCCTCAATCCTCAGTCCTCAATCCTCAATCCTCAATCCACAATGTTCAATCCTCAATACACAATCCTCAATCATCGATCCTCAATCCTCAATCCTCAATCCTCTGTCCTCAATCCTCAGTCCTCAAACCTCAATCCTGAATGCTCAATCCAGAATTCTCAACCTTCAGCCCTGAGTCCTCAGCAATCAGTTGTCAATCCTCAATCCTCAAGAGAATATCCTCAATTCACAGTTTTCAATACCCAATACTCAATCTGCAATCTTCAGATCTCAATCCACAAACATCAATTCTCATCACTCAACCCTCAGCACTCAGTCCTCAACGTTCTATCCTCAATCCTCAATTCTCAATATTCAGTCCTCAATACTGAATCTTCAATAATCAATCCTCAAGCCTCAATTCTCAATCCTCAATCCTCAGTCTTCAATTCTCAGTCACAAATCCTCAATCTTCAATCCTCAATCCTCAATCCTCAATCCCCAATCCTCAATCCTCAATCTTCAATCCTCAATACTCAATCTTGAATCCTCAATCATCAATCCTCAATCCTCGATCATCAACCTTCAATCTTCAATACTCAATCCCCAATCCTCAATCCTCAATCCTCAATCCTCAATCCTCATTCTCCATCCTCAATCCTCAATCTTCAAACCTCAATCTTCAATCCTCAATACTCAATCTTCAATCCACAATCCTCAACCCTCAATCCTCAATCCTCAATCTTCAATCCTCAATACTAAATCTTCAATCCTCAATCCTCAATCCTCAATCCTCAATCCTCATCCTCCATCCTCAATCCTCAATCTTCAAACCTCAATCCTCAACCCTCAGTCCTCAATCCTCAATCCTCAATCCTCATACCTCAATTCTCAACCGTCAGTCCTCGACCTCAATCCTCAACCCTCAATCCTCAATCCTCAATCTTCAATCCTCAATCCTCAATCCTCAATCCTCAATCCTCAGTCCTCAGTCCTCAATCCTCAATCCTCAGTCCGCAATCCTCAATCCTCAATCCTCAATCCTCAATCCCCAATCCTCGATACTCAACCATCAATCATCAATTCTCAATCTTCAATTCTCAATACTGTATCTTCAATCCTCAATCCTCAATTCTCAATCCTCAACCTTCAGTCCTCAGTCCTCAAACCTCAATCCTCAGCCCTCAGCCCTCACCCTCAATCCTCAATCCTCAATCCTCAATCCTCAATCTTCAATCCTCAATACTCGATCTTCAATCCTCAATCCTCAGTCCTCAAACCTCAATTCTGAATCCTCAATCCTGAATCTTCAATCTACAGCCCTCAGTCCTCAACAATCAGTTGTCAAACCTCAATCCTCAATAGAATATCCTCAATTCACAGTTTTGAATTTTCAATACTCAATCTGCAATCTTCAAATCTCTATCCACAAACATCAATTCTCATCACTCAACCCTCAACACTCAGTCATCAATGTTCAATCCTCAATGCTCAATTCTCAATCTTAAATCCTCAATACTGAATCTTCAATCCTAAACCCCAATCATCAATCCTCAATCCTCAATCCTCAACCTTCAATCCTCAGTCCCAAATCCTCAATCTTCAATCCTCTATACTCAATCCTCAATCCTCAATTCTCAATTCTCAATCTACAATCCTCAATACTTAATCTTCAATCTTCAATCCTCAATCCTCAATCCTCAATCCTCAATCATCAACCCTCAACCTTCAATACTATATCCTCAATCTTCAATCCTCAAGCCCAGTCCTCAATCTTCAATCCACAATGCTCAATCCTCAATCCTCAACCCTCAGTCCTCAATCCTCAATCCTCAATCCTCATACCTCAATTCTCAACCGTCAGTCCTCGACCTCAATCCTCAACCCTCAATCCTCAATCCTCAATCTTCAATCATCAATACTCAATCATCAATCCTCAATCCTCAACTCTCAATCCTCAATCCTCAATCCTCAATATTCAACACACAACCCCCTAACTTCAATCCTCAATACTCAACCAGCAATCCTCAATTCTCAATACTCAAAAGTATATCCTGAATTCTCATGGTACAATACTCAAACCACAATATTCAATAATCAAATCTCAATCGTCAAACATCAATTCTCAACACTCAATCCTCAATCTTTTATCCTCAATGTTCAATCCTCAATACCCAATCCTCAACCTTCAATGATCAATACCCAATTCTCAATCTTCAATCCCCGATCCCCAATCCTCAATCCTCAATCCTCAGTCCTCAGTCCTCAATCCTCAATCTTCAATCCTCAATCCTCAATCTTCAATCATCAATCTTCAATCTTCAATCCTCAATACTCAATCCTCAATCTTTGATCCTCAATGTTCAATCCTCAATACCCAATCCTCAATCTTCAATCCTCAACCCCAATCCTCAATACTCAATCCTCAGTCCTCAATCCTCAATCTTCAATCCTCAATCCTCAATAGAATATCCTCAATTCACAGTTTTCAATACTCAATACTCAATCTGCAACCTTCAAATCTCTATACACAAACATCAACTCTCATCCCTCAACTCTCAACACTCAGTCCGCAATCCTCAATCTTCAACCCTCAATCCTCAATCCTCAATTCTCAGTCCTCAATCCTCAATCTTCAATCCTCAATCCTCAATCTTCAATCATCAATATTCAATCTTCAATCCTCAATACTCAATCCTCAATCTTTCATCCTCAATGTTCAATCCTCAATACCCAATCCTCAATCTTCAATCCTCAATCCCCAATCCTCAATCCTCAATCCTCGGTCCTCAATCCTCAATCTTCAATCCTCAGTCCTCAATCTTCAATCATCAATATTCAATCTTCAATCCTCAATCCTCAATCCTCAATCTTTAATCCTCAATGTTCAGTCCTCAATACCCAATCCTCAATCTTCAATCCTCAATCCTCGATCCTCACTCCTCTATCCTCAATCCTCAGTCCTCAAACATCAATCCACAGACCTCAACCTTCAATCCTCAATGCTCAATCTTCAATCCTCAATTCTCAGTCCCCAATCGTCAATCCTCAATCCACAAACCTCAATCCTCAATCCTCAATCCTCAAACCCCAATCCTCAATCATCAATCCTCAATCTTGAATACTCAGTCCTCAATCCTCAATCCTCAACCATCAATACTCAACCATCACTCCTCAATTCTCAATACTCAATAGAATATCCTGAATTCTCAGGATTCAATACTCAAACCTCAATCCTCAACCCTCAGCCCTCATACTCCATTCTCAATCCTCAATCCTCAATACTCAATCTTCAATCCTCAATACACAATCCTCAATCCTCGATCCTCAATCCTCAATCCTCAATTCCCAATCCTCAATCCTCAGACCTCAAACATCAATACTCAGCCCCCAGTCCTCGTCCTCAATCCACAACCCTCAATCCTCAATCCTCAATCTTCAATCACCAATATTCAATCTTCAATCCTCAATCCTCAGCCCTCAGCCCTCATCCTCAATTCTCAATTCTCAATCCTCAATCCTCAATCCTCAATATTCAATCCTCAATAATCAATCTCCAATCCTAGATCCTCAATCCCCAACCCTCAATCCTCAATACTCAATCCTCAATCCTCAATCTACAATCCTCAGTACTCAATCTTCAATCCTCAATCGTCAATCCTCAATCCTCAATCCTCAATCCTCAATCATCAACCCTCAACCTTCAATGCTCTATCCTCAATCTTCAATCCTCAACCGCAGTCCTCAATCTTCAATCCACAATGCTCAATCCTCAATCCTCAACCCTCAGTCCTCAATCCTCAATCCTCAACCCTCATACCTCAATCCTCAACCGTCAGTCCTCGACCTCAATCCTCAACCCTCAATCCTCAATCCTCAATCTTCAATCATCAATACTCAATCATCAATCCTCAATCCTCAACTCTCAATCCTCAATCCTCAATCCTCAATATTCAACACACAACGCCCTACCTTCAATCCTCAATACTCAATCATCAATCCTCAATTCTCAATACTCAATAGAATATCCTGAATTCTCATGGTACAATACTCAAACCACAATATTCAATAATCAAATCTCAATCGTCAAACATCAATTCTCAATCTTCAATACTCAGTCCTCAATCCTCAATCCTCAATCCTCAATACTCAACCATCAATCCTCAATTCTCAATACTCAATAGAATATACTGAATTCTCAGGATTCAATACTCAAACCTCAATCCTCAACCCTCAGACGTCATCCTCCATCCTCAATCCTCAATCCTCAATCTTCAATCCTCAATACTCAATCCTCAACCCTCAATCCTCAATCCTCAATCTTCAATCCTCAGTCCCAAATCCTCAATCTACAATCCTCAATCCTCAATCCCCAATCCTCAATCCTCAATCCTCATACTTCAATCCTCAATACGCAATCTTCAAACCTCAATCTTCAATACTCAATCCTCAATCCTCAATCCTCAACCCTCATTCGTCTATCCTCAATCATCAATCCTCAATCTTCAATACTCAGTCCTCAATCCTCAATGCTCAATCCTCAATACTCAACCATCAATCCTCAATTCTCAATACTCAATAGAATATACTGATTTCTCAGGATTCAATACTCAAACCTCAATCCTCAACCCTCAGACCTCATCCTCCATCCTCAATCCTGAATCCTCAATCCTCAATCTTCAATCCTCAATACTCAATCTTCAATCCTCAGTCCTCAATCCTCAATCCACAGTCATGAATACTCAATCTTCAATCCTCAATCCTCAATCCTCAATCCTCAACCGTCAGCCCTCATCCTCAATCCACAATCTTCAATTCTCAATCCTCAATCCTCAGTCCTCAAACCTCAATTCTGAATCCTCAATACTGAATCTTCAATCTTCAGCCCTCAGTCCTCAACAATCAGTTGTCAATCCTCAATCCTCAATAGAATATCATCAATTCACAGTTCTCAATACTCAATACGCAATCTGCAATCTTCAAATCTCTATCCACAAACATCAATTCTCATCACTCAACCCTCAACACTCAGTCCCCTATCCTCAATCTTCAATCCTCAATCCTCAATACTCGTTCTTCAATCCTCAATGCCCAATCCTCAATCTTCAATCCTCAATCCTCAATCCCCAATTCTCAATCCTCAATCCCCTGTCCTCAGTCCTCAAACCACAATCCTCAAACCTCAGCCCTCATCCTCAATCCTCAAACCTCAATCCTCAATCCTCAATCTTCAATCCTCAATACTCAATCTTCAATCCTCAATCCTCAGTTCCCAAACCTCAATCCTCAATCCTCAATCTTCAATCCTCAATACTCAATCCTCAACCCTCAATCCTCAATCCTCAATCTTCAATCCTCAGTCCCAAATCCTCAATCTACAATCCTCAATCCTCAATCCCCAATCCTCAATCCTCAATCCTCATACTTCAATCCTCAATACGCAATCTTCAAACCTCAATCCTCAATACTCAATCTTGAATCCTCAATCCTCAACCCTCAATCCTCGATCATCAATCCTCATTCTTCAATACTCAATCCCCAATCCTCAATCCTCAATCCTCAATCCTCAATCCTCATTCTCCATCCTCAATCCTCAATCTTCAAACCACAATCTTCAATCCTCAATACTCAATCTTCAATCCACAATCCTCAACCCTCAATCCTCAATACTCAATCTTCAATCCTCAATACTAAATCTTCAATCCTCAATCCTCAATCCTCAATCCTCAATCCTCATCCTCCATCCTCAATCCTCAATCTTCAAACCTCAATCTTCAATCCTCAATACTCAATCTTCAATCCACAATCCTCAACCCTCAATCCTCAATCCTCAATCTTCAATCCTCAATACTAAATCTTCAATCCTCAATCCTCTATCCTCAATCCTCAGTCCTCAAACATCAATCCACAGTCCTCAACCTTCAATCCTCAATGCTCAATCTTCAATCCTCAATTCTCAGACCCCAATCGTCAATCCTCAATCCACAAACCTCAATCCTCAACCGTCACTCCTCGTCCTCAATCCTCAACCCTCAATCCTCAATCCGCAATCTTCAATCATCAGTACTCAGTCCTCAATATTCAACACACAGCACTCAACCATCAATCCTCAATACTCAACCATCAATCCTCAATTCTCAATACTCAATACTCAATCTTCAATCCTCAATACTCAATCCTCAATCCTCAATCCTCAATCCTCAGTCCTCAGTCCTCAAACCTCAATCCTGAATCCTCAATCTTCATCCCTCAGTCCTCAACAATCATTTGTCAATAATCAATCCTCAATAGAATATCCTCAATTCACATTATTCAATACTCAATACTCAATCTGCAATCTTCAAACCTCTATTCACAAACATCAATTCTCATCACTCAACCCTCAACACTCAGTCCTCAATGTTCAATACTCAATCCTCAACCCTCAACCCTCAATCCTCAATCCTCAATATTCAACACACAACCCTCAACCATCAATCCTCAACCCTCAATTCTCAATCGCCAATCCTCAATCCTCAGACCTCAAACATCAATACTCAACACTCAGTCCTCGTCCTCAATCCACAACCCTCAATCCTCAATCCTCAATCTTCAATCATCAATATTCAATCTTCAATCCTCAAACCTCAGTCCTCAATCCTCAATCCTCAATCCACAATGTTCAATCCTCTATACACAATCCTCAATCATCAATACTGAATCCTCAACCTTCAATCCTCTATCCTCAATCCTCAGTCCTCAAACCTCAATTCTGAATCCTCAATCCTCAAACCCCAATCCTCAACCGTCAGTCCTCGTCATCAATCCTCAAACATCAATCCTCAATACTCAATCCTCAATCCTCAATCCTCAATCGTCGATCTTCAATCCTGAATACTCAATCTTCAATCCTCAATCCTCAGCCCTCAACCCTCAACCCTCATTCTTCAATCCTCAATACCCAATCCTCAATCTTCAGTCCTCAGTCCTCAAACCTCAATCCTTAGCCCTCAGCCCTCATCCTCAATTCTCAATTCTCAATCCTCAATCCTCAATCCTCAATATTCAATCCTCAATAATCGATCTCCAATCCTAGATCCTCAATCCCCAATCTTCAATCCTCAATACTCAATCCTCAATCCTCAACCTACAATCCTCAGTACTCAATCTTCAATCCTCAATCGTCAATCCTCAATCCTCAATCCTCAATCCTCAATCATGAACCCTCAACCGTCAATACTCTATCCTCAATCTTCAATCCTCAACCCCAGTCCTCAATCTTCAATCCACAATGCTCAATCCTCAATCCTCAACCCTCAGTCCTCAATCCTCAATCCTCAATCCTCAAACCTCAATCCTCAACCGTCAGACCTCGACCTCAATCCTCAGCCCTCAATCCTCAATCCTCACTCTTCAATCATCAATACTCAATCATCAATCCTCAATCCTCAACTCTCAATCCTCAATCCTCAATCCTCAATATTCAACACACAACCCCCAGCCTTCAATCCTCAATACTCAATGATCAATCCTCAATAGAATATCCTGAGTTCACAGTTTTCAATACTCAATCTGCAATCTTCAATCCTCAATACTCAATCTTCAATCCTCAATCCTCAGTCCTCAAACCTCAATTCTGAATCCTCAATACTGTATCCTCAATCTTCAGCCCTCAGTCCTCAACAATCCGTTGTCAATCCTCAGTCCTCAATAGAATATCCCCAATTCACAGACTTCAATTCTCAATCTGCAATCTTCAATCCTCAAAGCTCAATCTTCAATCCTCAATCCTCAGTCCTCAAACATCAATTCTGAATCCTCAATACTGACTCCTCAATCTTCAGCCCTCAGTCCTCAACAATCAGTTGTCAATCCACAATCCTCAATGGAATATCCTCAATTCACAGTTTTCAATACTCAATACTCAATCTGCAATCTTCAAATCTCTACCCACAAACATCAATTCTCATCACTCAACCCACAGCACTCAGTCCTCAACGTTCAATACTCAATCCTCAATCCTCAATATTCTATCCTCAATACTGAATCTTGAATAATCAATCCTCAAGCCTCAATTCTCAATACTCAATCCTCAATCTTCAATCCTCAGTCCCAAATCCTCAAACTTCAATCCTCAATCCTCAATCCTCAATCCTCAATCTTCAATCCTCAATACTCAATCTTGAATCCTCAATCCTCAGTCCTCAATCCTCAATCCTCAATCCTCAATCATCAATCCTCAATCTTCAATCCACAATCCTCAATCCTCAATCCTCAATCCTCAATCCTCAATCCTCAATCATCAATCATCAATCTTCAATCTTGAATACTCAGTCCTCAATCCTCAATCCTCAATCCTCAATACTCAACCATCAATTCTCAATTCTAAATACTCAATAGAATATCCTGAATTCTCAGGATTCAATACTCAAACCTCAATCCTCAACCCTCAGCCCTCATCCTCCATCCTCAATCCTCAATCCTCAATCCTCATTCCTCAATCTTCAATCCTCAATACTCAACCTTCAATCCTCAATCCTCAATCCTCAATCCTCGATCATCAATCCTCAATCTTCAATACTCAATCCCCAATCCTCAATCCTCAATCCTCAATCCTCAATCCGCACCCTCCATCCTCAATCCTCAATCTTCAAACCTCAATCTTCAATCCTCAATACTCAATCTTCAATCCACAATCCTCAACCCTCAATCCTCAATCCTCAATCCTCAATCCTCAATTCTCAATCCTCAATCCTCAGACCTCAAACATCAATACTCAACCCTCAGTCCTCGTCCTCAATCCACAACCCTCAATCCTCAATCCTCAATCTTCAATCACCAATATTCAATCTTCAATCCTCAATCCTCAACCTTCAGTCCTCAATTCTCAGTCCTCAAACCTCAATCCTAAATCCTCAATCCTGAATCCTCAATCTGCCGCCCTGAGTCCTCAACAATCAGTTGTCAATCCTCAATCCTCAATAAAATATCCTCAATTCACAGCTTTCAATACTCAATACTCAATCTGCAATCTTCAAATCTCTATACACAAACATCAATTCTCATCACTCAACTCTCAACACTCAGTCCCCTATCCTCAATCTTCAATCCACAATCCTCAATCCTTAATCCTCAATCCTCAATCCTCAGTCTTCAATCCTCAATACTCAATCTTCAATCCTCAATCCTCAATCCACAATCCTCAATTCTCAATCCTCAGTCCTCAATCCTCAGACCTCAAACATCAATACTCAGCCCTCAGTCCTCGTCCTCAATCCACAACCCTCAATCCTCAATCCTCAATCTTCAATCATCAGTATTCAATCTTCAATTCTCTATGCTCAATCCTCACTCCTCAATCCTCTATCCTCAATGTTCAATCCTCAATACCCAATCCTCAATCTTCAATCCTCAATCCCCAATCCTCAATCCTTAATTCTCAGTCCTCAATCCTCAATCTTCAATCCTCAATCCTCAACCTTCAATCATCAGTATTCAATCTTCAATCCTCAATCCTCAATCCTCAATGTTTAATCCTCAATGTTCAGTCCTCAATACCCAATCCTCAATCTTCAATCCTCAATCCTCGATCCTCATTCCTCTATCCTCAATCCTCAGTCATCAAACATCAATCCCCAGTCCTCAACCTTCAATCCTCAATGCTCAACCTTCAATTCTCAATTCTCAGTACCCAATCGTCAATCCTCAATCCACAAACCTCAATCCTCAACCGTCAGTCCTCGTCCTCAATCCTCAACCCTCAATCCTCAATCCTCAATCTTCAATCACCAGTACTCAGTCCTCAATATTCAACACACAGCCCTCAACCATCAATCCTCAATACTCAACCATCAATCCTCAATACTCAATACTCAATCCTCAATCTTCATTCCTCAATACTCAATCCTCAGTCCTCAATCCTCAATCCTCAATCATCAACCCTCAACCTTCAATACTCTATCCTCAATCTTCAATCCTCAACCCCAGTCCTCAATCTTCAATCCACATTGCTCAATCCTCAATCCTCAACCCTCAGTCCTCAATCCTCAATCCTCAATCCTCAAACCTCAATCCTCAGCCGTCAGTCCTCGACCTCAGTCCTCAAACCTCAATCCTCAATTCTCAATCTTCAATCATCAATACTCAATCATCAATCCTCAATCCTCAACTCTCAATCCTCAATCCTCAATCCTCAATATTCAACACACGACCCCCAAGCTTCAATCGTCAATACTCAACCATCAATCCTCAATTCTCAATACTCAATAGAATATCCTGAATTCTCATGGTACAATACTCAAAACACAATATTCAATAATCAAATCTCAATCGTCAAACATCAATTCTCAACACTCAATCCTCAACACTCAGTCCCCTCTCTTCAATCCTCCACCCTTAATCCGCAATCCTCAAGCGACAATCCTCAATCCTCAATCCTCAACCCTCAATCCTCAGTCATCAAACCTCAATCCTAAATCCTCAAACCTGAATCCTCAATCTTCAGCCCTCACCCCTCAACACTCAGTCCCCTTATCCTCAATCTTCAATCCTCAATCCTCAATCCTCAATCCTCAATCCTCAACCTTCAATCCTCAATACTCAATCTTCAATCCTCAATCCTCAATCCTCATTCTTCAATCCTCAATACCCAATCCTCAATCTTCAATCCTCAATCCTCAATCCCCAATTCTCAATCCTCAATCCCCTGTTCTCAGCCCTCAAACCTCAATCCTCAAACCTCAGCCCTCATCCTCAATCCTCAATCCTCAATCCTCAATCCTCAATCCTCAGTCCTCAGTCCTCAATCCTCAATCCTCAGTCCGCAATCCTCAATCCTCAATCCTCAATCCTCAATCCCCAATCCTCGATACTCAACCATCAATCATCAATTCTCAATCTTCAATTCTCAATACTGTATCTTCAATCCTCAATCCTCAATTCTCAATCCTCAACCTTCAGTCCTCAGTCCTCAAACCTCAATCTTCAGCCCTCAGCCCTCATCCTCAATCCTCAATCCTCAATCCTGAATCCTCAATCTTCAATCCTCAATACTCGATCTTCAATCCTCAATCCTCAGTCCTCAAACCTCAATTCTGAATCCTCAATCCTGAATCCTCAATCTACAGCCCTCAGTCCACAACAATCAGTAGTCAAACCTCAATCCTCAATAGAATATCCTCAATTCACAGTTTTGAATTTTCAATACTCAATCTGCAATCTTCAAATCTCTATCCACAAACATCAATTCTCATCACTCAACCCTCAACACTCAGTCATCAATGTTCAATCCTCAATGCTCAATTCTCAATCTTCAATCCTCAATACTGAATCTTCAATCCTCAACCCCAATCATCAATCCTCAATCCTCAATCCTCAATCTTCAATCCTCAGTCCCAAATCCTCAATCTTCAATCATCTATACTCAATCCTCAATCCTCAATTCTCAATCCTCAATCTACAATCCTCAATACTTAATCTTCAATCTTCAATCCTCAATCCTCAATGCTCAATCCTCAATCCTCAACCATCAATCCTCAATCCTCAATCCTCAATCCTCAATCCTCATTCCTCAAACCTCAAACCTCAACCCTCAGTCCTCATCCTCAATTCTCAATTCTCAATCCTCAATCCTCAATCCTCAATCTTCAATCCTCAATAATCAATCTCCAATCCTAGATCCTCAATCCCCAATCCTCAATCCTCAATGCTCAATCCTCAATCCTCAACCTACAATCCTCAGTACTCAATCTACAATCCTCAATCGTCAATCCTCGATCCTCAATCCTCAATCATCAACCCTCAACCTTCAATACTATATCCTCAATCTTCAATCCTCAAGACCAGTCCTCAATCTTCAATCCACAATGCTCAATCCTCAATCCTCAACCCTCAGTCCTCAATCCTCAATCCTCAATCCTCATACCTCAATTCTCAACCGTCAGTCCTCGACCTCAATCCTCAACCCTCAATCCTCAATCCTCAATCTTCAATCATCAATACTCAATCATCAATCCTCAATCCTCAACTCTCAATCCTCAATCCTCAATACTCAATATTCAACACACAACCCCCTACCTTCAATCCTCAATACTCAACCAGCAATCCTCAATTCTCAATACTCAATAGTATATCCTGAATTCTCATGGTACAATACTCAAACCACAATATTCAATAATCAAATCTCAATCGTCAAACATCAATACTCAACACTCAATCCTCAATCTTTTATCCTCAATGTTCAATCCTCAATACCCAATCCTCAATCTTCAATGATCAATACCCAATCCTCAATCTTCAATCCTCAATCCCCAATCCTCAATCCTCAATCCTCAGTCCTCAATCCTCAATCTTCAATCTTCAATCCTCAATCTTCAATCATCAATCTTCAATCTTCAATCCTCAATACTCAATCCTCAATCTTTGATCCTCAATGTTCAATCCTCAATACCCAATCCTCAATCTTCAATCCTCAAGCCCAATCCTCAATACTCAATCCTCAGTCCTCAATCCTCAATCTTCAATCCTCAATCCACAATAGAATATCCTCAATTCACAGTTTTCAATACTCAATACTCAATCTGCAACCTTCAAATCTCTATACACAAACATCAACTCTCATCACTCAACTCTCAACACTCAGTCCGCAATCCTCAATCTTCAACCCTCAATCCTCAATCCTCAATTCTCAGTCCTCAATCCTCAATCTTCAATCCTCAATCCTCAATCTTCAATCATCAATATTCAATCTTCAATCCTCAATACTCAATCCTCAATCTTTAATCCTCAATGTTCAGTCCTCAATACCCAATCCTCAATCTTCAATCCTCAATCCTCGATCCTCACTCCTCTATCCTCAATCCTCAGTCCTCAAACATCAATCCACAGTCCTCAACCTTCAATCCTCAATGCTCAATCTTCAATCCTCAATTCTCAGACCCCAATCGTCAATCCTCAATCCACAAACCTCAATCCTCAACCGTCACTCCTCGTCCTCAATCCTCAACCCTCAATCCTCAATCCGCAATCTTCAATCATCAGTACTCAGTCCTCAATATTCAACACACAGCACTCAACCATCAATCCTCAATACTCAACCATCAATCCTCAATTCTCAATACTCAATACTCAATCTTCAATCCTCAATACTCAATCCTCAATCCTCAATCCTCAATCCTCAGTCCTCAGTCCTCAAACCTCAATCCTGAATCCTCAATCTTCATCCCTCAGTCCTCAACAATCATTTGTCAATAATCAATCCTCAATAGAATATCCTCAATTCACATTATTCAATACTCAATACTCAATCTGCAATCTTCAAACCTCTATTCACAAACATCAATTCTCATCACTCAACCCTCAACACTCAGTCCTCAATGTTCAATACTCAATCCTCAACCCTCAACCCTCAATCCTCAATCCTCAATATTCAACACACAACCCTCAACCATCAATCCTCAACCCTCAATTCTCAATCGCCAATCCTCAATCCTCAGACCTCAAACATCAATACTCAACACTCAGTCCTCGTCCTCAATCCACAACCCTCAATCCTCAATCCTCAATCTTCAATCATCAATATTCAATCTTCAATCCTCAAACCTCAGTCCTCAATCCTCAATCCTCAATCCACAATGTTCAATCCTCTATACACAATCCTCAATCATCAATACTGAATCCTCAACCTTCAATCCTCTATCCTCAATCCTCAGTCCTCAAACCTCAATTCTGAATCCTCAATCCTCAAACCCCAATCCTCAACCGTCAGTCCTCGTCATCAATCCTCAAACATCAATCCTCAATACTCAATCCTCAATCCTCAATCCTCAATCGTCGATCTTCAATCCTGAATACTCAATCTTCAATCCTCAATCCTCAGCCCTCAACCCTCAACCCTCATTCTTCAATCCTCAATACCCAATCCTCAATCTTCAGTCCTCAGTCCTCAAACCTCAATCCTTAGCCCTCAGCCCTCATCCTCAATTCTCAATTCTCAATCCTCAATCCTCAATCCTCAATATTCAATCCTCAATAATCGATCTCCAATCCTAGATCCTCAATCCCCAATCTTCAATCCTCAATACTCAATCCTCAATCCTCAACCTACAATCCTCAGTACTCAATCTTCAATCCTCAATCGTCAATCCTCAATCCTCAATCCTCAATCCTCAATCATGAACCCTCAACCGTCAATACTCTATCCTCAATCTTCAATCCTCAACCCCAGTCCTCAATCTTCAATCCACAATGCTCAATCCTCAATCCTCAACCCTCAGTCCTCAATCCTCAATCCTCAATCCTCAAACCTCAATCCTCAACCGTCAGACCTCGACCTCAATCCTCAGCCCTCAATCCTCAATCCTCACTCTTCAATCATCAATACTCAATCATCAATCCTCAATCCTCAACTCTCAATCCTCAATCCTCAATCCTCAATATTCAACACACAACCCCCAGCCTTCAATCCTCAATACTCAATGATCAATCCTCAATAGAATATCCTGAGTTCACAGTTTTCAATACTCAATCTGCAATCTTCAATCCTCAATACTCAATCTTCAATCCTCAATCCTCAGTCCTCAAACCTCAATTCTGAATCCTCAATACTGTATCCTCAATCTTCAGCCCTCAGTCCTCAACAATCCGTTGTCAATCCTCAGTCCTCAATAGAATATCCCCAATTCACAGACTTCAATTCTCAATCTGCAATCTTCAATCCTCAAAGCTCAATCTTCAATCCTCAATCCTCAGTCCTCAAACATCAATTCTGAATCCTCAATACTGACTCCTCAATCTTCAGCCCTCAGTCCTCAACAATCAGTTGTCAATCCACAATCCTCAATGGAATATCCTCAATTCACAGTTTTCAATACTCAATACTCAATCTGCAATCTTCAAATCTCTACCCACAAACATCAATTC
This sequence comes from Calliopsis andreniformis, assembly GCF_051401765.1. Taxonomy (NCBI): domain Eukaryota; kingdom Metazoa; phylum Arthropoda; class Insecta; order Hymenoptera; family Andrenidae; genus Calliopsis; species Calliopsis andreniformis. Next base: position 1,750,573 of record NW_027480491.1, on the reverse strand, counting down.
TCATCACTCAACCCACAGCACTCAGTCCTCAACGTTCAATACTCAATCCTCAATCCTCAATATTCTATCCTCAATACTGAATCTTGAATAATCAATCCTCAAGCCTCAATTCTCAATACTCAATCCTCAATCTTCAATCCTCAGTCCCAAATCCTCAAACTTCAATCCTCAATCCTCAATCCTCAATCCTCAATCTTCAATCCTCAATACTCAATCTTGAATCCTCAATCCTCAGTCCTCAATCCTCAATCCTCAATCCTCAATCATCAATCCTCAATCTTCAATCCACAATCCTCAATCCTCAATCCTCAATCCTCAATCCTCAATCCTCAATCATCAATCATCAATCTTCAATCTTGAATACTCAGTCCTCAATCCTCAATCCTCAATCCTCAATACTCAACCATCAATTCTCAATTCTAAATACTCAATAGAATATCCTGAATTCTCAGGATTCAATACTCAAACCTCAATCCTCAACCCTCAGCCCTCATCCTCCATCCTCAATCCTCAATCCTCAATCCTCATTCCTCAATCTTCAATCCTCAATACTCAACCTTCAATCCTCAATCCTCAATCCTCAATCCTCGATCATCAATCCTCAATCTTCAATACTCAATCCCCAATCCTCAATCCTCAATCCTCAATCCTCAATCCGCACCCTCCATCCTCAATCCTCAATCTTCAAACCTCAATCTTCAATCCTCAATACTCAATCTTCAATCCACAATCCTCAACCCTCAATCCTCAATCCTCAATCCTCAATCCTCAATTCTCAATCCTCAATCCTCAGACCTCAAACATCAATACTCAACCCTCAGTCCTCGTCCTCAATCCACAACCCTCAATCCTCAATCCTCAATCTTCAATCACCAATATTCAATCTTCAATCCTCAATCCTCAACCTTCAGTCCTCAATTCTCAGTCCTCAAACCTCAATCCTAAATCCTCAATCCTGAATCCTCAATCTGCCGCCCTGAGTCCTCAACAATCAGTTGTCAATCCTCAATCCTCAATAAAATATCCTCAATTCACAGCTTTCAATACTCAATACTCAATCTGCAATCTTCAAATCTCTATACACAAACATCAATTCTCATCACTCAACTCTCAACACTCAGTCCCCTATCCTCAATCTTCAATCCACAATCCTCAATCCTTAATCCTCAATCCTCAATCCTCAGTCTTCAATCCTCAATACTCAATCTTCAATCCTCAATCCTCAATCCACAATCCTCAATTCTCAATCCTCAGTCCTCAATCCTCATACCTCAAACATCAATACTCAGCCCTCAGTCCTCGTCCTCAATCCACAACCCTCAATCCTCAATCCTCAATCTTCAATCATCAATATTCAATCTTCAATTCTCTATGCTCAATCCTCAATCCTCAATCCTCTATCCTCAATGTTCAATCCTCAATACCCAATCCTCAATCTTCAATCCTCAATCCCCAATCCTCAATCCTTAATTCTCAGTCCTCAATCCTCAATCTTCAATCCTCAATCCTCAACCTTCAATCATCAGTATTCAATCTTCAATCCTCAATCCTCAATCCTCAATGTTTAATCCTCAATGTTCAGTCCTCAATACCCAATCCTCAATCTTCAATCCTCAATCCTCGATCCTCATTCCTCTATCCTCAATCCTCAGTCATCAAACATCAATCCCCAGTCCTCAACCTTCAATCCTCAATGCTCAACCTTCAATTCTCAATTCTCAGTCCCCAATCGTCAATCCTCAATCCACAAACCTCAATCCTCAACCGTCAGTCCTCGTCCTCAATCCTCAACCCTCAATCCTCAATCCTCAATCTTCAATCACCAGTACTCAGTCCTCAATATTCAACACACAGCCCTCAACCATCAATCCTCAATACTCAACCATCAATCCTCAATACTCAATACTCAATCCTCAATCTTCAATCCTCAATACTCAATCCTCAGTCCTCAATCCTCAATCCTCAATCATCAACCCTCAACCTTCAATACTCTATCCTCAATCTTCAATCCTCAACCCCAGTCCTCAATCTTCAATCCACATTGCTCAATCCTCAATCCTCAACCCTCAGTCCTCAATCCTCAATCCTCAATCCTCAAACCTCAATCCTCAGCCGTCAGTCCTCGACCTCAGTCCTCAAACCTCAATCCTCAATTCTCAATCTTCAATCATCAATACTCAATCATCAATCCTCAATCCTCAACTCTCAATCCTCAATCCTCAATCCTCAATATTCAACACACGACCCCCAAGCTTCAATCGTCAATACTCAACCATCAATCCTCAATTCTCAATACTCAATAGAATATCCTGAATTCTCATGGTACAATACTCAAACCACAATATTCAATAATCAAATCTCAATCGTCAAACATCAATTCTCAACACTCAATCCTCAACACTCAGTCCCCTCTCTTCAATCCTCCACCCTTAATCCGCAATCCTCAAGCGACAATCCTCAATCCTCAATCCTCAACCCTCAATCCTCAGTCATCAAACCTCAATCCTAAATCCTCAAACCTGAATCCTCAATCTTCAGCCCTCACCCCTCAACACTCAGTCCCCTTATCCTCAATCTTCAATCCTCAATCCTCAATCCTCAATCCTCAATCCTCAACCTTCAATCCTCAATACTCAATCTTCAATCCTCAATCCTCAATCCTCATTCTTCAATCCTCAATACCCAATCCTCAATCTTCAATCCTCAATCCTCAATCCCCAATTCTCAATCCTCAATCCCCTGTTCTCAGCCCTCAAACCTCAATCCTCAAACCTCAGCCCTCATCCTCAATCCTCAATCCTCAATCCTCAATCCTCAATCCTCAGTCCTCAGTCCTCAATCCTCAATCCTCAGTCCGCAATCCTCAATCCTCAATCCTCAATCCTCAATCCCCAATCCTCGATACTCAACCATCAATCATCAATTCTCAATCTTCAATTCTCAATACTGTATCTTCAATCCTCAATCCTCAATTCTCAATCTTCAACCTTCAGTCCTCAGTCCTCAAACCTCAATCCTCAGCCCTCAGCCCTCATCCTCAATCCTCAATCCTCAATCCTGAATCCTCAATCTTCAATCCTCAATACTCGATCTTCAATCCTCAATCCTCAGTCCTCAAACCTCAATTCTGAATCCTCAATCCTGAATCCTCAATCTACAGCCCTCAGTCCACAACAATCAGTAGTCAAACCTCAATCCTCAATAGAATATCCTCAATTCACAGTTTTGAATTTTCAATACTCAATCTGCAATCTTCAAATCTCTATCCACAAACATCAATTCTCATCACTCAACCCTCAACACTCAGTCATCAATGTTCAATCCTCAAAGCTCAATTCTCAATCTTCAATCCTCAATACTGAATCTTCAATCCTCAACCCCAATCATCAATCCTCAATCCTCAATCCTCAATCTTCAATCCTCAGTCCCAAATCCTCAATCTTCAATCATCTATACTCAATCCTCAATCCTCAATTCTCAATCCTCAATCTACAATCCTCAATACTTAATCTTCAATCTTCAATCCTCAATCCTCAATGCTCAATCCTCAATCCTCAACCATCAATCCTCAATCCTCAATCCTCAATCCTCAATCCTCATTCCGCAAACCTCAAACCTCAACCCTCAGTCCTCATCCTCAATTCTCAATTCTCAATCCTCAATCCTCAATCCTCAATCTTCAATCCTCAATAATCAATCTCCAATCCTAGATCCTCAATCCCCAATCCTCAATCCTCAATGCTCAATCCTCAATCCTCAACCTACAATCCTCAGTACTCAATCTACAATCCTCAATCGTCAATCCTCGATCCTCAATCCTCAATCATCAACCCTCAACCTTCAATACTATATCCTCAATCTTCAATCCTCAAGACCAGTCCTCAATCTTCAATCCACAATGCTCAATCCTCAATCCTCAACCCTCGGTCCTCAATCCTCAATCCTCAATCCTCATACCTCAATTCTCAACCGTCAGTCCTCGACCTCAATCCTCAACACTCAATCCTCAATCCTCAATCTTCAATCATCAATACTCAATCATCAATCCTCAATCCTCAACTCTCAATCCTCAATCCTCAATCCTCAATATTCAACACACAACCCCCTACCTTCAATCCTCAATACTCAACCAGCAATCCTCAATTCTCAATACTCAAGAGTATATCCTGAATTCTCATGGTAAAATACTCAAACCACAATATTCAATAATCAAATCTCAATCGTCAAACATCAATACTCAACACTCAATCCTCAATCTTTTATCCTCAATGTTCAATCCTCAATACCCAATCCTCAATCTTCAATGATCAATACCCAATCCTCAATCTTCAATCCTCAATCCCCAATCCTCAATCCTCAATCCTCAGTCCTCAATCCTCAATCTTCAATCCTCAATCCTCAATCTTCAATCATCAATCTTCAATCTTCAATCCTCAATACTCAATCCTCAATCTTTGATCCTCAATGTTCAATCCTCAATACCCAATCCTCAATCTTCAATCCTCAACCCCAATCCTCAATACTCAATCCTCAGTCCTCAATCCTCAATCTTCAATGCTCAATCCTCAATAGAATATCCTCAATTCACAGTTTTCAATACTCAATACTCAATCTGCAATCTTCAAACCTCTATTCACAAACATCAATTCTCATCACTCAACCCTCAACACTCAGACCTCAATGTTCAATACTCAATCCTCAACCCTCAACCCTCAATCCTCAATCCTCAATATTCAACACACAACCCTCAACCATCAATCCTCAACCCTCAATTCTCAATCGCCAATCCTCAATCCTCAGACCTCAAACATCAATACTCAACACTCAGTCCTCGTCCTCAATCCACAACCCTCAATCCTCAATCCTCAATCTTCAATCATCAATATTCAATCTTCAATCCTCAATCCTCAGTCCTCAATCCTCAATCCTCAATCCACAATGTTCAATCCTCTATACACAATCCTCAATCATCAATCCTGAATCCTCAACCTTCAATCCTCTATCCTCAATCCTCAGTCCTCAAACCTCAATTCTGAATCCTCAATCCTCAAACCCCAATCCTCAACCATCAGTCCTCGTCATCAATCCTCAAACATCAATCCTCAATCCTCAATCCTCAATCCTCAATCCTCAATCGTCGATCTTCAATCCTGAATACTCAATCTTCTATCCTCAATCCTCAGCCCTCAACCCTCAACCCTCATTCTTCAATCCTCAATACCCAATCCTCAATCTTCAGCCCTCAGTCCTCAAACCTCAATACTCAGCCCTCAGCCCTCATCCTCAATTCTCAATTCTCAATCCTCAATCCTCAATCCTCAATATTCAATCCTCAATAATCAATCTCCAATCCTAGATCCTCAATCCCCAATCTTCAATCCTCAATACTCAATCCTCAATCCTCAACCTACAATCCTCAGTACTCAATCTTCAATCCTCAATCGTCAATCCTCAATCCTCAATCCTCAATCCTCAATCACGAACCCTCAACCTTCAATACTCTATCCTCAATCTTCAATCCTCAACCCCAGTCCTCAATCTTCAATCCACAATGCTCAATCCTCAATCCTCAACCCTCAGTCCTCAATCCTCAATCCTCAATCCTCAAACCTCAGTCCTCAACCGTCAGTCCTCGACCTCAATCCTCATCCCTCAATCCTCAATCCTCACTCTTCAATCATCAATACTCAATCATCAATCATCAATCCTCAATCCTCAACTCTCAATCCTCAATCCTCAATCCTCAATTTTCAACACACAACCCCCAACCTTCAATCCTCAATACTCAATGATCAATCCTCAATAGAATATCCTGAGTTCACAGTTTTCAATACTCAATCTGCAATCTTCAATCCTCAATACTCAATCTTCAATCCTCAATCCTCAGTCCTCAAACCTCAATTCTGAATCCTCAATACTGTATCCTCAATCTTCAGCCCTCAGTCCTCAACAATCCGTTGTCAATCCTCAATCCTCAATAGAATATCCCCAATTCACAGATTTCAATTCTCAATCTGCAATCTTCAATCCTCAAAGCTCAATCTTCAATCCTCAATCCTCAGTCCTCAAACATCAATTCTGAATCCTCAATACTGGATCCTCAATCTTCAGCCCTCAGTACTCAACAATCAGCTGTCAATCCACAATCCTCAATGGAATATCCTCAATTCACAGTTTTCAATACTCAATACTCAATCTGCAATCTTCAAATCTCTACCCACAAACATCAATTCTCATCACTCAACCCACAGCACTCAGTCCTCAACGTTCAATACTCAATCCTCAATCCTCAATATTCTATCCCCAATACTGAATCTTGAATAATCAATCCTCAAGCCTCAATTCTCAATCCTCAATCCTCAATCTTCAATCCTCAGTCCCAAATCCTCAAACCTCAATCCCCAATCCTCAATCCTCAATCCTCAATCTTCAATCCTCAATACTCAATCTTGAATCCTCAATCCTCAGTCCTCAATCCTCAATCCTCAATCCTCAATCATCAATCCTCAATCTTCAATCCACAATCCTCAATCCTCAATCCTCAATCCTCAATCCTCAATCCTCAATCATCAATCATCAATCTTCAATCTTGAATACTCAGTCCTCAATCCTCAATCCTCTATCCTCAATACTCAACCATCAATTCTCAATTCTCAATACTCAATAGAATATCCTGAATTCTCAGGATTCAATACTCAAACCTCAAACCTCAACCCTCAGCCCTCATCCTCCATCCTCAATCCTCAATCCTCATTCCTCAATCTTCAATCCTCAATACTCAACCTTCAATCCTCAATCCTCAATCCTCAATCCTCGATCATCAATCCTCAATCTTCAATACTCAATCCCCAATCCTCAATCCTCAATCCTCAATCCTCAATCCGCATACTCCATCCTCAATCCTCAATCTTCAAACCTCAATCTTCAATCCTCAATACTCAATCTTCAATCCACAATCCTCAACCCTCAATCCTGAATCCTCAATCCTCAATCCTCAATTCTGAATCCTCAATCCTCAGACCTCATACATCGATACTCAGCCCTCAGTCCTCGTCCTCAATCCACAACCCTCAATCGTCAATCCTCAATCTTCAATCATCAATATTCAATCTTCAATCCTCAATCCTCAATCCTCAATCCTCAATCCTCAATCATCAATCCTGAATCTTCAATACTCAATCCTCAATTCTCAATCCTCAAACCACATTCGTCAATCCTCAATCATCAATCCTCAATCTTCAATACTCAGTCCTCAATCCTCAATCCTCAATCCTCAATACTCAGCCATCAATCCTCAATTCTCAATACTCAATAGAATATACTGAATTCTCAGGATTCAATACTCACACCTCAACCCTCAACCCTCAGATCTCATCCTCCATCCTCAATCCTCAATCCTCAATCCTCAATCTTCAATCCTCAATACTCAATCTTCAATCCTCAGTCCTCAAACCTCAATCCACAGTCATGAATACTCAATCTTCAATCCTCAATCCTCAATCCTCAATCCTCAACCCTCAGCCCTCATCCTCAATCCTCAATCCTCAATTCTCAATCCTCAATCCTCAGTCCCCAAACCTCAATTCTGAATCCTCAATACTGAATCCTCAATCTTCAGCCCTCAGTCCCCAACAATCAGTTGTCAATCCTCAATCCTTAATAGAATATTCTCAATTCACAGTTTTCAATACTCAATACTTAATCTGCAATCTTCAAATCTCTATCCACAAACATCAATTCTCATCAATCAGCCCTCAACACTCAGTCCTCAATGTTCAATCCTCAATCCTCAATTCTCAATCTTCAATTCTCAATACTGTTTCTTCAATCCTCAATCCTCAATTCTCAATCCTCAACCTTCACGCCTCAGTCCTCAAACCTCAATCCTCAGCCCTCAGCCCTCATCCTCAATCCTCAATCCTCAATCCTCAATCCTCAATCATCAATCCTCAATCCTCAATCTTCAATCCTCAGTCCCAAATCCTCAATCTTCCATCCTCTATCCTCAATCCTCAATCCTCAATCCTCAATCCTCAATCTACAGTCCTCAATACTCAATCTTCAATCCTCGATCCTCAATCCTCAATCCTCAATACTCAATCCTCAATCCTCAATCATCGATCCTCATTTCCTCAATCCTCAAACCTCAATCCTCATTCCTCAAACCTCAATCCTCAACCCTCAGTCCTCATCCTCAATTCTCAATTCTCGATTCTCAATCCCCAATCCTCAATTCTCTATACTCAGTAGAATATCCTGAATTCTCAGGATTCAATACTCAAACCTCAATCCTCAACCCTCAGCCCTCATCCTGCATCCTCAATCTTCAATCCTCAATCCTCAATCTTCAATCCTCAATACTCAACCATCAATCCCCAATTCTCAATACTCAATAGAATATCCTGAATTCTCATGGTTCAATACTCAATCCACAATATCAATAATCAAACCTCAATCCTCAAACATCAATTGTCAACACTCAATCCACAACACCCAGTCCTCTCTCCTCAATCCTCCATCCTCAATCCAAAATCCTCAAGCGTCAATCATCAATCCTCAATCCTCAACCCTCAATCCTCAGTCCTCAAACCTCAACCCCGAATCCTCAATCCTGAATCCTCAAACTTCAGACCTCAGTCCTCAACAATGAACTGTCAATCCTCAATCCTCAATAGAATATCCTCAATTCACAGTTTTCAATGCTCAATCCCCATTCTACGATCTTCAAATCTCGATCGACAAACATCAATTCTCATCACTCAATGCTCAACACTCAGTCCTCAATCTTCAATCCTCAATCCTCAATCCTCAATCTTCAATCCGCAATACTCAATCTGCAATCCTCAATCCTCAACCCACAATCCTCAATCATCATTCTTCAATCCTCAATACCCAATCCTCAATCTTCAATCCTCAATCCTCAATCCTCAATTCTCAATCGCCAATCCTCAATCCTCAGACCTCAAACATCAATACTCAACTCTCAGTCCTCGTCCTCAATCCACAACCGTCAATCCTCAATCCTCAATCTTCAATCATCAATCCTCAATCCTCAATCCTCATCCTCCATCCTCAATCCTCAATCTTCAAACCTCAATCTTCAATCCTCAATACTCAATCTTCAATCCACAATCCTCAACCGTCAATCCTCAATCCTCAATCTTCAATCCTCAATACTCAATCTTCAATCCTCAATCCTCAATCCTCAATCCTCAATCATCAATCCTCAATCTTCAATACTCAATCCCCAATCCTCAATCCTCAATCCTCAATCCTCAATCCTCAATCATCAACCCTCAATCTTCAATACTCAGTCCTCAATCCTCAATCCTCAATCCTCAATACTCAACCATCAATTCTCAATTCTCAATACTCAATAGAATATACTGAATTCTCAGGATTCAATACTCAAACCTCAAACCTCAACCCTCAGCCCTCATCCTCCATCCTCAATCCTCATTCCTCAAACCTCAATCTTCAATCCTCAATACTCAATTCTCAGTCCTCAATCCTCAATCTTCAATCCTCCATCCTCAATCTTCAATCATCAATATTCAATCTTCAATCCTCAATACTCAATCCTCAATCTTTCATCCTCAATGTTCAATCCTCAATACCCAATCCTCAATCTTCAATCCTCAATCCCCAATCCTCAATCCTCAATCCTCAGTCCTCAATCCTCAATCTTCAATCCTCAGTCCTCAATCTTCAATCATCAATATTCAATCTTCAATCCTCAATCCTCAATCCTCAATCTTTAATCCTCAATGTTCAGTCCTCAATACCCAATCCTCAATCTTCAATCCTCAATCCTCGATCCTCACTCCTCTATCCTCAATCCTCAGTCCTCAAACATCAATCCTCAATACTCAATCCTCAATCCTCAATATTCAATCCTCAATAATCAATCTCCAATCCTAGATCCTCAATCCCCAATCTTCAATCCTCAATACTCAATCCTCAATCCTCAACCTACAATCCTCAGTACTCAATCTTCAATCCTCAATCGTCAATCCTCAATCCTCAATCCTCAATCCTCAATCATGAACCCTCAACCTTCAATACTCTATCCTCAATCTTCAATCCTCAACCCCAGTCCTCAATCTTCAATCCACAATGCTCAATCCTCAATCCTCAACCCTCAGTCCTCAATCCTCAATCCTCAATCCTCAAACCTCAATCCTCAACCGTCAGTCCTCGACCTCAATCCTCAGCACTCAATCCTCAATCCTCACTCTTCAATCATCAATACTCAATCATCAATCCTCAATCCTCAACTCTCAATCCTCAATCCTCAATCCTCAATATTCAACACACAACCCCCAACGTTCAATCCTCAATACTCAATGATCAATCCTCAATAGAATATCCTGAGTTCACAGTTTTCAATACTCAATCTGCAATCTTCAATCCTCAATACTCAATCTTCAATCCTCAATCCTCAGTCCTCAAACCTCAATTCTAAATCCTCAATACTGTATCCTCAATCTTCAGCCCTCAGTCCTCAGCAATCCGTTGTCAATCCTCAATCCTCAATAGAATATCCCCAATTCACAGATTTGAATTCTCAATCTGCAATCTTCAATCCTCAAAGCTCAATCTTCAATCCTCAATCCTCAGTCCTCAAACATCAATTCTGAATCCTCAATACTGAATCCTCAATCTTCAGCCCTCAGTCCTCAACAATCAGTTGTCAATCCACAATCCTCAATGGAATATCCTCAATTCACAGTTTTCAATACTCAATACTCAATCTGCAATCTTCAAATCTCTACCCACAAACATCAATTCTCATCACTCAACCCACAGCACTCAGTCCTCAACGTTCAATCCTCAATCCTCAATCCTCAATATTCTATCCTCAATACGCATCCTCCATCCTCAATCCTCAATCTTCAAGCCTCAATCTTCAATCCTCAATCCGCATCCTCCATCCTCAATCCTCAATCTTCAAGCCTCAATCATCAATCCTCAATCTTCAATCCACAATCCTCAATCCTCAATCCTCAATCCTCAATCCTCAATCCTCAATCATCAATCATCAATCCTCAATCTTGAATACTCAGACCTCAATCCTCAATCCTCAATCCTCAATACTCAACCATCAATTCTCAATTCTCAATACTCAATAGAATATCCTGAATTCTCAGGATTCAATACTCAAACCTCAATCCTCAACCCTCAGCCCTCATCCTCCAACCTCAATCCTCAATCCTCATACCTCAATCTTCAATCCTCAATACTCAACCTTCAATCCTCAATCCTCAATCCTCAATCCTCGATCATCAATCCTCAATCTTCAATACTCAATCCCCAATCCTCAATCCTCAATCCTCAATCCTCAATCCGCATCCTCCATCCTCAATCCTCAATCCTCAATCCTCAATCCTCAATCATCAATCCTGAATCTTCAATACTCAATCCTCAATCCTCAATCCTCAAACCACATTCGTCAATCCTCAATCATCAATCCTCAATCTTCAATACTCAGTCCTCAATCCTCAATCCTCAATCCTCAATACTCAGCCATCAATCCTGAATTCTCAATACTCAATAGAATATACTGAATTCTCAGGATTCAATACTCAAACCTCAATCCTCAACCCTCAGATCTCATCCTCCACCCTCAATCCTCAATCCTCAATCCTCAATCTTCAATCCTCAATACTCAATCTTCAATCCTCAGTCCTCAAACCTCAATCCACAGTCATGAATACTCAATCTTCAATCCTCAATCCTCAATCCTCAATCCTCAACCCTCAGCCCTCATCCTCAATCCTCAATCCTCAATTCTCAATCCTCAATCGTCAGTCCCCAAACCTCAATTCTGAATCCTCAATACTGAATCCTCAATCTTCAGCCCTCAGTCCTCAACGATCAGATGTCAATCCTCAATCCTTAATAGAATATTCTCAATTCACAGTTTTCAATACTCAATACTCAATCTGCAATCTTCATATCTCTATCCACAAACATCAATTCTCATCAGTCAGCCCTCAACACTCAGTCCTCAATGTTCAATCCTCAATCCTCAATCCTCAATATTATATCCTCAATACTGAATCTTGAATAATCAATCCTCAAGCCTCAATTCTCAATCCTCAATCCTCAATCTTCAATCCTCAGTCCCAAATCCTCAAACTTCAATCCTCAATCCTCAATCCTCAATCCTCAATCCTCAATCCTCAATCTTCAATCCTCAATACTCAATCTTGAATCCTCAATCCTCAGTCCTCAATCCTCAATCCTCAATCCTCAATCATCAATCCTCAATCTTCAATCCACAATCCTCAATCCTCAATCCTCAATCCTCAATCCTCAATCCTCAACCATCAATCATCAATCCTCAATCTTGAATACTCAGTCCACAATCCTCAATCCTCAATCCTCAATACTCAACCATCAATTCTCAATTCTCAATACTCAATACTCAGCCATCAGTCCTCAATTCTCAATACTCAATAGAATATACTGAATTATCAGGATTCAATACTCAAACCTCAATCCTCAACCCTCAGATCTCATCCTCCATCCTCAATCCTCAATCCTCAATCCTCAATCTTCAATCCTCAATACTCAATCTTCAATCCTCAGTCCTCAAACCTCAATCCACAGTCATGAATACTCAATCTTCAATCCTCAATCCTCAATCCTCAATCCTCAACCCTCAGCCCTCATCCTCAATCCTCAATCCTCAATTCTCAATCCTCAATCCTCAGTCCCCAAACCTCAATTCTGAATCCTCAATACTGAATCCTCAATCTTCAGCCCTCAGTCCTCAACAATCAGTTGTCAATCCTCAATCCTTAATAGAATATTCTCAATTCACAGTTTTCAATACTCAATACTCAATCTGCAATCTTCAAACCTCTATCCACAGACATCAATTCTCATCAGTCAGCCCTCAACACTCAGTCCTCAATGTTCAATCCTCAATCCTCAATTCTCAATCTTCAATTCTCAATACTGTTTCTTCAATCCTCAATCCTCAATTCTCAATCCTCAACCTTCAGGCCTCAGTCCTCAAACCTCAATCCTCAGCCCTCAGCCCTCATCCTCAAACCTCAATCCTCAATCCTCAATCCTCAATCTTCAATCCACAATCCTCAATCTTCAATCCTCAGTCCCAAATCCTCAATCTTCAATCCTCTATCCTCAATCCTCAATCCTCAATCCTCAATCCTCAATCTACAATCCTCAATACTCAATCTTCAATCCTCAAACCTCAATCCTCAATCCTCAATACTCAATCCTCAATCCTCAATCATCGATCCTCAATCCTCAATCCTCAACCCTCAATCCTCATTCCTCAAACCTCAATCCTCAACCCTCAGTCCTCATCCTCAATTCTCAATTCTCAATTCTCAATCCTCAATCCTCAATTCTCTATACTCAATAGAATATCCTGAATTCTCAGGATTCAATACTCAAACCCCAATCCTCAACCCTCAGCCCTCATCCTGCATCCTCAATCTTCAATCCTCAATCCTCAATCTTCAATCCTCAATACTCAACCATCAATCCCCAATTCTCAATACTCAATAGAATATCCTGAATTCTCATGGTTCAATACTCAATCCACAATTTCAATAATCAAACCTCAATCCTCAGACATCAATTGTCAACACTCAATCCACAACACTCAGTCTTCTCTCCTCAATCCTCCATCCTCAATCCAAAATCCTCAAGCGTCAATCATCAATCCTCAATCCTCAACCCTCAATCCTCAGTCCTCAAACCTCAACCCCGAATCCTCAATCCTGAATCCTCAAACTTCAGAGCTCAGTCCTCAACAATGAACTGTGAATCCTCAATCCTCAATAGAATATCCTCAATTCACAGTTTTCAATGCTCAATCCCCATTCTACGATCTTCAAATCTCGATCCACAAACATCAATTCTCATCACTCAATACTCAACACTCAGTCCTCAATCTTCAATCCTCAATCCTCAATCCTCAATCTTCAATCCTCAATACTCAATCTGCAATCCTCAATCCTCAACCCACAATCCTCAATCATCATTCTTCAATCCTCAATACGCAATCCTCAATCTTCAATCCTCAATCCACAATCCTCAATTCTCAATCGCCAATCCTCAATCCTCAGACCTCAAACATCAATACTCAACTATCAGTCCTCGTCCTCAATCCACAACCCTCAATCCTCAATCCTCAATCTTCAATCATCAATCCTCAATCCTCAATCCTCATCCTCCATCCTCAATCCTCAATCTTCAAACCTCAATCTTCAATCCTCAATACTCAATCTTCAATCCACAATCCTCAACCCTCAATCCTCAATCCTCAATCTTCAATCCTCAATACTCAATCTTCAATCCTCAATCCTCAATCCTCAATCCTCAATCATCAATCCTCAATCTTCAATACTCAATCCCCAATCCTCAATCCTCAATCCTCAATCCTCAATCCTCAATCATCAACCCTCAATCTTCAATACTCAGTCCTCAATCCTCAATCCTTAATCCTCAATACTCAACCATCAATTCTCAATTCTCAATACTCAATAGTAAATACTGAATTCTCAGGATTCAATACTCAAACCTCAATCCTCAACCCTCAGCCCTCATCCTCCATCCTCAATCCTCATTCCCCAAACCTCAATCTTCAATCCTCAATACTCAATCTTCAATCCACAATCCTCAATCCTCAATCCTCAATCCTCAATCCTCAATCCTCAATTCCCAATCCTCAATCCTCAGACCTCAAACATCAATACTGAACCCTCAGTCCTCGTCCTCAATCCACAACCCTCAATCCTCAATCATCAATCTTCAATCACCAATATTCAATCTTCAACCATCAATCCTCAGCCCTCAGCCCTCATCCTCAATTCTCAATTCTCAATCCTCAATCCTCAATCCTCAATATTCAATCCTCAATAATCAATCTCCAATCATAGATCCTCAATCCCCAATCTTCAATCCTCAATACTCAATCCTCAATCCTCAACCTACAATCCTCAGTACTCAATCTTCAATCCTCAATCGTCAATCCTCAATCCTCAATCCTCAATCCTCAATCATGAACCCTCAACCTTCAATACTCTATCCTCAATCTTCAATCCTCAACCCCAGTCCTCAATCTTCAATCCACAATGCTCAATCCTCAATCGTCAACCCTCAATCCTCAATCCTCAATTCCCAATCCTCAATCCTCAGACCTCAAACATCCATACTCAACCCTCAGTCCTCGTCCTCAATCCACAACCCTCAATCCTCAATCCTCAATCTTCAATCACAAATATTCAATCCTCAATCCTCAATCCTCAACCTTCAGTCCTCAATTCTCAGTCCTCAAACCTCAATCCTAAATCCTCAATCCTGAATCCTCAATCTGCCGCCCTGAGTCCTCAACAATCAGTTGTCAATCCTCAATCCTCAATAAAATATCCTCAATTCACAGCTTTCAATACTCAATACTCAATCTGCAACCTTCAAACCTCTATCCACAAACATCGATTCTCATCCCTCAACCCTCAACACTCAGTCGTCAATGTTCAATTCTCAATCCTCAATTCTCAATCCTCAACCTTCAACCCTCAATACTCAATCTTCAATCCTCAATCCTCAATCCGCGTTCTTCAATCCTCAATACCCAATCCTCAGTCCCCAAACCTCAATTCTGAATCCTCAATCCTGAATCCTCAATCTTCAGCCCTCAGTCCTCAACAATCAGTTGTCAATACTCAATCCTCAATACAATATCCTCAATTCATAGTATTCAATACTCAATACTCAATCTGCAACCTTCAAACCTCTATCCACAAACATCGATTCTCATCCCTCAACCCTCAACACTCAGTCGTCAATGTTCAATTCTCAATCCTCAATTCTCAATCTTCAATTCTCAATACTGTTTCTTCAATCCTCAATCCTCAATTCTCAATCCTCAACCTTCAGTCCTCAGTCCTCAAACCTCAATCCTCAGCCCTCAGCCCTCATCCTCAATCCTCAATCCTCAGTCCTCAATCCTCAATCTTCAATCCTCAATCCTCAATCTTCAATCCCCAGTCCCAAATCCTCAATCTTCAATCCTCTATCCTCAATCCTCAATCCTCAATCCTCAATCCTCAATCTACAATCCTCAATACTCAATCTTCAATCCTCAATCATCAATCCTCAATCCTCAATCCTCAATCCTCAATCCTCAATCATCAATCCTCAATCCTCAATCCTCAACCCTCAATCCCCATTCCTCAAACCTCAATCCTCAACCCTCAGTCCTCATCCCCAACTCTCAATTCTCAATTCTCAATCCTCAATCCTCAATTCTCTATACTCGATAGAATATCCTGAATTCGCAGGATTTAATACTCAAAACTCAAGTCTCAACCCTCACGCCTCATCCTCCATCCTCGATCCTCAATCCTCAATCCTCAATCTTCAATCCTCAATACTCAATCTTCAGTCTTCAATCCTCAATCCTCAATCCTCAATCTTCAATCCGCAAAATGAAGATTGTCTTCAATCCTCAATACTCAATCTTCAATCCTCAATCCTCAATACTCAATCCTCAATCCTCAATTCTCAATCATCAATCCTCAATCTTCAATACTCAATCCTCAATCCCCAATCCTCAATCCTCAATACTCAACCCTCAATCCTCAATCCTCAATCCACAATCCTCAATCCTCAATCCTCAATCATCAATCCTCAATCTTCAATACTCAATCCTCAATCCTCAGTCCTCAACCCTCATTCGTCAATCCTCAATCATCAATCCTCAATCTTCAATACTCAGTCCTCAACCCTCAATCCTCAATCCTCAATACTCAACCATCAATCCTCAATTCTCAGTACTCAATAGAATATACTGAATTCTCAGGATTCAATACTCAAACCTCAATCCTCAACCCTCAGACCTCATCCTCCATCCTCAATCCTCAATCCTCGATCCTCAATCTTCAATCCTCAATACTCAATCTTCGATCCTCAGTCCTCAATCCTCAATCCACAGTCATGAATACTCAATCTTCAATCCTCAATCCTCTATCCTCAATCCTCAACCTTCAGCCCTCATCCTCAATCCTCAATCTTCAATTCTCAATCCTCAATCCTCAGTCCTCAAACCTCAATTCTGAATCCTCAATACTGAATCCTCAATCTTCAGCCCTCAGTCCTGAACGATCAGTTGTCAATCCTCAATCCTCAATAGAATATCATTAATTCACAGTTTTCAATACTCAAAACTCAATCTGCAATATTCAAATCTCTATCCACAAACATCAATTCTCATCACTCAACCCTCAACACTCAGTCCCCTATCTTCAATCTTCAATCCTCAATCCCCAATCCTCAATCCTCAATCCTCAACCTTCAACCCTCAATACTCAATCTTCAATCCTCAATCCTCAATCCTCGTTCTTCAATCCTCAATACCCAATCCTCAGTCCCCAAACCTCAATTCTGAATCCTCAATCCTGAATCCTCAATCTTCAGCCCTCAGTCCTCAACAATCAGTTGTCAATACTCAATCCTCAATACAATGTCCTCAATTCACAGTATTCAATACTCAATACTCAATCTGCAATCCTCAATACTCAATCTTCAATCCTCAATACTCAATCCTCAATCATCAATCCTCAATCTTCAATACTCAATCCCCAATCCTCAATCCTCAATCCTCAATCCTCAATCCTCAGTCCTCAATCCTCAATCCTCAGTCATGAATACTCAATCTTCAATACTCAATCGTCAATCCTCTATCCTCATTCCTGAATCCTCAGTCATGAATACTCAATCTTCAATACTGAATCCTCAATACTCTATTCTCAGTCCTGAATCCTCAGTCCTCAATCCTCAATCCTCAACCGTCAATACTCAATCCCCAATCCTCAATCCTCAATCCTCAATCCTCAATTCTCAATCCTCAATCCTCAGTCCTCAGTCATGAATACTCAATCTTCAATACTCAATCCTCAATCCTCTATCCTTATTCCTCAACCCTCAATCCTCAATCCTCAATCCTCAATCTTCAATCCTCAATACACAATCTTCAATCCTCAATCCCCAGTCCTCAAACCTCAATTCCGAATCCTCAATCCTGAATCCTCAATCTTCAGCCCTCAGTTCTCAACAATCAGTTGTCAATCCTCAATCCTCAATAGAAAATCATCAATTCACAGTTTTCAATACTCAATACTCCATCTGCAATCTTCAAACCTCTATCCACAAACGTCAATTCTCATCACTCAACCCTCAACACTCAATCCTCAATGTTCAATCCTCAGTCCTCAATTCTCAATCTTCAATCCTCAATACTGAATCTTCAATCCTCAATCCTCAATCCTCAATCCTCAATCCTCAATCCTCAACCCTCAATCCTCAATCCTCAATCCTCAATCATCAATCCTCAATCTTCAATACTCAATCCTCAATCATCAATGCTCAATCCTCAATCCTCAGTCCTCAATCCTCAATCCTCAGTCCTCAGTCCTCAATCCTCAGTCATCCATCCTCAATCTTCAATACTCAATCGTCAATCGTCAGACCTCAATCCTCAATCCTCAATTCTCGTTCCTCAAACCTCAATCCTCAACCCTCAGACCTCATCCCCAATTCTCAATTCTCAATCTTCAATACTCAATCCTCAATCCTCAATTCTCAGTCCTCAATACTCAACCATCAATACTGAATTCTCAATACACAATAGAATATCCTGAATTCGCAGGATTCAATACTCAAACCTCACTCCTATACCCTCAGCCCTCATCCTCCATCCTCGTTCCTCAGCCCTCATCCTCAATCCTCAATAATCAACCCTCAACCCTCAATCCTCAATCCTCAATCATCAATCCTCAATCTTCAATACTCTATCCTCAATCCTCAATCCTCAATCCTCAATCCTCAGTCCCCAATCCTCAATCGTCAATCCTCAATCCCCAATCCTCAATCTTCAATCCTCAATCCTCAATGCTCAATCCTCAATCCTCAATCTTCAATCCTCAATACTCAATCATCACTCCTCAATTCCCAATCCTCAATCCTTAATCCCCAATCCTCAATCCTCAATCTTCAATCCTCAGTACTCAATCTTCAATCCTCAGTCCTCAATCCTCAATCCTCATTTCTCAACCCTGAACCATCAATCCTCAGACCTCAAACACCAATACTCAACCCTCAGTCCTCGTCCTCAATCCACAACCCTCAATACTCAATCCTCAATCTTCAATCCTCAATACACAATCTTCAATCCTCAATCCTCAGTCCTCAAACCTCAATTCCGAATGCTCAATCCTCAATCCTCAATCCTCAATCCTCAATCCTCAGTCATGAATAATCAATCCTCAATCCTCAATCCTCAATTCTCAATCCTCAATCCTCAGTCCTCAGTCCTCAATCCTCAGCCCTCAACCCTCAGCCCTCATCCTCAATCCTCAATCCTCAATTATCAATCCTCAATCTTCAATCCTCAAGACCCAACCTTCAATCCTCAATCCTCAGTCCTCAATCCTCAATCCTCAATCCTCAGTCCTCAGTCCGCAAACCTCAATCCTCAACCCTCAGACCTCATCCTCAATCCTCAATCCTCAATACTCAATAATCAGCCCACTGTCATCGTCCTCAATCCACAAAACTCAATACTCAGTCCTCAACCTTCAATCATCAATATTCAATCTTCAATCCTGAATCCTCAATCCGCAGGCCTCAATCCTCAGTCCTCAAACCACAATGCTGAATCCTCAAACCTGAGTCCTCAATCTTCAGCCCCCAGTCCTCAACAATAAGTTGTCAATCCTCAATCCTAAATAGAATATCCTCAATTCACAGTTTTCAATACTCAATACTCTATCTGCAATCTTCAAACCTCTATCCACAAACATCAACTCTCATCACTCAAACCTCAACTTTCAGTCCCCAATCCTCAATCTTCAACCCTCAATCCTAAATCCTCAATCCTCAATCCTCAATGTTCAATCCTGAATATTCAATCTTCAATCCACAATCCTCAATCCTCAATCCTCAACCCTCATTCTTCAATCCTTAATACGCAATCCTCGATCTTCAATCCTCAATCCTCAATCCTCAATTCTCAATCCTCAATACTCAATCTTCAACCCTCAATCCTCAGTCATCAATACTCGACCATCAATCCTCAATTCTGAATACTCAATCCTAAATCAACAATCCTCAATCTTCAATACTCAATCATCAATCCTCAATCCTCAATACTCAATACTCAACCATCAATCCTCAGTTCTCAATACCCAATGGAATATCCTGAATTCTCAGGATTCGATACTCAAACCTCAATCCTCAACCCTCAGCCCTCATCCTCCATCCCCGATCCTCAGCCCTCATCCTCAATCCTCAATACACAATCCTCAATCCTCAATCTTTAATCCTCTATCATCAATCATCAATCCTCAATCTTCAATACTCAATCCTCAATCCTCAATCGTCAATCCTCAATCCTCAACCCTCATTCTTCAATCCTCAATGCCCAATCCTCAATCTTCAATCCTCAATCCTCAATCCTCAATTCTCAATCCTCAATCCTCAGTCCTCTGTCATCAATCCTCAGACCACAACCCTCAGCCCTCATCCTCAATCCTCAATCCTCAATTATCAATCCTCAATCTTCAATCCTCAATACTCAACCTTCAATCCTCAATCCTCAGTCCTCAAACCTCAATCCTCAATCCTCAGTCCTCAGTCCCCAAACCTCAATCCTCAACCCTTAGACCTCATCCTCAATCCTCAATCCTCAGTCCTCAATCCTCAATCCTCAGTCCTCAGTCCTCAATCCTCAGTCATCTATCCTCAATCTTCAATACTCAATCGTCAATCGTCAGACCTCAATCCTCAATCCTCAATTCTCGTTCCTCAAACCTCAATCCTCCACCCTCAGACCTCATCCCCAATTCTCAATTCTCAATCTTCAATACTCAATCCTCAATCCTCAATCCTCAGTCCTCAATACTCAACCATCAATACTGAATTCTCAATACACAATAGAATATCCTGAATTCGCAGGATTCAATACTCAAACCTCACTCCTATACCCTCAGCCCTCATCCTCCATCCTCGATCCTCAGCCCTCATCCTCAATCCTCAATAATCAACCCTCAACCCTCAATCCTCAATCCTCAATCATCAATCCTCAATCTTCAATACTCTATCCTCAATCCTCAATCCTCAATCCTCAATCCTCAGTCCCCAATCCTCAATCGTCAATCCTCAATCCCCAATCCTCAATCTTCAATCCTCAATCCTCAATGCTCAATCCTCAATCCTCAATCTTCAATCCTCAATACTCAATCGTCACTCCTCAATTCCCAATCCTCAATCCTTAATCCCCAATCCTCAATCCTCAATCTTCAATCCTCAGTACTCAATCTTCAATCCTCAGTCCTCAATCCTCAATCCTCATTTCTCAACCCTGAACCATCAATCCTCAGACCACAAACACCAATACTCAACCCTCAGTCCTCGTCCTCAATCCACAACCCTCAATACTCAATCCTCAATCTTCAATCCTCAATACACAATCTTCAATCCTCAATCCTCAGTCCTCAAACCTCAATTCCGAATGCTCAATCCTCAATCCTCAATCCTCAATCCTCAATCCTCAGTCATGAATAATCAATCCTCAATCCTCAATCCTCAATTCTCAATCCTCAATCCTCAGTCCTCAGTCCTCAATCCTCAGCCCTCAACCCTCAGCCCTCATCCTCAATCCTCAATCCTCAATTATCAATCCTCAATCTTCAATCCTCAAGACCCAACCTTGAATCCTTAATCCTCAGTCCTCAATCCTCAATCCTCAATCCTCAGTCCTCAGTCCGCAAACCTCAATCCTCAACCCTCAGACCTCATCCTCAATCCTCAATCCTCAATACTCAATAATCAGCCCACTGTCATCGTCCTCAATCCACAAAACTCAATACTCAGTCCTCAACCTTCAATCATCAATATTCAATCTTCAATCCTGAATCCTCAATCCCCAGGCCTCAATCCTCAGTCCTCAAACCACAATGCTGAATCCTCAAACCTGAGTCCTCAATCTTCAGCCCCCAGTCCTCAACAATAAGTTGTCAATCATCAATCCTCAATAGAATATCCTCAATTCACAGTTTTCAATACTCAATACTCTATCTGCAATCTTCAAACCTCTATCCACAAACATCAACTCTCATCACTCAAACCTCAACTTTCAGTCCCCAATCCTCAATCTTCAACCCTCAATCCTAAATCCTCAATCCTCAATCCTCAATGTTCAATCCTGAATATTCAATCTTCAATCCACAATCCTCAATCCTCAATCCTCAACCCTCATTCTTCAATCCTTAATACCCAATCCTCGATCTTCAATCCTCAATCCTCAATCCTCAATTCTCAATCCTCAATACTCAATCTTCAACCCTCAATCCTCAGTCATCAATACTCGACCATCAATCCTCAATTCTGAATACTCAATCCTAAATCAACAATCCTCAATCTTCAATACTCAATCATCAATCCTCAATCCTCAATACTCAATACTCAACCATCAATCCTCAGTTCTCAATACCCAATGGAATATCCTGAATTCTCAGGATTCGATACTCAAACCTCAATCCTCAACCCTCAGCCCTCATCCTCCATCCCCGATCCTCAGCCCTCATCCTCAATCCTCAATACACAATCCTCAATCCTCAATCTTTAATCCTCTATCATCAATCATCAATCCTCAATCTTCAATACTCAATCCTCAATCCTCAATCGTCAATCCTCAATCCTCAACCCTCATTCTTCAATCCTCAATGCCCAATCCTCAATCTTCAATCCTCAATCCTCAATCCTCAATTCTCAATCCTCAATCCTCAGTCCTCTGTCATCAATCCTCAGACCACAACCCTCAGCCCTCATCCTCAATCCTCAATCCTCAATTATCAATCCTCAATCTTCAATCCTCAATACTCAACCTTCAATCCTCAATCCTCAGTCCTCAATCCTCAATCCTCAATCCTCAGTCCTCAGTCCCCAAACCTCAATCCTCAACCCTTAGACCTCATCCTCAATCCTCAATCCTCAATACTCAATCCTCAATCTTCAATCCCCAATACTCAACTTTCAATCCTCAATCCTCAGTCCTCAATCCTCAATTCTGAATCCTCAATACTCAACCTTCAACCCTCAATCCTCAGTCCTCAATACTCAGCCATCAATCCTCAATCCTCATACTCAATAGAATATCCTGAATTCGCAGGATTCAATACTCAAACCTCAATCCTCAACCCTCAGTCCCCAATCCTCAGTCTTCAATCCTCAACCCTCAATCCTCAATCCTCTATCCTCAATCCTCAATCTTCAATCCTCAATACTCAATCCTCAATCCTCAATCCTCAATCCTCAGTCATCAATCCTCAATCTTCAATACTCAACCGTCAATCGTCAGTCTTCAATACTCAATCCTCAATCCTCGTTCCTCAAACCTCAATCCTCAACCCTCAGTCCTCAATCCTCAATCTTCAATCCTCAATACTCAATCTTCAATCGTCAATCCTTAGTCCACAATCCTCAATTCTGAATCCTCAATACTCAATCTTCAATCCTCAATACTCAATCCTCAATCCTCAATCCTCAATCCTCAATCCTCAATCCTCAATCTTCAATCCTAAAAACTCAATCTTCAATCCTCAGTCCTCAAACCTCAATCCTCAATCCTCAATCCTCAATCGTCAATCTTCAGTCCTGAATATTCAATCCTCAATCCTCAATCCTCAATCCTCAATCCTCAACCCTCATTATTCAATTCTCAATACCCAATCCTCTATCTTCAATCCTCAATTCTCAATCTACAATCCTCAGTACTCAATCTTCAATCCTCAATCGTCAATCCTCAATCCTCAATCCTCAATCCTCAATCATCAACCCTCAACCTTCAATGCTCTATCCTCAATCTTCAATCCTCAACCCCAGTCCTCAATCTTCAATCCACAATGCTCAATCCTCAATCCTCAACCCTCAGTCCTCAATCCTCAATCCTCAACCCTCATACCTCAATCCTCAACCGTCAGTCCTCGACCTCAATCCTCAACCCTCAATCCTCAATCCTCAATCTTCAATCATCAATACTCAATCATCAATCCTCAATCCTCAACTCTCAATCCTCAATCCTCAATCCTCAATATTCAACACACAACGCCCTACCTTCAATCCTCAATACTCAATCCTCAACCCTCAATCCTCAATCCTCAATCTTCAATCATCAATACTCAATCATCAATCCTCAATCCTCAACTCTCAATCCTCAATCCTCAATATTCAACACACAACGCCCTACCCTCAATCCTCAATTCTCAATCCTCAATCCTCGGTCCTCAGTCCTCAATACTCAACCATCAATCCTCAATTCTCAATACTCAATAGAATATCCAGAATTCTCAGGATTCTATACTCAAACCTCAATCCTCAAACCTCAGCCCTCATCCTGCATCCTCAATCCTCAATCCTCAATCCCCAATCCTGAATCCTCAACCCTCATTCTTCAATCCTCAATACCAAATGCTCGATCTTCAATCCTCAATCCTCAATCCTCAATTCTCAATCCTCAATCCTCAGTCCTCAGTCCTCAGTCCTCAATCCTCAGCCCTCAACCCTTAGCCCTCACCCTCAACCCTCAATCCTCAATTATCAATCCTTAATCTTCAATCCTCCATACTCAACCTTCAATCCTCAATCCTCAGTCCTCAATCCTCAATCCTCAATCCTCAGTCCTCAGTCCCCAATCCTCAATACTCAACCCTCAGACCTCATCTTCAATCCTCAATCCTCAATCCTCAATCCTCAATCTTCAATCCTCAATACTCAATCTTCAATCCTCAATCCTCAGTCCTCAATCCTCAATTCTGAATCCTCAATACTCAACCTTCAACCCTCAATCCTCAGACCTCAATACTCAGCCATCAATCCTCAATTCTCAATACTCAATAGAATATCCTGAATTCGCAGGATTCAATACTCAAACCTCAATCCTCAATCCTCAGTCCCCAATCCTCAGTCTTCAATCCTCAACTCTCAATCTTCAATCCTCAATCCTCAATGTTCAAACTTCAATACTCAATACTCAACATTCAATCCTCAATCCTCAATCCTCAATCCTCAATCCTGAATCCTAAATCATCAATCCTCAATCTTCAATACTCAATCCTCAATCCTCAATCCTCAATACTCAATACTCAACCATCAATCCTCAGTTCTCAACACTCAATGGAATATCCTGAATTCTCAGGATTCGATACTCAAACCTCAATGCTCAACCCTCAGCCCTCATTCTCAAACCTCAATCCTCAATCCACAATCCTCAATATTCAATCCTCAATACTCAATCTTCAATCCACAATACTCAATCCTCAATCCTCAATCCTCAATCCTCAGTCATCAATCCTCAATCTTCAATACTCAATCGTCAATCGTCAGTCTTCAATCCTCAATCCTCAATCCTCGTTCCTCAAACCTCAATCCTCAACCCTCAGACCTCATCCCCAATTCTCAATTCTCACTCTTCAATACTCAACCCTCCATCCTCAATTCTCAGTCCTTAATACTCAACCATCAATACTGAATTCTCAATACACAATAGAATATCCTGAATTCGCAGGATTCAATACTCAAACCTCACTCCTATACCCTCAGCCCTCATCCTCCATCCTCGATCCTCAGCCCTCATCCTCAATCCTCAATAATCGATCCTCAACCCTCAATCCTCAATCCTCAATCATCAATCCTCAATCTTCAATACTCAATCCTCAATCCTCAATCCTCAATCCTCAGTCCTCAATCCTCAATCGTCAATCCTCAATCCCCAATCCTCAATCTTCAATCCTCAATCCTCAATCCTCAATCCTCAAACTTCAATCTTCAATCCTCAATACTCAATCATCACTCCTCAATTCCCAATACTCAATCCTCAATTCTCAATCCTCAATCCTGAATCTTCAATCCTCAATCCTCAGTCCTCAATCCTCAATTCTGAATCCTCAATACTCAACCTTCAACCCTCAATCCTCAGTCCTCAATACTCAGCCATCAATCCTCAATTCTCAATCCTCAATCCTCAATCCTCAATCGTCAATCTTCAATCCCGAATATTCAATCCTCAATCCTCAATCCTCAATCCTCAACACTCATTCTTCAATCCTCAATACCCAATCCTCAATCTTCAATCCTCAATCCTCAATCCTCAATTCTCAATCCTCAATCCTCAGTCCTCAGTCCTCAATCCTCAGTCCTCAACCCTCAGCCCTCATCCTCAATCCTCAAACGTCAATCCTCAATCCTCAATCTTCAATCTTCAGTCCTCAATTCTCAATACTCAGTCCTCAATCCTCAATCGTCAGTCTTCAATCCTGAATATTCAATCCTCAATCCTCAATCCTCAATCCTCAATCTTCAATCCTCAATACTCAATCTTCAATCCTCAATCCTCAGTCCTCAATCCTCAATTCTGAATCCTCAATACTCAACCTTCAACGCTCTACCCACAGTCCTCAATACTCAACCATCAATCCTCAATTCTCAATAGTCAATAGAATATCCAGAATTCTCAGGATTCAATACTCAAACCTCAATCCTCAACCATCAGCCCTCATCCTCCATCCTCAATGCACAATCCTCAATCCTCAATCTTCAATCCTCAATACTCAATACTCACTCATGAATACTCAATCTTCAATACTCATTCCTCAATCCTCTATACACAATCCTCAATCCGCAGTCCTCAATCCTCAATACTCAGCCGTCAATCCTCAATCCCCAATCCTCTATCCTCAATCCTCAATCCTCAATCCTCAATCCTCAATCCTCAGTCATGAATACTCAATCTTCAATACTCAATCCTCAATCCTCTATCCTCAATCCTCAGTCCTCAATACTCAATCCTCAATCCTTAATCCCCAATACTCAATCCTCAATCTTCAATCCTCAATACTCAATCTTCAATCCTCAGTCCTCAATACTCAATCCTCAATCCTCAAACGTCAATCCTCAATCCTCAATCTTCAATCCTCAGTCCTCAATTCTCAATCCTCAGTCCTCAATCCTCAATCGTCAATCTTCAATCCTGAGTATTCAATCCTTAATCCACAATCCTCAATCCTCAATCTTCAATCCTCAATACTCAATCTTCAATCCTCAATCCTCAATCCTCAGTCCTCAATCCTCAATTCTGAATCCTCAATACTCAATCTTCAACGCTCTACCCTCAGTCCTCAATACTCAACCATCAATCCTCAATTCTCAATAGTCAATAGAATATCCAGAATTCTCAGGATTCAATACTCAAACCTCAATCCTCAACCATCAGCCCTCATCCTCCATCCTCAATCGACAATCCTCAATCCTCAATCTTCAATCCTCAATACTCAATCCTCAGTCATGAATACTCAATCTTCAATACTCATTCCTCAATCCTCTATACTCAATCCTCAATCCTCAGTCCTCAATCCTCAATACTCAGCCGTCAATCCTCAATCCCCAATCCTCAATCCTCAATCCTCAATCCTCAATCCTCAATCCTCAATCCTCAGTCATGAATGCTCAATCTTCAATACTCAATCCTCAATCCTCTATCCTCAATCCTCAGTCCTCAATACTCAATCGTCAATCCTCAATCCCCAATCCTCAATCTTCAATCTTCAATACTCAATCCTCAATCCTCAATCCTCAGTCATGAATACTCAATCTTCAATACTCAATCCTCAATCCTCTATTCTCAATCCTCAATCCCCAATCCTCAATCGTCAATCCTCAAGGCCCAATCCTCAATCTTCAATCCTCAATCCTCAATCCTCAATCCTCCATCCTCAATATTCAATCCTCAATACTCATTCTTCAGTCCTCAATTCTCAATCCTCAATCCTCAATCCCCAATCCTCAATCCTCAATCTTCAATGCTCAATACTCAATCTTCAATCCTCAGTCCTCAATACTCAATCCTCAATTCTCAATCCTCAATCCTCAATCTTCCATCCTCAATCCTCAGTCCTCAATCCTCAATTCTGAATCCTCAATACTCAACCTTCAACCAGCAATCCTCAGTCCTCAATACTCAGCCATCAATCCTCAATTCTCAATCCTCAATCCTCAATCCTCAATCGTCAATCTTCAATCCCGAATATTCAATCCTCAATCCTCAATCCTCAATCCTCAACCCTCATTCTTCAATCCTCAATACCCAATCCTCAATCTTCAATCCTCAATCCTCAATCCTCAATCCTCAATCCTCAATCCTCAGTCCTCAGTCCTCAATCCTCAGTCCTCAACCCTCAGCCCTCATCCTCAATCCTCAAACGTCAATCCTCAATCCTCAATCTTGAATCCTCAGTCCTCAATTCTCAATACTCAGTCCTCAATCCTCAATCGTCAGTCTTCAATCCTGAATATTCAATCCTCAATCCTCAATCCTCAATCCTCAATCTTCAATCCTCAATACTCAATCTTCAATCCTCAATCCTCTGTCCTCAATCCTCAATTCTGAATCCTAAATACTCAATCTTCAACGCTCTACCCTCAGTCCTCAATACTCAACCATCAATCCTCAATTCTCAATAGTCAATAGAATATCCAGAACTCTCAGGATTCAATACTCAAACCTCAATCCTCAACCATCAGCCCTCATCCTCCATCCTCAATGCACAATCCTCAATCCTCAATCTTCAATCCTCAATACTCAATACTCAGTCATGAATACTCAATCTTCAATACTCATTCCTCAATCCTCTATACTCAATCCTCAATCCGCAGTCCTCAATCCTCAATACTCAGCCGTCAATCCTCAATCCCCAATCCTCAATCCTCAATCCTCAATCCTCAATCCTCAATCCTCAATCCTCAGTCATGAATACTCAATCTTCAATACTCAATCCTCAATCCTCTATCCTCAATCCTCAGTCCTCAATACTCAATCGTCAATCCTCAATCCCCAATCCTCAATCATCAATCTTCAATACTCAATCCTCAATCCTCAATCCTCAGTCATGAATACTCAATCTTCAATACTCAATCCTCAATCCTCTATCCTCAATCCTCAATCCCCAATCCTCAATCGTCAATCCTCAATCCCCAATCCTCAATCTTCAATCCTCAATCCCCAATCCTCAATCCTCCATCCTCAATCTTCAATCCTCAATACTCAATCTTCAGTCCTCAATTCTCAATCCTCAATCCTTAATCCCCAATACTCAATCCTCAATCTTCAATCCTCAATACTCAATCTTCAATCCTCAGTCCTCAATACTCAATCCTCAATTCTCAATCCTCAATCCTCAATCTTCAATCCTCAATCCTAAGTCCTCAATCCTCAATTCTGAATCCTCAATACTCAACCTTCAACCCTCAATCCTCAGTCCTCAATACTCAGCCATCAATGCTCAATTCTCAATACTCAATAGAATATCCTGAATTCGCGGGATTCAATTCTCAAACCTCAATCCTCAATCCTCAGTCCCCAATCCTCAGTCTTCAATCCTCAACCCTCAATCCTCAATCTTCAATCCTCAATCCTAAATCATCAATCCTCAATCTTCAATACTCAATCCTCAATCCTCAATCCTCAATCCTCAATTCTCAATCCTCAATACTCAACCATCAATACTGAATTCTCAATACACAATAGAATATCCTGAATACGCAGGATTCAATACTCATACCTCAATCCTAAACCCTCAGCCCTCATCCTCCATCCTCGATCCTCAGCCCTCATCCTCAATCCTCAATACCCAATCCTCAATCCCCAATCTTCAATCCTCAATACTCAATATTCAATCCTCAATCCTCAGTCCTCAAACCTCAATTCTGAATCCTCAATTCTGAATTCTCAATCTCCAGCACTCAGTCCTCAACAATCAGTTGTCAATCCTCAATCCTCAATAGAATATCCCCAATTCACAGTTTTCAATACTCAATACTCAATCTGCAATCTTCAAATCTCTATCCACAAACATCAATTCTCATCACTCAAACCTCAACACTCAGTCCTCAATGTTCAATCCTCAATTCTCAATTCTCAATCTTCAATCCTCAATACTGAATCTTCAATCCTCAATCCTCAATCCTCAATCCTCAATCCTCAATCCTCAATCCTCAACCCTCAATCCTCAATCCTCAACCCTCAATCATCAATCCTCAATCTTCAACACTCAATCCTCAATCCTCAATTCTCAATCCTCAGTCCTCAGTCCTCAATCCTCAATCGTCAATCCTCAATCCCCAATCCTCAATCTTCAATCTTCAATCGTCAACACTCAATCCTCTATCCTCAGTCCTCATTCCTCAATCCTCAGTCCTCAATCCTCAATCGTCAATCTTCAATCCTGAATATTCAATCCTCAATCCACAATCCTCAATCCTCAATCCTCAACCCTCATTCTTCAATCCTCAATGCCCAATCCTCAATCTTCAATCCTCAATCCTCAATCCTCAATTCTCAATCCTCAATACTCAATCCTCTGTCCTCAATCCTCAGACCTCAACCCTCAGCCCTCATCCTCAATCCTCAATCCTCAATTATCAATCCTCAATCTTCAATCCTCAATACTCAACCTGCAATCCTCAATCCTCAGTCCTCAATC
Organism: Calliopsis andreniformis; assembly: GCF_051401765.1. Classification (NCBI taxonomy): domain Eukaryota; kingdom Metazoa; phylum Arthropoda; class Insecta; order Hymenoptera; family Andrenidae; genus Calliopsis; species Calliopsis andreniformis. The sequence continues at coordinate 1,719,998 of NW_027480491.1, read as the reverse complement.
CTCAATCCTCAATCCTCAGTCCTCAGTCCTCAATCCTCAATTCTGAATCCTCAATACTCAACCTTCAACCCTCAATCCTCAGTCCTCAATACTCAGCCATCAATCCTCAATCCTCAATACTCAATAGAATATCCTAAATTCGCAGGATTCAATACTCAAACCTCAATCCTCAACTCTCAGTCCCCAATACTCAGTCTTCAATCCTCAACCCTCAATCCTGAATCCTCAATCCTCAGTCCTCAATCTTCAATCCTCAATACTCAATCCTCAATCCTCAATCCTCAATCCTCAGTCATCAATCCTCAATCTTCAATACTCAATCGTCAATCGTCAGTCTTCAATACTCAATCCTCAATCCTCGTTCCTCAAACCTCAATCCTCAACCCTCAGTCCTCATTCCTCAATCTTCAATCCTCAATACTCAATCTTCAATCGTCAATCCTTAGTCCACAACCCTCAATTCTGAATCCTCAATACTCAATCTTCAATCCTCAATACTCAATCCTCAATCCTCAATCCTCAATCCTCAATCCTCAATCTTCAATCCTAAAAACTCAATCTTCAATCCTCAGTCCTCAATCCTCAATCCTCAATCCTCAATCCTCAATCGTCAATCCTCAGTCCTGAATATTCAATTCTCAATCCTCAATCCTCAATCCTCAATCCTCAACCCTCATTATTCAATCCTCAATACCCAATCCTCTATCTTCAATCCTCAATCCTCAATCCTCAATTCTCAATCCTCAATTCTCGGTCCTCAGTCCTTAATACTCAACCATCAATCCTCAATTCTCAATAATCAATAGAATATCCAGAATTCTCAGGATTCTTTACACAAACCTCAATCCTCAAACCTCAGCCCTCATCCTCCATCCTCAATCCTCAATCCTCAATCCACAATCCTCAATCCTCAACCCTCATTCTTCAATCCTCAATACCAAATGCTCAATCTTCAATCCTCAATCCTCAATCCTCAGTCGTCAGTCCCCAAGCCTCAATCCTCAATCCTCAGTCCTCAGTCCTCAATCCTCAATCCTCAATCCTCAATCCTCAATCCTCAATCGTCAATCTTCAATCCTGAATATTCAATCCTCAATCCACAATCCTCAATCCTCAATCCTCAACCCTCGTTCTTCAATCCTCAATACCCAATCCTCAATCTTCAATCCTCAATCCTCAATCCTCAATTCTCAATCCTCAATCCTCATTCCTCTGTCCTCAATCCTCAGACCTCAACCCTCAGCCCGTCATCCTCAATCCTCAACCCTCAATTATCAATCCTCAATCTTCAATCCTCAATACTCAACCTTCAATCCTCAATCCTCAGTCCTCAATCCTCTATCCTCAATCCTCAGTCCTCAGTCCCCAAACCTCAATCCTCAACCCTCAGACGTCATCCTCAATCCTCAATCCTCAATACTCAATCCACAATCTTCAATCCTCAATACTCAACCTTCAATCCTCAATCCTCAGTCCTCAATCCTCAATTCTGAATCCTCAATACTCAACCTTCAACCCTCAATCTTCAGTCCTCAATACTCAGCCATCAATCCTCAATCCTCAATACTCAATAGAATATCCAGAATTCTCAGGATTCTATACTCAAACCTCAACCCTCAAACCTCAGCCATCATCCTCCATCCTCAATCCTCAATCCTCAATCCCCAATCCTCAACCCTCATTCTTCAATCCTCAATACCAAATGCTCAATCTTCAATCCTCAATCCTCAATCCTCAATTCTCAATCCTCAATCCTCAGTCCTCAGTCCTCAGTCCTCAATCCTCAGCCCTCAACCCTTAGCCCTCATCCTCAACCCTCAATTCTGAATCCTCAATACTCAACCTTCAACCCTCAATCCTCAGTCCTCAATACTCAGCCATCTATCCTCAATCCTCAATACTCAATAGAATATCCTAAATTCGCAGGATTCAATACTCAAACCTCTATCCTCAATCCTCAGTCCCCAATCCTCAGTCTTCTATCCTCAACCCTCAATCCTCAATCCTCAATCTTCAGCCTTAAATCTTCAATAATCAATACTCAACCTTCAATCCTCAATCCACAATTCTCAATCCTCAATCCTCAATCCTTAATCCTCAATCCTCAGTCGTCTGTCCCCAAGCCTCAATCCTCAATCCTCAGTCCTCAGTCCTCAATCCTGAATCCTCAATACTCAATCCTCAATCCTCAATCGTCAATCTTCAATCCTGAATATTCAATCCTCAATCCACAATCCTCAATCCTCAATCCTCAACCCTCATTCTTCAATCCTCAATACCCAATCCTCAATCTTCAATCCTCAATCCTCAATCCTCAATTCTCAATCCTCAATCCTCATTCCTCTGTCCTCAACCCTCAGACCTCAACCCTCAGCCCTCATACTCAATCCTCAATCCTCAATTATCAATCCTCAATCCTCAATCCTCAATACTCAACCTTCAATCCTCTATCCTCAGTCCTCAATCCTCAATCCTCAATCCTCAGTCCTCAGTCCCCAAACCTCAATCCTCAACCCTCAGACGTCATCCTCAATCCTCAATCCTCAATACTCAATCCACAATCTTCAATCCTCAATACTCAACCTTCAATCCTCAATCCTCAGTCCTCAATCCTCAATTCTGAATCCTCAATACTCAACCTTCAACCCTCAATCTTCAGTCCTCAATACTCAGCCATCAGTCCTCAATCCTCAATACTCAATAGAATATCCAGAATACTCAGGATTCTATACTCAAACCTCAACCCTCAAACCTCAGCCATCATCCTCCATCCTCAATCCTCAATCCTCAATCCCCAATCCTCAACCCTCATTCTTCAATCCTCAATACCAAATGCTCAATCTTCAATCCTCAATCCTCAATCCTCAATTCTCAATCCTCAATCCTCAGTCCTCAGTCCTCAGTCCTCAATCCTCAGCCCTCAACCCTTAGCCCTCATCCTCAACCATCAATTCTGAATCCTCAATACTCAACCTTCAACCCTCAATCCTCAGTCCTCAATACTCAGCCATCTATCCTCAATCCTCAATACTCAATAGAATATCCTAAATTCGCAGGATTCAATACTCAAACCTCTATCCTCAATCCTCAGTCCCCAATCCTCAGTCTTCTATCCTCAACACTCAATCCTCAATCCTCAATCTTCAGCCTTAAATCTTCAATAATCAATACTCAACCTTCAATCCTCAATCCACAATTCTCAATCCTCAATCCTCAATCCTTAATCCTCAATCCTCAGTCGTCAGTCCCCAAGCCTCAATCGTCAATCCTCAGTCCTCAGTCCTCAATCCTCAATCCTCAATACTCAATCCTCAATCCTCAATCGTCAATCTTCAATCCTGAATATTCAATCCTCAATCCACAATCCTCAATCCTCAATCCTCAACCCTCATTCTTCAATCCTCAATACCCAATCCTCAATCTTCAATCCTCAATCCTCAATCCTCAATTCTCAATCCTCAATCCTCATTCCTCTGTCCTCAATCCTCAGACCTCAACCCTCAGCCCTCATACTCAATCCTCAATCCTCAATTATCAATCCTCAATCTTCAATCCTCAATACTCAACCTTCAATCCTCTATCCTCAGTCCTCAATCCTCAATCCTCAATCCTCAGTCCTCAGTCCCCAAACCTCAATCCTCAACCCTCAGACCTCATCCTCAATCCTCAATCCTCAATACTCAATCCTCAATCTTCAATCCTCAATACTCAACCTTCAATCCTCAATCCTCAGTCCTCAATCCTCAATTCTGAATCCTCAATACTCAACCTTCAACCCTCAATACTCAGTCCTCAATACTCAGCCATCAATCCTCAATCCTCAAGACTCAATAGAATATCCAGAATTCTCAGGATTCTATACTCAAACCTCAACCCTCAAACCTCAGCCATCATCCTCCATCCTCAATCCTCAATCCTCAATCCCCAATCCTCAACCCTCATTCCTCAATCCTCAATACCAAATGCTCAATCTTCAACCCTCAATCCTCAATCCTCAATTCTCAATCCTCAATCCTCAGTCCTCAGTCCTCAGTCCTCAATCCTCAGCCCTCAACCCTTAGCCCTCATCCTCAACCCTCAATCCTCAATTACCAATCCTTAATCTTCAATCCTCCATACTCAACCTTCAATCCTCGATCCTCAGTCCTCAATCCTCAATCCTCAATCCCCAGTCCTCAGACCCCAAACCTCAATCCTCAACCCTCAGACCTCATCTTCAATCCTCAATCCTCAATCCTCAATCCTCAATCTTCAATCCTCAATACTCAATCTTCAATCCTCAATCCTCAGGACTCAATCCTCAATTCTGAATCCTCAATACTCAACCTTCAACCCTCAATACTCAGACCTCAATACACAGCCATCAATCCTCAATTCTCAATGCTCAATAGAATATCCTGAATGCGCAGGATTCAATACTCAAACCTCTATCCTCAATCCTCAGTCCCCAATCCTCAGTCTTCAATCCTCAACCCTCAATCCTCAATCCTCAATCTTCAGCCTTAAATCTTCAATAATCAATACTCAACCTTCAATCCTCAATCCACAGTTCTCAATCCTCAATCCTCAATCCTAAATCCTCAATCCTCAGTCGTCAGTCCCCAAGCCTCAATCCTCAACCCTCAGACCTCATCCTCAATCCTCAATCCTCAATCCTCAATCCTCAATCTTCAATCCCCAATACTCAATCTTCAATCGTCAATCCTTAGTCCACAATCCTCAATTCTGAATCCTCAATACTCAATTTTCAATCCTCAATACTCAATATTCAATCCTCAAACCTCAATCTTCAATCTTCACTCCTCAATTCCCAATCCTCAATCCTTAATCCCCAATCCTCAAACCTCAACCTTCAATCCTCAATACTCAATCTTCAATCCTCAGTCCTCAATCCTGAATCCTCAATTCTCAATCCTCAACCCTCAATCCTCAGACCTCAAACATCAATACTCAACCCTCAGTCCTCGTCCTCAGTCCACAACCCTCAATATTCAATCCTCAATCTTCAATCATCAATATTCAATATTCAATCCTCAATCCTCAATCCTCAGTCCTCAATCCTCAGTCCTCAAACCTCAATCCTGAATCCTCAAACCTGAATCCTCAATCTTCAGCCCCCAGTCCTCAACAATCAGTTGTCAATCCTCAATCCTCAATGGAATAACCTCAATTCACAGTTTTCAATACTCAATACTCTATCTGCAATCTTCAAGTCTCTATCCACAGACATCAATTCTCGTTACTCAACCCTCAACACTCAGTCCCCAATCCTCAATCTTCAATCCTCGATCCTCAATCCTCAATCCTCAATAGTCAATCTTCAATCCTGAATATTCAATCTTCAATCCACAATCCTCAATCCTCAATCCTCAACCCTCATTCTTCAATCCTCAATACCCAATCCTCAATCTTCAATCCTCAATCCTCAATCCTCAATCCTCAATTCTCAATCCTCAATCCTCAGTCCTCAGTCCTCAATCCTCAGTCCTCAACCCTCAGCCCTCATCCTCAATCCTCAATACTCAATCCTCAATCCTCAATCTTCAAATCTCTATCCACAAACATCAATTCTCATCACTCAACCCACAACACTCATTCCTCAATGTTCAATCCTCAATCCTCAATTCTGAATCTTCATTCCTCAATACTGAACCTTCAATCCTCAATCCTCAATCCTCAATCCTCAATCCTCAATTCTCAATCTTCAATCCTCAGTCCCCAATCCTTAATCTTCAATCCTCAATCCCCAATCCTCAATCGTCAATCCTCAATCCTCAGACCTCAGTCCCCAAACCTCAATCCTCAACCCTCAGACCTCATCCTTAATCCTCAATCCTCAATCCTCAATCCTCAATCTTCAGTCCTCAATACTCAATCTTCAATCCTCAATCCTCAGTCCTCAATCCTCAATTCTGAATCCTCAATCCTCAATCTTCAAACCTCAATCCTCAGTCCTCAATACTCGACCATCAATCCTCAATTCTGAATACTCAATCCTTAATCAACAATCCTCAATCTTCAATACTCAATCCTCAATCGTCAATCCTCAATACTCAATACTCAACCATCAATCCTCAGTTCTCAATACTCAATGGAATATCCTGAATTCTCAGGATTCGATACTCAAACCTCAATCCTCAACCCTCAGCCCTCATCCTCCATCCTCGATCCTCAGCCCTCATCCTCAATCCTCAATACACAATCCTCAATCCACAATCTTCAATACTCAGTCCTCAATCCTCAATCCTCAATCCTCAATACTCAACCTTCAACCCTCAATCCTCAGTCCTCAATACTCAGCCATCAATCCTCAATTCTCAATACTCAGTAGAATATCCTGAATTCGCAGGATTCAATACTCAAACCTCAATCCTCAATCCTCAGTCCCCAGTCCTCAGTCTTCAATACTCAACCCTCAATCTTCAATCCTCAATCCTCAATGTTCAATCTTCAATACTCAATACTCAACCTTCAATCCTCAATCCTCAACCCTCAATCCTCAATCCTCAATCCTAAATCGTCAATCCTCAATCTTCAATACTCAATCCTCAATCCTCAATCCTCAATACTCAATACTCAACCATCAATCCTCAGTTCTCAGTACTCAATGTAATATCCTGAATTCTCAGGATTCGATACGCTAACCTCAATCCTCAACCCTCAGCCCTCATCCTCAATCCTCAACCATCAATCCTCAATCCTCAATATTCAATCCTCAATACTCAATCTTCAATCCACAATACTCAATCCTCAATCCTCAATCCTCAATCCTCAGTCATCAATCCTTAATCTTGAATACTCAATCGTCAATTGTCAGTCCTCAATCCTCAATCCTCAATCCTCGTTCCTCAAACCTCAATCCTCAACCCTCAGTCCTCATCCACAATTCTCAATTCTCAATCTTCAATACTCAATCCTCAATCCTCTATTCTCAGTCCTCAATACTCAACCATCAATACTGAATTCTCAATACACAATAGAATATCCTGAATTCGCAGGATTCAATTCTCAAACCTCAATCCTAAACCCACAGCCCTCATCCTGCATCCTCGATCCTCAGCCCTCACCCTCAACCCTCAATAATCAATCCTCAATCCTCAATCCTCAATCGTCAATCTTCAATCCTGAATATTCAATCCTCATTCTTCAATCCTCAATACCCAATCCTCAATCTTCAATCCTCAATCCGCAATCCTCAATTCTCAATCCTCAATCCTCAGCCCTCAGTCCTCAATCCCCAGTCCTCAACCCTCAGCCCTCATCCTCAACCCTCAATCCTCAATCCTCAGTCCTCAATCTTCAATCCACAGTACTCAACCTTCAATCCTCAATCCTCAGTCCTCACTCCTCAATCCTCAATCCTCAGTCGTCAGTACCCAAGCCTCAATCCTCAACCCTCAGACCTCATCCTCAATCCTCAATCCTCAATCCTCAATCCTCAATCTTCAATCGTCAATACTCAATCTTCAATCCTCAATCCTTAGTCCACAATCCTCAACTCTGAATCCTCAATACTCAATCTTCAATCCTCAATACTCGATCCTCAATCCTCAATCCTCAATCCTCAGACATCAATCCTCAATCTTCAATACTCAGTCGTCAATCGTCAGCCCTCAATCCTCAATCCTCAATCCTCAGACCTCAAACATCAATACTCAACCCTCGGTCCTCGTCCTCAATCCACAACCCTCGATACTCAATACTCAATCTTCAATCATCAATATTCAATATTCAATCCTCAATCCTCAATATTCAGTCCTCAATCCTCAATCTTCAATCCTCAATGCTCAATCTTCAATCCTCAGTCCTCAATTCTCAATCCTCAATTCTCAATCCTCAATCCTCAGTCCTCAAACCTCAATCCTGAATCCTCAATCTTCAATCCTCAATACTCAATCCTCAATACTCAATCTTCAATCCTCAGTCCTCAATACTCAATCCTCAATTCTCAATCCTCAATCCTCAATTCTCAATCCCCAATCCTCAACCCTCATTCTTCAATCCTCAATACCAAATTCTCAATCTTCAATCCTCAATCCTCAATCCTCAATTCTCAATCCTCAATCCTCAGTCCTCAGTCCTCAGTCCTCAATCCTCAGCCCTCAACCCTTAGCCCTCATCCTCAACCCTCAATTCTGAATCCTCAATACTCAACCTTCAACCCTCAATCCTCAGTCCTCAATACTCAGCCATCTATCCTCAATCCTCAATACTCAATAGAATATCCTAAATTCGCAGGATTCAATACTCAAACCTCTATCCTCAATCCTCAGTCCCCAATCCTCAGTCTTCTATCCTCAACCCTCAATCCTCAATCCTCAATCTTCAGCCTTAAATCTTCAATAATCAATACTCAACCTTCAATCCTCAATCCACAATTCTCAATCCTCAATCCTCAATCCTTAATCCTCAATCCTCAGTCGTCAGTCCCCAAGCCTCAATCCTCAATCCTCAGTCCTCAGTCCTCAATCCTGAATCCTCAATACTCAATCCTCAATCCTCAATCGTCAATCTTCAATCCTGAATATTCAATCCTCAATCCACAATCCTCAATCCTCAATCCTCAACCCTCATTCTTCAATCCTCAATACCCAATCCTCAATCTTCAATCCTCAATCCTCAATCCTCAATTCTCAATCCTCAATCCTCATTCCTCTGTCCTCAATCCTCAGACCTCAACCCTCAGCCCTCATACTCAATCCTCAATCCTCAATTATCAATCCTCAATCTTCAATCCTCAATACTCAACCTTCAATCCTCTATCCTCAGTCCTCAATCCTCAATCCTCAATCCTCAGTCCTCAGTCCCCAAACCTCAATCCTCAACCCTCAGACCTCATCCTCAATCCTCAATCCTCAATACTCAATCCTCAATCTTCAATCCTCAATACTCAACCTTCAATCCTCCATCCTGAGTCCTCAATCCTCAATTCTAAATCCTCAATACTCAACCTTCAACCCTCACTACTCAGTCCTCAATACTCAGCCATCAATCCTCAATCCTCAAGACTCAATAGAATATCCAGAATTCTCAGGATTCTATACTCAAACCTCAACCCTCAAACCTCAGCCATCATCCTCCATCCTCAATCCTGAATCCTCAATCCCCAATCCTCAACCCTCATTCCTCAATCCTCAATACCAAATGCTCAATCTTCAACCCTCAATCCTCAATCCTCAATTCTCAATCCTCAATCCTCAGTCCTCAGTCCTCAGTCCTCAATCCTCAGCCCTCAACCCTTAGCCCTCATCCTCAACCCTCAATCCTCAATTATCAATCCTTAATCTTCAATCCTCCATACTCAACCTTCAATCCTCGATCCTCAGTCCTCAATCCTCAATCCTCAATCCCCAGTCCTCAGTCCCCAAACCTCAATCCTCAACCCTCAGACCTCATCTTCAATCCTCAATCCTCAATCCTCAATCCTCAATCTTCAATCCTCAATACTCAATCTTCAATCCTCAATCCTCAGGACTCAATCCTCAATTCTGAATCCTCAATACTCAACCTTCAACCCTCAATCCTCAGACCTCAATACACAGCCATCAATCCTCAATTCTCAATGCTCAATAGAATATCCTGAATCCGCAGGATTCAATACTCAAACCTCTATCCTCAATCCTCAGTCCCCAATCCTCAGTCTTCAATCCTCAACCCTCAATCCTCAATCCTCAATCTTCAGCCTTAAATCTTCAATAATCAATACTCAACCTTCAATCCTCAATCCACAGTTCTCAATCCTCAATCCTCAATCCTAAATCCTCAATCCTCAGTCGTCAGTCCCCAAGCCTCAATCCTCAACCCTCAGACCTCATCTTCAATCCTCAATCCTCAATCCTCGATCCTCAATCCCCAATCCTCAATCTTCAATCTTCAATACTCAATCCTCAATCCTCAATCCTCAGTCATGAATACTCAATCTTCAATACTCAATCCTCAATCCTCTATTCTCAATCCTCAATCCCCAATCCTCAATCGTCAATCCTCAATCCCCAATCCTCAATCTTCAATCCTCAATCCTCAATCCTCAATCCTCCATCCTCAATCCTCCATCCTCAATATTCAATCCTCAATACTCATTCTTCAGTCCTCAATTCTCAATCCTCAATCCTCAATCCCCAATCCTCAATCCTCAATCTTCAATGCTCAATACTCGATCTTCAATCCTCAGTCCTCAATACTCAATCCTCAATTCTCAATCCTCAATCCTCAATCTTCAATCCTCAATCCTCAGTCCTCAATCCTCAATTCTGAATCCTCAATACTCAACCTTCAACCCTCAATCCTCAGTCCTCAATACTCAGCCATCAATCCTCAATTCTCAATCCTCAATCCTCAATCCTCAATCGTCAATCTTCAATCCCGAATATTCAATCCTCAATCCTCAATCCTCAATCCTCAACCCTCATTCTTCAATCCTCAATACCCAATCCTCAATCTTCAATCCTCAATCCTCAATCCTCAATTCTCAATCCTCAATCCTCAGTCCTCAGTCCTCAATCCTCAGTCCACAACCCTCAGCCCTCATCCTCAATCCTCAAACGTCAATCCTCAATCCTCAATCTTGAATCCTCAGTCCTCAATCCTCAATACTCAGTCCTCAATCCTCAATCGTCAGTCTTCAATCCTGAATATTCAATCCTCAATCCTCAATCCTCAATCCTCAATCTTCAATCCTCAATACTCAATCTTCAATCCTCAATCCTCTGTCCTCAATCCTCAATTCTGAATCCTCAATACTCAATCTTCAACGGTCTACCCTCAGTCCTCAATACTCAACCATCAATCCTCAATTCTCAATAGTCAATAGAATATCCAGAACTCTCAGGATTCAATACTCAAACCTCAATCCTCAACCATCAGCCCTCATCCTCCATCCTCAATGCACAATCCTCAATCCTCAATCTTCAATCCTCAATACTCAATACTCAGTCATGAATACTCAATCTTCAATACTCATTCCTCAATCCTCTCTACTCAATCCTCAATCCGCAGCCCTCAATCCTCAATACTCAGCCGTCAATCCTCAATCCCCAATCCTCAATCCTCAATCCTCAATCCTCAATCCTCAATCCTCAATCCTCAGTCATGAATACTCAATCTTCAATACTCAATCCTCAATCCTCTATCCTCAATCCTCAGTCCTCAATACTCAATCGTCAATCCTCAATCCCCAATCCTCAATCATCAATCTTCAATACTCAATCCTCAATCCTCAATCCTCAGTCATGAATACTCAATCTTCAATACTCAATCCTCAATCCTCTATCCTCAATCCTCAATCCCCAATACTCAATCCTCAATTCTCAATCCTCAATCCTCAATCTTCAATCCTCAATCCTAAGTCCTCAATCCTCAATTCTGAATCCTCAATACTCAACCTTCAACCCTCAATCCTCAGTCCTCAATACTCAGCCATCAATCCTCAATTCTCAATACTCAATAGAATATCCTGAATTCGCGGGATTCAATTCTCAAACCTCAATCCTCAATCCTCAGTCCCCAATCCTCAGTCTTCAATCCTCAACCCTCAATCCTCAATCCTCAATCCTCAATCCTAAATCATCAATCCTCAATCTTCAATACTCAATCCTCAATCCTCAATCCTCAATCCTCAATTCTCAATCCTCAATACTCAACCATCAATACTGAATTCTCAATACACAATAGAATATCCTGAATACGCAGGATTCAATACTCATACCTCAATCCTAAACCCTCAGCCCTCATCCTCCAACCTCGATCCTCAGCCCTCATCCTCAATCCTCAATACCCAATCCTCAATCCCCAATCTTCAATCCTCAATACTCAATATTCAATCCTCAATCCTCAGTCCTCAAACCTCAATTCTGAATCCTCAATTCTGAATTCTCAATCTCCAGCACTCAGTCCTCAACAATCAGTTGTCAATCCTCAATCCTCAATAGAATATCCCCAATTCACAGTTTTCAATACTCAATACTCAATCTGCAATCTTCAAATCTCTATCCACAAACATCAATTCTCATCACTCAAACCTCAACACTCAGTCCTCAATGTTCAATCCTCAATTCTCAATTCTCAATCTTCAATCCTCAATACTGAATCTTCAATCCTCAATCCTCAATCCTCAATCCTCAATCCTCAATCCTCAATCCTCAACCCTCAATCCTCAATCCTCAACCCTCAATCATCAATCCTCAATCTTCAACACTCAATCCTCAATCCTCAATTCTCAATCCTCAGTCCTCAGTCCTCAATCCTCAATCGTCAATCCTCAATCCCCAATCCTCAATCTTCAATCTTCAATCGTCAACACTCAATCCTCTATCCTCAGTCCTCATTCCTCAATCCTCAGACCTCAATCCTCAATCGTCAATCTTCAATCCTGAATATTCAATCCTCAATCCACAATCCTCAATCCTCAATCCTCAACCCTCATTCTTCAATCCTCAATGCCCAATCCTCAATCTTCAATCCTCAATCCTCAATCCTCAATTCTCAATCCTCAATACTCAATCCTCTGTCCTCAATCCTCAGACCTCAACCCTCAGCCCTCATCCTCAATCCTCAATCCTCAATTATCAATCCTCAATCTTCAATCCTCAATACTCAACCTTCAATCCTCAATCCTCAGTCCTCAATCCTCAATCCTCAATCCTCAGTCCTCAGTCCCCAAACCTCAATCCTCAACCCTCAGACCTCATCCTCAATCCTCAATCCTCAATACTCAATCCTCAATCCTCAATCTTCAATCCTCAATACTCAACCTTCAATCCTCAATCCTCAGTCCTCAATCCTCAATTCTGAATCCTCAATACTCAACCTTCAACCCTCAATCCTCAGTCCTCAATACTCAGCCATCAATCCTCAATCCTCAATACTCAATAGAATATCCTAAATTCGCAGGATTCAATACTCAAACCTCAATCCTCAACTCTCAGTCCCCAATCCTCAGTCTTCAATCCTCAACCCTCAATCCTGAATCCTCAATCCTCAGTCCTCAATCTTCAATCCTCAATACTCAATCCTCAATCCTCAATCCTCAATCCTCAGTCATCAATCCTCAATCTTCAATACTCAATCGTCAATCGTCAGTCTTCAATACTCAATCCTCAATCCTCGTTCCTCAAACCTCAATCCTCAACCCTCAGTCCTCATTCCTCAATCTTCAATCCTCAATACTCAATCTTCAATCGTCAATCCTTAGTCCACAGTCCTCAATTCTGAATCCTCAATACTCAATCTTCAATCCTCAATTCTCAATCCTCAATCCTCAATCCTCAATCCTCAATCGTCAATCTTCAATCCTAAAAACTCAATCTTCAATCCTCAGTCCTCAATCCTCAATCCTCAATCCTCAATCCTCAATCGTCAATCCTCAGTCCTGAATATTCAATCCTCAATCCTCAATCCTCAATCCTCAATCCTCAACCCTCATTATTCAATCCTCAATACCCAATCCTCTATCTTCAATCCTCAATCCTCAATCCTCAATTCTCAATCCTCAATTCTCGGTCCTCAGTCCTTAATACTCAACCATCAATCCTCAATTCTCAATACTCAATAGAATATCCAGAATTCTCAGGATTCTTTACCCAAACCTCAATCCTCAAACCTCAGCCCTCATCCTCCATCCTCAATCCTCAATCCTCAATCCACAATCCTCAATCCTCAACCCTCATTCTTCAATCCTCAATACCAAATGCTCAATCTTCAATCCTCAATCCTCAATCCTCAGTCGTCAGTCCCCAAGCCTCAATCCTCAATCCTCAGTCCTCAGTCCTCAATCCTCAATCCTCAATCCTCAATCCTCAATCCTCAATCCTCAATCGTCAATCTTCAATCCTGAATATTCAATCCTCAATCCACAATCCTCAATCCTCAATCCTCAACCCTCATTCTTCAATCCTCAATACCCAATCCTCAATCTTCAATCCTCAATCCTCAATCCTCAATTCTCAATCCTCAATCCTCATTCCTCTGTCCTCAATCCTCAGACCTCAACCCTCAGCCCGTCATCCTCAATCCTCAACCCTCAATTATCAATCCTCAATCTTCAATCCTCAATACTCAACCTTCAATCCTCAATCCTCAGTCCTCAATCCTCTATCCTCAATCCTCAGTCCTCAGTCCCCAAACCTCAATCCTCAACCCTCAGACGACATCCTCAATCCTCAATCCTCAATACTCAATCCACAATCTTCAATCCTCAATACTCAACCTTCAATCCTCAATCCTCAGTCCTCAATCCTCAATTCTGAATCCTCAATACTCAACCTTCAACCCTCAATCTTCAGTCCTCAATACTCAGCCATCAATCCTCAATCCTCAATACTCAATAGAATATCCAGAATACTCAGGATTCTATACTCAAACCTCAACCCTCAAACCTCAGCCATCATCCTCCATCCTCAATCCTCAATCCTCAATCCCCAATCCTCAACCCTCATTCTTCAATCCTCAATACCAAATGCTCAATCTTCAATCCTCAATCCTCAATCCTCAATTCTCAATCCTCAATCCTCAGTCCTCAGTCCTCAGTCCTCAATCCTCAGCCCTCAACCCTTAGCCCTCATCCTCAACCATCAATTCTGAATCCTCAATACTCAACCTTCAACCCTCAATCCTCAGTCCTCAATACTCAGCCATCTATCCTCAATCCTCAATACTCAATAGAATATCCTAAATTCGCAGGATTCAATACTCAAACCTCTATCCTCAATCCTCAGTCCCCAATCCTCAGTCTTCTATCCTCAGCCCTCAATCCTCAATCCTCAATCTTCAGCCTTAAATCTTCAATAATCAATACTCAACCTTCAATCCTCAATCCACAATTCTCAATCCTCAATCCTCAATCCTTAATCCTCAATCCTCAGTCGTCAGTCCCCAAGCCTCAATCCTCAATCCTCAGTCCTCAGTCCTCAATCCTCAATCCTCAATACTCAATCCTCAATCCTCAATCGTCAATCTTCAATCCTGAATATTCAATCCTCAATCCACAATCCTCAATCCTCAATCCTCAACCCTCATTCTACAATCCTCAATACCCAATCCTCAATCTTCAATCCTCAATCCTCAATCCTCAATTCTCAATCCTCAATCCTCATTCCTCTGTCCTGAATCCTCAGACCTCAACCCTCAGCCCTCATACTCAATCCTCAATCCTCAATTATCAATCCTCAATCTTCAATCCTCAATACTCAACCTTCAATCCTCTATCCTCAGTCCTCAATCCTCAATCCTCAATCCTCAGTCCTCAGTCCCCAAACCTCAATCCTCAACCCTCAGACCTCATCCTCAATCCTCAATCCTCAATACTCAATCCTCAATCTTCAATCCTCAATACTCAACCTTCAATCCTCAATCCTCAGTCCTCAATCCTCAATTCTGAATCCTCAATACTCAACCTTCAACCCTCAATACTCAGTCCTCAATACTCAGCCATCAATCCTCAATCCTCAAGACTCAATAGAATATCCAGAATTCTCAGGATTCTATACTCAAACCTCAACCCTCAAACCTCAGCCATCATCCTCCATCCTCAATCCTCAATCCTCAATCCGCAATCCTCAACCCTCATTCCTCAATCCTCAATACCAAATGCTCAATCTTCAACCCTCAATCCTCAATCCTCAATTCTCAATCCTCAATCCTCAGTCCTCAGTCCTCAGTCCTCAACCCTCAGCCCTCAACCCTTAGCCCTCATCCTCAACCCTCAATCCTCAATTATCAATCCTTAATCTTCAATCCTCCATACTCAACCTTCAATCCTCGATCCTCAGTCCTCAATCCTCAATCCTCAATCCCCAGTCCTCAGTCCCCAAACCTCAATCCTCAACCCTCAGACCTCATCTTCAATCCTCAATCCTCAATCCTCAATCCTCAATCTTCAATCCTCAATACTCAATCTTCAATCCTCAATCCTCAGGACTCAATCCTCAATTCTGAATCCTCAATACTCAACCTTCAACCCTCAATCCTCAGACCTCAATACACAGCCATCAATCCTCAATTCTCAATGCTCAATAGAATATCCTGAATGCGCAGGATTCAATACTCAAACCTCTATCCTCAATCCTCAGTCCCCAATCCTCAGTCTTCAATCCTCAACCCTCAATCCTCAATCCTCAATCTTCAGCCTTAAATCTTCAATAATCAATACTCAACCTTCAATCCTCAATCCTCAATCCTCAATCCTCGATCATCAATCCTCAATCTTCAGTACTCAATCCCCAATCCTCAATCCTCAATCCTCAATCCTCAATCCGCATCCTCCATCCTCAATCCTCAATCTTCAAACCTCAGTCTTCAATCCTCAATACTCAATGTTCAATCCACAATCCTCAACCCTCAATCCTCAATCCTCAATCCTCAATCCTCAATTCTCAACCCTCAATCCTCAGACCTCAAACATCGATACTCAGCCCTCAGTCCTCGTCCTCAATCCACAACCCTCAATCGTCAATCCTCAATCTTCAATCATCAATATTCAATCTTCAATCCTCAATCCTCAATCCTCAATCCTCAATCCTCAATCCTCAATCCTCAATCTTCAATCCTCAATACTCAATCTTCAATCCTCAATCCTCAGTCCTCAAACCTCAATTCTGAATCCTCAATACTGTACCCTCAATCTTCAGCCCTCAGTCCTCAACAATCCGTTGTCAATCCTCAATCCTCAATAGAATATCCCCAATTCACAGATTTCAATTCTCAATCTGCAATCTTCAATCCTCAATGCTCAATCTTCAATCCTCAATCCTGAGTCCTCAAATATCAATTCTGAATCCTCAATACTGAATCCTCAATCTGCAGCCCTCAGTCCTCAACAATCAGTTGTCAATCCACAATCCTCAATGGAATATCCTCAATTCACAGTTTTCAATACTCAATACTCAATCTGCAATCTTCAAATCTCTACCCACAAACATCAATTCTCATCACTCAACCCTCAGCACTCAGTCCTCAACGTTCAATCCTCAATCCTCAATCCTCAATATTCTATCCTCAATACTGAATCTTGAATAATCAATCCTCAAGCCTCAATTCTCAATTCTCAATCCTCAATCTTCAATCCTCAGTCCCAAATCCTCAAACTTCAATCCTCAATCCTCAATCCTCAATCCTCAATCCCCAATCTTCAATCCTCAATACTCAATCTTGAATTCTCAATCCTCAGTACTGAATCCTCAATCCTCAATCCTCAATCATCAATCCTCAATCTTCAATCCACAATCCTCAATCGTCAGTCCTCAATCCTCAATCCTCAATCCTCAATCATCAATCATCAATCCTCAATCTTGAATACTCAGTCCTCAATTCTCAATCCTCAATCCTCAATACTCAACCATCAATTCTCAATTCTCAATACTCAATAGAATATCCTGAATTCTCAGGATTCAATACTCAAACCTCAATCCTCAACCCGCAGCCCTCATCCTCCATCCTCAATCCTCAATCCTCATTCCTCAATCTTCAATCCTCAATACTCAACCTTCAATCCTCAATCCTCAATCCTCAATCCTCGATCATCAATCCTCAACCTTCAAAACTCAATCCCCAATCCTCAATCCTCAATCCTCAATCCTCAATCCGCAACCTCCATCCTCAATCCTCAATCTTCAAACCTCAACCTTCAATCATCAATACTCAATCTTCAATCCACAATCCTCAACCCTCAATCCTCAATCCTCAATCCCCAATCCTCAATCCTCAATCCTCAGTCCTCAATCCTCAATTCTCAGTCCTCAATCCTCAATCTTCAATCCTCAATCCTCAATCTTCAATCATCAATATTCAATCTTCAATCCTCAATACTCAATCCTCAATCTTTAATCCTCAATGTTCAATCCTCAATACCCAATCCTCAATCTTCAATCCTCAATCCCCAATCCTCAATCCTCAATCCTCAATCCTCAATCCTCAATCCTCAATCCTCAATTCTCAATCCTCAATCCTCAGACCTCAAACATCGATACTCAACCCTCTGTCCTCGTCCTCAATCCACAACCCTCAATAGTCAATCCTCAATCTTCAATCATCAATATTCAATCTTCAACCCTCAATCCTCAACCCTCAGTCCTCAATTCTCAGTCCTCAAACCTCAATCCTGAATCCTCAATCCTGAATCCTCCACCTGCCGCCCTGAGTCCTCAACAATCGGTTGTCAATCCTCAATCCTCAATAGAGTATCCTCAATACACAGTTTTCAATACTCAATACTCAATCTGCAATCTTCAAATCTCTTTACACAAACATCATTTCTTATCACTCAACTCTCAACACTCAGTCCTCAACGTTCAATCCTCAATCCTCAATCCTCAATATTCTATCCTCAATACTGAACCTTGAATAATCAATCCTCAAGCCTCAATTCTCAATCCTCAATCCTCAATCTTCAATCCTCAGTCCCAAATCCTCAAACTTCAATCCTCAATCCTCAACCCTCAATCCTCAATCCTCAATCCTCAATCTTCAATCCTCATTAATCAATCTTGAATCCTCAATCCTCAGTCCTCAATCCTCAATCCTCAATCCTCAATCATCAATCCTCAATCTTCAATCCACAATCCTCAATCCTCAATCCTCAATCCTCAATACTCAATCCTCAATCCTCAATCATCAATAATCAATCCTCAATCTTGAATACTCAGTCCTCAATCCTCAATCCTCAATCCTCAATACTCAACAATCAATCCTCAATTCTCAATACTCAATAGAATATCCTGAATTCTCAGGATTCAATACTCAAACCTCAATCCTCAACCCTCAGCCCTCATCCTCAATCCTCAATCCTCAATCCTCATTCCTCAATCTTCAATCCTCAATACTCAACCTTCAATCCTCAATCCTCAATCCTCAATCCTCGATCATCAATCCTCAATCTTCAGTACTCAATCCCCAATCCTCAATCCTCAATCCTCAATCCTCAATCCGCATCCTCCATCCTCAATCCTCAATCTTCAAACCTCAGTCTTCAATCCTCAATACTCAATGTTCAATCCACAATCCTCAACCCTCAATCCTCAATCCTCAATCCTCAATCCTCAATTCTCAATCCTCAATCCTCAGACCTCAAACATCGATACTCAGCACTCAGTCCTCGTCCTCAATCCACAACCCTCAATCGTCAATCCTCAATCTTCAATCATCAATATTCAATCTTCAATCCGCAATCCTCAATCCTCAATCCTCAATCCTCAATCATCAATCCTGAATCTTCAATACTCAATCCTCAATCCTCAATCCTCAAACCACATTCGTCAATCCTCATTCATCAATCCTGAATCTTCAATACTCAGTCCTCAATCCTCAATCATCAATCCTCAATACTCAGCCGTCAAACCTCAATTCTCAATACTCAATAGAATATACTGAATTCTCAGGATTCAATACTCAAACCTCAATCCTCAACCCTCAGACCTCATCCTCCATCCTCAATCCTCAATCCTCAATCCTCAATCTTCAATCCTCAATACTCAATCTTCAATCCTCAGTCCTCAATCCTCAATCCACAGTCATGAATACTCAATCTTCAATCCTCAATCCTCAATCCTCAATCCTCAACCCTCAGCCCTCATCCTCAATCCTCAATCCTCAATTCTCAATCCTCAATCCTCAGTCCCCAAACCTCAATTCTGAATCCTCAATACTGAATCCTCAATCTTCAGCCCTCAGTCCTCAACAATCAGTTGTCAATCCTCAATCCTTAATAGAATATTCTCAATTCACAGCTTTCAATACTCAATACTCAATTTGCAATCTTCAAATCTCTATACACAAACATCAATTCTCATCAGTCAGCCCTCAACACTCAGTCCTCAATGTTCAATCCTCAATCCTCAATTCTCAATCTACAATCTTCAATACTGAATCTTCAATCCTCAATCCTCA
The DNA here is from genome assembly GCF_051401765.1 of Calliopsis andreniformis. Lineage (NCBI taxonomy): Eukaryota > Metazoa > Arthropoda > Insecta > Hymenoptera > Andrenidae > Calliopsis > Calliopsis andreniformis. The sequence goes on along the minus strand of NW_027480491.1, from coordinate 1,700,123 downwards.
ATCCTCAGTTCTCAATCCTCAATCCAGAATCTTCAGTCCTCGATACTCAATATTCAATCCTCAATCCTCAATCCACAACCATCAGTCCTCAATCGTCAATCCTCAATCCCCAATCCTCAATCTTCAATCCTCAATACTCAATCTTCAATCCTCAATCCTCAGTACTCAATCCTCAATCCTCAATATAATATCCTGAGTTCACAGTTTTCAATCCTCAATCCTCAATCCTCAATACTCAACCATTAATCCTCAATTCTTCAATACTCAATAGAGTATCCTGAATTCTCAGGATTCGATACTCAAACCTCAAACCTCAACCCTCAGCCCTCATTCTCAATCCTCAATACTCAATCCTCAATCGTCAATATTCAATCCTCAATACTCAATCTTCTATCCTCAATACTCAATCCTCAATCCTCAATCCTCTATCCTCAGTCATCAATCCTCAATCTTCAATACTCAATCGTCAATCGTCAGTCCTCAATCCCCAATCCTCAATCCTCGTTCCTCAAACCGCAATCCTCAACCCTCAGTCCTCATCCTCAATTCTCAATCCTCAATCCTCAATCCTCAATTCTCAATCCTCAATCCTCAGTCCTCAGCCCTCAATCCTCAGTCCTCAACCGTCAGCCCTCATCCTCAATCCTCAAACGTCAATCCTCAATCCTCAATCTTCAATCCTCAATACTCAACCTTCAACCCTCAACCCTCAGTCCTCAATACTCAACCATCAATTCTCAATTCTCAATACTCAATAGAATATCCAGAATTCTCAGGATTCAATACTCAAACATCAATCCTCAACCATCAGCCCTCATCCTCCATCCTCAATCCTCAATCCTGAATCCTCAATCTTCAATCATCATTACTCAATCCTCAGTCATGAATACTCAATCTTCAATACTCATTCCTCAATCCTCTATACTCAATCCTCAATCCTCAGTCCTCAATCCTCAATACTCTGCCGTCAATCCTCAATCCCCAATCCTCAATCCTCGATCCTCAATCCTCAATCCTCAATCCTCAATCCTCAGTCATGAATACTCAATCTTCAATACTCAATCCCCAATCCTCTATCCTCAATCCTCAGTCCTCAATACTCAATCGTCAATCCTCAATCCCCAATCGTCAATCTTCAATCTTCAATACTCAATCCTCAATCCTCAATCCTCAGTCATGAATAGTCAATCTTCAATACTCAATCCTCAATCCTCTATCCTCAATCCTCAATCCTCAAACGTCAATCCTAAATCCCCAATCCGCAATCTTCAATCCTCAATCCTCAATCCTCAATCCTCCATCCTGAATCTTCAATCCTCAATGCTCAATCTTCACTCCTCAATTCTCAATCCTCAATCCTTAATCCCCAATCCTCAATCCTCAATCTTCAATCCTCAATACTCAATCTTCAATCCTCAGTCCTCAATACACAATCCTCAACTCTGTATCCTCAATCCTCAATCCTCAGACCTCACACATCAATAATCAACCCACTGTCCTCGTCCTCAATCCACAAACCTCAATACTCAATCCTCAACCTTCAATCATCAATATTCAATCTTCAATCCTGAATCCTCAATCCCCAGGCCTCAATCGTCAGTCCTCAAACCACAATGCTGAATCCTCAAACCTGAATCCTCAATCTTCAGCCCCCAGTCCTCTACAATCAGTTGTCAATCCTCAATCCTCAATAGAATATCCTCAATTCACAGTTTCCAATACTCAATACTCTATCTGCAATCTTCAAATCTCTATCCACAAACATCAACTCTCATCACTCAAACCTCAACACTCAGTCCCCAATCCTCAATCTTCAATCCTCAATCCTAAATCCTCAATCCTCAATCCTCAATCTTTATTCCTCAACGCTCAATCTTCAATCCTCAGCCCTCAATTTTCAATCCTCAACCCTCAGTCCTCGTCCTCAATTCTCAACTCTCAATCTTCAATACTCAATCCTCAATCCTCAATTCTCAATCCTCAATACTCAACCATCAATACTGAATTCTCAATACACACTAGAATGCCCTGAATTCGCAGGATTCAATACTCAAACCTCAATCCTAAACCCTCAGCCCTCATCCTCCATCCTCGACCCTGAGCCCTCATCCTCAAACCTCAATACTCAATCCTCAATCCTCAATCTTCAATCCTCAATACTCAATATTCAATCCTCAATCCTCAGACCTCAAACCTCAATTCTGAATCCTCAATACTGAATTCTCAATCTTCAGCCCTCAGTCCTCAACAATCAGTTGTCAATCCTCAATCCTCAATAGAATATCCCCAATTCACAGTTTTCAATACTGAATACTCAATCTGCAATCTTCAAATCTCTATCCACAAACATCAATTCTCATCACTCAACCCTCAACACTCAGTCCTCAATGTTCAATCCTCAATTCTCAATTCTCAACCTTCAATCCTCAATACTGAATCTTCAATCCTCAATCCTCAATCCTCAATCCTCAATCCTCAACCCTCAATACTCAATCCTCAATCATCAATCCTCAATCTTCAATACTCAATCCTCAATCCTCAATCCTCAATCCTCAATCCTCAATCCTCAGTCTTCAGTCCTCAATACTCAGTCTTCAATCCTCAATCCGCAATCCTCAATGCTTAATCCCCAATCCTCGATCCTCAATATTCAATCCTCAATACTCAATCTTCAATCCTCAATCCTCAATCCTCAATCCTCAATTCTCAATCCTCAGTCCTCAATCCTCAGACCTCAAACATCAATACTCAGCCCTCAGTCCTCGTCCTCAATCCACAACCCTCAATCCTCAATCCTCAACCTTCAATCATCAATATTCAATCTTCAATTCTCTATGCTCAATCCTCAATCCTCAATCCTCTATCCTCAATGTTCAATCCTCAATACCCAATCCTCAATCTTCAATCCTCAATCCCCAATCCTCAATCCTCAATCCTCAGTCCTCAATCCTCAATCCTCAGTCCTCAAACATCAATCCCCAGTCCTCAACCTTCAATCCTCAATGCTCAATCTTCAATCCTCAATTCTCAGTCCCCAATCGTGAATCTTCTATCCACAAACCTCAATCCTCAACCGTCAGTCCTCGTCCTCAATCCTCAACCCTCAATCCTCAATCCTCAATCTTCAATCATCAGTACTCAGTCCTCAATATTCAACACACAGCCCTCAACCATCAATCCTCAATACTCAACCATCAATCCTCAATTCTCATTACTCAATCCTCAATCTTCAATCCTCAATACTCAATCCTCAATCCTCAATCCTCAATCCTCAGTCCTCAGTCCTCAAACCTCAATCCTGAATCCTCAATCCTGAATCCTCAATCTTCAGCCCTCAGTCCTCAACAATCATTTGTCAATAATCAATCCTCAATAGAATATCCTCAATTCACAGTATTCAATACTCAATACTCAATCTGCAATATTCAAACCTCTATCCACAAACATCAATTCTCATCACTCAACCCTCAACACTCAGTCCTCAATGTTCAATACTCAATCCTCAACCCTCAACCCTCAATCCTCAATCCTCAATATTCAACACACAACCCTCAACCATCAATCCTCAATCCTCAATTCTCAATCGCCAATCCTCAATCCTCAGACCTCAAACATCAACACTCAACACTCAGTCCTCGTCCTCAATCCACAACCCTCAATCCTCAATCCTCAATCTTCAATCTTCAATATTCAATCTTCAATCCTCAATCCTCAGTCCTCAATCCTCAATCCTCAATCCACAATGTTCAATCCTCTATACACAATCCTCAATCATCAATCCTGAATCCTCAATCTTCAATCCTCTATCCTCAATCCTCAGTCCTCAAACATCAATTCTGAATCCTCAATCCTCAAACCCCAATCCTCAACCGTCAGTCCTCGTCATCAATCCTCAAACATCAATCCTCAACCCTCAGTCCTCAATCCTCAATCCTCAATCCTCAAACCTCAATCCTCAACCGTCAGTCCTCGACCTCAATCCTCAGCCCTCAATCGTCAATCCTCAATCTTCAATCATCAATACTCAATCATCAATCCTCAATCCTCAACTCTCAATCCTCAATCCTCAATCCTCAATATTCAACACACAACCCCCAACCTTCAATCCTCAACACTCAATCATCAATCCTCAATAGAATATCCTGAGTTCACAGTTTTCAATACTCAATCTGCAATCTTCAATCCTCAATACTCAACCTTCAATCCTCAATCCTCAGTCCTCAAACCTCAATTCTGTATCCTCAATACTGTATCCTCAATCTTCAGCCCTCAGTCCTCAACAATCCGTTGTCAATCCTCAATACTCAATAGAATATCCCCAATTCACAGATTTCAATTCTCAATCTGCAATCTTCAATCCTCAAAGCTCAATCTTCAATCCTCAATCCTCAGTCCTCAAATATCAATTCTGAATCCTCAATACTGAATCCTCAATCTTCAGCCCTCAGTCCTCAACAATCAGTTGTCAATCCACAATCCTCAAGGGAATATCCTCAATTCACAGTTTTCAATACTCAATACTCAATCTGTAATCTTCAAATCTCTACCCACAAACATCAATTCTCATCACTCAACCCTCAGCACTCAGTCCTCAACGTTCAATCCTCAATCCTCAATCCTCAATATTCTATCCTCAATACTGAATCTTGAATAATCAATCCTCAAGCCTCAATTCTCAATCCTCAATCCTCAATCTTCAATCCTCAGTCCCAAATCCTCAAACTTCAATCCTCAATCCTCAACCCTCAATCCTCAATACTCAATCTTCAATCCTCAGTCCTCAATCCTCAATCCACAGTCATGAATACTCAATCTTCAATCCTCAATCCTCAATCCTCAATACTCAACCCTCAGCCCTCATCCTCAATCCTCAATCCTCAATTCTCAATCCTCAATCCTCAGTCCCCAAACCTCAATTCTGAATCCTCAATACTGAATCCTCAATCTTCAGCCCTCAGTCCTCAACAATCAGTTGTCAATCCTCAATCCTTAATAGAATATTCTCAATTCACAGTTTTCAATACTCAATACTCAATCTGCAATCTTCAAATCTCTATCCACAAACATCAATTCTCATCAGTCAGCCCTCAACACTCAGTCCTCAATGTTCAATCCTCAATCCTCAATCCTCAATATTCTATCCTCAATACTGAATCTTGAATAATCAATCCTCAAGCCTCAATTCTCAATCCTCAATCCTCAATCTTCAATCCTCAGTCCCAAATCCTCAAACTTCAATCCTCAATCCTCAACCCTCAATCCTCAATCCCCAATCTTCAATCCTCAATACTCAATCTTGAATCCTCAATCCTCAGTCCTGAATCCTCAATCCTCAATCCTCAATCATCAATCCTCAATCTTCAATCCACAATCCTCAATCGTCAATCCTCAATCCTCAATCCTCAATCCTCAATCATCAATCATCAATCCTCAATCTTGAATACTCAGTCCTCAATCCTCAATCCTCAATCCTCAATACTCAGCCATCAATTTTCAATTCTCAATACTCAATAGAATATCCTGAATTCTCAGGATTCAATACTCAAACCTCAATCCTCAACCCTCAGCCCTCATCCTCCATCCTCAATCCTCAATCCTCAATCCTCAATCCTCGATCATCAATCCTCAATCTTCAATACTCAATCCCCAATCCTCAATCCTCAATCCTCAATCCTCAATCCGCATCCTCAATCCGCAATCCTCAATCTTCAAACCTCAATCTTCAATCCTCAATACTCAATCTTCAATCCACAATCCTCAACCCTCAATCCTCAATCCTCAATCCTCAATCCTCAATTCTCAATCCTCAATCCTCAGACCTCAGACATCGATACTCAGCCCTCAGTCCTCGTCCTCAATCCACAACCCTCAATCCTCAATACTCAATCTTTAATCATCTACATACAATCTTCAATCCTCAATCATCAATCCTCAGTCCTCAATCCTCTGTCGTCAAACCTCAATCCTGAATCCTCAATCCTGAATCCTCAATCTTCAGCCCTCAGTCCTCAACAATCAGTTGTCAATTCTCAATCCTCAAAAGAATATCCTCAACTCACAGTTTCAATACACAATCCCCGTTCTTCAATCTTCAAATCTCAATCCACAGACATCAATTCTCATCACTCAACCCTCAACACTCAGTCCTCAATATTCAATCCTCAATCGTCAATTCTCAATTTTCAATCCCCAATACTCAATCTGCAGTCCTCAATCCTCAGTCCTCAATCCTCAATCCTCAATCCTCATTCTTCAATCCTCAATACCCAGTCCTCAATCTGCAATCCTCAATCCTCAAGCCTCAATTCTCAATCCCCAAACGTCAATCCTCAGACCTCAAACATCAATACTCAGCCCTCAGCCCTCGTCCTCAATCCACAACCCTCAATCCTCAATCCTCAATCTTCAATCATTAATATGCAATCTTCAATCCTCAATCCTCAATCCTCAATCCTCAACCATCAATCCTCAATGTTCAATCCTCAATACCCAATCCTCAATCTTCAATCCTCAAACCTCAATCCTCAGTCCTCAATCCTCTGTCATCAATCCTCAATCTTCAATACTCAATCGTCAATCCTCAGTCCTCAATCCTCAAACCTCAATCATCCTCCCTCAAACTTCAATCCTCAACCCTCAGTCCTCATACTCAATTCTCAATTCTCAGTCCTCAATCCTCAACCCTCAATCTTGAATCCTCAATTAAAAAATCTCCAATCCTAGATCATCAATCCCCAATCCTCAATCCTTAATCCTCAATCTTCAATCCTCAATCCCCAGTCCCCAATCTTCAATCCTCAATGCTCAATCCTCAATCCTCAGTCCTCAGTCCTCAATCCTCAATCCTCAATCCTCAAACGTCAATCTTCAAACCTGAACACTCAACCTTCAGTCCTCAAGCCTCAATCCTCAATCCTCAATCCTCATTCTTCAATCCTCAATACCCAATCCTCAATATTCAATCCCCAATCCTCAATCCTTAATCCACAATCTTCAATGTTCAATCCCCAGTCCTCAATCTTCGATCCTCAATGCTCAACCTTCAATCCTCAATTCTCAGTCCTCAACCCTCAATCCTCAATCCTCAAACCTCAACCCTCAACCGTCAGTCCTCGTCCTCAATCCTCAACACTCAATCCTCAATCCTCAATCTTCAATCATCAATACTTAATCTTGAATCCTCAATTCTCAATCCTCAATCCTCAATCCTGAATATTCAACACACAACCCTCAACCATCAATCCTCAATTCACAATACTCAATAGAATATTCTGAATTCTCATGGTTCTATACTCAATCCAAAATATTCAATAATCAAATCTCAATCCTCAAAGATCAATTCTCAACACTCAATCCTCAACACGCAGTCCTCTCTCTTCAATCCTCCATTCTCAACCCTCAATCCTCAAGCGTCAATCCTCAATCCTCAATCCTCAACCCTCAATCCTCAGTCCTCAAATCTCAATCCCGAATCCTCATTCCTGAATCCTCAATCCTCAGACATCAGTCCTCAAAAATCAATTGTCAATCCACAATCCTCAATAGAATATCCTCAATTCACAGTTTTCAATACCCAATCCCCGTTCTTCAATCTTCAAATCTCAATCCACAAACATCAATTCTCATCACTCAACCCTCAACACTCAGTCCTCAATGTTCAATCGTCAATCCTCAATCCTCAATCTTCAATACTCAATACACAATCTTCAATCCTCAATCCTCAATTCTCAATCCTCAATACTCAATCCTCAATCGCCAATCCTAAATCCCCAATCCTCAATCTTCAATCCTCAATCCTCAATCCTCAATCCCCAATCCTCAATCCTCAATCCTCAATCCTCAATATTCAATCCTCAATACTCAATCTTCAATCCTCAATCTTCAGTCCTCAAACCTCAATTCTGAATCCTCAATACTCAACCTTCAACCCTCAATCCTCAGCCCTCAATACTCAACCATCAATCCTCAACTCTCAATACTCAATAGAATATCCTGAATTCTCAGGATTCAAAACTCAAACCTCGATCCTCAAGCCTCAGCCCTCATCCTCCATCCTCAATCCTCAATCCACAATACTCAATCTTCAATCCTCAATCCTCAATCCCCAATCCTCAATTCTCTATCCTCAATCCTCAGTCCCAAATCATCAATCTTCAATCCTCAATCCTCAATCCTCAATCCTCAGTCCTCAATCCTCAATCCACAGTCCTCAAACCTCAATCTTGAATCATCAATCCTGAATCCTCAATCTTCAATCCTCAATCCCCAATCGTCAATCTTCAATCCTCAATGCTCAATCCTCAATCCTCAAGCCTCAGTCCTCAATCCTCACTCCTCAATCCTCAAAGCTCAATCCTCATCCTTCAATTCTCAATACCCAATCCTCAAACGTCAATCCTCAATCCTCAATCCTCAATTCTCAATCCTCAATCCTCAATCCTCAGACCTCAAACATCAATACTCAACCCTCAGTCCACATCCTCAATCCACAACACTCAATCCTCAATCCTCAATCTTCAATCCTCAATACTCAATCTTCAATCCTCAGTCCTCAATCCTCAATCCTCAATTCTCAATCCTCAATCCTCAATCCTCAGACCTCAAACATCAATACTAAACCCTCAGTCCTCGTCCTCAACCCACAAACCTCAATACTCAATCCTCAATCTTCAATCATCAATATTCAATATTCAATCCTCAATCCTCAATCCTCAGTCCTCAATCCTCAGTCCTCAAACCTCAATCCTGAATCCTCAAACCTGAATCCTCAATCTTCAGGCCCTAGTCCTCAACAATCAGTTGTCAATCCTCAATCCTCAATAGAATAACCTCAATTCACAGTTTTCAATACTCAATACTCTATCTGCAATCTTCAAATCTCTATCCACAAACATCAATTCTCGTCACTCAACCCTGAACACTCAGTCCCCAATCCTCAATCTTCAATCCACAATCCTCAATTCTCTATCGTCAACCCTCATCTTTCAATCCTCAATGCCCAATCCTCAATCTTCAATCCTCAATCCTCAATCCTCAATTCTCAATCCTCAATCCTCAATCCTCAATCCTCAATACTCAATCCTCAATCATCAATCCTCAATCTTCAATACTCAATCCTCAATCCTCAATTCTCAATCCTCAATACTCAACCATGAATGCTCAATTCTCGATACTCAATTGAATATCCTGAATTCGCAGGATTCAATACTCAAACATCAATCCTCATCCCTCAGCCCTCATCCTCCATCCTCGATCCTCAATCCTCAATCCTCAATCTTCAATCCCCAATACTCGATCTTCAACCTTCAATCCTGTATACTCAATCTTCAACCCTCAATCCCCAATACTCAATCTTCAATCCTCAATGCTCAATCCAAAATCCCCAATCCTCAGTCCTCAATCCTCAATCCTCAATCCTCAAACCTCGATCCTCAACCGTCAGTCCTCGTCCTCAACCCTCAACCCTCAAAACTCAATCATCAATACTCAATCTTCAACCCTCAATCCTCAATCCTCAATGCTCAATCGTCAATCCTCAATATTCAACACACAACCCTCAACCATCAATCCTCAATACTCAACCATCAATCCTCAATTCTCAATACTCAATAGAACATCCTGAAATCTCATGGTTCAATACTCAATCCACAATATACAATAATCAAACCTCAATACTCAAGCATAAATTCTCAACACTCAATCCTCAACACTCAGTCCTCTCTCTTGAATCCTCCATCCTTAATCCTCAATCATCAATCCTCAATACTCAATCTTCAATCCGCATTCCTCAATCCTCAATCCTCAATCCTCAATCCTAAGTCATCAATCCACAATCTTCAATACTCAATCCTCAATCCTCAATCCTCAGTCCTCAATCCTCAATACTCAACCATCAACCCTCAATTCTCAATACTCAATAGAATATCCTGAATTCCCAGGATTCAAATCTCAAACCTCAATCCTTAACCCTCAGCCCTCATTCTCAATCCTCAATCAGCAATCCTCATTCCTCAATATTCAATCCTCAATACTCAATCTTCAATCCACAATCCTCAATCCTCAATCCTCAGTCCTCTGTCATCAATCCTCAATCTTCAATACTCAATCGTCAATCCTCAGTCCTCAATCCTCAATCCTCAATCCTCAAACGTCAATCTTCAAACCTGAATACTCAATCTTCAATCCTCAATCCTCAATCCTCAATCCTCAACAGAATATCCTCAATTCACAGTTTTCAATACTCAATACTCAATCTGCAATCTTCAAATCTCTATCGACAAACATCAATTCTCGTCACTCAGCCCTCAACACTCAGTCCTCAGTGTTCAATCCTCAAACCTCAATTCTCAATCTTCAATCCTCAATACTGAATCTTCAATCCTCAATCCTCAATCGTCAATCCTCAATCCTCAATCCTAAATCATCAATCCTCAATCTTCAATACCCAATCGTCAATCCTCAATCCTCAATCCTCAATACTCAATCATCAATACTCAATTCTCATTACTCATTAGAATATCCTGAATTCTCAGGATTCAATACACAAACCTCAATCCTCAACCCTCAGACCTCATTCTCAATCCTCAAACCTCAATCCTCAATCCTCAATATTCAATCCTCAATACTCAATCTTCAATCCTCAATCCTCAATCCTCAATCCTCAATCCTCAATCCTCAGTCATCAATCCTCAATCTTCAATACCCAATCGTCAATCCTCAATCCTCAATCCTCAATACTCAATCATCAATACTCAATTCTCATTACTCATTAGAATATCCTGAATTCTCAGGATTCAATACTCAAACCTCAATCCTCAACCCTCAGCCCTCATTCTCAATCCTCAATCCTCTATCCTCAATCCTCAATATTCAATCCTAAACACTCAATCTTCAATCCTCAATCCCCAATCCTCAATCCTCAATCCTCTTTCATCAATCCCCAATTTTCAATACTCAATCGTCAATCCTCAGTCCTCAATCCTCAATCCTCAATCCTCGTCCCTCAAACTTCAATCCTCAACCCTCAGTCCTCATACTCAATTCTCAATTCTCAGTCCTCAATCCTCAACCCTCAACCTTGAATCCTCAATAAAAAATCTCCAATCCTAGACCATCAATCCCCAATCCTCAATCCTTAACACTCAATCTTCAATCCTCAATTGCCAGTCCTCATTCTTCAATCCTCAATACTCAGTCCTCAATCCTCAAGCCTCAATCCTCAATCCACAATCCTCATCCTTCAATCCTCAATCCTCAATCCCCAATCCTCAATCCTCTATCCTCAATCCTCAGTCCCAAATCCTCAATCTTCAATCCTCAATCCTCAATCCTCAATCCTCAGTACTCAATCCTCAATCCTCAGTCCTCAAACCTCAATCTTGAATCCTCAATCCTGAATCCTCAATCTTCAGCCCTGAGTCCTCAACAATCTGTTGTCAATCCTCAATCCTCAATATAATATCCTGAATTCACAGTTTTCAATACTCAATACTCAATCTGCAATCTTCAAATCTCTATCCACAAACATCAAATCTCATCACTCAACCCTCAACACTCAGTCGCCAATCCTCAATCTTCAATCCTCAATCCTCAATCCTCAATCCTAAGCCCTCAGCCCCCATCCTCAATCCTCAATCCTCAGTCCTCAATCCTCAATCCTCAATCCTCGTTCCTCAAACTTCAATCCTCAACCCTCAGTCCTCATCCTCAATTCTCAATTCTCAATCCTCAATCCTCAATCCTCAATCTTGAATCCTCAATAGAAAATCTCCAATCCTAGATCCTCTAACCCCAATCCTCAATCCTTAATCCTCAATCTTCAATCCTCAATATTCAATCCCCAATCCTCAATCCTTAATCCACAATCTTCAATCCTCAATCCCCAGTCCTCAATCTACGATCCTCAATGCTGAACCTTCAATCCTCAATTCTCAGTCCTCAACCCTCAATCCTCAATCCTCAAACCTCAATCCTCAACCGTCAGTCCTCGTCCTCAATCCTCAACACTCGATCCTCAATCCTCGATCTTCAATCATCAATACATAATCTTGAATCCTCAATTCTCAATCCTCAACCCTCAATCCTCCATATTCAACACACATCCCTCAACCACCAATCCTGAATTCTCAATACTCAATAGAATATTCTGAACTCTCATGGTTCTATACTCAATCCAAAATATTCAATAATCAAATCTCAATCCTCAAAGATCAATTCTCAACACTCAATCCTCAACACGCAGTCCTCTCTCTTCAATCCTCCATTCTCAACCCTCAATCCTCAAGCGTCAATCCTCAATCCTCAATCCTCAATCCTCAACCCTCAATCCTCAGTCCTCAAGCCTCAATCCCGAATCCTCATTCCTGAATCCTCAATCCTCAGACCTCAGTCCTCAAAAATCAATTGTCAATCCACAATCCTCAATAGAATATCCTCAATTCACAGTTTTCAATACCCAATCCCCGTTCTTCAATCTTCATATCTCAATCCACAAACAACAATTCTCATCACTCAACCCTCAACACTCAGTCCTCAATGTTCAATCGTCAATCGTCAATCCTCAATCTTCAATACTCAATACTCAATCTTCAATCCTCAATCCTCAATTCTCAATCCTCAATACTCAATCCTCAATGGCCAATCCTAAATCCCCAATCCTCAATCTTCAATCCTCAATCCTCAATCCTCAATCCCCAATCCTCAATCCTCAATCCTCAATCCTCAATATTCAATCCTCAATACTCAATCTTCAATGCTCAATCTTCAGTCCTCAAACATCAACTCTGAATCCTCAATACTCAACCTTCAACCCTCAATCCTCAGCCCTCAATACTGAACCATCAATCCTCAACTCTCAATACTCAATAGAATTTGTCTGAATTCTCAGGATTCAATACTCAAACCTCAATCCTCAACCCTCAGCCCTCATTCTCAATCCTCAATCCTCCATCCTCAATCCTCAATATTCAATCCTAAATACTCAATCTTCAATCCTCAATCCTCAATCATCAATCCTCAATCCTCTGTCATCAATCCTCAATCTTCGATACTCAATCGTCAATCCTCAGTCCTCAACCCTCAATCCTCAATCCTCGCCCCCTCAAACTTCAATCCTCAACCCTCAGCCCTCATCCTCCATCCTCAATCCTCAATCCTCAATCCTCAATCCTCAATCGTCAATCCTCAATCCTGAATACTCAATCTTCAACCCTCAATCCTCAGTACTCAATCCTCAACGCTCATTCTTCAATCCTCAATACCCAATCCTCAATCTTCAATCCTCAATCTTCAATCCTCAATTCTCAATCCTCAATCCTCCGACCTCAGTCCTCAATCCTCAACCCTCAATCCACAATCCTCAATCTTCAATCCCCAATACTCAATCTTCAATCAACAATCCTCAATCCTCAATCCTCAATGCTCAATCCTCAATCCTCAATCCTCAATACTCAGTCATCAATCCTCAATCTTCAATACTCAATCGTCAATCCTCAGACCTCAATCCTCAACTCTCAATCCTCGTCCCTCAAACCTCAATCCTCAACCCTCAGTCCTCATCCTCAATTCTCAATTCTCAATACTCAATCCTCAATCCTCAATCTTGAATCCTCAATAATGAATCTCCAATCCCAGATCCTCTAACCCCAATGCTCAATCCTTAATCCTCAATCTTCAACCCTCAATCCCCAATCCTCAATCTTCAAACCTCAATGCTCAATCCTCAATCCTCAAGCCTCAGTCCTCAATCCTCACTCCTCAACCCTCAAAGCTCAATCCTCATCCTTCAATTCTCAATACCCAATCCTCAAACCTCAATCCTCAATCCTCAATCCTCAATTCTCAATCCCCAATACTCAATCCTCAATCGTCAGTCTTCAATCCTCAATACTCAATCTTCAGTCCTCAATCCTCAATCCTCAATCCTCAATACTCACCCTTCAATCCTCAATCCTCCATCCTCAATCCCCAATCCTCAATCATCAATCCTCAATACTCAATCTTCAATCCTCAATCCTCAATCCTCAATCCTCAATCCTCAATCCTCAATCCTCATTCCTCAAACCTCAATCCTCAACCCTCAGTCCTCATCCTCAATTCTCAATTCTCAACACTCAATCCTCAATACTCAATCTTCAAACCTCAATAATCAATGTCCAATCCTAGATCCTCAATCCCCAATCCTCAATCCTTAATCCTCAATCTTCAATCCTCAATCCCCAGTCCACAATCTTCGATCCTCAATGCTCAACCTTCAATCCTCAATTCTCAGTCCTCAACCCTCAATCCTCAATCCTCAAACCTCAATCCTCTACCGTCAGTCCTCGTCCTCAATCCTCAACCCTCAATCCTCAATCCTCAATCTTCAATCATCAATATTCAATCTTCAATCCTCAATCCTCAATCCTCAATCCTCAATCGTCAATGTTCAATCCTCAATACCCAATCCTCAATCTTCAATCCTCAATCCTCAATCCTCAACCCTCAATCCTCAACCCTCAGTCCTCAAACGTCAATCCTGAATCCTCAGTCCTGAATCCTCAATCTTCAGCCCTCAGTCTTCAACAATCAGTTGTCAATCCTCAATCCTCAATATAATATCCTCAATTCACAGCTTTCAATACTTAATACTCAATCTGCAATCTTCAAAACTCTATCCACAAACATCAATTCTCACCACTCAAGCCCCAACACTCAGTCCCAAATCCTCAATCTTCAATCCTCAATCCTCAATCATCAATCCTCAACCCTCAGCCCCCATCCTCAATCCTCAATCCTCAATCCTCATTCTTCAATCCTCAATACCCAATCCTCAATCTTCAATCCCCAATCCTCAATCCTTAATCCACAGTCTTCAATCCTCAATCCCCAGTCCTCAATTTCGATCCTCAATGCTCAACCTTCAATCCTCAATTCTCAGTCCTCAACCCTCAATCCTCAATCCTCAAACCTCAATCCTCAACCGTCAGTCCTCGTCCTCAATCCTCAACACTCAATCCTCAATCCTCAATCTTCAATCATCAATACTTAATCTTGAATCCTCAATTCTCAATCCTCAATCCTCAATCCTCAATATTCAACACACAACACTCAACCATCAATCCTCAATTCTCAATACTCAATAGAATATTCTGAATTCTCATGGTTCTATACTCAATCCAAAATATTCAATAATCAAATCTCAATCCTCAAAGATCAATTCTCAACACTCAATCCTCAACACGCAGTCCTCTCTCTTCAATCCTCCATTCTCAACTCTCAATCCCCAAGCGTCAATCCTCAATCCTCAATCCTCAACCCTCAATCCTTAGTCCTCAAACCTCAATCCCGAATCCTCATTCCTGAATCCTCAATCCTCAGACCTCAGTCCTCAAAAATCAATTGTCAATCCGCAATCCTCAATAGAATTTCCTCAATTCACAGTTTTGAATAACCAATCCCCGTTCTTCAATCTTCAAATCTCAATCCACAAACATCAATTCTCATCACTCATCCCTCAACACTCAGTCCTCAATGTTCAATCGTCAATCCTCAATCCTCAATCTTCAATACTCAATACTCAATCTTCAATCCTCAATCCTCAATTCTCAATCCTCAATACTCAATCCTCAATCGCCAATCCTAAATCCCCAATCCTCAATCTTCAATCCTCAATCCTCAATACTCAATCCTCAATAATCAATGTTCAATCCGCAATACACAATCCTCAAACTTCAATCCTCGATCCTCAATCCTCAATCCTCTGTCCTCAATCCTCAATCCTCAGTCCTCAAACCTCAATCTTGAATCCTCAATCCTGAATCCTCAATCCTCAATCCTCTATCCTCAATCCTCAATATTCATTTCTAAATACTCAATCTTCAATCCCCAATCCTCAATCCTCAATCATCAATCCTCTGTCATGAATCCTCATCCTTCAATTCTCAATACACAATCCTCAAACGTCAATCCTCAATCCTCAATCCTCAATTCTCAATCCTCAATCTTCAATCCTCAGACCTCAAACATCAATACTCAACCCTCAGTCCTCCTCCTCAATCCACAACCCTCAATCCTCAATCCTCAATCTTCAATCATCTACATACAATCTTCAATCCTCAATCATCAATCCTCAGTCCTCAATCCTCAGTCCTCAAACCTCAATCCTGAATCCTCAATCCAGAATCCTCAATCTTCAGCCCTCAGTCCTCAACAATCAGTTGTCAATCCTCAGTCCTCAATATAATATCCTCAATTCACAGTTATCAATACTCAATACTCAATCTGCAATCTTCAAATCTCTATCCACAAACATCAATTCTCACCACTCAGCCCTCAACACTCAGTCCCAAATCCTCAAACTTCAATCCTCAATCCTCAATCCTCGATCATCAATCCTCAACCCTCAGCCCCCATCCTCAATCCTCAATCCTCAATCTTCAATCCTCAGTCTTCAATCCTCAATCCTCAATACTAAATCCTCAATCCTCAATCCTCAATCCTCAATCATCAATCCCCAATACTGAATCTTCAATCCTCATTCCTCAATCCTCAATCCTCATTCCTCAATCCTAAATCATCAATCCACAATCTTCAATACTCAATCCACAATCCTCAATCCTCAATCCTCAATCCTCAATACTCAACCATCAACCCTCAATTCTCAATACTCAATAGAATATCCTGAATTCTCAGGATTCAATACTCAATCCTCATACCTCAACCCTCAGCCCTCATTCTCAATCCTCAATCCTCTATCCTCAATCCTCAATATTCAATCCTAAATACTCAATCTTCAATTCTCAATCCTCAATCCTCAATCCTCAATCATCAATCCCCAATACTGAATCTTCAATCCTCATTCCTCAATCCTCAATCCTCATTCCTCAATCCTAAATCATCAATCCACAATCTTCAATACTCAATCCACAATCCTCAATCCTCAATCCTCAATCCTCAATACTCAACCATCAACCCTCAATTCTCAATACTCAATAGAATATCCTGAATTCTCAGGATTCAATACTCAATCCTCATACCTCAACCCTCAGCCCTCATTCTCAATCCTCAATCCTCTATCCTCAATCCTCAATATTCAATCCTAAATACTCAATCTTCAATTCTCAATCCTCAATCCTCAATCCTCAATCATCAATCCTCTGTCATCAATCCTCAATCTTCAATACTCAATCGTCAATCCTCAGTCCTCAACCCTCAATCCTCAATCCTCGTCCCTCAAACTTCAATCCTCAACCCTCAGTCCTCATACTCAATTCTCAATTCTCAGTCCTCAATCCTCAACCCTCAATTTTGAATCCTCAACAAAAAATCTCCAATCCTAGATCATCAATACCCAATCCTCAATCCTTAATCCTCAATCTTCAATCCCCAATCCCCAGTCCTCAATCTTCAATCCTCAATCATCAATACTCAACCATCAACCCTCAATTCTCAATACTCAATAGAATATCCTGAATTCTCGGGATTCAATACTCAAACTTCAATCCTCAACCCTCAGCCCTCATTCTCAATCCTCAATCCTCAATCCTCAATCCTCAATATTCAATCCTCAATACTCAATCTTCAATCCTCAATCCTCAATCCTCAATCCTCAATCCCTAATCCTCAATCCTCAAGCCTCAACCCTCAGTCATCAATACTCAATCTTCAATACTGAATCCTCAATCCTCAATCCTCAATCCTCAATCCTCAATCCTCAATCCACAATCTTCAATCCTCAATCCCCAGTCCTCAATCTTCGATCCTCAATGCTCAACCCTCAATCCTCAATTCTCAGTCCTCAACCCTGAATCCTCAATCCCCAAACCTCAATCCTCAACCGTCAGTCCTCGTCCTCAATCCTCAACACTCAATCCTCAATCCTCAATCTTCCATCATCAATACTTAATCTTGAATCCTCAATTCTCAATCCTCAATCCTCAATCCTCAATATTCAACACACAACCCTCAACCATCAGTCCTCAATTCTCAATACTCAATAGAATATTCTGAATACTCATGGTTCTATACTCAATCCAAAATATTCAATAATCAAACCTCAATCCTCAAAGATGAATTCTCAACACTCAATCCTCAACACGCAGTCCTCTCTCTTCAATCCTCCATTCTCAACTCTCAATCCCCAAGCGTCAATCCTCAATCCTCAATCCTCAACCCTCAATCCTCAGTCCTCAAACCTCAATCCCGAATCCTCATTCCTGAATCCTCAATCCTCAGACCTCAGTCCTCAAAAATCAATTGTCAATCCACAATCCTCAATAGAATTTCCTCAATTCACAGTTTTGAATACCCAATCCCCGTTCTTCAATCCTCAAATCTCAATCCACAAACATCAATTCTCATCACTCAACCCTCAACACTCAGTCCTCAATGTTCAATCGTCAATCCTCAATCCTCAATCTTCAATACTCAATACTCAATCTTCAATCCTCAATCCCCAATTCTCAATCCTCAATACTCAATCCTCAATGGCCAATCCTAAATCCCCAATCCTCAATCTTCAATCCTCAATCCTCAATCCTCAATCGCCAATCCTCAATCCTCAATCCTCAATCCTCAATCCTCAATCCTCAATATTCAATCCTCAATCCTCAGCCCTCAATACTGAACCATCAATCCTCAACTCTCAATACTCAATAGAATTTGTCTGAATTCTCAGGATTCAATACTCAAACCTCAATCCTCAACCCTCAGCCCTCATTCTCAATCCTCAATCCTCCATCCTCAATCCTCAATATTCAATCCTAAATACTCAATCTTCAATCCTCAATCATCAATCATCAATCCTCAATCCTCTGTCATCAATCCTCAATCTTCGATACTCAATCGTCAATCCTTAGTCCTCAACCCTCAATCCTCAATCCTCAATCGTCAATGTTCAATCCTCAATACCCAATCCTCAATCTTCAATCCTCAATCCTCAATCCTCAACCCTCAATCCTCAACCCTCAGTCCTCAAACGTCAATCCTGAATCCTCAGTCCTGAATCCTCAATCTTCAGCCCTCAGTCTTCAACAATCAGTTGTCAATCCTCAATCCTCAATATAATATCCTCAATTCACAGCTTTCAATACTTAATACTCAATCTGCAATCTTCAAAACTCTATCCACAAACATCAATTCTCACCACTCAAGCCCCAACACTCAGTCCCAAATCCTCAATCTTCAATCCTCAATCCTCAATCATCAATCCTCAACCCTCAGCCCCCATCCTCAATCCTCAATCCTCAATCCTCATTCTTCAATCCTCAATACCCAATCCTCAATCTTCAATCCCCAATCCTCAATCCTTAATCCACAGTCTTCAATCCTCAATCCCCAGTCCTCAATTTCGATCCTCAATGCTCAACCTTCAATCCTCAATTCTCAGTCCTCAACCCTCAATCCTCAATCCTCAAACCTCAATCCTCAACCGTCAGTCCTCGTCCTCAATCCTCAACACTCAATCCTCAATCCTCAATCTTCAATCATCAATACTTAATCTTGAATCCTCAATTCTCAATCCTCAATCCTCAATCCTCAATATTCAACACACAACACTCAACCATCAATCCTCAATTCTCAATACTCAATAGAATATTCTGAATTCTCATGGTTCTATACTCAATCCAAAATATTCAATAATCAAATCTCAATCCTCAAAGATCAATTCTCAACACTCAATCCTCAACACGCAGTCCTCTCTCTTCAATCCTCCATTCTCAACTCTCAATCCCCAAGCGTCAATCCTCAATCCTCAATCCTCAACCCTCAATCCTTAGTCCTCAAACCTCAATCCCGAATCCTCATTCCTGAATCCTCAATCCTCAGACCTCAGTCCTCAAAAATCAATTGTCAATCCGCAATCCTCAATAGAATTTCCTCAATTCACAGTTTTGAATAACCAATCCCCGTTCTTCAATCTTCAAATCTCAATCCACAAACATCAATTCTCATCACTCATCCCTCAACACTCAGTCCTCAATGTTCAATCGTCAATCCTCAATCCTCAATCTTCAATACTCAATACTCAATCTTCAATCCTCAATCCTCAATTCTCAATCCTCAATACTCAATCCTCAATCGCCAATCCTAAATCCCCAATCCTCAATCTTCAATCCTCAATCCTCAATACTCAATCCTCAATAATCAATGTTCAATCCGCAATACACAATCCTCAAACTTCAATCCTCGATCCTCAATCCTCAATCCTCTGTCCTCAATCCTCAATCCTCAGTCCTCAAACCTCAATCTTGAATCCTCAATCCTGAATCCTCAATCCTCAATCCTCTATCCTCAATCCTCAATATTCATTTCTAAATACTCAATCTTCAATCCCCAATCCTCAATCCTCAATCATCAATCCTCTGTCATGAATCCTCATCCTTCAATTCTCAATACACAATCCTCAAACGTCAATCCTCAATCCTCAATCCTCAATTCTCAATCCTCAATCTTCAATCCTCAGACCTCAAACATCAATACTCAACCCTCAGTCCTCCTCCTCAATCCACAACCCTCAATCCTCAATCCTCAATCTTCAATCATCTACATACAATCTTCAATCCTCAATCATCAATCCTCAGTCCTCAATCCTCAGTCCTCAAACCTCAATCCTGAATCCTCAATCCAGAATCCTCAATCTTCAGCCCTCAGTCCTCAACAATCAGTTGTCAATCCTCAGTCCTCAATATAATATCCTCAATTCACAGTTATCAATACTCAATACTCAATCTGCAATCTTCAAATCTCTATCCACAAACATCAATTCTCACCACTCAGCCCTCAACACTCAGTCCCAAATCCTCAAACTTCAATCCTCAATCCTCAATCCTCGATCATCAATCCTCAACCCTCAGCCCCCATCCTCAATCCTCAATCCTCAATCTTCAATCCTCAGTCTTCAATCCTCAATCCTCAATACTAAATCCTCAATCCTCAATCCTCAATCCTCAATCATCAATCCCCAATACTGAATCTTCAATCCTCATTCCTCAATCCTCAATCCTCATTCCTCAATCCTAAATCATCAATCCACAATCTTCAATACTCAATCCACAATCCTCAATCCTCAATCCTCAATCCTCAATACTCAACCATCAACCCTCAATTCTCAATACTCAATAGAATATCCTGAATTCTCAGGATTCAATACTCAATCCTCATACCTCAACCCTCAGCCCTCATTCTCAATCCTCAATCCTCTATCCTCAATCCTCAATATTCAATCCTAAATACTCAATCTTCAATTCTCAATCCTCAATCCTCAATCCTCAATCATCAATCCCCAATACTGAATCTTCAATCCTCATTCCTCAATCCTCAATCCTCATTCCTCAATCCTAAATCATCAATCCACAATCTTCAATACTCAATCCACAATCCTCAATCCTCAATCCTCAATCCTCAATACTCAACCATCAACCCTCAATTCTCAATACTCAATAGAATATCCTGAATTCTCAGGATTCAATACTCAATCCTCATACCTCAACCCTCAGCCCTCATTCTCAATCCTCAATCCTCTATCCTCAATCCTCAATATTCAATCCTAAATACTCAATCTTCAATTCTCAATCCTCAATCCTCAATCCTCAATCATCAATCCTCTGTCATCAATCCTCAATCTTCAATACTCAATCGTCAATCCTCAGTCCTCAACCCTCAATCCTCAATCGTCGTCCCTCAAACTTCAATCCTCAACCCTCAGTCCTCATACTCAATTCTCAATTCTCAGTCCTCAATCCTCAACCCTCAATTTTGAATCCTCAACAAAAAATCTCCAATCCTAGATCATCAATACCCAATCCTCAATCCTTAATCCTCAATCTTCAATCCCCAATCCCCAGTCCTCAATCTTCAATCCTCAATCATCAATACTCAACCATCAACCCTCAATTCTCAATACTCAATAGAATATCCTGAATTCTCGGGATTCAATACTCAAACTTCAATCCTCAACCCTCAGCCCTCATTCTCAATCCTCAATCCTCAATCCTCAATCCTCAATATTCAATCCTCAATACTCAATCTTCAATCCTCAATCCTCAATCCTCAATCCTCAATCCCTAATCCTCAATCCTCAAGCCTCAACCCTCAGTCATCAATACTCAATCTTCAATACTGAATCCTCAATCCTCAATCCTCAATCCTCAATCCTCAATCCTCAATCCACAATCTTCAATCCTCAATCCCCAGTCCTCAATCTTCGATCCTCAATGCTCAACCCTCAATCCTCAATTCTCAGTCCTCAACCCTGAATCCTCAATCCCCAAACCTCAATCCTCAACCGTCAGTCCTCGTCCTCAATCCTCAACACTCAATCCTCAATCCTCAATCTTCCATCATCAATACTTAATCTTGAATCCTCAATTCTCAATCCTCAATCCTCAATCCTCAATATTCAACACACAACCCTCAACCATCAGTCCTCAATTCTCAATACTCAATAGAATATTCTGAATACTCATGGTTCTATACTCAATCCAAAATATTCAATAATCAAACCTCAATCCTCAAAGATGAATTCTCAACACTCAATCCTCAACACGCAGTCCTCTCTCTTCAATCCTCCATTCTCAACTCTCAATCCCCAAGCGTCAATCCTCAATCCTCAATCCTCAACCCTCAATCCTCAGTCCTCAAACCTCAATCCCGAATCCTCATTCCTGAATCCTCAATCCTCAGACCTCAGTCCTCAAAAATCAATTGTCAATCCACAATCCTCAATAGAATTTCCTCAATTCACAGTTTTGAATACCCAATCCCCGTTCTTCAATCCTCAAATCTCAATCCACAAACATCAATTCTCATCACTCAACCCTCAACACTCAGTCCTCAATGTTCAATCGTCAATCCTCAATCCTCAATCTTCAATACTCAATAATCAATCTTCAATCCTCAATCCCCAATTCTCAATCCTCAATACTCAATCCTCAATGGCCAATCCTAAATCCCCAATCCTCAATCTTCAATCCTCAATCCTCAATCCTCAATCGCCAATCCTCAATCCTCAATCCTCAATCCTCAATCCTCAATCCTCAATATTCAATCCTCAATCCTCAGCCCTCAATACTGAACCATCAATCCTCAACTCTCAATACTCAATAGAATTTGTCTGAATTCTCAGGATTCAATACTCAAACCTCAATCCTCAACCCTCAGCCCTCATTCTCAATCCTCAATCCTCCATCCTCAATCCTCAATATTCAATCCTAAATACTCAATCTTCAATCCTCAATCATCAATCATCAATCCTCAATCCTCTGTCATCAATCCTCAATCTTCGATACTCAATCGTCAATCCTTAGTCCTCAACCCTCAATCCTCAATCCTCGCCCCCTCAAACTTCAATCCACAACCCTCAGTCCTCATACTCAATTCTCAATTCTCAGTCCTCAATCCTCAACCCTCAATCTTGAATCCTCAATAAAAAATCTCCAATCCTAGATCATCAATCCCCAATCCTCGATCCTTAATCCTCAATCTTCAATCCTCAATCCCCAGTCCTCAGTCTTCAATCCTCAATCATCAATACTCAACCATCAACCCTCAATTCTCAATACTCAATAGAATATCCTGAATTCTCGGGATTCAATACTCAAACTTCAATCCTCAACCCTCAGCCCTCATACTCCATCCTCAATCCTCAATCCTCAATCCTCATTCTTCAATCCTCAATACCCAATCCTCAATCTTCAATCCTCAGTCCTCAATCCTCCATCTTCAATCCTCAATCCTCAATCCTCAGACCTCAAACATCAATACTCAACCCTCAGTCCTCGTCCTCAATCCACAACCCTGAATCCTCAATCCTCAATCTTCAATCATCAATATTCAATCTTCAATCCTCAATCCTCAATCCTGAGTCCTCAATGCTCAGTCCTCAAACCTCAATCCTGAATCCTCAATCCTGAATCCTCTGTCTTCAGCCCTCAGTAGTCAACAATCTGTTGTCAAACCTCAATCCTCAATAGAATATCCTCAATTCACAGTTTTCTATACTCAATACTCAATCTGCAATCTTCAAATCTCTATCCACAAACATCAATTCACATCAGTCAACCCTCAACACTCAGTCCCCAATCCTCAATCTTCAATCCTTAATCCTCAATCCTCAATCCACAATGCTCAATCACTCAATCCTCAAACTCAATCTTCAATCCTCAATCCTCAATCCTCAATCCTCAATCCTCAATCGTCAATCCTCAATCCTGAATACTCAATATTCAACCCTCAATCCTCAGTACTCAATCCTCAACGCTCATTCTTCAATCCTCAATACCCAATCCTCAATCTTCAATCCTCAATCTTCAATCCTCAATTCTCAATCCTCAATCCTCCGACCTCAGTCCTCAATCCTCAACCCTCAATCCACAATCCTCAATCTTCAATCCCCAATACTCAATCTTCAATCAACAATCCTCAATCCTCAACCCTCAATTCTCAATCCTCAATCCTCAATCCTCAATACTCAGTCATCAATCCTCAATCTTCAATACTCAATCGTCAATCCTCAGTCCTCAATCCTCAATTCTCAATCCTCGTCCCTCAAACATCAATCCTCAACCCTCAGTCCTCATCCTCAATTCTCAATTCTCAATACTCAATCCTCAATCCTCAATCTTGAATCCTCAATAATGAGTCTCCAATCCCAGATCCTCTAACCCCAATCTTCAATCCTTAATCCTCAATCTTCAACCCTCAATCCACAATCCTCAATCTTCAATCCTCAATGCTCAATCCTCAATCCTCAAGCCTCAGTCCTCAATCCTCACTCCTCAATCCTCAAAGCTCAATCCTCATCCTTCAATTCTCAATACCCAATCCTCAAACTTCAATCCTCAATCCTCAATCCTCAATTCTCAATCCTCAATCCTCAATCCTCAATCGTCAGTCTTCAATCCTCAATACTCAATCTTCAGTCCTCAATCCTCAATCCTCAATCCTCAATACTCACTCTTCAATCCTCAATCCTCAATCCTCAATCCCCAATCCTGAATCATCAATCCTCAATACTCAATCTTCAATCCTCAACCTCAATCCTCAATCCTCAATCCTCAATCATCAATCCTCAGTCTTCAATACTCAATCCTCAATCATCAATTCTCAATCCTCAATACTCAATCATCATCCCTCAATTCTCAATACTCAATAGAATATCCTGAATTCTCAGGATTCAATACTCAAACCTCAATCCTCAACCCTCAGACCTCATTCTCAATCCTCAATCCTCTAACCTCAATCCTCAATATTCAATCCTAAATACTCAATCTTCAATCCTCAATCCTCAATCCTCAATCCTCAATCCTCTTTCATCAATCCTCAATTTTCTATACTCAATCGTCAATCCTCAGTCCTCAATCCTCAATCCTCAATCCTCGTCCCTCATACTTCAATCCTCAACCCTCAGTCCTCATACTCAATTCTCAATTCTCAGTCCTCAATCCTCAAAACTCAACCTTGAATCCTCAATAAAAAATCTCCAATCCTAGACCATCAATCCCCAATCCTCAATCCTTAACACTCAATCTTCAATCCTCAATCCCCAGTCCTCAATCTTCAATCCTCAATACTCAATCCTCAATCCTCAAGCCTCAATCCTCAATCCACAATCCTCATTCTTCAATCCTCAATACTCAAGCCTCAACCTTCAATCCCCAATCCTCAATCCTTAATCCACAATTTTCAATCCTCAATCCCCAGTCCTCAATCTTCGATCCTCAATGCTCAACCTTCAATCCTCAATTCTCAGTCCTCAACCCTGAATCCTCAATCCTCAAACCTCAATCCTCAACCATCAGTCCTCGTCCTCAATCCTCAACACTCAATCCTCAATCCTCAATCTTCAATCATCAATACTCAATCTTCAATCCTCAATTCTCAATCCTCAATCCTCAATCCTCAATATTCAATCCTCAATACTCAATCTTCAGTCCTCAATCCTCAATCCTCAATCCTCAATCCCTAATCCTCAATCCTCAAGCCTCAACCCTCAGTCATCAATACTCAATCTTCAATACTGAATCCTCAATCCTCAATACTCAACCCTCAATATTCAATCCTCAATACTCAATCTTCAATCCTCAATCCTCAATCCTCAATCCTCAATCCCTAATCCTCAATCCTCAATCCTCAACCCTCAGTCATCAATACTCAATCTTCAATACTGAATCCTCAATCCTCAATCCTCAATCCTCAATCCTCAATCCTCATTCCTCAAACCTCAATCCTCAACCCTCAGTCCTCATCCTCAATTCTCAATTCTCAACACTCAATCCTCAATACTCAATCTCCAATCCTCAATAATCAATGTCCAATCCTAGATCCTCAATCCCCAATCCTCAATCCTCAATCCTCAATCCCCAATCCTGAATCATCAATCCTCAATACTCAATCTTCAATCCTCAACCTCAATCCTCAATCCTCAATCCTCAATCATCAATCCTCAGTCTTCAATACTCAATCCTCAATCATCAATTCTCAATCCTCAATAC
The DNA here is from genome assembly GCF_051401765.1 of Calliopsis andreniformis. Lineage (NCBI taxonomy): Eukaryota > Metazoa > Arthropoda > Insecta > Hymenoptera > Andrenidae > Calliopsis > Calliopsis andreniformis. The sequence goes on along the minus strand of NW_027480491.1, from coordinate 1,673,652 downwards.
TCAATCATCATCCCTCAATTCTCAATACTCAATAGAATATCCTGAATTCTCAGGATTCAATACTCAAACCTCAATCCTCAACCCTCAGACCTCATTCTCAATCCTCAATCCTCTAACCTCAATCCTCAATATTCAATCCTAAATACTCAATCTTCAATCCTCAATCCTCAATCCTCAATCCTCAATCCTCTTTCATCAATCCTCAATTTTCTATACTCAATCGTCAATCCTCAGTCCTCAATCCTCAATCCTCAATCCTCGTCCCTCATACTTCAATCCTCAACCCTCAGTCCTCATACTCAATTCTCAATTCTCAGTCCTCAATCCTCAACCCTCAACCTTGAATCCTCAATAAAAAATCTCCAATCCTAGACCATCAATCCCCAATCCTCAATCCTTAACACTCAATCTTCAATCCTCAATCCCCAGTCCTCAATCTTCAATCCTCAATACTCAATCCTCAATCCTCAAGCCTCAATCCTCAATCCACAATCCTCATTCTTCAATCCTCAATACTCAAGCCTCAACCTTCAATCCCCAATCCTCAATCCTTAATCCACAATTTTCAATCCTCAATCCCCAGTCCTCAATCTTCGATCCTCAATGCTCAACCTTCAATCCTCAATTCTCAGTCCTCAACCCTGAATCCTCAATCCTCAAACCTCAATCCTCAACCATCAGTCCTCGTCCTCAATCCTCAACACTCAATCCTCAATCCTCAATCTTCAATCATCAATACTCAATCTTCAATCCTCAATTCTCAATCCTCAATCCTCAATCCTCAATATTCAATCCTCAATACTCAATCTTCAGTCCTCAATCCTCAATCCTCAATCCTCAATCCCTAATCCTCAATCCTCAAGCATCAACCCTCAGTCATCAATACTCAATCTTCAATACTGAATCCTCAATCCTCAATACTCAACCCTCAATATTCAATCCTCAATACTCAATCTTCAATCCTCAATCCTCAATCCTCAATCCTCAATCCCTAATCCTCAATCCTCAATCCTCAACCCTCAGTCATCAATACTCAATCTTCAATACTGAATCCTCAATCCTCAATCCTCAATCCTCAATCCTCAATCCTCATTCCTCAAACCTCAATCCTCAACCCTCAGTCCTCATCCTCAATTCTCAATTCTCAACACTCAATCCTCAATACTCAATCTCCAATCCTCAATAATCAATGTCCAATCCTAGATCCTCAATCCCCAATCCTCAATCCTTAATCCTCAATCTTCAATCCTCAATCCCCAGTCCACAACCTTTGATCCTCAATGCTCAACCTTCAATCCTCAATTCTCAGTCCTCAGCCCTCAATCCTCAATCCTCAAACCTCAATCCTCTACCGTCAGTCCTCGTCCTCAGTCCTCAACCCTCAATCCTCAATCCTCAATCTTCAATCATCAATATTCAATCTTCAATCCTCAATCCTCAATCCTCAATCCTCAATCGTCAATGTTCAATCCTCAATACGCAATCCTCAATCTTCAATCCTCAATCCTCAATCCTCAACCCTCAATCCTCAACCCTCAGTCCTCAAATCTCAATCCTGCAACCTCAATCCTGAATCCTCAACCTTCAGACCTGAGTCATCAACAATCAGTTGTCAATCCTCAATCCTCAATATAATATCCTCAATTCACAGCTTTCAATACTCAATACTCAATCTGCAATCTCCAAAACTCTATCCACAAACATCAATTCTCACCACTCAACCCCCAACACTCAGTCCCAAATCCTCAATCTTCAATCCTCAATCCTCAATCATCAATCCTCAACCCTCAGCCCCCATCCTCAATCCTCAATCCTCAATCCTCATTCTTCAATCCTCAATACCCAATCCTCAATCTTCAATCCCCAATCCTCAATCCTTAATCTACAGTCTTCAATCCTCAATCCCCAGTCCTCAATCTTCGATCCTCAATGCTCAACCTTCAATCCTCAATTCTCAGTCCTCAACCCTCAATCCTCAATCCTCAAACCTCAATCCTCAACCGTCAGTCCTCGTCCTCAATCCTCAACACTCAATCCTCAATCCTCAATCTTCAATGATCAATACTTAATCTTGAATCCTCAATTCTCAATCCTCAATCCTCAATCCTCAATATTCAACACACAACCCTCAACCATCAATCCTCAATTCTCAATACTCAATAGAATATTCTGAATTCTCATGGTTCTATACTCAATCCAAAATATTCAATAATCAAATCTCAAACCTCAAAGATCAATTCTCAACACTCAATCCTCAACACGCAGTCCTCCCTCTTCAATCCTCCATTCTCAACTCTCAATCCCCAAGCGTCAATCCTCAATCCTCAATCCTCAACCCTCAATCCTCAGTCCTCAAACCTCAATCATCAATCCCCAATACTGAATCTTCAATCCTCATTCCTCAATCCTCAATCCTCATTCCTCAATCCTAAATCATCAATCCACAATCTTCAATACTCAATCCACAACCCTCAATCCTCAATCCTCAATCCTCAATACTCAACCATCAACACTCAATTCTCAATACTCAATAGAATATCCTGAATTCTCAGGATTCAATACTCAAACCTCAATCCTCAACCCTCAGCCCTCATTCTCAATCCTCAATCCTCTATCCTCAATCCTCAATATTCAATCCTAAATACTCAATCTTCAATCCTCAATCCTCAATCCTCAATCATCAATCCTCTGTCATCAATCCTCAATCTTCAATACTCAATCGTCAATCCTCAGTCCTCAACCCTCAAACCTCCATCCTCGTCCCTCAAACTTCAATCTTCAAACCTCAGTCCTCATACTCAATTCTCAATCCTCAATCCTCAATCCTCAATCTTGAATCCTCAATAGAAAATCTCCAATCCTAGATTATCAATCCCCAATTCTCAATCCTTAATCCTCAATCTTCAATCCTCAATTCCCAGTCCCCAATTTTCAATCCTCAATGCTCAATCCTCAATCCTCAAGCCTCAGTCCTCAATCCTCAATCCTCAATCCTCAAACGTCAATCTTCAAACCTGACTACTCAATCTTCAATCCTCAATCCTCAATCCTCAATCCTCAACAGAATATCCTCAATTCACAGTTTTCAATACTCAATACTGAATCTGCAATCTTCAAATCTCTATCGACAAACATCAATTCTCATCACTCAGCCCTCAACACTCAGTCCTCAATGTTCAATCCTCAAACCTCAATTCTCAATCTTCAATCCTCAATCCTCAATCCTCAATCCACAATGCTCAATCATCAATCCCCGATACTCAATCTTCAATCCTCATTCCTCAATCCTCAACCCTCAGTCCTCATACTCAATTCTCAATTCTCAGTCCTCAATCCTCAACCCTCAACCTTGAATCCTCAATAAAAAATCTCCAATCCTAGACCATCAATCCCCAATCCTCAATCCTTAACACTCAATCTTCAATCCTCAATCCCCAGTCCTCAATCTTCAATCCTCAATACTCAATCCTCAATCCTCAAGCCTCAATCCTCAATCCACAATCCTCATCCTTCAATCCTGAATACCCAACCCTCAATCTTCAATCCCCAATCCTCAATACTCAATCCTCAATCCCCAATCCTCAATCCTCAATCCTCAATATTCAATCATCAATCCTCAATCCTCAATACTCAATACTCAATCCTCAATCCTCAATACTCAATACTCAATCCTAAATACTCACTCTTCCATCCTCAATCCTCAATCCTCAATCCTCAATATTCAATCCTCAATACTCAATCTTCAATCCTCAATCTTCAGTCCTCAAACCTCAATTCTGAATCCTCAATACTCAATCTTCAACCCTCAATCCGCAGCCCTCAATACTCAACCATCAATCCTCAATTCTCAATACTCAATAGAATATCCTGAATTCTCAGGATTCAAAACTCAAACCTCGATCCTCAACCCTTAGCCGTCATCCTCCATACTCAATCCTCAATCCTCAATACTCAATCTTCAATCCTCAATCCTCAATCCCCAATCCTCAATCCTCTATCCTGAATCCTCAGTCCCAAATCCTCAATCTTCAATCCTCAATGCTCAATCCTCAATCCTCAGTCCTCAATCATCAATCCTCAATCTTCAATCCTCAATACTCAATCATCAATCATCAATCCTCAATACTCAATACTCAATCCTCAATACTCAATCTTCCATCCTCTATCCTCAATCTTCAAACCTCAATCCTCAATCCCCAATCCTCAAACATCAATCCCCAATCCTCAATCCTCAATCCTCAATCCTCAAACATCAATCCTCAATCTTCAATACTCAATCCTCAATCCTCAATACTCAACCATCAATCCTCAATTCTCAATACTGAATAGAATATCCTGAATTCTCAGGATTCAATACTCAAACCTCAATCCTCAACCCTCAGCCCTCATCCTCCATCCTCAATCCTCAATCCTCAATCCTCATCCTTCAATCCTCAATACCCAATCCTCAATCTTCAATCCTCAGTCCTCAATCCTCCGTCTTCAATCCTCAATCCTCAATCCTCAGACCTCAAACATCAATACTCAACCCTCAGTCCTCGTCCTCAATCCACAACCCTCAATCCTCAATCGTCAATCTTCAATCCTGAATACTCTATCTTCAATCCACAATCCTCAGTACTCAATCCTCAACCCTCATCCTTCAATCCTCAGTACCCAATCCTCAATCTTCAATCCTCAATCTGCAATCCTCAATTCTCAATCCGCAATCCTCCGTCCTCAGTCCTCAATCCTCAACCCTCAGCCCTCGTCCTCAATCCTCAATCCTCAATACACAATCCTCAATCTTCAATCCCCAATATTCAATCTTCAATCCTCAATCCTCAATCCTCAATCCTCTATGCTCATTCCTCAATCGTCAATAATCAATGTTCAATCCGCAATACACAATCCTCAAACTTCAATCCTCGATCCTCAATCCTCAATCCTCTGTCCTCAACCCTCAATCCTCAGACCTCAAACCTCAATCTTGAATCCTCAATCCTGAATCCTCAATCCTCAATCCTCTATCCTCAATCATCAATATTCAATCCTAAATACTCAATCTTCAATCCTCAATCCTCAATCCTCAATCATCAATCCTCTGTCATCAATCCTCAACCTTCAATTCTCAATACCCAATCCTCAAACGTCAATCCTCAATCCTCAATCCTCAATTCTCAATCCTCAATCCTCAATCCTCAGACCTCAAACATCAATACTCAAACCTCAGTCCTCCTCCTCAATCCACAACCCTCAATCCTCAATCCTCAATCTTCAATCTTCAATCTTCAGTCCTCAAACCTCAATTCTGAATCCTCAATCCTCAGACTTCAACCCTCAATCCTCAGCCCTCAATAATCAACCATCAATCCTCAACCCTCAATACTCAAGAGAATATCCTGAATTCTCAGGATTCAAAACTCAAACCTCGACCCACAACCCTCAGCCCTCATCCTCCATCCTCAATCCTCAATCCACAATACTCAATCTGCAATCCTCAATCCTCAATCCCCAATCCTCAATCCTCTATCCTCAATCCTCAGTCCCAAATCCTCAATCTTCAATCCTCAATACTCAATCCTCAATCCTCAGTCCCCAATCCTCAATCCTCAGCCCTCAAACCTCAATCTTGAATCCTCAATCCTGGATCCTCAATCTTCAGACCTGAGTCCTCAACAATCTGTTGTCAATCCTCAATCCTCAATATAATATCCTCAATTCACAGTTTTCAATACTCAATACTCAAACTGCAATCTTCAAATCTCTATCCACAAACATCAATTCTCATCACTCAACCCTCAACACTCAGTCGCCAATCCTCAATCTTCAATCCTCAATACTCAATCCTCAACCCTCAACCCTCAGCCCCCATCCCCTATCCTCAATCCTCAGTCCTCAATCGTCAATCCTCAATCCTCGTTCCTCAAACTTCAATCCTCAACCCTCAGTCCTCATCCTCAATTCTCAATTCTCAATCCTCAATCCTCAATCCTCAATCTTGAATCCTCAATGGAAAATCTCCAATCCTAGATCCTCTAACCCCAATCCTCAATCCTTAATCCTCAATCTTCAATCCTCAATATTCAATCCCCAATCCTCAATCCTTAATCCACAATCTTCAATCCTCAATCCACAGTCCTCAATCTTCGATCCTCAATGCTCAACCTTCAATCCTCAATTCTCAGTCCTCAACCCTCGATCCTCAATCCTCAAACCTCAATTCTCAACCGTCAGTCCTCGTCCTCAATCCTCAACACTCAATCCTCAATCCTCAATCTTCAATCATCAATACATAATCTTGAATCCTCAATTCTCAATCCTCAATCCTCAATCCTCAATATTCAACACACAACCCTCAACCATCAATCCTCAATTCTCAATACTCAATAGAATATTCTGAATACTCATGGTTCAATACTCAATCCAAAATATTCAATAATCAAATCTCAATCCACAAAGATCAATTCTCAACACTCAACCCTCAACACGGATTCCTCTCTCTTCAATCCTCCATTCTCAACCCTCAATCCTCAAGCGTCAATCCTCAATCCTCAATCCTCAACCCTCAATCCTCAGTCCTCAAACCTCAATCCCGAATCCTCATTCCTGAATCCTCAATCCTCAGACCTCAGTCCTCAAAAATCAATGGTCAATCCACAATCCTCAATAGAATATCCTCAATTCACAGTTTTCAATACCCAATCCCCGTTCTTCAATCTTCAAATCTCAATCCACAAACATCAATTCTCATCACTCAACCCTCAACACTCAGTCCTCAATGTTCAATCGTCAATCCTCAATCCTCAACCTTCAATACTCAATACTCAATCTTCAATCCTCAATCCTCAATTCTCAATCCTCAATACTCAATCCTCAATCGCCAATCCTAAATCCCCAATCCTCAATCTTCAATCCTCAATCCTCAATCCTCAATCCCCAATCCTCAATCCTCAATCCTCAATCCTCAATATTCAATTCTCAATACTCAATCTTCAATCCTCAATCTTCAGTCCTCAAACCTCAATTCTGAATCCTCAATACTCAATCTTCAACCCTCAATCCTCAGCCCTCAATACTCAACCATCAATCCTCAATTCTCAATACTCAACAGAATATCCTGAATTCTCAGGATTCAAAACTCAAACCTCGATCCTCAACCCTTAGCCGTCATCCTCCATACTCAATCCTCAATCCTCAATACTCAATCTTCAATCCTCAATCCTCAATCCCCAATCCTCAATCCTCTATCCTGAATCCTCAGTCCCAAATCCTCAATCTTCAATCCTCAATCCTCAATCCTCAATCCTCAGTCCTCAATCATCAATCCTCAATCTTCAATCCTCAATACTCAATCATCAATCCTCAATCCTCAATACTCAATACTCAATCCTCAATACTCAATCTTCCATCCTCAATCCTCAATCTTCAAACCTCAATCCTCAATCCACAATCCTCAAACATCAATCCCCAATCCTCAATCCTCAATCCTCAATCCTCAAACATCAATCCTCAATCTTCAATACTCAATCCTCAATCCTCAATACTCAACCATCAATCCTCAATTCTCAATACTGAATAGAATATCCTGAATTCTCAGGATTCAATACTCAAACCTCAATCCTCAACCCTCAACCCTCATCCTCCATCCTCAATCCTCAATCCTCAATCCTCATCCTTCAATCCTCAATACCCAATCCTCAATCCTCTATCCTGAATCCTCAGTCCCAAATCCTCAATCTTCAATCCTCAATCCTCAATCCTCAATCCTCAGTCCTCAATCATCAATCCTCAATCTTCAATCCTCAATACTCAATCATCAATCCTCAATCCTCAATACTCAATACTCAATGCTCAATACTCAATCCTCAATCCTCAATCCTCAATCCTCAATCCTCAGTCCTCAATCCTCAATCCTCATTCCTCAAACCTCAATCCTGGATCCTCAATCCTGAATCCTCAATCTTCAGCCCTCAGTCCTCAACAATCAGTTGTCAATCCTCAATCCTCAAAAGAATACCCTCGATTCACAGTTTTGAATACTCAATACGCAAACTGCAATCTTCAAAATCTCTATCGACAAACATCAATTCTCATCACTCAACCCTCAACACACAGTACTCAATGTTCAATTCTCGATCCCCAATTCTCAATCTTCAATCCTCAATACTGAATCTTCAATCCTCATTCCGCAATCCTCAATCCTCAATCCTCAATCCTCAATCCTCAATCATCAATCCTCAATACTCAATCTTCAATCCTCATTCCTCAATCCTCAATCCTCAATCCTCAATCCTAAATCATCAATCCACAATCTTCAATACTCAATCCTCAATCCTCAATCCTCAATCCTCAGTCCTCAATCCTCAATACTCAACCATCAACCCTCAATTCTCAATACTCAATAGAATATCCTGAATTTTCAGGATTCAAAACTCAAACCTCAATCCTCAACACTCAGCCCTCATTCTCAATCCTCAATCCGCAATCCTCAATCCTCAATATTCAATCCTCAATACTCAATCTTCAATCCACAATCCTCAATCCTCAATCCTCAATCCTCTATCATCAATCCTCAATCTTCAATACTCAATCGTCAATCCTCAGTCCTCAATCCTCAATCCTCAATCCTCGTTCCTCAAACTTCAATCCTCAACCCTCAGTCCTCATCCTCAATTCTCAATTCTCAATCCTCAATCCTCAATCCTCAATCTTGAATCCTCAATAGAAAATCTCCAATCCTAGATCATCAATCCCCGATCCTCAATCCTTAATCCTCAATCTTCAATCCTCAATTCCCAGTCCTCAATTATCAATACTCAATGCTCAATCCTCAATCCTCAAGCCTCAGTCCTCAATCCTCATTCCTCAATCCTCAAACGTCAATCTTCAAACCTGAATACTCAATCTTCAATCCTCAATCCTCAATCCTCAATCCTCAATAGAATACCCTCAATTCACTGTTTTCAATACTCAATACCCAATCTGCAATCTTCAAATCTCTATCGACAAACATCAATTCTCATCACTCAGCCCTCAACACTCAGTCCTCAATGTTCAATCCTCAAACCTCAATTCTCAATCTTCAATCCTCAATACTGAATCTTCAATCCTCAATCCTCAATCGTCAATCCTCAATCCTCAATACTAAATCATCAATCCTCAATCTTCAATACCCAATCGTCAATACTCAATCCTCAATCCTCAATACTCAATCATCAATACTCAATTCTCAATACTCATTAGGGTATCCTGAATTCTCAGGATGCAATACTCAAACCTCAATCCTCAACCCCCAGCCCTCATTCTCAGTCCTCAGTCCTCAATCCTCAGTCCTCAAACCTCAATCCTGAATCCTCAATCCTGAATCCTCAATATTCAGCCCTCAGTCCTCAGCAATCAACAGCCAATTCTCAATCCTCAATAGAATATCCTCAACTCACAGTTTTCAATACACAATCCCCGTTCTTCAATCTTCAAATCTCAATCCACAAACATCAATTCTCATCACTCAACCCTCAACACTCAGTCCTCAATCTTCAATCCTCAATCGTCAATTCTCAATTTTCAATCCTCAATACTCAATCTGCAATCCTCAATCCTCAATCCTCAATCCTCAATCCTCAATCCTCAATCCTCAATCCTCATTCCTCAAACCTCAATCATCAACCCTCAATCCTCACCCTCAATTCTCAATTCTCAACACTCAATCCTCAATACTCAATCTTCAATCCTCAATAATCAATGTCCAATCCTAGATCCTCAATCCCCAATCCTCAATCCTTAATCCTCAATCTTCAATCCTCAATCCCCAGTCCACAATCTTCGATCCTCAATGCTCAACCTTCGATCCTCAATTCTCAGACCTCAACCCTCAATCCTCAATCCTCAAACCTCAATCCTCTACCGTCAGTCCTAGTCCTGAATCCTCAACCCTCAATCCTCAATCCTCAATCTTCAATCATCAATATTCAATCTTCAATCCTCAATCCTCAATCCTCAATCCTCAATCCTCATTCTTCAATCCTCAATGCCCAATCCTCAATCTTCAATCCTCAATACTCAATCTTCAAACCTCGATCCTCAATCCTCAGACATCAATTCTGAATCCTCAATCCTGAATCCTCAATCTTCAGACCACAGTCCTCAACATTCTGTTGTCAATCCTCAATCCTCAATAGAATACCCTCAATTCACAGTTTTGAATACTCAATACGCAAACTGCAATCTTCAAATCTCTATCCACAAACATCAATTCTCATCACTCAACCCTCAACACACAGTACTCAATGTTCAATTCTCAATCCTCAATTCTCAATCTTCAATCCTCAATACTGAATCTTCAATCCTCATTCCGCAATCCTCAATCCTCAATCCTCAAACCTCAATCTTCAATGCTCAGTCTTCAATCCTCAATCCTCAATCCTCAATCCTCAATCCTCAATCCTCAATATTCAATCCTCAATACTCAATCTTCAATCCTCAATCCTCAGTCCTCAAACCTGAATTCTGAATCCTCAATCCTCAACCTTCAACCCTCAATCCTCAGCCCTCAATACTCAACCATTAGTCCTCAATTCTCAATACTCAATAGAATATCCTGAATTCTCAGGATTCAAAACTCAAACCTCGATCCTCAACCCTCAGCCCTCATCCTCCATACTCAATCCTTAATCCTCAATACTCAATGTTGAATCCTCAATCCTCAATCCTCAATCCTCAATCCTCAATCCTCAATCCTCAGTCCCAAATCCTCAATCATCAGTCCTCAATCCTCAGTCCTCAATCCTCAATCCTCAGTCCTCAAACCTCAATCCTGGATCCTCAATTCTGAATCCTCAATCTTCAGCCCTCAGTCCTCAACAATCAGTTGTGAATACTCAATCCTCAATAGAATATCATCAATTCACAGTTTTCAATACTTAATACTCAATCTGCAATCTTCAAACCTCTATCCACAGACATCTATTCTCATCACTCAACCCTATACACTCAGTCCCCAATCCTCAATCTTCAACCCTCAATCCTCAGTCCTCAATACTCAATCCTCAATCCTCAATCTTCAATCCTCAATACTCAATCTTCAATCCTGAATCCTCAATCCTCAATCCTCACACCTCAATCCTCAATCGTCAGTCTTCAATCCTCAATACTCAATCTTCAATCCTCAATCCTCAATCCTCAATCCTCAATCCTCATTCTTCAATCCTCAATGCCCAATCCTCAATCTTCAATCCTCAATCCTCAATCATCAATTCTCGATCCTCAACACTCAGTCCTCAGACCTCAAACCTCAATCCTCAGCCCTCAGCCTTCATCCTCAATCCTCAATCCTCAATCATCAGTCCTCAATCTTCAATCCTCAATACTCAATCTTCAAACCTCGATCCTCAATCCTCAGACCTCAATTCTGAATCCTCAATCCTGAATCCTCAATCTTCAGACCACAGTCCTCAACATTCTGTTGTCAATCCTCAATCCCCAATAGAATACCCTCAATTCACAGTTTTGAATACTCAATACGCAAACTGCAATCTTCAAATCTCTATCCACAAACATCAATTCTCATCACTCAACCCTCAACACACAGTACTCAATGTTCAATTCTCAATCCTCAATTCTCAATCTTCAATCCTCAATACTGAATCTTCAATCCTCATTCCGCAATCCTCAATCCTCAATCCTCAAACCTCAATCTTCAATGCTCAGTCTTCAATCCTCAATCCTCAATCCTCAATCCTCAATCCTCAATCCTCAATATTCAATCCTCAATACTCAATCTTCAATCCTCAATCCTCAGTACTCAAACCTGAATTCTGAATCCTCAATACTCAACCTTCAACCCTCAATCCTCAGCCCTCAATACTCAACCATCAATCCTCAATTCTCAATACTCAATAGAATATCCTGAATTCTCAGGATTCAAAACTCAAACCTCGATCCTCAACCCTCAGCCCTCATCCTCCATACTCAATCCTTAATCCTCAATACTCAATCTTCAATCCTCAATCCTCAATCCTCAATCCTCAATCCTCAATCCTCAATCCTCAGTCCCAAATCCTCAATCATCAGTCCTCAATCCTCAATCCTCAATCCTCAGCCCTCAATCCTCAATCCTCAATCTTCAATCCTCAATACTCAATGCTCAATCCTCAATCCTCAATCCTGAATCCTCAACCCTCAATCCTCAGTCCTCAATCCTCAATCCTCAGTCCTCAAACCTCAATCCTGGATCCTCAATTCTGAATCCTCAAACTTCAACCCTCAGTCCTCAACAATCAGTTGTCAATCCTCAATCCTCAATAGAATACCCTCAATTCACAGTTTTGAATACTCAATACGCAAACTGCAATCTTCAAAATCTCTATCCACAAACATCAATTCTCATCATTCAACCCTCAACACACAGTACTCAATGTTCAATTCTCAATCCTCAATTCTCAATCTTCAATCCTCAATACTGAATCTTCAATCCTCATTCCGCAATCCTCAATCCTCAATCCTCAATCCTCAATCTTCAATGCTCAGTCTTCAATCCTCAATCCTCAATCCTCAATCCTCAATCCTCAATCCTCGATCCTCAATCATCAATCCTCAATACTCAATCTTCAATCCTCATTCCTCAATCCTCAATCCTCAATCCTCAATCCTAAATCATCAATCCACAATCTTCAATACTCAATCCTCAATCCTCAATCCTCAGTCCTCAATCCTCAATACTCAACCATCAACCCTCAATTCTCAATACTCAATAGAATATCGTGAATTCTCAGGATACAAAACTCAAACCTCAATCCTCAACCCTCAGCCCTCATTCTCAATCCACAATCCGCAATCCTCAATCCTCAATATTCAATCCTCAATACTCAATCTTCAATCCACAATCCTCAATCCTCAATCCTCAATCCTCTGTCATCAATCCTCAATCTTCAATACTCAATCGTCAATCCTCAGTCCTCAATCCTCAATCCTCAATCCTCGTTCCTCAAACTTCAATCCTCAACCCTCAGTCCTCATCCTCAATTCTCAATTCTCAATCCTCAATCCTCAATCTTCAATCCTCAGTCCTCAATCCTCAAACATCAATCCTCAATCTTCAATACTCAATCCTCAATCCTCAATCCTCAGTCCTCAATACTCAATCCTCAATCTTCAATCCTCAATACTCAATCCTCAATCCTCAATCCTCAATCCTCGATCCTCAATCCTCAATACTCAATCTTCCATCCTCAATCCTCAATCCTCAATCCTCAATTCTCGATCCTCAACACTCAGTCCTCAGACCTCAAACCTCAACCCTCAGCCCTCAGCCTTCATCCTCAATCCTCAATCCTCAATCATCAGTCCTCAATCTTCAATCCTCAATACTCAATCTTCAAACCTCGATCCTCAGTCCTCAGACCTCAATTCTGAATCCTCAATCCTGAATCCTCAATCTTCAGACCACAGTCCTCAACATTCTGTTGTCAATCCTCAATCCTCAATAGAATACCCTCAATTCACAGTTTTGAATACTCAATACGCAAACTGCAATCTTCAAATCTCTATCCCCAAACATCAATTCTCATCACTCAACCTTCAACACACAGTACTCAATGTTCAATTCTCAATCCTCAATTCTCAATCTTCAATCCTCAATACTGAATCTTCAATCCTCATTCCGCAATCCTCAATCCTCAATCCTCAATCCTCAAACTTCAATGCTCAGTCTTCAATCCTCAATCCTCAAACCTCAATCCTCAATCCTCAATCCTCAATATTCAATCCTCAATACTCAATCTTCAATCCTCAATCCTCAGTCCTCAAACCTGAATTCTGAATCCTCAATACTCAACCTTCAACCCTCAATCCTCAGCCCTCAATACTCAACCATTAGTCCTCAATTCTCAATACTCAATAGAATATCCTGAATTCTCAGGATTCAAAACTCAAACCTCGATCCTCAACCCTCAGCCCTCATCCTCCATACTCAATCCTTAATCCTCAATACTCAATCTTCAATCCTCAATCCTCAATCCTCAATCCTCAATCCTCAATCTTCAATCCTCAGTCCCAAATCCTCAATCATCAGTCCTCAATCCTCAATCCTCAATCCTCAGTCCTCAATCCTCAATCCTCAATGTTCAATCCGCAATACACAATCCTCAATCTTCAATCCTCGATCCTCAATCCTCAATCCTCAGTCCTCAATCCTCAATCCTCAGTCATCAAACCTCAATCCTGGATCCTCAATCCTGAATCCTCAATCTTCAGCCCTCAGTCCTCAACAATCAGTTGTCAATCCTCAATCGTCAATAGAATATCATCAATTCACAGTTTTCAATACTTAATACTCAATCTGCAATCTTCAAACCTCTATCCACAGACATCAATTCTCATCACTCAACCCTCAACACTCAGTCCCCAATCCTCAATCTTCAATCCTCAATCCTCAATCCTCAATACTCAATACTCAATCTTCAATCCTCAATCCTCAATCCTCAATCCTCAATCCTCAATCCTCAATCGTCAGTCTTCAATCCTCAATACTCAATCTTCAATCCTCAATCCTCAATCCTCAATCCTCAATCCTCATTCGTCAATCCTCAATACCCAATCCTCAATCTTCAATCCTCAATCCTCAATCCTCAATTCTCGATCCTCAACACTCAGTCCTCAGACCTCAAACCCCAATCCTCAGCCCTCAGCCTTCATCCTCAATCCTCAATCCTCAATCATCAGTCCTCAATCTTCAATCCTCAATACTCAATCTTCAAACCTCAATCCTCAGTCCTCAAACCTCAATTCTGAACCCTCAATCCTGAATCCTAAATCTTCAGACCACAGTCCTCAACAATCTGTTGTCAATCCTCAATCCTCAATAGAAAATCCTCAACTCACAGTTTTGAATACTCAATACTCAATCTGCAATCTTCAAATCTCTATCCACAAACATCAATTCTCATCACTCAACCCTCAACACACAGTACTCAATGTTCAACTCTCAATCCTCAATTCTCAAACTTCAATCCTCAATACTGAATGTTCAATCCTGATTCCGCAATCCTCAATCCTCAATCCTCAATCCTCAGTCTTCAATGCTCAGTCTTCAATCCTATATCCTCAATCCTCAATCCTCAATCCTCATTCCTCAATATTCAATCCTCAATACTCAATCTTCAATTCTCAATCCTCAGATCTCAAACCTGAATTCTGAATCCTCAATACTCAATCTTCAACCCTCAATCCTCAGCCCTCAAAACTCAACCATCAATCCTCAATTCTCAATACTCAATAGAATACCCTGAATTCTCAGGATTCAAAACTCAAACCTCGATCCCCAACCCTCAGCCCTCATCCTCAATCCTCAATCCTCAATCCTCAATACTCAATCTTCAATCCTCAATCCTCAATCCTCAATCCTCAATCCTCAATCCTCAATCCTCAATCCTCAGTCCCAAATCCTCAATCATCAGTACTCAATACTCAATTCTCAATCCTCCGTCCTCAATCCTCAATTCTCAACCTTCAACCCTCAATACTCAATCCTCAATCCTCAATCCACAATGCTCAATCTCTCAATCCTCAATACTCAATCTTCAATCCTCAATCCTCAATCCTCAATCCTCAATCCTCAATCGTCAGTCCTCAATCCTGAATACTCAGTCTTCAATCCTCAATCCTCAGTACTCAATCCTCAACCCTCATTCATCAATCCTCAATACCCAATCCTCAACCTTCAATCCTCAATCTGCAATCCTCAATTCTCAATCCTCAATCCTCCGACATCAGTCCTCAATCCTCAACCCTCAGCCCTCATCCTCAATCCTCAATCCTCAATCCACAATCCTCAATCTTCAATCCCCAATACTCAATCTTCAATCCTCAATCCTCAATCCTCAATCCTCAATGCTCAATCCTCAATCCTCAATAATCAATGTTCAATCCGCAATACACAATCCTCAATCTTCAATCCTCGATCCTCAATCCTCAATCCTCAGTCCTCAATCCTCAATCCACAGTCCTCAAACCTCAATCCTGGATCCTCAATTCTGAATCCTCAATCTTCAGCCCTCAGTCCTCAACAATCAGTTGTCAATACTCAATCCTCAATAGAATATCATCAATTCACAGTTTTCAATACTTAATACTCAATCTGCAATCTTCAAACCTCTATCCACAGACATCTATTCTCATCACTCAACCCTCTACACTCAGTCCCCAATCCTCAATCTTCAATCCTCAATCCTCAATCCTCAATACTCAATCATCAATCCTCAATCTGCAATCCTCAATACTCAATCTTCAATCCTCAATCCTCAATCCTCAATCCTCAGTCCTCAATCCTCAATCGTCAGTCTTCAATCCTCAATACTCAATCTTCAATCCTCAGTCCTCAATCCTCAATCCTCAATCCTCATTCTTCAATCCTCAATACCCAATCCTCAATCTTCAATCCTCAATCCTCAATCCTCAATTCTCGATCCTCAACACTCAGTCCTCAGACCTCAAACATCAACCCTCAGCCCTCAGCCTTCATCCTCAATCCTCAATCCCCAATCATCAGTCCTCAATCTTCAATCCTCAATACTCAATCTTCAAACCTCGATCCTCAGTCCTCAGACCTCAATTCTGAATCCTCAATCCTGAATCCTCAATCTTCAGAACACAGTCCTCAACATTCTGTTGTCAATCCTCAATCCTCAATAGAATTCCCTCAATTCACAGTTTTGAATACTCAATACGCAAACTGCAATCTTCAAATCTCTATCCCCAAACATCAATTCTCATCACTCAACCCTCAACACACAGTACTCAATGTTCAATTCTCAATCCTCAATTCTCAATCTTCAATCCTCAATACTGAATCTTCAATCCTCATTCCGCAATCCTCAATCCTCAACCCTCAATCCTCAATCCTCAATACTCAATCCTCAATCCTCAATCTTCAATCCTCAATACTCAATCTTCAATCCTCAATCCTCAATCCTCAATCCTCAGTCCTCAATCCTCAATCGTCAGTCTTCAATCCTCAATACTCAATCTTCAATCCTCAGTCCTCAATCCTCAATCCTCAATCCTCATTCTTCAATCCTCAATACCCAATCCTCAATCTTCAATCCTCAATCCTCAATCCTCAATTCTCGATCCTCAACACTCAGTCCTCAGACCTCAAACATCAACCCTCAGCCCTCAGCCTTCATCCTCAATCCTCAATCCCCAATCATCAGTCCTCAATCTTCAATCCTCAATACTCAATCTTCAAACCTCGATCCTCAATCCTCAGACCTCAATTCTGAATCCTGAATCCTGAATCCTCAATCTTCAGACCTCAGTCCTCAACATTCTGTTGTCAATCCTCAATCCTCAATAGAATACCCTTAATTCACAGTTTTGAATACTCAATACGCAAACTGCAATCTTCAAATCTCTATCCACAAACATCAATTCTCATCACTCAACCCTCAACACACAGTACTCAATGTTCAATTCTCAATCCTCAATTCTCAATCTTCAATCCTCAATACTGAATCTTCAATCCTCATTCCGCAATCCTCAATCCTCAATCCTCAAACCTCAATCTTCAATGCTCAGTCTACAATCCTCAATCCTCAATCCTCAATCCTCAATCCTCAATCCTCAATATTCAATCCTCAATACTCAATCTTCAATCCTCAATCCTCAGTCCTCAAACCTGAATTCTGAATCCTCAATACTCAACCTTCAACCCTCAATCCTCAGCCCTCAATACTCAACCATCAATCCTCAATTCTCAATACTCAATAGAATATCCTGAATTCTCAGGATTCAAAACTCAAACCTCGATCCTCAACCTTCAGCCCTCATCCTCCATACTCAATCCTTAATCCTCAATACTCAATCTTCAATCCTCAATCCTCAATCCTCAATCCTCAATCCTCAATCCTCAATCCTCAGTCCCAAATACTCAATCATCAGTCCTCAATCCTCAATCCTCAATCCTCAGTCCTCAATCCTCAATCCACAATCTTCAATCCTCAATACTCAATGCTCAATCCTCAATCCTCAATCCTGAATCCTCAATCCTCAATCCTCAGTCCTCAACCCTCAATCCTCTGTCCTCAAACCTCAATCCTGGATCCTCAATTCTGAATCCTCAAACTTCAGCCCTCAGTCCTCAACAATCAGTTGTCGATCCTCAATCCTCAATAGAATACCCTCAATTCACAGTTTTGAATACTCAATACGCAAACTGCAATCTTCAAAATCTCTACCCACAAACATCAATTCTCATCACTCAACCCTCAACACACAGTACTCAATGTTCAATTCTCAATCCTCAATTCCCAATCTTCAATCCTCAATACTGAATCTTCAATCCTCATTCCGCAATCCTCAATCCTCAATCCTCAATCCTCAATCTTCAATGCTCAGTCTTCAATCCTCAATCCTCAATCCTCAATCCTCAATCCTCGATCCTCAATCATCAATCCTCAATACTCAATCTTCAATCCTCATTCCTCAATCCTCAATCCTCAATCCTCAATCCTAAATCATCAATCCACAATCTTCAATACTCAATCCTCAATCCTCAATCCTCAGTCCTCAATCCTCAATACTCAACCATCAACCCTCAATTCTCAATACTCAATAGAATATCCTGAATTCTCAGGATTCAAAACTCAAACCTCAATCCTCAACCCTCAGCCCTCATTCTCAATCCTCAATCCGCAATCCTCAATCCTCAATATTCAATCCTCAATACTCAATCTTCAATCCACAATCCTCAATCCTCAATCCTCAATCCTCTGTCATCAATCCTCAATCTTCAATACTCAATCGTCAATCCTCAGTCCTCAATCCTCAATCCTCAATCCTCGTTCCTCAAACTTCAATCCTCAACCCTCAGTCCTCATCCTCAATTCTCAATTCTCAATCCTCAATCCTCAATAGAAAATCTCCAATCCTAGATCATCAATCCCCGATCCTCAATCCTTAATCCTCAATCTTCAATCCTCAATTCCCAGTCCTCAATTATCAATACTCAATGCTCAATCCTCAATCCTCAATCCTCAATCTTCAATCCTCAATACTCAATGCTCAATCCTCAATCCTCAATCCTCAATCCTCAATCCTCAATCCTCAACCCTCAATCCTCAACCCTCAGTCCTCAAATCTCAATCCTGAATCCTCAATCCTGAATCCTCAATCTACAGCACTGAGTCCTCAACAATCAGTTGTCAATCCTCAATCCTCAATATAATATCCTCAAAACACAGCTTTCAATACTCAATACTCAATCTGCAATCCTCAAATCTCTATCCACAAACATCAATCCTCATCACCCAACCCTCACCACTCAGTCGAAAATCCTCAACCTTCAATCCTCAATCCTCAATCCTCAATCCTCAACCCTCAGTCCCCATCCTCAATCCTCAATTCTCAGTCCTCAATCCTCAATCCTCTATCCTCGTTCCTCAAACTTCAATCCTCAACCCTCCGTCCTCATACTCAATTCTCAATATTCAATCCTCAATCCTCAATCCTCAATCCTCAATCCTCAATCCTCAATATTCAATCCTCAATACTCAATCTTCAATCCTCAATCCTCAGTCCTCAAACCTGAATTCTGAATCCTCAATACTCAACCTTCAACCCTCAATCCTCAGCCCTCAATACTCAACCATCAATCCTCAATTCTCAATACTCAATAGAATATCCTGAATTCTCAGGATTCAAAACTCAAACCTCGATCCTCAACCCTCAGCCCTCATCCTCCATACTCAATCCTTAATCCTCAATACTCAATCTTCAATCCTCAATCCTCAATCCTCAATCCTCAATCCTCAATCCTCAATCCTCAGTCCCAAATCCTCAATCATCAGTCCTCAATCCTCAATCCTCAATCCTCAGCCCTCAATCCTCAATCCTCAATCTTCAATCCTCAATACTCAATGCTCAATCCTCAATCATCAGTCCTCAATCTTCAATCCTCAATACTCAATCTTCAAACCTCGATCCTCAGTCCTCAGACCTCAATTCTGAATCCTCAATCCTGAATCCTCAATCTTCAGACCACAGTCCTCAACATTCTGTTGTCAATCCTCAATCCTCAATAGAATACCCTCAATTCACAGTTTTGAATACTCAATACGCAAACTGCAATCTTCAAATCTCTATCCCCAAACATCAATTCTCATCACTCAACCTTCAACACACAGTACTCAATGTTCAATTCTCAATCCTCAATTCTCAATCTTCAATCCTCAATACCGAATCTTCAATCCTCATTCCGCAATCCTCAATCCTCAATCCTCAATCCTCAAACTTCAATGCTCAGTCTTCAATCCTCAATCCTCAAACCTCAATCCTCAATCCTCAATCCTCAATATTCAATCCTCAATACTCAATCTTCAATCCTCAATCCTCAGTCCTCAAACCTGAATTCTGAATCCTCAATACTCAACCTTCAACCCTCAATCCTCAGCCCTCAATACTCAACCATTAGTCCTCAATTCTCAATACTCAATAGAATATCCTGAATTCTCAGGATTCAAAACTCAAACCTCGATCCTCAACCCTCAGCCCTCATCCTCCATACTCAATCCTTAATCCTCAATACTCAATCTTCAATCCTCAATCCTCAATACTCAATCCTCAATCCTCAATCTTCAATCCTCAGTCCCAAATCCTCAATCATCAGTCCTCAATCCTCAATCCTCAATCCTCAGTCCTCAATCCTCAATCCTCAATCTTCAATCCTCAATACTCAATGCTCAATCCTCAATCCTCAATCCTCAATCCTCAATCCTCAATCCTCAGTCCTCAATCCTCAATCCTCAGTCCTCAAACCTCAATCCTGGATCCCCAATTCTGAATCCTCAATCTTCAGCCCTCAGTCCTCAACAATCAGTTGTCAATACTCAATCCTCAATAGAATATCATCAATTCACAGTTTTCAATACTTAATACTCAATCTGCAATCTTCAAACCTCTATCCACAGACATCTATTCTCATCACTCAACCCTATACAGTCAGTCCCCAATCCTCAATCTTCAATCCTCAATCCTCAGTCCTCAATACTCAATCCTCAATCCTCAATTTTCAATCCTCAATACTCAATCTTCAATCCTGAATCCTCAATCCTGAATCCTCACACCTCAATCCTCAATCGTCAGTCTTCAATCCTCAATACTCAATCTTCAATCCTCAATCCTCAATCCTCAATCCTCAATCCTCATTCTTCAATCCTCAATGCCCAATCCTCAATCTTCAATCCTCAATCCTCAATCCTCAATTCTCGATCCTCAACACTCAGTCCTCAGACCTCAAACCCCAATCCTCAGCCCTCAGCCTTCATCCTCAATCCTCAATCCTCAATCATCAGTCCTCAATCTTCAATCCTCAATACTCAATCTTCAAACCTCAATCCTCAGTCCTCAAACCTCAATTCTGAACCCTCAATCCTGAATCCTAAATCTTCAGACCACAGTCCTCAACAATCTGTTGTCAATCCTCAATCCTCAATAGAAAATCCTCAACTCACAGTTTTGAATACTCAATACTCAATCTGCAATCTTCAAATCTCTATCCACAAACATCAATTCTCATCACTCAACCCTCAACACACAGTACTCAATGTTCAACTCTCAATCCTCAATTCTCAAACTTCAATTCTCAATACTGAATGTTCAATCCTGATTCCGCAATCCTCAATCCTCAATCCTCAATCCTCAGTCTTCAATGCTCAGTCTTCAATCCTATATCCTCAATCCTCAATCCTCAATCCTCATTCCTCAATATTCAATCCTCAATACTCAATCTTCAATTCTCAATCCTCAGATCTCAAACCTGAATTCTGAATCCTCAATACTCAATCTTCAACCCTCAATCCTCAGCCCTCAAAACTCAACCATCAATCCTCAATTCTCAATACTCAATAGAATACCCTGAATTCTCAGGATTCAAAACTCAAACCTCGATCCCCAACCCTCAGCCCTCATCCTCAATCCTCAATCCTCAATCCTCAATACTCAATCTTCAATCCTCAATCCTCAATCCTCAATCCTCAATCCTCAATCCTCAATCCTCAATCCTCAGTCCCAAATCCTCAATCATCAGTACTCAATACTCAATTCTCAATCCTCCGTCCTCAATCCTCAATTCTCAACCTTCAACCCTCAATACTCAATCCTCAATCCTCAATCCACAATGCTCAATCTCTCAATCCTCAATACTCAATCTTCAATCCTCAATCCTCAATCCTCAATCCTCAATCCTCAATCGTCAGTCCTCAATCCTGAATACTCAGTCTTCAATCCTCAATCCTCAGTACTCAATCCTCAACCCTCATTCATCAATCCTCAATACCCAATCCTCAACCTTCAATCCTCAATCTGCAATCCTCAATTCTCAATCCTCAATCCTCCGACATCAGTCCTCAATCCTCAACCCTCAGCCCTCATCCTCAATCCTCAATCCTCAATCCACAATCCTCAATCTTCAATCCCCAATACTCAATCTTCAATCCTCAATCCTCAATCCTCAATCCTCAATGCTCAATCCTCAATCCTCAATAATCAATGTTCAATCCGCAATACACAATCCTCAATCTTCAATCCTCGATCCTCAATCCTCAATCCTCAGTCCTCAATCCTCAATCCACAGTCCTCAAACCTCAATCCTGGATCCTCAATTCTGAATCCTCAATCTTCAGCCCTCAGTCCTCAACAATCAGTTGTCAATACTCAATCCTCAATAGAGTATCATCAATTCACAGTTTTCAATACTTAATACTCAATCTGCAATCTTCAAACCTCTATCCACAGACATCTATTCTCATCACTCAACCCTCTACACTCAGTCCCCAATCCTCAATCTTCAATCCTCAATCCTCAATCCTCAATACTCAATCATCAATCCTCAATCTGCAATCCTCAATACTCAATCTTCAATCCTCAATCCTCAATCCTCAATCCTCAATCCTCAATCCTCAATCGTCAGTCTTCAATCCTCAATACTCAATCTTCAATCCTCAGTCCTCAATCCTCAATCCTCAATCCTCATTCTTCAATCCTCAATACCCAATCCTCAATCTTCAATCCTCAATCCTCAATCCTCAATTCTCGATCCTCAACACTCAGGCCTCAGACCTCAAACATCAACCCTCAGCCCTCAGCCTTCATCCTCAATCCTCAATCCCCAATCATCAGTCCTCAATCTTCAATCCTCAATACTCAATCTTCAAACCTCGATCCTCAGTCCTCAGACCTCAATTCTGAATCCTCAATCCTGAATCCTCAATCTTCAGAACACAGTCCTCAACATTCTGTTGTCAATCCTCAATCCTCAATAGAATTCCCTCAATTCACAGTTTTGAATACTCAATACGCAAACTGCAATCTTCAAATCTCTATCCCCAAACATCAATTCTCATCACTCAACCCTCAACACACAGTACTCAATGTTCAATTCTCAATCCTCAATTCTCAATCTTCAATCCTCAATACTGAATCTTCAATCCTCATTCCGCAATCCTCAATCCTCAACCCTCAATCCTCAATCCTCAATACTCAATCCTCAATCCTCAATCTTCAATCCTCAATACTCAATCTTCAATCCTCAATCCTCAATCCTCAATCCTCAGTCCTCAATCCTCAATCGTCAGTCTTCAATCCTCAATACTCAATCTTCAATCCTCAGTCCTCAATCCTCAATCCTCAATCCTCATTCTTCAATCCTCAATACCCAATCCTCAATCTTCAATCCTCAATCCTCAATCCTCAATTCTCGATCCTCAACACTCAGTCCTCAGACCTCAAACATCAACCCTCAGCCCTCAGCCTTCATCCTCAATCCTCAATCCCCAATCATCAGTCCTCAATCTTCAATCCTCAACACTCAATCTTCAAACCTCGATCCTCAATCCTCAGACCTCAATTCTGAATCCTGAATCCTGAATCCTCAATCTTCAGACCTCAGTCCTCAACATTCTGTTGTCAATCCTCAATCCTCAATAGAATACCCTTAATTCACAGTTTTGAATACTCAATACGCAAACTGCAATCTTCAAATCTCTATCCACAAACATCAATTCTCATCACTCAACCCTCAACACACAGTACTCAATGTTCAATTCTCAATCCTCAATTCTCAATCTTCAATCCTCAATACTGAATCTTCAATCCTCATTCCGCAATCCTCAATCCTCAATCCTCAATCCTCAATCTTCAATGCTCAGTCTTCAATCCTCAATCCTCAATCCTCAATCCTCAATCCTCGATCCTCAATCATCAATCCTCAATACTCAATCTTCAATCCTCATTCCTCAATCCTCAATCCTCAATCCTCAATCCTAAATCATCAATCCACAATCTTCAATACTCAATCCTCAATCCTCAATCCTCAGTCCTCAATCCTCAATACTCAACCATCAACCCTCAATTCTCAATACTCAATAGAATATCCTGAATTCTCAGGATTCAAAACTCAAACCTCAATCCTCAACCCTCAGCCCTCATTCTCAATCCTCAATCCGCAATCCTCAATCCTCAATATTCAATCCTCAATACTCAATCTTCAATCCACAATCCTCAATACTCAATCCTCAATCCTCTGTCATCAATCCTCAATCTTCAATACTCAATCGTCAATCCTCAGTCCTCAATCCTCAATCCTCAATCCTCGTTCCTCAAACTTCAATCCTCAACCCTCAGTCCTCATCCTCAATTCTCAATTCTCAATCCTCAATCCTCAATCCTCAATCTTGAATCCTCAATAGAAAATCTCCAATCCTAGATCATCAATCCCCGATCCTCAATCCTTAATCCTCAATCTTCAATCCTCAATTCCCAGTCCTCAATTATCAATACTCAATGCTCAATCCTCAATCCTCAATCCTCAATCTTCAATCCTCAATACTCAATGCTCAATCCTCAATCCTCAATCCTCAATCCTCAATCCTCAATCCTCAACCCTCAATCCTCAACCCTCAGTCCTCAAATCTCAATCCTGAATCCTCAATCCTGAATCCTCAATCTACAGCACTGAGTCCTCAACAATCAGTTGTCAATCCTCAATCCTCAATATAATATCCTCAATTCACAGCTTTCAATACTCAATACTCAATCTGCAATCCTCAAATCTCTATCCACAAACATCAATCCTCATCACCCAACCCTCACCACTCAGTCGCCAATCCTCAACCTTCAATCCTCAATCCTCAATCCTCAATCCTCAACCCTCAGTCCCCATCCTCAATCCTCAATTCTCAGTCCTCAATCCTCAATCCTCTATCCTCGTTCCTCAAACTTCAATCCTCAACCCTCAGTCCTCATACTCAATTCTCAATATTCAATCCTCAATCCTCAATCCTCAATCCTCAATCCTCAATCCTCAATATTCAATCCTCAATACTCAATCTTCAATCCTCAATCCTCAGTCCTCAAACCTGAATTCTGAATCCTCAATACTCAACCTTCAACCCTCAATCCTCAGCCCTCAATACTCAACCATCAATCCTCAATTCTCAATACTCAATAGAATATCCTGAATTCTCAGGATTCAAAACTCAAACCTCGATCCTCAACCCTCAGCCCTCATCCTCCATACTCAATCCTTAATCCTCAATACTCAATCTTCAATCCTCAATCCTCAATCCTCAATCCTCAATCCTCAATCCTCAATCCTCAATCCTCAGTCCCAAATCCTCAATCATCAGTCCTCAATCCTCAATCCTCAATCCTCAGTCCTCAATCCTCAATCCTCAATGTTCAATCCGCAATACACAATCCTCAATCTTCAATCCTCGATCCTCAATCCTCAATCCTCAGTCCTCAATCCTCAATCCTCAGTCATCAAACCTCAATCCTGGATCCTCAATCCTGAATCCTCAATCTTCAGCCCTCAGTCCTCAACAATCAGTTGTCAATCCTCAATCGTCAATAGAATATCATCAATTCACAGTTTTGAATACTCAATACTCAATCTGCAATCTTCAAATCTCTATCCACAAACATCAATTCTCATCACTCAACCCTCAACACACAGTACTCAATGTTCAACTCTCAATCCTCAATTCTCAAACTTCAATCCTCAATACTGAATCTTCAATCCTGATTCCGCAATCCTCAATCCTCAATCCTCAATCCTCAGTCTTCAATGCTCAGTCTTCAATCCTATATCCTCAATCCTCAATCCTCAATCCTCAATCCTCATTCCTCAATATTCAATCCTCAATACTCAATCTTCAATCCTCAATCCTCAGATCTCAAACCTGAATTCTGAATCCTCAATACTCAATCTTCAACCCTCAATCCTCGGCCCTCAAAACTCAACCATCAATCCTCAATTCTCAATACTCAATAGAATACCCTGAATTCTCAGGATTCAAAACTCAAACCTCGATCCCCAACCCTCAGCCCTCATCCTCAATCCTCAATCCTCAATCCTCAATACTCAATCTTCAATCCTCAATCCTCAATCCTCAATCCTCAATCCTCAATCCTCAATCCTCAATCCTCAGTCCCAAATCGTCAATCATCAGTACTCAATACTCAATTCTCAATCCTCCGTCCTCAATCCTCAATTCTCAACCTTCAACCCTCAATACTCAATCCTCAATCCTCAATCCTCAATCCACAATGCTCAATCTCTCAATCCTCAATACTCAATCTTCAATCCTCAATCCTCAATCCTCAATCCTCAATCCTCAATCGTCAGTCCTCAATCCTGAATACTCAGTCTTCAATCCTCAATCCTCAGTACTCAATCCTCAACCCTCATTCATCAATCCTCAATACCCAATCCTCAACCTTCAATCCTCAATCTGCAATCCTCAATTCTCAATCCTCAATCCTCCGACATCAGTCCTCAATCCTCAACCCTCAGCCCTCATCCTCAATCCTCAATCCTCAATCCACAATCCTCAATCTTCAATCCCCAATACTCAATCTTCAATCCTCAATCCTCAATCCTCAATCCTCAATGCTCAATCCTCAATCCTCAATAATCAATGTTCAATCCGCAATACACAATGCTCAATCTTCAATCCTCGATCCTCAATCCTCAATCCTCAGTCCTCAATCCTCAATCCACAGTCCTCAAACCTCAATCCTGGATCCTCAATTCTGAATCCTCAATCTTCAGCCCTCAGTCCTCAACAATCAGTTGTCAATACTCAATCCTCAATAGAATATCATCAATTCACAGTTTTCAATACTTAATACTCAATCTGCAATCTTCAAACCTCTATCCACAGACATCTATTCTCATCACTCAACCCTCTACACTCAGTCCCCAATCCTCAATCTTCAATCCTCAATCCTCAATCCTCAATACTCAATCCTCAATCCTCAATCTTCAATCCTCAATACTCAATCTTCAATCCTCAATCCTCAATCCTCAATCCTCAGTCCTCAATCCTCAATCGTCAGTCTTCCATCCTCAATACTCAATCTTCAATCCTCAGTCCTCAATCCTCAATCCTCAATCCTCATTCTTCAATCCTCAATACCCAATCCTCAATCTTCAATCCTCAATCCTCAATCCTCAATTCTCGATCCTCAACACTCAGTCCTCAGACCTCAAACATCAACCCTCAGCCCTCAGCCTTCATCCTCAATCCTCAATCCCCAATCATCAGTCCTCAATCTTCAATCCTCAATACTCAATCTTCAAACCTCGATCCTCAGTCCTCAGAACTCAATTCTGAATCCTCAATCCTGAATCCTCAATCTTCAGAACACAGTCCTCAACATTCTGTTGTCAATCCTCAATCCTCAATAGAATACCCTCAATTCACAGTTTTGAATACTCAATACGCAAACTGCAATCTTCAAATCTCTATCCCCAAACATCAATTCTCATCACTCAACCCTCAACACACAGTACTCAATGTTCAATTCTCAATCCTCAATTCTCAATTTTCAATCCTCAATACTGAATCTTCAATCCTCATTCCGCAATCCTCAATCCTCAACCCTCAATCCTCAATCCTCAATACTCAATCCTCAATCCTCAATCTTCAATCCTCAATACTCAATCTTCAATCCTCAATCCTCAATCCTCAATCCTCAGTCCTCAATCCTCAATCGTCAGGCTTCAATCCTCAATACTCAATCTTCAATCCTCAGTCCTCAATCCTCAATCCTCAATCCTCATTCTTCAATCCTCAATACCCAATCCTCAATCTTCAATCCTCAATCCTCAATCCTCAATTCTCGATCCTCAACACTCAGTCCTCAGACCTCAAACATCAACCCTCAGCCCTCAGCCTTCATCCTCAATCCTCAATCCCCAATCATCAGTCCTCAATCTTCAATCCTCAATACTCAATCTTCAAACCTCGATCCTCAGTCCTCAGACCTCAATTCTGAATCCTCAATCCTGAATCCTCAATCTTCAGAACACAGTCCTCAACATTCTGTTGTCAATCCTCAATCCTCAATAGAATACCCTCAATTCACAGTTTTGAATACTCAATACGCAAACTGCAATCTTCAAATCTCTATCCCCAAACATCAATTCTCATCACTCAACCCTCAACACACAGTACTCAATGTTCAATTCTCAATCCTCAATTCTCAATCTTCAATCCTCAATACTGAATCTTCAATCCTCATTCCGCAATCCTCAATCCTCAACCCTCAATCCTCAAACTTCAATGCTCAGTCTTCAATCCTCAATCCTCAAACCTCAATCCTCAATCCTCAATCCTCAATATTCAATCCGCAATACTCAATCTTCAATCCTCAATCCTCAGTCCTCAAACCTGAATTCTGAATCCTCAATACTCAACCTTCAACCCTCAATCCTCAGCCCTCAATACTCAACCATTAGTCCTCAATTCTCAATACTCAATAGAATATCCTGAATTCTCAGGATTCAAAACTCAAACCTCGATCCTCAACCATCAGCCCTCATCATCCATACTCAATCCTTAATCCTCAATACTCAATGTTCAATCCTCAATCCTCAATCCTCAATCCTCAATCCTCAATCCTCAATCCTCAATCCTCAGTCCCAAATCCTCAATCATCAGTCCTCAATCCTCAATCCTCAATCCTCAGTCCTCAATCGTCAATCCTCAATCTTCAATCCTCAATACTCAATGCTCAATCCTCAATCCTCAATCCTCAATCCTCAATCCTCAATCCTCAGTCCTCAATCCTCAATCCTCAGTCCTCAAACCTCAATCCTGGATCCTCAATTCTGAATCCTCAATCTTCAGCCCTCAGTCCTCAACAATCAGTTGTCAATACTCAATCCTCAATAGTATATCATCAATTCACAGTTTTCAATACTTAATAATAAATCTGCAATCTTCAAACCTCTATCCACAGACATCTATTCTCATCACTCAACCCTATACACTCAGTCCCCAATCCTCAATCTTCAATCCTCAATCCTCAGTCCTCAATACTCAATCCTCAATCCTCAGTCTTCAATCCTCAATACTCAATCTTCAATCCTGAATCCTCAATCCTCAATCCTCACACCTCAATCCTCAATCGTCAGTCTTCAATCCTCAATACTCAATCTTCAATCCTCAATCCTCAATCCTCAATCCTCAATCCTCATTCTTCAATCCTCAATGCCCAATCCTCAATCTTCAATCCTCAATCCTCAATCCTCAATTCTCGATCCTCAACACTCAGTCCTCAGACCTCAAACCTCAATCCTCAGCCCTCAGCCTTCATCCTCAATCCTCAATCCTCAATCATCAGTCCTCAATCTTCAATCCTCAATACTCAATCTTCAAACCTCGATCCTCAATCCTCAGACCTCAATTCTGAATCCTGAATCCTCAAACCTCAATCTTCAATGCTCAGTCTTCAATCCTCAATCCTCAATCCTCAATCCTCAATCCTCAATCCTCAATATTCAATCCTCAATACTCAAACTTCAATCCTCAATCCTCAGTCCTCAAACCTGAATTCTGAATCCTCAATACTCAACCTTCAACCCTCAATCCTCAGCCCTCAATACTCAACCATCAATCCTCAATTCTCAATACTCAATAGAATATCCTGAATTCTCAGGATTCAAAACTCAAACCTCGATCCTCAACCCTCAGCCCTCATCCTCCATACTCAATCCTTAATCCTCAATACTCAATCTTCAATCCTCAATCCTCAATTGTCAATCTTCAATCCTCAATACTGAATCTTCAATCCTCAATCCTCAATCGTCAATCCTCAATCCTCAATACTAAATCATCAATCCTCAATCTTCAATACCCAATCGTCAATCCTCAATACTCAATCCTCAATACTCAATCCTCAATACTCAATCATCAATACTCAATTCTCAATACTCATTAGAGTATCCTGAATTCTCAGGATGCAATACTCAAACCTCAATCCTCAACCCTCAGCCCTCATTCTCAATCCTCAATCCTCAATCCTCAATCCTCAATATTCAATCCTCAATACTCAATCTTCAATCCTCAATCCTCAATCCTCAATCCTCAATCCTCAATCCTCAGTCATCAATCCTAAATCTTCAATACTCAATCGTCAATCCTCAGTCCTCAATCCTCAATTCTCAATCCTCGTCCCTCAAACCTCAATCCTCAGCACTCAGTCCTCATCCCCAATTCTCAATTCTCAATACTCAATACTCAATCCTCAATCCTCAATCTACAATCCTCAATAATGAATCTCCAATCCTAGATCCTCTAACCCTAATCCTCAATCCTTAATCCTCTATCTTCAATCCTCAATCCCCAATCCTCAATCTTCAATCCTCAATGCTCAATCCTCAATCCTCAAGCCTCAGTCCTCAATCCTCTCTCCTCAATCCTCAAAGCTCAATGCTCATCCTTCAATTCTCAATACCCAATCCTCAAACTTCAATCCTCAATCCTCAATCCTCAATTCTCAATCCTCAATCCTCAATCCTCAGATCTCAAACATCATAACTCTACCCTCAGACCTCATCCTCAATCCACAACCTTCAATCCTCAATCCTCAATCTTCAATCATCTACGTACAATCTTCAATCCTCAATCATCAATCCTCAGCCTTCAATCCTCAGTCCTCAAACCTCAACCCTCAATCCTCAATCCTCAATCGTCTGTCTTCAATACTCAACCTGCAATCCTCAATCCTCAATCCTCATTCCTCAATCCTCAATCCTCATTCTTCAATCCTCAATACCCAGTCCTCAAACTCCAATCCTCAATCCTCAAACCTCAATTCTCAATCCCAAAACCTCAATCCTCAGACCTCAAACATCAAGACTCAGCCCTCAGCCCTCGTCCTCAAACCACAACCCTCAATCCTCAATCCTCAATCTTGAATCATTAATATTCAATCTTCAATCCTCAATCCTCAATCCTCAATCCCCAACCCTCAATCCTCAATGCTCAATCCTCAATACCCAATCCTCAATCTTCAATCCTCAATCCTCAATCCTCAATCCTCAATTCTCGATCCTCAACACTCAGTCCTCAGACCTCAAACCTCAATCCTCAGCCCTCAGCCTTCATCCTCAATCCTCAATCCTCAATCATCAGTCCTCAATCTTCAATCCTCAATACTCAATCTTCAAACCTCAATCCTCAGTCCTCAAACCTCAATTCTGAATCCTCAATCCTGAATCCTCAATCTTCAGACCACAGTACTCAACAATCTGTTGTCAATCCTCAATCCTCAATAGAAAATCCTCAATTCACAGTTTTGAATACTCAATACTCAATCTGCAATCTTCAAATCTCTATCCACAAACATCAATTCTCATCCCTCAACCCTCAACACACAGTACTCAATGTTCAACTCTCAATCCTCAATTCTCAAACTTCAATCCTCAATACTGAATCTTCAATCCTCATTCCGCAATCCTCGATCCTCAATCCTCAATCCTCAATCTTCAATGCTCAGTCTTCAATCCTATATCCTCAATCCTCAATCCTCAATCCTCATTCCTCAATATTCAATCCTCAATACTCAATCTTCAATCCTCAATCCTCAGACCTCAAACCTGAATTCTGAATCCTCAATACTCAATCTTCAACCCTCAATCCTCAGCCCTCAATACTCAACCATCAATCCTCAATTCTCAATACTCAATAGAATACCCTGAATTCTCAGGATTCAAAACTCAAACCTCGATCCTCAACCCTCAGCCCTCATCCTCAATCCTCAATCCTCAATCCTCAATACTCAATCTTCAATCCTCAATCCTGAATCCTCAATCCTCAATCCTCAATCCTCAATCCTCAGTCCCAAATCCTCAATCATCAGTCCGCAATACTCAATTCTCAATCCTCCGTCCTCAATCCTCAATCCTCAACCTTCAACCCTCAATACTCAATCCCCAATCCTCAATCCACAATGCTCAATCTCTCAATCCTCAATACTCAATCTTCAATCCTCAATCCTCAATCCTCAATCCTCAATCGTCAGTCTTCAATCCTGAATACTCAATCTTCAATCCTCAATCCTCAGTACTCAATCCTCAACCCTCATTCTTCAATCCTCAATACCCAATCCTCAACCTTCAATCCTCAATCTGCAATCCTCAATTCTCAATCCTCAATCCTCCGACATCAGTCCTCAATCCTCAACCCTCAGCCCTCATCCTCAATCCTCAATCCTCAATCCACAATCCTCAATCTTCAATCCCCAATACTTAATCTTCAATCCTCAATCCTCAATCCTCAATCCTCAATGCTCAATCCTCAATCCTCAATAATCAATGTTCAATCCGCAATACACAATCCTCAATCTTCAATCCTCGATCCTCAATCCTCAATCCTCAGTCCTCAATCCTCAATCCACAGTCCTCAAACCTCAATCCTGGATCCTCAATTCTGAATCCTCAATCTTCAGCCCTCAGTCCTCCACAATCAGTTGTCAATACTCAATCCTCAATAGAATATCATCAATTCACAGTTTTCAATACTTAATACTCAATCTGCAATCTTCAAACCTCTATCCACAGACATCTATTCTCATCACTCAACCCTCTACACTCAGTCCCCAATCCTCAATCTTCAATCCTCAATCCTCAATCCTCAATACTCAATCCTCAATCCTCAATCTTCAATCCTCAATACTCAATCATCAATCCTCAATCCTCAATCCTCAATCCTCAGTCCTCAATCCTCAATCGTCAGTCTTCAATCCTCAATACTCAATCTTCAATCCTCAATCCTCAATCCTCAATCCTCAATCCTCATTCTTCAATCCTCAATACCCAATCCTCAATCTTCAATCCTCAATCCTCAATCCTCAATTCTCGATCCTCAACACTCAGTCCTCAGACCTCAAACCTCAACCCTCAGCCCTCAGCCTTCATCCTCAATCCTCAATCCCCAATCATCAGTCCTCAATCTTCAATCCTCAATACTCAATCTTCAAACCTCGATCCTCAGTCCTCAGACCTCAATTCTGAATCCTCAATCCTGAATCCTCAACCTTCAGACCACAGTCCTCAACATTCTGTTGTCAATCCTCAACCCTCAATAGAATACCCTCAAATCACAGTTTTGAATACTCAATACGCAAACTGCAATCTTCAAATCTCTATCCCCAAACATCAATTCTCATCACTCAACCCTCAACACACAGTACTCAATGTTCAATTCTCAATCCTCAATTCTCAATCTTCAATCCTCAATACTGAATCTTCAATCCTCATTCCGCAATCATCAATCCTCAATCCTCAATCCTCAAACTTCAATGCTCAGTCTTCAATCCTCAATCCTCAAACCTCAATCGTCAATCCTCAATCCTCAATATTCAATCCTCAATACTCAATCTTCAATCCTCAATCCTCAGTCCTCAAACCTGTATTCTGAATCGTCAGTACTCAACCTTCAACCCTCAATCCTCAGCCCTCAATACTCAACCATTAATCCTCAATTCTCAATACTCAATATAATATCCTGAATTCTCAGGAATCAAAACTCAAACCTCGATCCTCAACCCTCAGCCCTCATCCTCCATACTCAATCCTTAATCCTCAATACTCAATCTTCAATCCTCAATCCTCAATCCTCAATCTTCAATCCTCAATCCTCAATCCACAGTCCCAAATCCTCAATCATCAGTCCTCAATCCTCAATCCTCAATCCTCAGTCCTCAATCCTCAATCCTCAATCTTCAATCCTCAATACTCAATGCTCAATCCTCAATCCTCAATCCTCAATCCTCAATCCTCAATCCTCAGTCCTCAATCCTCAATCCTCAGTCCTCAAACCTCAATCCTGGATCCTCAATTCTGAATCCTCAATCTTCAGCCCTCAGTCCTCAACAATCAGTTGTCAATACTCAATCCTCAATAGAATATCATCAATTCACAGTTTTCAATACTTAATACTCAATCTGCAATCTTCATACCTCTATCCACAGACATCTATCCTCATCACTCAACCCTCTACACTCAGTCCCCAATCCTCAATCTTCAATCCTCAATCCTCAATCCTCAATACTCAATCCTCAATCCTCAATCTTCAATCCTCAATACTCAATCTTCAATCCTGAATCCTCAATCCTCAATCCTCAGACCTCAATCCTCAATCGTCAGTCTTCAATCCTCAATCCTCAATGTTCAATCCTCAATACCCAATCCTCAATCCTCAATCCTCAATCTTCAGCCCTGAGTCCTCAACAATCAGTTGTCAATCCTCAATCCTCAGTAGAATAACCTCAATTCACAGATTTGAATATTAAATACTCAATCTGCAATCTTCAAATCTCTATCCACAAACATCAATTCTCATCAATCAACCCTCTACACTCAGTCCCCAATCTTCAATCTTCAATCCTCAATCCTCAGTCCGCAATGCTCAACCCACAATGCTCAATCTCTCAATCCTCAATACTCAATCTTCTATCCTCAATCCTCAATCCTCAATCCTCAGTCCTCAATCGTCAATCCTCAATCCTGAATACTCAATCTTCAATCCTCAATCCTCAGTACTCAATCCTCAATCCTCATTCTTCAATCCTCAATACCCAATCCTCAACCTTCAATCCTCAATCTGCAATCCTCAATTCTCAATCCTCAATCCTCCGACCTCAGTCCTCAATCCTCAACCCTGAGCCCTCACCCTCAATCCTCAATCCTCAACCCACAATCCTCAATCTTCAATCCCCAATACTCAATCTTCAATCCTCAATCCTCAATCCTCAATCCTCAATGCTCAATCCTCAATCCTCAATAATCAATGTTCAATCCGCAATACACAATCCCCAATCCTCAATCTTCAATCCTCAATCCTCAATCCTCAACCCACAATGCTCAATCTCTCAATCCTCAATACTCAATCTTCTATCCTCAATCCTCAATCCTCAATCCTCAATCCTCAATCGTCAATCCTCAATCCTGAATACTCAATCTTCAATCCTCAATCCTCAGTACTCAATCCTCAATCCTCATTCTTCAATCCTCAATACCCAATCCTCAACCTTCAATCCTCAATCTGCAATCCTCAATTCTCAATCCTCAATCCTCCGACCTCAGTCCTCAATCCTCAACCCTGAGCCCTCACCCTCAATCCTCAATCCTCAACCCACAATCCTCAATCTTCAATCCCCAATACTCAATCTTCAATCCTCAATCCTCAATCCTCAATCCTCATTGCTCAATCCTCAATCCTCAATAATCAATGTTCAATCCGCAATACACAATCCTCAATCTTCAATCCTCGATCCTCAATCCTCAATCCTCAGTCCTCAATCCTCAATCCTCAGTCATCAAACCTCAATCCTGGATCCTCAATTCTGAATCCTCAATCTTCAGCCATCAGTCCTCAACAATCAGTTGTCAATCCTCAATCCTCAATAGAATATCATCAATTCACAGTTTTCAATACTTAATACACAATCTGCAATCTTCAAACCTCTATCCACAGACATCAATTCTCATCACTCAACCCTCAACACTCAGTCCCCAGTCCTCAATCTTCAATCCTCAATCCTCAATCCTCAATACTCAATCCTCAATCCTCAATCTTCAATCCTCAATACTCAATCATCAATCCTCAATCCTCAATCCTCAATCCTCAGTCCTCAATCCTCAATCGTCAGTCTTCAATCCTCAATACTCAATCTTCAATCCTCAATCCTCAATCCTCAATCCTCAATCCTCATTCTTCAATCCTCAATACCCAATCCTCAATCTTCAATCCTCAATCCTCAATCCTCAATTCTCGATCCTCAACACTCAGTCCTCAGACCTCAAACCTCAACCCTCAGCCCTCAGCCTTCATCCTCAATCCTCAATCCCCAATCATCAGTCCTCAATCTTCAATCCTCAATACTCAATCTTCAAACCTCGATCCTCAGTCCTCAGACCTCAATTCTGAATCCTCAATCCTGAATCCTCAACCTTCAGACCACAGTCCTCAACATTCTGTTGTCAATCCTCAACCCTCAATAGAATACCCTCAAATCACAGTTTTGAATACTCAATACGCAAACTGCAATCTTCAAATCTCTATCCCCAAACATCAATTCTCATCACTCAACCCTCAACACACAGTACTCAATGTTCAATTCTCAATCCTCAATTCTCAATCTTCAATCCTCAATACTGAATCTTCAATCCTCATTCCGCAATCATCAATCCTCAATCCTCAATCCTCAAACTTCAATGCTCAGTCTTCAATCCTCAATCCTCAAACCTCAATCCTCAATCCTCAATCCTCAATATTCAATCCTCAATACTCAATCTTCAATCCTCAATCCTCAGTCCTCAAACCTGTATTCTGAATCGTCAGTACTCAACCTTCAACCCTCAATCCTCAGCCCTCAATACTCAACCATTAATCCTCAATTCTCAATACTCAATATAATATCCTGAATTCTCAGGAATCAAAACTCAAACCTCGATCCTCAACCCTCAGCCCTCATCCTCCATACTCAATCCTTAATCCTCAATACTCAATCTTCAATCCTCAATCCTCAATCCTCAATCTTCAACCCTCAATCCTCAATCCACAGTCCCAAATCCTCAATCATCAGTCCTCAATCCTCAATCCTCAATCCTCAGTCCTCAATCCTCAATCCTCAATCTTCAATCCTCAATACTCAATGCTCAATCCTCAATCCTCAATCCTCAATCCTCAATCCTCAATCCTCAGTCCTCAATCCTCAATCCTCAGTCCTCAAACCTCAATCCTGGATCCTCAATTCTGAATCCTCAATCTTCAGCCCTCAGTCCTCAACAATCAGTTGTCAATACTCAATCCTCAATAGAATATCATCAATTCACAGTTTTCAATACTTAATACTCAATCTGCAATCTTCATACCTCTATCCACAGACATCTATTCTCATCACTCAACCCTCTACACTCAGTCCCCAATCCTCAATCTTCAATCCTCAATCCTCAATCCTCAATACTCAATCCTCAATCCTCAATCTTCAATCCTCAATACTCAATCTTCAATCCTGAATCCTCAATCCTCAATCCTCAGACCTCAATCCTCAATCGTCAGTCTTCAATCCTCAATCCTCAATGTTCAATCCTCAATACCCAATCCTCAATCCTCAATCCTCAATCTTCAGCCCTGAGTCCTCAACAATCAGTTGTCAATCCTCAATCCTCAGTAGAATAACCTCAATTCACAGATTTGAATATTAAATACTCAATCTGCAATCTTCAAATCTCTATCCACAAACATCAATTCTCATCAATCAACCCTCTACACTCAGTCCCCAATCTTCAATCTTCAATCCTCAATCCTCAGTCCGCAATGCTCAACCCACAATGCTCAATCTCTCAATCCTCAATACTCAATCTTCTATCCTCAATCCTCAATCCTCAATCCTCAGTCCTCAATCGTCAATCCTCAATCCTGAATACTCAATCTTCAATCCTCAATCCTCAGTACTCAATCCTCAATCCTCATTCTTCAATCCTCAATACCCAATCCTCAACCTTCAATCCTCAATCTGCAATCCTCAATTCTCAATCCTCAATCCTCCGACCTCAGTCCTCAATCCTCAACCCTGAGCCCTCACCCTCAATCCTCAATCCTCAACCCACAATCCTCAATCTTCAATCCCCAATACTCAATCTTCAATCCTCAATCCTCAATCCTCAATCCTCAATGCTCAATCCTCAATCCTCAATAATCAATGTTCAATCCGCAATACACAATCCCCAATCCTCAATCTTCAATCCTCAATCCTCAATCCTCAACCCACAATGCTCAATCTCTCAATCCTCAATACTCAATCTTCTATCCTCAATCCTCAATCCTCAATCCTCAATCCTCAATCGTCAATCCTCAATCCTGAATACTCAATCTTCAATCCTCAATCCTCAGTACTCAATCCTCAATCCTCATTCTTCAATCCTCAATACCCAATCCTCAACCTTCAATCCTCAATCTGCAATCCTCAATTCTCAATCCTCAATCCTCCGACCTCAGTCCTCAATCCTCAACCCTGAGCCCTCACCCTCAATCCTCAATCCTCAACCCACAATCCTCAATCTTCAATCCCCAATACTCAATCTTCAATCCTCAATCCTCAATCCTCAATCCTCAATGCTCAATCCTCAATCCTCAATAATCAATGTTCAATCCGCAATACACAATCCTCAATCTTCAATCCTCGATCCTCAATCCTCAATCCTCAGTCCTCAATCCTCAATCCTCAGTCATCAAACCTCAATCCTGGACCCTCAATTCTGAATCCTCAATCTTCAGCCATCAGTCCTCAACAATCAGTTGTCAATCCTCAATCCTCAATAGAATATCATCAATTCACAGTTTTCAATACTTAATACACAATCTGCAATCTTCAAACCTCTATCCACAGACATCAATTCTCATCACTCAACCCTCAACACTCAGTCCCCAGTCCTCAATCTTCAATCCTCAATCCTCAATCCTCAATACTCAATCCTCAATCCTCAATCTTCAATCCTCAATACTCAATCATCAATCCTCAATCCTCAATCCTCAATCCTCAGTCCTCAATCCTCAATCGTCAGTCTTCAATCCTCAATACTCAATCTTCAATCCTCAATCCTCAATCCTCAATCCTCAATCCTCATTCTTCAATCCTCAATACCCAATCCTCAATCTTCAATCCTCAATCCTCAATCCTCAATTCTCGATCCTCAACACTCAGTCCTCAGACCTCAAACCTCAACCCTCAGCCCTCAGCCTTCATCCTCAATCCTCAATCCCCAATCATCAGTCCTCAATCTTCAATCCTCAATACTCAATCTTCAAACCTCGATCCTCAGTCCTCAGACCTCAATTCTGAATCCTCAATCCTGAATCCTCAACCTTCAGACCACAGTCCTCAACATTCTGTTGTCAATCCTCAACCCTCAATAGAATACCCTCAAATCACAGTTTTGAATACTCAATACGCAAACTGCAATCTTCAAATCTCTATCCCCAAACATCAATTCTCATCACTCAACCCTCAACACACAGTACTGAATGTTCAATTCTCAATCCTCAATTCTCAATCTTCAATCCTCAATACTGAATCTTCAATCCTCATTCCGCAATCATCAATCCTCAATCCTCAATCCTCAAACTTCAATGCTCAGTCTTCAATCCTCAATCCTCAAACCTCAATCCTCAATCCTCAATCCTCAATATTCAATCCTCAATACTCAATCTTCAATCCTCAATCCTCAGTCCTCAAACCTGTATTCTGAATTGTCAGTACTCAACCTTCAACCCTCAATCCTCAGCCCTCAATACTCAACCATTAATCCTCAATTCTCAATACTCAATATAATATCCTGAATTCTCAGGAATCAAAACTCAAACCTCGATCCTCAACCCTCAGCCCTCATCCTCCATACTCAATCCTTAATCCTCAATACTCAATCTTCAATCCTCAATCCTCAATCCTCAATCTTCAACCCTCAATCCTCAATCCACAGTCCCAAATCCTCAATCATCAGTCCTCAATCCTCAATCCTCAATCCTCAGTCCTCAATCCTCAATCCTCAATCTTCAATCCTCAATACTCAATGCTCAATCCTCAATCCTCAATCCTCAATCCTCAATCCTCAATCCTCAGTCCTCAATCCTCAATCCTCAGTCCTCAAACCTCAATCCTGGATCCTCAATTCTGAATCCTCAATCTTCAGCCCTCAGTCCTCAACAATCAGTTGTCAATACTCAATCCTCAATAGAATATCATCAATTCACAGTTTTCAATACTTAATACTCAATCTGCAATCTTCATACCTCTATCCACAGACATCTATTCTCATCACTCAACCCTCTACACTCAGTCCCCAATCCTCAATCTTCAATCCTCAATCCTCAATCCTCAATACTCAATCCTCAATCCTCAATCTTCAATCCTCAATACTCAATCTTCAATCCTGAATCCTCAATCCTCAATCCTCAGACCTCAATCCTCAATCGTCAGTCTTCAATCCTCAATCCTCAATGTTCAATCCTCAATACCCAATCCTCAATCCTCAATCCTCAATCTTCAGCCCTGAGTCCTCAACAATCAGTTGTCAATCCTCAATCCTCAGTAGAATAACCTCAATTCACAGATTTGAATATTAAATACTCAATCTGCAATCTTCAAATCTCTATCCACAAACATCAATTCTCATCAATCAACCCTCTACACTCAGTCCCCAATCTTCAATCTTCAATCCTCAATCCTCAGTCCGCAATGCTCAACCCACAATGCTCAATCTCTCAATCCTCAATACTCAATCTTCTATCCTCAATCCTCAATCCTCAATCCTCAGTCCTCAATCGTCAATCCTCAATCCTGAATACTCAATCTTCAATCCTCAATCCTCAGTACTCAATCCTCAATCCTCAGTCTTCAATCCTCAATACCCAATCCTCAACCTTCAATCCTCAATCTGCAATCCTCAATTCTCAATCCTCAATCCTCCGACCTCAGTCCTCAATCCTCAACCCTGAGCCCTCACCCTCAATCCTCAATCCTCAACCCACAATCCTCAAGCTTCAATCCCCAATACTCAATCTTCAATCCTCAATCCTCAATCCTCAATCCTCAATGCTCAATCCTCAATCCTCAATAATCAATGTTCAATCCGCAATACACAATCCTCAATCTTCAATCCTCGATCCTCAATCCTCAATCCTCAGTCCTCAATCCTCAATCCTCAGTCATCAAACCTCAATCCTGGATCCTCAATTCTGAATCCTCAATCTTCAGCCATCAGTCCTCAACAATCAGTTGTCAATCCTCAATCCACAATAGAATATCATCAATTCACAGTTTTCAATACTTAATACACAATCTGCAATCTTCAAACCTCTATCCACAGACATCAATTCTCATCACTCAACCATCAACACTCAGTCCCCAGTCCTCAATCTTCAATCCTCAATCCTCAATCCTCAATACTCAATCCTCAATCCTCAATCTTCAATCCTCAATACTCAATCTTCAATCCTCAATCCTCAATACTCAATCCTCAATCCTCAATCCTCAATCGTCAGTCTTCAATCCTCAATACTCAATCTTCAATCCTCAATCCTCAATCCTCAATCCTCAATCCTCATTCGTCAATCCTCAATACCCAATCCTCAATCTTCAATCCTCAATCCTCAATCCTCAATCCTCAATTCTCGATCCTCAACACTCAGTCCTCAGACCTCAAACCTCAATCCTCAGCCCTCAGCCTTCATCCTCAATCCTCAATCCTCAATCATCAGTCCTCAATCTTCAATCCTCAATACTCAATCTTCAAACCTCAATCCTCAGTCCTCAAACCTCAATTCTGAATCCTCAATCCTGAATCCTCAATCTTCAGACCACAGTCCTCAACAATCTGTTGTCAATCCTCAATCCTCAATAGAAAATCCTCAATTCACAGTTTTGAATACTCAATACTCAATCTGCAATCTTCAAATCTCTATCCACAAACATCAATTCTCATCCCTCAACCCTCAACACACAGTACTCAATGTTCAACTCTCAATCCTCAATTCTCAAACTTCAATCCTCAATACTGAATCTTCAATCCTCATTCCGCAATCCTCGATCCTCAATCCTCAATCCTCAATCTTCAATGCTCAGTCTTCAATCCTATATCCTCAATCCTCAATCCTCAATCCTCATTCCTCAATATTCAATCCTCAATACTCAATCTTCAATCCTCAATCCTCAGACCTCAAACCTGAATTCTGAATCCTCAATACTCAATCTACAACCCTCAATCCTCAGCCCTCAATACTCAACCATCAATCCTCAATTCTCAATACTCAATAGAATACCCTGAATTCTCAGGACTCAAAACTCAAACCTCGATCCTCAACCCTCAGCCCTCATCCTCAATCCTCAATCCTCAATCCTCAATACCCAATCTTCAATCCTCAATCCTCAATCCTCAATCCTCAATCCTCAATCCTCAATCCTCAGTCCCAAATCCTCAATCATCAGTCCTCAATACTCAATTCTCAATCCTCCGTCCTCAATCCTCAGTCCTCAACCTTCAACCCTCAATACTCAATCCTCAATCCTCAATCCACAATGCTCAATCTCTCAATCCTCAATACTCAATCTTCAATCCTCAATCCTCAATCCTCAATCCTCAATCCTCAATCGTCAGTCTTCAATCCTGAATACTCAATCTTCAATCCTCAATCCTCAGTACTCAATCCTCAACCCTCATTCTTCAATCCTCAATACCCAATCCTCAACCTTCAATCCTCAATCTGCAATCCTCAATTCTCAATCCTCAATCCTCCGACATCAGTCCTCAATCCTCAACCCTCAGCCCTCATCCTCAATCCTCAATCCTCAATCCACAATCCTCAATCTTCAATCCCCAATACTCAATCTTCAATCCTCAATCCTCAATCCTCAATCCTCAATGCTCAAACCTCAATCCTCAATAATCAATGTTCAATCCGCAATACACAATCCTCAATCTTCAATCCTCGATCCTCAATCCTCAATCCTCAGTCCTCAATCCTCAATCCACAGTCCTCAAACCTCAATCCTGGATCCTCAATTCTGAATCCTCAATCTTCAGCCCTCAGTCCTCCACAATCAGTTGTCAATACTCAATCCTCAATAGAATATCATCAATTCACAGTTTTCAATACTTAATACTCAATCTGCAATCTTCAAACCTCTATCCACAGACATCTATTCTCATCACTCAACCCTCTACACTCAGTCCCCAATCCTCAATCTTCAATCCTCAATCCTCAATCCTCAATACTCAATCCTCAATCCTCAATCTTCAATCCTCAATACTCAATCATCAATCCTCAATCCTCAATCCTCAATCCTCAGTCCTCAATCCTCAATCGTCAGTCTTCAATCCTCAATACTCAATCTTCAATCCTCAATCCTCAATCCTCAATCCTCAATCCTCATTCTTCAATCCTCAATACCCAATCCTCAATCTTCAATCCTCAATCCTCAATCCTCAATTCTCGATCCTCAACACTCAGTCCTCAGACCTCAAACCTCAACCCTCAGCCCTCAGCCTTCATCCTCAATCCTCAATCCCCAATCATCAGTCCTCAATCTTCAATCCTCAATACTCAATCTTCAAACCTCGATCCTCAGTCCTCAGACCTCAATTCTGAATCCTCAATCCTGAATCCTCAACCTTCAGACCACAGTCCTCAACATTCTGTTGTCAATCCTCAATCCTCAATAGAATACC
This sequence comes from Calliopsis andreniformis, assembly GCF_051401765.1. NCBI lineage: Eukaryota > Metazoa > Arthropoda > Insecta > Hymenoptera > Andrenidae > Calliopsis > Calliopsis andreniformis. Next base: position 1,630,100 of record NW_027480491.1, on the reverse strand, counting down.
CTCAAATCACAGTTTTGAATACTCAATACGCAAACTGCAATCTTCAAATCTCTATCCCCAAACATCAATTCTCATCACTCAACCCTCAACACACAGTACTCAATGTTCAATTCTCAATCCTCAATTCTCAATCTTCAATCCTCAATACTGAATCTTCAATCCTCATTCCGCAATCATCAATCCTCAATCCTCAATCCTCAAACTTCAATGCTCAGTCTTCAATCCTCAATCCTCAAACCTCAATCCTCAATCCTCAATCCTCAATATTCAATCCTCAATACTCAATCTTCAATCCTCAATCCTCAGTCCTCAAACCTGTATTCTGAATCGTCAGTACTCAACCTTCAACCCTCAATCCTCAGCCCTCAATACTCAACCATTAATCCTCAATTCTCAATACTCAATATAATATCCTGAATTCTCAGGAATCAAAACTCAAACCTCGATCCTCAACCCTCAGCCCTCATCCTCCATACTCAATCCTTAATCCTCAATACTCAATCTTCAATCCTCAATCCTCAATCCTCAGTCCTCAATCCTCAATCCTCAATCCTCAGTCCCAAATCCTCAATCATCAGTCCTCAATACTCAATCCTCAATCCTCAGTCCTCAATCCTCAATCCTCAATCTTCAATCCTCAATACTCAATGCTCAATCCTCAATCCTCAATCCTCAATCCTCAATCCTCAATCCTCAGTCCTCAATCCTCAATCCTCAGTCCTCAAACCTCAATCCTGGATCCTCAATTCTGAATCCTCAATCTTCAGCCCTCAGTCCTCAACAATCAGTTGTCAATACTCAATCCTCAATAGAATATCATCAATTCACAGTTTTCAATACTTAATACTCAATCTGCAATCTTCATACCTCTATCCACAGACATCTATTCTCATCACTCAACCCTCTACACTCAGTCCCCAATCCTCAATCTTCAATCCTCAATCCTCAATCCTCAATACTCAATCCTCAATCCTCAATCTTCAATCCTCAATACTCAATCTTCAATCCTGAATCCTCAATCCTCAATCATCAGACCTCAATCCTCAATCGTCAGTCTTCAATCCTCAATCCTCAATGTTCAATCCTCAATACCCAATCCTCTATCCTCAATCCTCAATCTTCAGCCCTGAGTCCTCAACAATCAGTTGTCAATCCTCAATCCTCAGTAGAATAACCTCAATTCACAGATTTGAATATTAAATACTCAATCTGCAATCTTCAAATCTCTATCCACAAACATCAATTCTCATCAATCAACCCTCTACACTCAGTCCCCAATCTTCAATCTTCAATCCTCAATCCTCAGTCCGCAATGCTCAACCCACAATGCTCAATCTCTCAATCCTCAATACTCAATCTTCTATCCTCAATCCTCAATCCTCAATCCTCAGTCCTCAATCGTCAATCCTCAATCCTGAATACTCAATCTTCAATCCTCAATCCTCAGTACTCAATCCTCAATCCTCATTCTTCAATCCTCAATACCCAATCCTCAACCTTCAATCCTCAATCTGCAATCCTCAATTCTCAATCCTCAATCCTCCGACCTCAGTCCTCAATCCTCAACCCTGAGCCCTCACCCTGAATCCTCAATCCTCAACCCACAATCCTCAATCTTCAATCCCCAATACTCAATCTTCAATCCTCAATCCTCAATCCTCAATCCTCAATGCTCAATCCTCAATCCTCAATAATCAATGTTCAATCCGCAATACACAATCCCCAATCCTCAATCTTCAATCCTCAATCCTCAATCCTCAACCCACAATGCTCAATCTCTCAATCCTCAATACTCAATCTTCTATCCTCAATCCTCAATCCTCAATCCTCAATCCTCAATCGTCAATCCTCAATCCTGAATACTCAATCTTCAATCCTCAATCCTCAGTACTCAATCCTCAATCCTCATTCTTCAATCCTCAATACCCAATCCTCAACCTTCAATCCTCAATCTGCAATCCTCAATTCTCAATCCTCAATCCTCCGACCTCAGTCCTCAATCCTCAACCCTGAGCCCTCACCCTCAATCCTCAATCCTCAACCCACAATCCTCAATCTTCAATCCCCAATACTCAATCTTCAATCCTCAATCCTCAATCCTCAATCCTCAATGCTCAATCCTCAATCCTCAATAATCAATGTTCAATCCGCAATACACAATCCTCAATCTTCAATCCTCGATCCTCAATCCTCAATCCTCAGTCCTCAATCCTCAATCCTCAGTCATCAAACCTCAATCCTGGATCCTCAATTCTGAATCCTCAATCTTCAGCCATCAGTCCTCAACAATCAGTTGTCAATCCTCAATCCTCAATAGAATATCATCAATTCACAGTTTTCAATACTTAATACACAATCTGCAATCTTCAAACCTCTATCCACAGACATCAATTCTCATCACTCAACCCTCAACACTCAGTCCCCAGTCCTCAATCTTCAATCCTCAATCCTCAATCCTCAATACTCAATCCTCAATCCTCAATCTTCAATCCTCAATACTCAATCTTCAATCCTCAATCCTCAATACTCAATCCTCAATCCTCAATCCTCAATCGTCAGTCTTCAATCCTCAATACTCAATCTTCAATCCTCAATCCTCAATCCTCAATCCTCAATCCTCATTCGTCAATCCTCAATACCCAATCCTCAATCTTCAATCCTCAATCCTCAATCCTCAATCCTCAATCCTCGATCCTCAACACTCAGTCCTCAGACCTCAAACCTCAATCCTCAGCCCTCAGCCTTCATCCTCAATCCTCAATCCTCAATCATCAGTCCTCAATCTTCAATCCTCAATACTCAATCTTCAAACCTCAATCCTCAGTCCTCAAACCTCAATTCTGAATCCTCAATCCTGAATCCTCAATCTTCAGACCACAGTCCTCAACAATCTGTTGTCAATCCTCAATCCTCAATAGAAAATCCTCAATTCACAGTTTTGAATACTCAATACTCAATCTGCAATCTTCAAATCTCTATCCACAAACATCAATTCTCATCCCTCAACCCTCAACACACAGTACTCAATGTTCAACTCTCAATCCTCAATTCTCAAACTTCAATACTCAATACTGAATCTTCAATCCTCATTCCGCAATCCTCGATCCTCAATCCTCAATCCTCAATCTTCAATGCTCAGTTTTCAATCCTATATCCTCAATCCTCAATCCTCAATCCTCATTCCTCAATATTCAATCCTCAATACTCAATCTTCAATCCTCAATCCTCAGACCTCAAACCTGAATTCTGAATCCTCAATACTCAATCTACAACCCTCAATCCTCAGCCCTCAATACTCAACCATCAATCCTCAATTCTCAATACTCAATAGAATACCCTGAATTCTCAGGATTCAAAACTCAAACCTCGATCCTCAACCCTCAGCCCTCATCCTCAATCCTCAATCCTCAATCCTCAATACTCAATCTTCAATCCTCAATCCTCAATCCTCAATCCTCAATCCTCAATCCTCAATCCTCAGTCCCAAATCCTCAATCATCAGTCCTCAATACTCAATTCTCAATCCTCCGTCCTCAATCCTCAATCCTCAACCTTCAACCCTCAATACTCAATCCTCAATCCTCAATCCACAATGCTCAATCTCTCAATCCTCAATACTCAATCTTCAATCCTCAATCCTCAATCCTCAATCCTCAATCCTCAATCGTCAGTCTTCAATCCTGAATACTCAATCTTCAATCCTCAATCCTCAGTACTCAATCCTCAACCCTCATTCTTCAATCCTCAATACCCAATCCTCAACCTTCAATCCTCAATCTGCAATCCTCAATTCTCAATCCTCAATCCTCCGACATCAGTCCTCAATCCTCAACCCTCAGCCCTCATCCTCAATCCTCAATCCTCAATCCACAATCCTCAATCTTCAATCCCCAATACTCAATCTTCAATCCTCAATCCTCAATCCTCAATCCTCAATGCTCAAACCTCAATCCTCAATAATCAATGTTCAATCCGCAATACACAATCCTCAATCTTCAATCCTCGATCCTCAATCCTCAATCCTCAGTCCTCAATCCTCAATCCACAGTCCTCAAACCTCAATCCTGGATCCTCAATTCTGAATCCTCAATCTTCAGCCCTCAGTCCTCCACAATCAGTTGTCAATACTCAATCCTCAATAGAATATCATCAATTCACAGTTTTCAATACTTAATACTCAATCTGCAATCTTCAAACCTCTATCCACAGACATCTATTCTCATCACTCAACCCTCTACACTCAGTCCCCAATCCTCAATCTTCAATCCTCAATCCTCAATCCTCAATACTCAATCCTCAATCCTCAATCTTCAATCCTCAATACTCAATCATCAATCCTCAATCCTCAATCCTCAATCCTCAGTCCTCAATCCTCAATCGTCAGTCTTCAATCCTCAATACTCAATCTTCAATCCTCAATCCTCAATCCTCAATCCTCAATCCTCATTCTTCAATCCTCAATACCCAATCCTCAATCTTCAATCCTCAATCCTCAATCCTCAATTCTCGATCCTCAACACTCAGTCCTCAGACCTCAAACCTCAACCCTCAGCCCTCAGCCTTCATCCTCAATCCTCAATCCCCAATCATCAGTCCTCAATCTTCAATGCTCAATACTCAATCTTCAAACCTCGATCCTCAGTCCTCAGACCTCAATTCTGAATCCTCAATCCTGAATCCTCAACCTTCAGACCACAGTCCTCAACATTCTGTTGTCAATCCTCAATCCTCAATAGAATACCCTCAAATCACAGTTTTGAATACTCAATACGCAAACTGCAATCTTCAAATCTCTATCCCCAAACATCAATTCTCATCACTCAACCCTCAACACACAGTACTCAATGTTCAATTCTCAATCCTCAATTCTCAATCTTCAATCCTCAATACTGAATCTTCAATCCTCATTCCGCAATCATCAATTCTCAATCCTCAATCCTCAAACTTCAATGCTCAGTCTTCAATCCTCAATCCTCAAACCTCAATCCTCAATCCTCAATCCTCAATATTCAATCCTCAATACTCAATCTTCAATCCTCAATCCTCAGTCCTCAAACCTGTATTCTGAATCGTCAGTACTCAACCTTCAACCCTCAATCCTCAGCCCTCAATACTCAACCATTAATCCTCAATTCTCAATACTCAATATAATATCCTGAATTCTCAGGAATCAAAACTCAAACCTCGATCCTCAACCCTCAGCCCTCATCCTCCATACTCAATCCTTAATCCTCAATACTCAATCTTCAATCCTCAATCCTCAATCCTCAGTCCTCAATCCTCAATCCTCAATCCTCAGTCCCAAATCCTCAATCATCAGTCCTCAATACTCAATCCTCAATCCTCAGTCCTCAATCCTCAATCCTCAATCTTCAATCCTCAATACTCAATGCTCAATCCTCAATCCTCAATCCTCAATCCTCAATCCTCAATCCTCAGTCCTCAATCCTCAATCCTCAGTCCTCAAACCCCAATCCTGGATCCTCAATTCTGAATCCTCAATCTTCAGCCCTCAGTCCTCAACAATCAGTTGTCAATACTCAATCCTCAATAGAATATCATCAATTCACAGTTTTCAATACTTAATACTCAATCTGCAATCGTCATACCTCTATCCACAGACATCTATTCTCATCACTCAACCCTCTACACTCAGTCCCCAATCCTCAATCTTCAATCCTCAATCCTCAATCCTCAATACTCAATCCTCAATCCTCAATCTTCAATCCTCAATACTCAATCTTCAATCCTGAATCCTCAATCCTCAATCCTCAGACCTCAATCCTCAATCGTCAGTCTTCAATCCTCAATCCTCAATGTTCAATCGACAATACCCAATCCTCAATCCTCAATCCTCAATCTTCAGCCCTGAGTCCTCAACAATCAGTTGTCAATCCTCAATCCTCAGTAGAATAACCTCAATTCACAGATTTGAATATTAAATACTCAATCTGCAATCTTCAAATCTCTATCCACAAACATCAATTCTCATCAATCAACCCTCTACACTCAGTCCCCAATCTTCAATCTTCAATCCTCAATCCTCAGTCCGCAATGCTCAACCCACAATGCTCAATCTCTCAATCCTCAATACTCAATCTTCTATCCTCAATCCTCAATCCTCAATCCTCAGTCCTCAATCGTCAATCCTCAATCCTGAATACTCAATCTTCAATCCTCAATCCTCAGTACTCAATCCTCAATCCTCATTCTTCAATCCTCAATACCCAATCCTCAACCTTCAATCCTCAATCTGCAATCCTCAATTCTCAATCCTCAATCCTCCGACCTCAGTCCTCAATCCTCAACCCTGAGCCCTCACCCTCAATCCTCAATCCTCAACCCACAATCCTCAATCTTCAATCCCCAATACTCAATCTTCAATCCTCAATCCTCAATCCTCAATCCTCAATGCTCAATCCTCAATCCTCAATAATCAATGTTCAATCCGCAATACACAATCCCCAATCCTCAATCTTCAATCCTCAATCCTCAATCCTCAACCCACAATGCTCAATCTCTCAATCCTCAATACTCAATCTTCTATCCTCAATCCTCAATCCTCAATCCTCAGTCCTCAATCGTCAATCCTCAATCCTGAATACTCAATCTTCAATCCTCAATCCTCAGTACTCAATCCTCAATCCTCATTCTTCAATCCTCAATACCCAATCCTCAACCTTCAATCCTCAACCTGCAATCCTCAATTCTCAATCCTCAATCCTCCGACCTCAGTCCTCAATCCTCAACCCTGAGCCCTCACCCTCAATCCTCAATCCTCAACCCACAATCCTCAATCTTCAATCCCCAATACTCAATCTTCAATCCTCAATCCTCAATCCTCAATCCTCAATGCTCAATCCTCAATCCTCAATAATCAATGTTCAATCCGCAATACACAATCCCCAATCCTCAATCTTCAATCCTCAATCCTCAATCCTCAACCCACAATGCTCAATCTCTCAATCCTCAATACTCAATCTTCTATCCTCAATCCTCAATCCTCAATCCTCAATCCTCAATCGTCAATCCTCAATCCTGAATACTCAATCTTCAATCCTCAATCCTCAGTACTCAATCCTCAATCCTCATTCTTCAATCCTCAATACCCAATCCTCAACCTTCAATCCTCAACCTGCAATCCTCAATTCTCAATCCTCAATCCTCCGACCTCAGTCCTCAATCCTCAACCCTGAGCCCTCACCCTCAATCCTCAATCCTCAACCCACAATCCTCAATCTTCAATCCCCAATACTCAATCTTCAATCCTCAATCCTCAATCCTCAATCCTCAATGCTCAATCCTCAATCCTCAATAATCAATGTTCAATCCGCAATACACAATCCTCAATCTTCAATCCTCGATCCTCAATCCTCAATCCTCAGTCCTCAATCCTCAATCCTCAGTCATCAAACCTCAATCCTGGATCCTCAATTCTGAATCCTCAATCTTCAGCCATCAGTCCTCAACAATCAGTTGTCAATCCTCAATCCTCAATAGAATATCATCAATTCACAGTTTTCAATACTTAATACACAATCTGCAATCTTCAAACCTCTATCCACAGACATCAATTCTCATCACTCAACCCTCAACACTCAGTCCCCAGTCCTCAATCTTCAATCCTCAATCCTCAATCCTCAATACTCAATCCTCAATCCTCAATCTTCAATCCTCAATACTCAATCTTCAATCCTCAATCCTCAATCCTCAATCCTCAATCCTCAATCCTCAATCGTCAGTCTTCAATCCTCAATACTCAATCTTCAATCCTCAATCCTCAATCCTCAATCCTCAATCCTCATTCGTCAATCCTCAATACCCAATCCTCAATCTTCAATCCTCAATCCTCAATCCTCAATCCTCAATTCTCGATCCTCAACACTCAGTCCTCAGACCTCAAACCTCAATCCTCAGCCCTCAGCCTTCATCCTCAATCCTCAATCCTCAATCATCAGTCCTCAATCTTCAATCCTCAATACTCAATCTTCAAACCTCAATCCTCAGTCCTCAAACCTCAATTCTGAATCCTCAATCCTGAATCCTCAATCTTCAGACCACAGTCCTCAACAATCTGTTGTCAATCCTCAATCCTCAATAGAAAATCCTCAATTCACAGTTTTGAATACTCAATACTCAATCTGCAATCTTCAAATCTCTATCCACAAACATCAATTCTCATCCCTCAACCCTCAACACACAGTACTCAATGTTCAACTCTCAATCCTCAATTCTCAAACTTCAATCCTCAATACTGAATCTTCAATCCTCATTCCGCAATCCTCGATCCTCAATCCTCAATCCTCAATCTTCAATGCTCAGTCTTCAATCCTATATCCTCAATCCTCAATCCTCAATCCTCATTCCTCAATATTCAATCCTCAATACTCAATCTTCAATCCTCAATCCTCAGACCTCAAACCTGAATTCTGAATCCTCAATACTCAATCTACAACCCTCAATCCTCAGCCCTCAATACTCAACCATCAATCCTCAATTCTCAATACTCAATAGAATACCCTGAATTCTCAGGATTCAAAACTCAAACCTCGATCCTCAACCCTCAGCCCTCATCCTCAATCCTCAATCCTCAATCCTCAATACTCAATCTTCAATCCTCAATCCTCAATCCTCAATCCTCAATCCTCAATCCTCAATCCTCAGTCCCAAATCCTCAATCATCAGTCCTCAATACTCAATTCTCAATCCTCCGTCCTCAATCCTCAATCCTCAACCTTCAACCCTCAATACTCAATCCTCAATCCTCAATCCACAATGCTCAATCTCTCAATCCTCAATACTCAATCTTCAATCCTCAATCCTCAATCCTCAATCCTCAATCCTCAATCGTCAGTCTTCAATCCTGAATACTCAATCTTCAATCCTCAATCCTCAGTACTCAATCCTCAACCATCATTCTTCAATCCTCAATACCCAATCCTCAACCTTCAATCCTCAATCTGCAATCCTCAATTCTCAATCCTCAATCCTCCGACATCAGTCCTCAATCCTCAACCCTCAGCCCTCATCCTCAATCCTCAATCCTCAATCCACAATCCTCAATCTTCAATCCCCAATACTCAATCTTCAATCCTCAATCCTCAATCCTCAATCCTCAATGCTCAAACCTCAATCCTCAATAATCAATGTTCAATCCGCAATACACAATCCTCAATCTTCAATCCTCGATCCTCAATCCTCAATCCTCAGTCCTCAATCCTCAATCCACAGTCCTCAAACCTCAATCCTGGATCCTCAATTCTGAATCCTCAATCTTCAGCCCTCAGTCCTCCACAATCAGTTGTCAATACTCAATCCTCAATAGAATATCATCAATTCACAGTTTTCAATACTTAATACTCAATCTGCAATCTTCAAACCTCTATCCACAGACATCTATTCTCATCACTCAACCCTCTACACTCAGTCCCCAATCCTCAATCTTCAATCCTCAATCCTCAATCCTCAATACTCAATCCTCAATCCTCAATCTTCAATCCTCAATACTCAATCATCAATCCTCAATCCTCAATCCTCAATCCTCAGTCCTCAATCCTCAATCGTCAGTCTTCAATCCTCAATACTCAATCTTCAATCCTCAATCCTCAATCCTCAATCCTCAATCCTCATTCTTCAATCCTCAATACCCAATCCTCAATCTTCAATCCTCAATCCTCAATCCTCAATTCTCGATCCTCAACACTCAGTCCTCAGACCTCAAACCTCAACCCTCAGCCCTCACCCTTCATCCTCAATCCTCAATCCCCAATCATCAGTCCTCAATCTTCAATCCTCAATACTCAATCTTCAAACCTCGATCCTCAGTCCTCAGACCTCAATTCTGAATCCTCAATCCTGAATCCTCAACCTTCAGACCACAGTCCTCAACATTCTGTTGTCAATCCTCAATCCTCAATAGAATACCCTCAAATCACAGTTTTGAATACTCAATACGCAAACTGCAATCTTCAAATCTCTATCCCCAAACATCAATTCTCATCACTCAACCCTCAACACACAGTACTCAATGTTCAATTCTCAATCCTCAATTCTCAATCTTCAATCCTCAATACTGAATCTTCAATCCTCATTCCGCAATCATCAATCCTCAATCCTCAATCCTCAAACTTCAATGCTCAGTCTTCAATCCTCAATCCTCAAACCTCAATCCTCAATCCTCAATCCTCAATATTCAATCCTCAATACTCAATCTTCAATCCTCAATCCTCAGTCCTCAAACCTGTATTCTGAATCGTCAGTACTCAACCTTCAACCCTCAATCCTCAGCCCTCAATACTCAACCATTAATCCTCAATTCTCAATACTCAATATAATATCCTGAATTCTCAGGAATCAAAACTCAAACCTCGATCCTCAACCCTCAGCCCTCATCCTCCATACTCAATCCTTAATCCTCAATACTCAATCTTCAATCCTCAATCCTCAATCCTCAATCCTCAATCCTCAATCCTCAATCCTCAGTCCCAAATCCTCAATCATCAGTCCTCAATCCTCAATCCTCAATCCTCAGTCCTCAATCCTCAATCCTCAATCTTCAATCCTCAATACTCAATGCTCAATCCTCAATCCTCAATCCTCAATCCTCAATCCTCAATCCTCAGTCCTCAATCCTCAATCCTCAGTCCTCAAACCTCAATCCTGGATCCTCAATTCTGAATCCTCAATCTTCAGCCCTCAGTCCTCAACAATCAGTTGTCAATACTCAATCCTCAATAGAATATCATCACTTCACAGTTTTCAATACTTAATACTCAATCTGCAATCTTCATACCTCTATCCACAGACATCTATTCTCATCACTCAACCCTCTACACTCAGTCCCCAATCCTCATTCTTCAATCCTCAATCCTCAATCCTCAATACTCAATCCTCAATCCTCAATCTTCAATCCTCAATACTCAATCTTCAATCCTGAATCCTCAATCCTCAATCCTCAGACCTCAATCCTCAATCGTCAGTCTTCAATCCTCAATCCTCAATGTTCAATCCTCAATACCCAATCCTCAATCCTCAATCCTCAATCTTCAGCCCTGAGTCCTCAACAATCAGTTGTCAATCCTCAATCCTCAGTAGAATAACCTCAATTCACAGATTTGAATATTAAATTCTCAATCTGCAATCTTCAAATCTCTATCCACAAACATCAATTCTCATCAATCAACCCTCTACACTCAGTCCCCAATCTTCAATCTTCAATCCTCAATCCTCAGTCCGCAATGCTCAACCCACAGCCCTCATCCTCAATCCTCAATCCTCAATCCTCAATCATCAATATTCAATCCTCAATACTCAATCTTCAATCCTCAATCCTCAGTCCTCAAACCTCAATTCTGAATCGTCAATCCTGAATCCTCAATCTTCAGCCCTCAGTCCTCAACAATCAGTTGTCAATCCTCAATCCTCAATAGAATATCCTCAATTCACAGTTTTCAATACTCAATACTCAATCTGCAATCTTCAAATCTCTATCCACGAACATCAATTCTCATCACTCAACCCTCAGCACTCAGTACTCAATGTTCAATTCTCAATCCTCAATTCTCAATCTTCAATCCTCAATACTGAATCTTCAATCCTCAATCCCCAATCCTCAATCCTCAATCCTCAATCTTCAATCTTCAATCCTCAGTCGTCAATCCTCAATCCTCAATCCTCAATCCTCAGTACTCAATCCTCAATCCTCAATCGTCAATCCTCAATACTCAATCTTCTATCCTCATTCCTCAATCCTCAATCCTCAATCCTCAATCCTAAATCATCAATCCACAATCTTCAATACTCAATCCTCAATCCCCAATCCTCAGTCCTCAATCCTCAATACTCAACCATCAACCCTCAATTCTCAATACTCAATAGAATATCCTGAACTCTCAGGATTCAATACTCAAACCTCAATCCTCAACCCTCAGCCCTCATTCTCAATCCTCAATCCTCAATCCTCAATCCTCAATATTCAATCCTCAATACTCTATCTTCAATCCTCAATCCTCAATCCACAATCCTCAATCCTCTGTCATCAATCCTCAATCTTCAATACTCAATCGTCAATCCTCAGTCCTCAATCCTCAATCCTCAATCCTCGTTCCTCAAACTTCAATCCTCAACCCTCAGTCCTCATCCTCAATTCTCAATTCTCAATCCTCAATCCTCAATCCTCAATCTTGAAACCTCTATAAAGATCTCCAATCCTAGATCATCAATCCCCAATCCTCAATCCTTAATCCTCAATCTTCAATCCTCAATCCCCAGTCCTCAATCTTCAATCCTCAATGCTCAATCCTCAATCCTCAAGCATCAGTCCTCAACCCTCAATCCTCAATCCTCAAACGTCAACCTTCAAACCTGAATACTCAATCTTCAATCCTCAAGCCTCAGTCCTTAATCCTCAATCCTCATTCTTCAATCCTCAATACCCAATCCTCAATCTTCAATCCCAAATCCTCAATCCTTAATCCACAATCTTCAATCCTCAATCCCCAGTCCTCAATCTCCGATCCTCAAGGCTCAACCTTCAATCCTCAATTCTCTGTCCTCAGCCCTCAATCCTCAATCCTCAAACCTCAATGCTCAACCGTCAGTCCTCGTCCTCAATCCTCAACACTCAATCCTCAATCCTCAATCTTCAATCATCAATACTTAATCTTCAATCCTCAATTCTCAATCCTCAATCCTCAATCCTCAATATTCAACACACAACCCTCAACCATCAATCCTCAATTCTCAATACTCAATAGAATATTCTGAATTCTCATGGTTCTATACGCAATCCAAAATATTCAATAATCAAATCTCAATCCTCAAAGATCAATTCTCAACACTCAATCCTCATCACTCAGTCCTCTCTCTTCAATCCTCCATTCTCCACCCTCAATCCTCAAGCGTCAATTCTCAATCCTCAATCCTCAACCCTCAATCCTCAGACCTCAAACCTCAATCCCGAATCCTCAATCCTGAATCCTCAATCTTCAGACCTCAGTCCTCAAAAATCAATTGTCAATCCACAATCCTCAATAGAATATCCTCAATTCACAGTTTTCAATACTCAATCCCCATTCTTCAATCTTCAAATCTCAATCCACAAACATCAATTCTCATCACTCAACCCTCAACACTCAGTCCTCAATGTTCAATCGTCAATCCTCAATCCTCAATCTTCAATACTCAATACTCAATCTTCAATCCTCAATCCTCAATTCTCAATCCTCAATACTCAATCCTTAATCGCCAATCCTCAATCCCCAATCCTCAACCTTCAAACCTCGATCCTCAACCCTCAGCCCTCATCCTCCATCCTCAATCCTCAATCCTCAATCCTCAATCTTCAAGCCCCAATACTCAATCTTCAATCCTCAATCCTCAATCCTCAATACTCAACCCTCAGCCCCCCATCCTCAATCCTCAATCGTCAATCCTCAATCTTCAATCCTCAATCATCAATCTTCAATCCTCAGTCCTCAAACCTCAATTCTGAATCCTCAAGACTCAAACCTCAATCATCAATACTCAATACTCAATCTTCAATCCTCAATGCTCAGTCCTCAACCCTCAATCCTCAATCCCCAAAACTCAATCCTCAACCGTCAGACCTCGTCCTCAATCCTCAACCGTCAATACTCAATCCTCAATCTTCAATCATCAATACTCAATCCTCAATCCTCAATCCTCAATATTCAACACACAACCCTCCACCATCAATCCTCAATACTCAACCATCAATCCTCAATTCTCAATACTCAATAGAATATCCTGAACTCTCATTGTTCAATACTCAATCCACAATATTCAATAATCAAGTCTCAATTCTCAAACATCAATCCTCAACACTCAATCCACATCACTCAGTCATCTCTCCTCAATCCTCCATCCTCAATCCTCAATCCTCAAGCGTCAATCCTCAATCCTCAGTCCTCAACACTCAATCCTCAGTCCTCAATCCTCAATCCCGAATCCTCAATCCTGAATCCTCAATCTTCAGCCCTCAGTCCTCAACAATCAACTGTCAATCCTCAATCCTCAATAGAATATCCTCAATTCACAGTTTTCAATACACAATCCCCATTCTTCAATCTTCAAATCTCAATCGACAAACATCAATTTTCAACACTCAACTCTCAACACTCAGTCCTCAATCTTCAATCCTCAATCGTCAATTCTCAATTTTCAATCCTCAATACTCAATCTGCAATCATCAGTCATCAATCCTCAATCCTCAATCCTCAATCCTCATTCTTCAATCCTCAATACCCTATCCTCAATCTCCAATCCTCAATCCTCAGTCCTCAATTCTCAATCCCCAAACCTCAATCCTCAGACCTCAAACATCAATACTCAGCCCTCAGCCCTCGTCCTCAATCCACAACCCTCAATCCTCAATCCTGAATCTTCAATCATCAATATTCAATCTTCAACCCTCAATCCTGAATCCTCAATACTCAACCCTCAATCCTCAATGTTCAATCCTCAATACCCAATCCTCAATCTTCAATCCTCAATCCTCAATCCTCAATCTTCAGCCCTGAGTCCTCAACAATCAGTTGTCAATCCTCAATCCTCTGTAGAATAACCTCAATTCACAGATTTGAATATTAAATACTCAATCTGCAATCTTCAAACCTCTATCCACAAACATCAATCCTCATTCTTCAATCCTCAATACCCTATCCTCAATCCTCAATCCTCAATCCTCAATATTCAACACACAAACCTCAACCATCAATCCTCAATACTCAACAATGAATCCTCAATTCTCAGTACTCAATAGAATATCCTGAATTCTCATGGTTCAATACTCAATCCACAATATTCAATAATCAAATCTCAATTCTCAAACATCAATCCTCAACACTCAATCCACATCACTCAGTCCTCTCTCCTCAATCCACCATCCTCAATCCTCAATCCTCAATCGTCAATTCTCAATTTTCAGTCCTCAATACTCAATCTCCAATCCTCAATCCTCAATCCTCAATTCTCAATCCCCAAACCCCAATCCTCAGACCTCAAACATCAATACTCAGCCCTCAGCCCTCGTCCTCAATCCACAACCCTCAATCCTCAATCCTCAATCTTCAATCATCAATATTCAATCTTCAATCCTCAATCCTCAATCCTCAATCCTCAGCCCTCAATCCTAAATGTTCAATCCTCGATACCCAATCCTCAATCTTCAATCCTCAATCCTCAATCCTCAATCTTCAGCCCTGAGTCCTCAACAATCAGTTGTCAATCCTCAATCCTCAGTAGAACAACCTCAATTCACAGATTTGAATATTAAATACTCAATCTGCAATCTTCAAATCTCTATCCACAAACATCAATTCTCATCAATCAACCCTCTACACTCAGTCCCCAATCCTCAATCTTCAATCCTCAGTCCTCAGTCCGCAATGCTCAACCCTCAGCCCTCATCCTCAATCCTCAATCCTCAATCCTCAATCATCAATATTCAATCCTCAATACTCAATCTTCAATCCTCAATCCTCAGTCCTCAAACCTCAATTCTGAATCGTCAATCCTGAATCCTCAATCTTCAGCCCTCAGTCCTCAACAATCAGTTGTCAATCCTCAATCCTCAATAGAATATCCTCAATTCACAGTTTTCAATACTCAATACTCAATTTGCAATCTTCAAATCTCTATCCACAAACATCAATTCTCATCACTCAACCCTCAACACTCAGTACTCAATGTTCAATTCTCAATCCTCAATTCTCAATCTTCAATCCTCAATACTGAATCTTCAATCCTCAATCCCCAATCCTCAATCCTCAATCCTCAATCTTCAATCTTCAATACTCAGTCTTCTATCCTCAATCCTCAATCCTCAATCCTCAATACTCAATCCTCAATCCTCAATCATCAATCCTCAATACTCAATCTTCAATCCTCATTCCTCAATCCTCAATCCTCAATCCTCAATCCTCAATCATCAATCCACAATCTTCAATACTCAATCCTTAATCCCCAATCCTCAGTCCTCAATCCTCAATACTCAACCATCAACCCTCAATTCTCAATACTCAATAGAATATCCTGAACTCTCAGGATTCAATACTCAAACCTCAATCCTCAACCCTCAGCCCTCATTCTCAATCCTCAATCCTCAATCCTCAATCCTCAATATTCAATCCTCAATACTCTATCTTCAATCCTCAATCCTCAATCCACAATCCTCAATCCTCTGTCATCAATCCTCAATCTTCAATACTCAATCGTCAATCCTCAGTCCTCAATCCTCAATCCTCAATCCTCGTTCCTCAAACTTCAATCCTCAACCCTCAGTCCTCATCCTCAATTCTCAATTCTCAATCCTCAATCCTCGATCCTCAATCTTGAAACCTCTATAAAAAATCTCCAATCCTAGATCATCAATCCCCAATCCTTAATCCTTAATCCTCAATCTTCAATCCTCAATGCTCAATCCTCAATCCTCAAGCCTCAGTCCTCAACTCTCAATCCTCAATCCTCGAACGTCAATCTTCAAACCTGAATACTCAATCTTCAATCCTCAAGCCTCAATCCTCAATCCTCAATCCTCATTCTTCAATCCTCAGTACCCAATCCTCAATCTTCAATCCCAAATCCTCAATCCTTAATCCACAATCTTCAATCCTCAATCCCCAGTCCTCAATCTCCGATCCTCAAGGCTCAACCTTCAATCCTCAATTCTCAGTCCTCAGCCCTCAATCCTCAATCCTCAAACCTCAATGCTCAACCGTCAGTCCTCGTCCTCAATCCTCAACACTCAATCCTCAATCCTCAATCTTCAATCATCAATACTTAATCTTCAATCCTCAATTCTCAATCCTCAATCCTCAATCCTCAATATTCAACACGCAACCCTCAACCATCAACCCTCAATTCTCAATACTCAATAGAATATTCTGAATTCTCATGGTTCTATACGCAATCCAAAATATTCAATAATCAAATCTCAATCCTCAAAGATCAATTCTCAACACTCAATCCTCATCACTCAGTCCTCTCTCTTCAATCCTCCATTCTCCACCCTCAATCCTCAAGCGTCAATCCTCAATCCTCAATCCTCAACCCTCAATCCTCAGACCTCAAACCTCAATCCCGAATCCTCAATCCTGAATCCTCAATCTTCAGACCTCAGTCCTCAAAAATCAATTGTCAATCCACAATCCTCAATAGAATATCCTCAATTCACAGTTTTCAATACTCAATCCCCATTCTTCAATCTTCAAATCTCAATCCACAAACATCAATTCTCATCACTCAACCCTCAACACTCAGTCCTCAATGTTCAATCGTCAATCCTCAATCCTCAATCTTCAATACTCAATACTCAATCTTCAATCCTCAATCCTCAATTCTCAATCCTCAATACTCAATCCTTAATCGCCAATCCTCAATCCCCAATCCTCAATCTTCAAACCTCGATCCTCAACCCTCAGCCCTCATCCTCCATCCTCAATCCTCAATCCTCAATCCTCAATACTGAATCTTCAATCCTCAATCCTCAATCCTTAATCCTCAACGCTCAAACCTCAATCCTCAGACCCAAATCCTCAATCTTCAATCCTCAATACTCAATCCTCAATCCTCAGTCCTCAATCCTCAATCCTCAATCTTCAATCCTCAATACTCAATCCTCAATCCTCAATCCTCAATCCTCAATCCTCAATCCTCAATACTCAATCTTCCATCCTCAATCCTCAATCCTCAATCCTCGATCCTCAATCCTCAATCGTCAAACATCAATCCTCAATCTTCAATACTCAATCCTCAATCCTCAATACTCAACCATCAATCCTCAATTCTCAATACTGAATAGAATATCCTGAATTCTCAGGATTCAACACTCAAACCTCAATCCTCAACCCTCAGCCCTCATCCTACATCCTCAATCCTCAATCCTCAATCCTCATTCTTCAATCCTCAATACCCAATCCTCAATCTTCAATCCTCAGTCCTCAATCCTCCATCTTCAATCCTCAATCCTCAATCCTCAGACCTCAAACATCAATACTCAACCCTCAGTCCTCGTCCTCAATCCACAACCCTCAATCCTCAATCCTCAATCTTCAATCATCAATACTCAATCTTCAATCCTCAATCATCAATCCTCAGTCCTCAATCCTCAGTCCTCAAACCTCAATCCTGAATCCTCAATCCTGAATCCTCTATCTTCAGCCATCAGTACTCAACAATCTGTTGTCAATCCTCAATCCTCAATCCTCAATAGAATATCCTCAATTCACAGTTTTCTATACTCAATACTCAATATGCAATCTTCAAATCTCTATCCACAAACATCAGTTCACATCACTCAACCCTCAACACTCAGTCCCCAATCCTCAATCTTCAATCCTCAATCCTCATTCCTCAATCCACAATGCTCAATCTCTAAATCCTCAATACTCAATCTTCAATCCTCAATCCTCAATCCTCAATCCTCAATCCTCAATCGTCAGTCTTCAATCCTGAATACTCAATCTTCAATCCTCAGTCCTCAGTACTCAATCCTCAACCCTCATTCTTCTATACTCAATACCCAATCTTCAATCTTCAACCCTCAATCTGCAATCCTCAATTCTCAATCCTCAATCCCCCGACCTCAGTCCTCAATCCTCAACCCTCAGCCCTCATCCTCAATACTCAATCCTCAACCACAATCCTCAATCTTCAATCCCCAATACTCAATCTTCAATCCTCAATCCTCAATCCTCAATCCTAAATGCTCAATCCTCAATCCTCAATAATCAATGTTCAATCCGCAATACACAATCCTCAATCTTCAATGCTCGATCCTATATCCTCAATCCTCAGTCCTCAACCCTCAATCCTCAGTCCTCAAACCTCAATCCTGAATCCTCAATTCTGAATCCTTAATCTTCAGCCCTCAGTCCTCAACAATCAGTTGTCAATCCTCAATCCTCAATAGAATATCATCAATTCACAGTTTTCAATACTTAATACTCAATCTGCAATATTCAAATCTCTATCCACAGACATCAATTCTCATCACTCAACCCTCAACACTCAGTCCCCAATCCTCAATCTTCAATCCTCAATCCTCAATCCTCAATCCTCAATACTCAATCCTCAATCCTTAATCTTCAATCCTCAATACTCAATCTTCAATCCTCAATCCTCAACCCTCAATCCTCAATCCTCAATCCTCAATCGTCAGTCTTCAATCCTCAATACTCATTCTTCAATCCTCAATCCTCAATTCTCAATCCTCAATCCTCATTCTTCAATCCTCAATACCCAATCTTCAATCATCAATCCTCAGTCTCCAATCCTCAATCCTCAATCCTAAATCCTCAATCCTCAATTCTCAATCCTCAATCATCAATCCTCAATACTCAATCTTCAATCCTCTTTCCTCAATCCTGAATCCTCATTCATCAATCCTAAATCATCAATCCACAATCTTTAATACTCAATCTTCAATCCTGAATACTCAATCCTCAATTCTCAATCCTCAATCCTCAATCCTCAATCCTCAATCCTCAATATTCAATCCTCAATACTCAATCTTCAATCCTCAATCCTCAGTCCTCAGACCTGAACTCTGAATCCTCAATACTCAATCTTCAACCCTCAATCCTCAGCCCTCAATACTGTACCATCAATCCTCAATTCTCAATACTCAATAGAATATCCTGAATTCTCAGGATTCAAAACTCAAACTTCGATCCTCAACCCTCAGCCCTAATCCTCCATCCTCAATCCTCAATCCTCAATACTCAACCTTCAATCCTCAATCCTCAATCCTCAATCCTCAATCCTCAATACTCAATCCTCAGTCCCAAATCCTCAATCTTCAGTCCTCAATCCTCAATACTCAATCCTCAGTCCTCAGTCCTCAATCCTCAATCTTCAATCCTCAATACTCGATCCTCAATCCTCAATCCTCAATCCTCAATCCTCAATCCTCAATACTCAATCTTCTATCCTCAATCCTCAATCCTCAATCCTCAATCCTCAATCCTCAATCCACATACATCAATCCTCATTGTTCAATACTCAATCCTCAATCCTCAATACTCAACAATCAATCCTCAATTCTCATTACTGAATAGAATATCCTGAATTCTCAGGTTTCAATACTCAAACCTCAATCCATAATACTCAGCCCTCATCCTCCATCCTCAATCCTCAATCCTCAATCCTCATTCTTCAATCCTCAATACCCAATCCTCAATCTTCAATCCTCAGTCCTCAATCCTCCATCTTCAATCCTCAATCCTCAACCCTCAGACCTCAAACATCAATACTCAACCCTCAGTCCTCGTCCTCAATCCACAACCCTCAATACTCAATCCTCAATCTTCATTCATCAACATTCAATCTTCAATCCTCAATCCTCAATCCAGAATCCTCAATCTTCAATCCCCAATACTCAATCTTCAATCCTCAATACTCAATCCTCAATACTCAACCCTCAATCCTCAATCCTCAGTCCTCAAACCTGAATTCTGAATCCTCAATACTCAATCTTCAACCCTCAATCCTCAGCCCTCAATACTCAACCATCAATCCTCAATTCTCAATACTCAATAGAATATCCTGAATTCTCAGGATTCAAAACTCAAACCTCGATCCTCAACCCTCAGCCCTCATCCTCCATCCTCAGTCCTCAATCCTCAATACTCAATCTTCAATCCTCAATCCTCAATCCTCAATCATCAATCCCCAATCCTCAATCCTCAGTACCAAATCCTCAATCATCAGTCCTCAATCCTCAATCCTCAATCCTCAGGCCTCAATCCTCAATCCTCAATCTTCAATCCTCAATACTCAATCCTCAATACTCAACCCTCAATCCTCAGTACTCAATCCTCAACCCTCATTCTTCAATCCTCAATACACTATCCTCAATCTTCAATCCTCAATCTTCAATCCTCAATTCTCAATCCTCAACCCTCCGACCTCAGTCCTCAATCCTCAACCCTCAGCCCTCATCCTCAATCCTCAATCCTCAATCCACAATCCTCAATCTTCAATCCCCAATACTCAATCTTCAATCAACAATCCTCAATACTCAATCCTCAAAGCTCAATCCTCAATCCTCAATAATCGATGTTCAATCCGCAATATACAATCCTCAATCTCCAATCCTCGATCCTCAATCCTCAATCCTCAGTCCTCAATCCTCAATCCTCAGTCCTCAAACATCAATCCTGAATCCTCAATTCTGAATCCTCAATCTTCAGCACTCAGTCCTCAACAACCAGTTGTCAATCCTCAATCCTCAATAGAATATCATCAATTCACAGTGTTCAATACTTAATACTCAATCTGCAATCTTGAAATCTCTATCCACAAACATCAATTCTCATCACTCAACCCTCAACACTCAGTCCCCAATCCACAATCTTCAATGCTCAATCCTCAATCCTCAATCATCAATCCTCAATCCTCAATCTTCAATCCTCAATACGCAATCTTCAATCCTCAATCCTCAATCCTCAATCCTCAATCCTCAATCCTCAATCTTCAAGCCCCAATACTCAATCTTCAATCCTCAATCCTCAATCCTCAATACTCAACCCTCAGCCCCCCATTCTCAATCCTCAATCGTCAATCCTCAATCTTCAATCCTCAATCATCAATCTTCAATCCTCAGTCCTCAAACCTCAATTCTGAATCCTCAATACTCAAACCTCAATCATCAATACTCAATACTCAATCTTCAATCCTCAATGCTCAGTCCACAACCCTCAATCCTGAATCCCCAAAACTCAATCCTCAACCGTCAGACCTCGTCCTCAATCCTCAACCGTCAATACTCAATCCTCAATATTCAATCATCAATACTCAATCCTCAATCCTCAATCCTCAATATTCAACATACAACCCTCCACCATCAATCCTCAATACTCAACCATCAATCCTCAATTCTCAATACTCAATAGAATATCCTGAACTCTCATTGTTCAATACTCAATCCACAATATTCAATAATCAAGTCTCAATTCTCAAACATCAATCCTCAACACTCAATCCACATCACTCAGTCCTCTCTCCTCAATCCTCCATCCTCAATCCTCAATCCTCAAGCGTCAATCCTCAATCCTCAGTCCTCAACACTCAATCCTCAGTCCTCAAACCTCAATCCCGAATCCTCAATCCCGAATCCTCAATCTTCAGCCCTCAGTCCTCAACAATCAACTGTCAATCCTCAATCCTCAATAGAATATCCTCAATTCACAGTTTTCAATACACAATCCCCATTCTTCAATCTTCAAATCTCAATCCACAAACATCAATTTTCAACACTCAACTCTCAACACTCAGTCCTCAATCTTCAATCCTCAATCGTCAATTCTCAATTTTCAATCCTCAATACTCAATCTGCAATCATCAATCATCAATCCTCAATCCTCAATCCTCAATCCTCATTCTTCAATCCTCAATACCCTATCCTCAATCTCCAATCCTCAATCCTCAGTCCTCAATTCTCAATCCCCAAACCTCAATCCTCAGACCTCAAACATCAATACTCAGCCCTCAGCCCTCGTCCTCAATCCACAACCCTCAATCCTCAATCCTCAATCGTCAATTCTCAATTTTCAGTCCTCAATACTCAATCTCCAATCCTCAATCCTCAATCCTCAATTCTCAATCCCCAAACCCCAATCCTCAGACCTCAAACATCAATACTCAGCCCTCAGCCCTCGTCCTCAATCCACAACCCTCAATCCTCAATCCTCAATCTTCAATCATCAATATTCAATCTTCAATCCTCAATCCTCAATCCTCAATCCTCAGCCCTCAATCCTAAATGTTCAATCCTCAATACCCAATCCTCAATCTTCAATCCTCAATCCTCAATCCTCAATCTTCAGCCCTGAGTCCTCAACAATCAGTTGTCAATCCTCAATCCTCAGTAGAACAACCTCAATTCACAGATTTGAATATTAAATACTCAATCTGCAATCTTCAAATCTCTATCCACAAACATCAATTCTCATCAATCAACCCTCTACACTCAGTCCCCAATCCTCAATCTTCAATCCTCAATCCTCAGTCCGCAATGCTCAACCCTCAGCCCTCATCCTCAATCCTCAATCCTCAATCCTCAATCATCAATATTCAATCCTCAATACTCAATCTTCAATCCTCAATCCTCAGTCCTCAAACCTCAATTCTGAATCGTCAATCCTGAATACTCAATCTTCAGCCCTCAGTCCTCAACAATCAGTTGTCAATCCTCAATCCTTAATAGAATATCCTCAATTCACAGTTTTCAATACTCAATACTCAATCTGCAATCTTCAAATCTCTATCCACAAACATCAATTCTCATCACTCAACCCTCAACACTCAGTACTCAATGTTCAATTCTCAATCCCCAATCCTCAATCCTCAATCCTCAATCTTCAATCTTCAATCCTCAGTCTTCAATCCTCAATCCTCAATCCTCAATCCTCAATACTCAATCGTCAATCCTCAATCATCAATCCTCAATACTCAATCTTCAATCCTCATTCCTCAATCCTCAATCCTCAATCCTCAATCCTCAATCAGCAATCCACAATCTTCAATACTCAATCCTTAATCCCCAATCCTCAGTCCTCAATCCTCAATACTCAACCATCAACCCTCAATCCTCAATACTCAATCCTCAATCCTCAATATTCAATCCTCAATACTCTATCTTCAATCCTCAATCCTCAATCCACAATCCTCAATCCTCTGTCATCAATCCTCAATCTTCAATACTCAATCGTCAATCCTCAGCCCTCAATCCTCAATCCTCAACCCTCGTTCCTCAAACTTCAATCCTCAACCCTCAGTCCTCATCCTCAATTCTCAATTCCCAATTCTCAATCCTCAATCCTCAATCTTGAAACCTCTATAAAAAATCTCCAATCCTAGATCATCAATCCCCAATCCTCAATCCTTAATCCTCAATCTTCAATCCTCAATGCTCAATCCTCAATCCTCAAGCCTCAGTCCTCAACCCTCAATCCTCAATCCTCGAACGTCAATCTTCAAACCTGAATACTCAATCTTCAATCCTCAAGCCTCAATCCTCAATCCTCAATCCTCATTCTTCAATCCTCAATACCCAATCCTCAATCTTCAATCCCAAATCCTCAATCCTTAATCCACAATCTTCAATCCTCAATCCCCAGTCCTCAATCTCCGATCCTCAAGGCTCAACCTTCAATCCTGAGTTTTCAGTCCTCAGCCCTCAATCCTCAATCCTCAAACCTCAATGCTCAACCGTCAGTCCTCGTCCTCAATCCTCAACACTCAATCCTCAATCCTCAATCTTCAATCATCAATACTTAATCTTCAATCTTCAATTCTCAATCCTCAATCCTCAATCCTCAATATTCAACACACAACCCTCAACCATCAATCCTCAATTCTCAATACTCAATAGAATATTCTGAATTCTCATGGTTCTATACTCAATCCAAAATATTCAATAATCAAATCTCAATCCTCATAGATCAATTCTCAACACTCAATCCTCATCACTCAGTCCTCTCCCTTCAATCCTCCATTCTCAACCCACAATCCTCAAGCGTCAATCCTCAATCCTCAATCCTCAACCCTCAATCCTCAGTCCTCAAACCTCAATCCCGAATCCTCAATCCTGAATCCTTAATCTTCAGACCTCAGTCCTCAAAAATCAATTGTCAATCCACAATCCTCAATAGAATATCCTCAATTCACAGTTTTCAATACTCAATCCCCATTCTTCAATCTTCAAATCTCAATCCACAAACATCAATTCTCATCACTCAGCCCTCAACACTCAGTCCTCAATGTTCAATCGTCAATCCTCAATCCTCAATCTTCAATACTCAATACTCAATCTTCAATCCTCAATCCTCAATTCTCAATCCTCAATACTCAATCCTTAATCGCCAATCCTCAATCCCCAACCCTCAATCTTCAAACCTCGATCCTCAACCATCAGCCCTCATCCTCCATCCTCAACCCTCAATCCTCAATACTCAATCTTCAATCCTCAATCCTCAATCCTCAATCCTCAACGCTCAAACCTCAATCCTCAGACCCAAATCCTCAATCTTCAATCCTCAATCCTCAATCCTCAATCCTCAATCCACAGTCCTCAAACCTCAATCCTGGATCCTCAATTCTGAATCCTCAATCTTCAGCCCTCAGTCCTCCACAATCAGTTGTCAATACTCAATCCTCAATAGAATATCATCAATTCACAGTTTTCAATACTTAATACTCAATCTGCAATCTTCAAACCTCTATCCACAGACATCTATTCTCATCACTCAACCCTCTACACTCAGTCCCCAATCCTCAATCTTCAATCCTCAATCCTCAATCCTCAATACTCAATCCTCAATCCTCAATCTTCAATCCTCAATACTCAATCATCAATCCTCAATCCTCAATCCTCAATCCTCAGTCCTCAATCCTCAATCGTCAGTCTTCAATCCTCAATACTCAATCTTCAATCCTCAATCCTCAATCCTCAATCCTCAATCCTCATTCTTCAATCCTCAATACCCAATCCTCAATCTTCAATCCTCAATCCTCAATCCTCAATTCTCGATCCTCAACACTCAGTCCTCAGACCTCAAACCTCAACCCTCAGCCCTCATCCTCAATACTCAATCCTCAACCACAATCCTCAATCTTCAATCCCCAATACTCAATCTTCAATCCTCAATCCTCAATCCTCAATCCTAAATGCTCAATCCTCAATCCTCAATAATCAATGTTCAATCCGCAATACACAATCCTCAATCTTCAATGCTCGATCCTATATCCTCAATCCTCAGTCCTCAACCCTCAATCCTCAGTCCTCAAACCTCAATCCTGAATCCTCAATTCTGAATCCTTAATCTTCAGCCCTCAGTCCTCAACAATCAGTTGTCAATCCTCAATCCTCAATAGAATATCATCAATTCACAGTTTTCAATACTTAATACTCAATCTGCAATATTCAAATCTCTATCCACAGACATCAATTCTCATCACTCAACCCTCAACACTCAGTCCCCAATCCTCAATCTTCAATCCTCAATCCTCAATCCTCAATCCTCAATACTCAATCCTCAATCCTTAATCTTCAATCCTCAATACTCAATCTTCAATACTCAATCCTCAACCCTCAATCCTCAATCCTCAATCCTCAATCGTCAGTCTTCAATCCTCAATACTCATTCTTCAATCCTCAATCCTCAATTCTCAATCCTCAATCCTCATTCTTCAATCCTCAATACCCAATCTTCAATCATCAATCCTCAGTCTCCAATCCTCAATCCTCAATCCTAAATCCTCAATCCTCAATTCTCAATCCTCAATCATCAATCCTCAATACTCAATCTTCAATCCTCTTTCCTCAATCCTGAATCCTCATTCATCAATCCTAAATCATCAATCCACAATCTTTAATACTCAATCTTCAATCCTGAATACTCAATCCTCAATTCTCAATCCTCAATCCTCAATCCTCAATCCTCAATCCTCAATATTCAATCCTCAATACTCAATCTTCAATCCTCAATCCTCAGTCCTCAGACCTGAACTCTGAATCCTCAATACTCAATCTTCAACCCTCAATCCTCAGCCCTCAATACTGTACCATCAATCCTCAATTCTCAATACTCAATAGAATATCCTGAATTCTCAGGATTCAAAACTCAAACTTCGATCCTCAACCCTCAGCCCTAATCCTCCATCCTCAATCCTCAATCCTCAATACTCAACCTTCAATCCTCAATCCTCAATCCTCAATCCTCAATCCTCAATACTCAATCCTCAGTCCCAAATCCTCAATCTTCAGTCCTCAATCCTCAATACTCAATCCTCAGTCCTCAGTCCTCAATCCTCAATCTTCAATCCTCAATACTCGATCCTCAATCCTCAATCCTCAATCCTCAATCCTCAATCCTCAATACTCAATCTTCTATCCTCAATCCTCAATCCTCAATCCTCAATCCTCAATCCTCAATCCACATACATCAATCCTCATTGTTCAATACTCAATCCTCAATCCTCAATACTCAACAATCAATCCTCAATTCTCATTACTGAATAGAATATCCTGAATTCTCAGGTTTCAATACTCAAACCTCAATCCATAATACTCAGCCCTCATCCTCCATCCTCAATCCTCAATCCTCAATCCTCATTCTTCAATCCTCAATACCCAATCCTCAATCTTCAATCCTCAGTCCTCAATCCTCCATCTTCAATCCTCAATCCTCAACCCTCAGACCTCAAACATCAATACTCAACCCTCAGTCCTCGTCCTCAATCCACAACCCTCAATACTCAATCCTCAATCTTCATTCATCAACATTCAATCTTCAATCCTCAATCCTCAATCCAGAATCCTCAATCTTCAATCCCCAATACTCAATCTTCAATCCTCAATACTCAATCCTCAATACTCAACCCTCAATCCTCAATCCTCAGTCCTCAAACCTGAATTCTGAATC
Source organism: Calliopsis andreniformis (assembly GCF_051401765.1). Taxonomy (NCBI): domain Eukaryota; kingdom Metazoa; phylum Arthropoda; class Insecta; order Hymenoptera; family Andrenidae; genus Calliopsis; species Calliopsis andreniformis. Next base: position 1,602,654 of record NW_027480491.1, on the reverse strand, counting down.
CTCAATACTCAATCTTCAACCCTCAATCCTCAGCCCTCAATACTCAACCATCAATCCTCAATTCTCAATACTCCATAGAATATCCTGAATTCTCAGGATTCAAAACTCAAACCTCGATCCTCAACCCTCAGCCCTCATCCTCCATCCTCAGTCCTCAATCCTCAATACTCAATCTTCAATCCTCAATCCTCAATCCTCAATCATCAATCCCCAATCCTCAATCCTCAGTACCAAATCCTCAATCATCAGTCCTCAATCCTCAATCCTCAATCCTCAGGCCTCAATCCTCAATCCTCAATCTTCAATCCTCAATACTCAATCCTCAATACTCAACCCTCAATCCTCAGTACTCAATCCTCAACCCTCATTCTTCAATCCTCAATACACTATCCTCAATCTTCAATCCTCAATCTTCAATCCTCAATTCTCAATCCTCAACCCTCCGACCTCAGTCCTCAATCCTCAACCCTCAGCCCTCATCCTCAATCCTCAATCCTCAATCCACAATCCTCAATCTTCAATCCCCAATACTCAATCTTCAATCAACAATCCTCAATACTCAATCCTCAAAGCTCAATCCTCAATCCTCAATAATCGATGTTCAATCCGCAATATACAATCCTCAATCTCCAATCCTCGATCCTCAATCCTCAATCCTCAGTCCTCAATCCTCAATCCTCAGTCCTCAAACATCAATCCTGAATCCTCAATTCTGAATCCTCAATCTTCAGCACTCAGTCCTCAACAACCAGTTGTCAATCCTCAATCCTCAATAGAATATCATCAATTCACAGTGTTCAATACTTAATACTCAATCTGCAATCTTGAAATCTCTATCCACAAACATCAATTCTCATCACTCAACCCTCAACACTCAGTCCCCAATCCACAATCTTCAATGCTCAATCCTCAATCCTCAATCATCAATCCTCAATCCTCAATCTTCAATCCTCAATACGCAATCTTCAATCCTCAATCCTCAATCCTCAATCCTCAATCCTCAATCCTCAATCTTCAAGCCCCAATACTCAATCTTCAATCCTCAATCCTCAATCCTCAATACTCAACCCTCAGCCCCCCATTCTCAATCCTCAATCGTCAATCCTCAATCTTCAATCCTCAATCATCAATCTTCAATCCTCAGTCCTCAAACCTCAATTCTGAATCCTCAATACTCAAACCTCAATCATCAATACTCAATACTCAATCTTCAATCCTCAATGCTCAGTCCACAACCCTCAATCCTCAATCCCCAAAACTCAATCCTCAACCGTCAGACCTCGTCCTCAATCCTCAACCGTCAATACTCAATCCTCAATATTCAATCATCAATACTCAATCCTCAATCCTCAATCCTCAATATTCAACATACAACCCTCCACCATCAATCCTCAATACTCAACCATCAATCCTCAATTCACAATACTCAATAGAATATCCTGAACTCTCATTGTTCAATACTCAATCCACAATATTCAATAATCAAGTCTCAATTCTCAAACATCAATCCTCAACACTCAATCCACATCACTCAGTCCTCTCTCCTCAATCCTCCATCCTCAATCCTCAATCCTCAAGCGTCAATCCTCAATCCTCAGTCCTCAACACTCAATCCTCAGTCCTCAAACCTCAATCCCGAATCCTCAATCCCGAATCCTCAATCTTCAGCCCTCAGTCCTCAACAATCAACTGTCAATCCTCAATCCTCAATAGAACATCCTCAATTCACAGTTTTCAATACACAATCCCCATTCTTCAATCTTCAAATCTCAATCCACAAACATCAATTTTCAACACTCAACTCTCAACACTCAGTCCTCAATCTTCAATCCTCAATCGTCAATTCTCAATTTTCAATCCTCAATACTCAATCTGCAATCATCAATCATCAATCCTCAATCCTCAATCCTCAATCCTCATTCTTCAATCCTCAATACCCTATCCTCAATCTCCAATCCTCAATCCTCAGTCCTCAATTCTCAATCCCCAAACCTCAATCCTCAGACCTCAAACATCAATACTCAGCCCTCAGCCCTCGTCCTCAATCCACAACCCTCAATCCTCAATCCTCAATCGTCAATTCTCAATTTTCAGTCCTCAATACTCAATCTCCAATCCTCAATCCTCAATCCTCAATTCTCAATCCCCAAACCCCAATCCTCAGACCTCAAACATCAATACTCAGCCCTCAGCCCTCGTCCTCAATCCACAACCCTCAATCCTCAATCCTCAATCTTCAATCATCAATATTCAATCTTCAGTCCTCAATCCTCAATCCTCAATCCTCAGCCCTCAATCCTAAATGTTCAATCCTCAATACCCAATCCTCAATCTTCAATCCTCAATCCTCAATCCTCAATCTTCAGCCCTGAGTCCTCAACAATCAGTTGTCAATCCTCAATCCTCAGTAGAACAACCTCAATTCACAGATTTGAATATTAAATACTCAATCTGCAATCTTCAAATCTCTATCCACAAACATCAATTCTCATCAATCAACCCTCTACACTCAGTCCCCAATCCTCAATCTTCAATCCTCAATCCTCAGTCCGCAATGCTCAACCCTCAGCCCTCATCCTCAATCCTCAATCCTCAATCCTCAATCATCAATATTCAATCCTCAATACTCAATCTTCAATCCTCAATCCTCAGTCCTCAAACCTCAATTCTGAATCGTCAATCCTGAATACTCAATCTTCAGCCCTCAGTCCTCAACAATCAGTTGTCAATCCTCAATCCTTAATAGAATATCCTCAATTCACAGTTTTCAATACTCAATACTCAATCTGCAATCTTCAAATCTCTATCCACAAACATCAATTCTCATCACTCAACCCTCAACACTCAGTACTCAATGTTCAATTCTCAATCCTCAATTCTCAATCTTCAATCCTCAATACTGAATCTTCAATCCTCAATCCCCAATCCTCAATCCTCAATCCTCAATCTTCAATCTTCAATCCTCAGTCTTCAATCCTCAATCCTCAATCCTCAATCCTCAATACTCAATCCTCAATCCTCAATCATCAATCCTCAATACTCAATCTTCAATCCTCATTCCTCAATCCTCAATCCTCAATCCTCAATCCTCAATCAGCAATCCACAATCTTCAATACTCAATCCTTAATCCCCAATCCTCAGTCCTCAATCCTCAATACTCAACCATCAACCCTCAATCCTCAATACTCAATCCTCAATCCTCAATATTCAATCCTCAATACTCTATCTTCAATCCTCAATCCTCAATCCACAATCCTCAATCCTCTGTCATCAATCCTCAATCTTCAATACTCAATCGTCAATCCTCAGCCCTCAATCCTCAATCCTCAACCCTCGTTCCTCAAACTTCAATCCTCAACCCTCAGTCCTCATCCTCAATTCTCAATTCCCAATTCTCAATCCTCAATCCTCAATCTTGAAACCTCTATAAAAAATCTCCAATCCTAGATCATCAATCCCCAATCCTCAATCCTTAATCCTCAATCTTCAATCCTCAATGCTCAATCCTCAATCCTCAAGCCTCAGTCCTCAACCCTCAATCCTCAATCCTCGAACGTCAATCTTCAAACCTGAATACTCAATCTTCAATCCTCAAGCCTCAATCCTCAATCCTCAATCCTCATTCTTCAATCCTCAATACCCAATCCTCAATCTTCAATCCCAAATCCTCAATCCTTAATCCACAATCTTCAATCCTCAATCCCCAGTCCTCAATCTCCGATCCTCAAGGCTCAACCTTCAATCCTGAATTTTCAGTCCTCAGCCCTCAATCCTCAATCCTCAAACCTCAATGCTCAACCGTCAGTCCTCGTCCTCAATCCTCAACACTCAATCCTCAATCCTCAATCTTCAATCATCAATACTTAATCTTCAATCTTCAATTCTCAATCCTCAATCCTCAATCCTCAATATTCAACACACAACCCTCAACCATCAATCCTCAATTCTCAATACTCAATAGAATATTCTGAATTCTCATGGTTCTATACTCAATCCAAAATATTCAATAATCAAATCTCAATCCTCATAGATCAATTCTCAACACTCAATCCTCATCACTCAGTCCTCTCCCTTCAATCCTCCATTCTCAACCCACAATCCTCAAGCGTCAATCCTCAATCCTCAATCCTCAACCCTCAATCCTCAGTCCTCAAACCTCAATCCCGAATCCTCAATCCTGAATCCTTAATCTTCAGACCTCAGTCCTCAAAAATCAATTGTCAATCCACAATCCTCAATAGAATATCCTCAATTCACAGTTTTCAATACTCAATCCCCATTCTTCAATCTTCAAATCTCAATCCACAAACATCAATTCTCATCACTCAGCCCTCAACACTCAGTCCTCAATGTTCAATCGTCAATCCTCAATCCTCAATCTTCAATACTCAATACTCAATCTTCAATCCTCAATCCTCAATTCTCAATCCTCAATACTCAATCCTTAATCGCCAATCCTCAATCCCCAACCCTCAATCTTCAAACCTCGATCCTCAACCATCAGCCCTCATCCTCCATCCTCAACCCTCAATCCTCAATACTCAATCTTCAATCCTCAATCCTCAATCCTCAATCCTCAACGCTCAAACCTCAATCCTCAGACCCAAATCCTCAATCTTCAATCCTCAATCCTCAATCCTCAATCCTCAGTCCTCAATCCTCAATCCTCAATCTTCAATCCTCAATACTCAATCCTCAATACTCAATCCTCAATCCTCAATCCTCAATCCTCAATACTCAATCCTCAATCCTCAATCTTCAATCCTCAATACTCAATCTTCAATCCTCGATCCTCAATCCTCAATCCTCAGTCCTCAATCCTCAATCCACAGTCCTCAAACCTCAATCCTGGATCCTCAATTCTGAATCCTCAATCTTCAGCCCTCAGTCCTCCACAATCAGTTGTCAATACTCAATCCTCAATAGAATATCATCAATTCACAGTTTTCAATACTTAATACTCAATCTGCAATCTTCAAACCTCTATCCACAGACATCTATTCTCATCACTCAACCCTCTACACTCAGTCCCCAATCCTCAATCTTCAATCCTCAATCCTCAATCCTCAATACTCAATCCTCAATCCTCAATCTTCAATCCTCAATACTCAATCATCAATCCTCAATCCTCAATCCTCAATCCTCAGTCCTCAATCCTCAATCGTCAGTCTTCAATCCTCAATACTCAATCTTCAATCCTCAATCCTCAATCCTCAATCCTCAATCCTCATTCTTCAATCCTCAATACCCAATCCTCAATCTTCAATCCTCAATCCTCAATCCTCAATTCTCGATCCTCAACACTCAGTCCTCAGACCTCAAACCTCAACCCTCAGCCCTCAGCCTTCATCCTCAATCCTCAATCCCCAATCATCAGTCCTCAATCTTCAATCCTCAATACTCAATCTTCAAACCTCGATCCTCAGTCCTCAGACCTCAATTCTGAATCCTCAATCCTGAATCCTCAACCTTCAGACCACAGTCCTCAACATTCTGTTGTCAATCCTCAATCCTCAATAGAATACCCTCAAATCACAGTTTTGAATACTCAATACGCAAACTGCAATCTTCAAATCTCTATCCCCAAACATTAATTCTCATCACTCAACCCTCAACACACAGTACTCAATGTTCAATTCTCAATCCTCAATTCTCAATCTTCAATCCTCAATACTGAATCTTCAATCCTCATTCCGCAATCATCAATCCTCAATCCTCAATCCTCAAACTTCAATGCTCAGTCTTCAATCCTCAATCCTCAAACCTCAATCCTCAATCCTCAATCCTCAATATTCAATCCTCAATACTCAATCTTCAATCCTCAATCCTCAGTCCTCAAACCTGTATTCTGAATCGTCAGTACTCAACCTTCAACCCTCAATCCTCAGCCCTCAATACTCAACCATTAATCCTCAATTCTCAATACTCAATATAATATCCTGAATTCTCAGGAATCAAAACTCAAACCTCGATCCTCAACCCTCAGCCCTCATCCTCCATACTCAATCCTTAATCCTCAATACTCAATCTTCAATCCTCAATCCTCAATCCTCAGTCCTCAATCCTCAATCCTCAATCCTCAGTCCCAAATCCTCAATCATCAGTCCTCAATACTCAATCCTCAATCCTCAGTCCTCAATCCTCAATCCTCAATCTTCAATCCTCAATACTCAATGCTCAATCCTCAATCCTCAATCCTCAATCCTCAATCCTCAATCCTCAGTCCTCAATCCTCAATCCTCAGTCCTCAAACCCCAATCCTGGATCCTCAATTCTGAATCCTCAATCTTCAGCCCTCAGTCCTCAACAATCAGTTGTCAATACTCAATCCTCAATAGAATATCATCAATTCACAGTTTTCAATACTTAATACTCAATCTGCAATCTTCATACCTCTATCCACAGACATCTATTCTCATCACTCAACCCTCTACACTCAGTCCCCAATCCTCAATCTTCAATCCTCAATCCTCAATCCTCAATACTCAATCCTCAATCCTCAATCTTCAATCCTCAATACTCAATCTTCAATCCTGAATCCTCAATCCTCAATCCTCAGACCTCAATCCTCAATCGTCAGTCTTCAATCCTCAATCCTCAATGTTCAATCCTCAATACCCAATCCTCAATCCTCAATCCTCAATCTTCAGCCCTGAGTCCTCAACAATCAGTTGTCAATCCTCAATCCTCAGTAGAATAACCTCAATTCACAGATTTGAATATTAAATACTCAATCTGCAATCTTCAAATCTCTATCCACAAACATCAATTCTCATCAATCAACCCTCTACACTCAGTCCCCAATCTTCAATCTTCAATCCTCAATCCTCAGTCCGCAATGCTCAACCCACAATGCTCAATCTCTCAATCCTCAATACTCAATCTTCTATCCTCAATCCTCAATCCTCAATCCTCAGTCCTCAATCGTCAATCCTCAATCCTGAATACTCAATCTTCAATCCTCAATCCTCAGTACTCAAACCTCAATCCTCATTCTTCAATCCTCAATACCCAATCCTCAACCTTCAATCCTCAATCTGCAATCCTCAATTCTCAATCCTCAATCCTCCGACCTCAGTCCTCAATCCTCAACCCTGAGCCCTCACCCTCAATCCTCAATCCTCAACCCACAATCCTCAATCTTCAATCCCCAATACTCAATCTTCAATCCTCAATCCTCAATCCTCAATCCTCAATGCTCAATCCTCAATCCTCAATAATCAATGTTCAATCCGCAATACACAATCCCCAATCCTCAATCTTCAATCCTCAATCCTCAATCCTCAACCCACAATGCTCAATCTCTCAATCCTCAATACTCAATCTTCTATCCTCAATCCTCAATCCTCAATCCTCAATCCTCAATCGTCAATCCTCAATCCTGAATACTCAATCTTCAATCCTCAATCCTCAGTACTCAATCCTCAATCCTCATTCTTCAATCCTCAATACCCAATCCTCAACCTTCAATCCTCAACCTGCAATCCTCAATTCTCAATCCTCAGTCCTCAGACCTCAGTCCTCAATCCTCAACCCTGAGCCCTCACCCTCAATCCTCAATCCTCAACCCACAATCCTCAATCTTCAATCCCCAATACTCAATCTTCAATCCTCAATCCTCAATCCTCAATCCTCAATGCTCAATCCTCAATCCTCAATAATCAATGTTCAATCCGCAATACACAATCCTCAATCTTCAATCCTCGATCCTCAATCCTCAATCCTCAGTCCTCAATCCTCAATCCTCAGTTCTTAAACCCCAATCCTGAATCCTCAATTCGGAATCCTCAACCTTCAGCCCTCAGTCCTCAACAATCAGTTGTCAATCCTCAATCCTCAATAGAATATCATCAATTCACAGTTTTCAATAATTAATACTCAATCTGCAATCCTCAAATCTCTATCCACAGACATCAATTCTCATCACTCAACCCTCAACACTCAGTCCCCAATCCTCAATCTTCAATCCTCAATCCTCAGCCCTCAACACTCAGTCCCCAATCCTCAATCTTCAATCCTCAATACTCAATCTTCAATCCTCAACCCTCAGCCCTCATCCTCAATCCTCAATCCTCAATCCTCAATCCTCAATCCTCAATCCTCAATCGTCAGTCTTCAATCCTCAATACTCAATCTTCAATCCTCAATCCTCAATCCTCAATCCTCAATCCTCATTCGTCAATCCTCAATACCCAATCCTCAATCTTCAATCCTCAATCCTCAATCCTCAATCCTCAATTCTCGATCCTCAACACTCAGTCCTCAGACCTCAAACCTCAATCCTCAGCCCTCAGCCTTCATCCTCAATCCTCAATCCTCAATCATCAGTCCTCAATCTTCAATCCTCAATACTCAATCTTCAAACCTCAATCCTCAGTCCTCAAACCTCAATTCTGAATCCTCAATCCTGAACCTCAATCTTCAGACCACAGTCCTCAACAATCTGTTGTCAATCCTCAATCCTCAATAGAAAATCCTCAATTCACAGTTTTGAATACTCAATACTCAATCTGCAATCTTCAAATCTCTATCCACAAACATCAATTCTCATCCCTCAACCCTCAACACACAGTACTCAATGTTCAACTCTCAATCCTCAATTCTCAAACTTCAATCCTCAATACTGAATCTTCAATCCTCATTCCGCAATCCTCGATCCTCAATCCTCAATCCTCAATCTTCAATGCTCAGTCTTCAATCCTATATCCTCAATCCTCAATCCTCAATCCTCATTCCTCAATATTCAATCCTCAATACTCAATCTTCAATCCTCAATCCTCAGACCTCGAACCTGAATTCTGAATCCTCAATACTCAATCTACAACCCTCAATCCTCAGCCCTCAATACTCAACCATCAATCCTCAATTCTCAATACTCAATAGAATACCCTGAATTCTCAGGATTCAAAACTCAAACCTCGATCCTCAACCCTCAGCCCTCATCCTCAATCCTCAATCCTCAATCCTCAATACTCAATCTTCAATCCTCAATCCTCAATCCTCAATCCTCAATCCTCAATCCTCAATCCTCAGTCCCAAATCCTCAATCATCAGTCCTCAATACTCAATTCTCAATCCTCCGTCCTCAATCCTCAATCCTCAACCTTCAACCCTCAATACTCAATCCTCAATCCTCAATCCACAATGCTCAATCTCTCAATCCTCAATACTCAATCTTCAATCCTCAATCCTCAATCCTCAATCCTCAATCCTCAATCGTCAGTCTTCAATCCTGAATACTCAATCTTCAATCCTCAATCCTCAGTACTCAATCCTCAACCATCATTCTTCAATCCTCAATACCCAATCCTCAACCTTCAATCCTCAATCTGCAATCCTCAATTCTCAATCCTCAATCCTCCGACATCAGTCCTCAATCCTCAACCCTCAGCCCTCATCCTCAATCCTCAATCCTCAATCCACAATCCTCAATCTTCAATCCCCAATACTCAATCTTCAATCCTCAATCCTCAATCCTCAATCCTCAATGCTCAAACCTCAATCCTCAATAATCAATGTTCAATCCGCAATACACAATCCTCAATCTTCAATCCTCGATCCTCAATCCTCAATCCTCAGTCCTCAATCCTCAATCCACAGTCCTCAAACCTCAATCCTGGATCCTCAATTCTGAATCCTCAATCTTCAGCCCTCAGTCCTCCACAATCAGTTGTCAATACTCAATCCTCAATAGAATATCATCAATTCACAGTTTTCAATACTTAATACTCAATCTGCAATCTTCAAACCTCTATCCACAGACATCTATTCTCATCACTCAACCCTCTACACTCAGTCCCCAATCCTCAATCTTCAATCCTCAATCCTCAATCCTCAATACTCAATCCTCAATCCTCAATCTTCAATCCTCAATACTCAATCATCAATCCTCAATCCTCAATCCTCAATCCTCAGTCCTCAATCCTCAATCGTCAGTCTTCAATCCTCAATACTCAATCTTCAATCCTCAATCCTCAATCCTCAATCCTCAATCCTCATTCTTCAATCCTCAATACCCAATCCTCAATCTTCAATCCTCAATCCTCAATCCTCAATTCTCGATCCTCAACACTCAGTCCTCAGACCTCAAACCTCAACCCTCAGCCCTCAGCCTTCATCCTCAATCCTCAATCCCCAATCATCAGTCCTCAATCTTCAATCATCAATACTCAATCTTCAAACCTCGATCCTCAGTCCTCAGACCTCAATTCTGAATCCTCAATCCTGAATCCTCAACCTTCAGACCAGAGTCCTCAACATTCTGTTGTCAATCGTCAATCCTCAATAGAATACCCTCAAATCACAGTTTTGAATACTCAATACGCAAACTGCAATCTTCAAATCTCTATCCCCAAACATCAATTCTCATCACTCAACCCTCAACACACAGTACTCAATGTTCAATTCTCAATCCTCAATTCTCAATCTTCAATCCTCAATACTGAATCTTCAATCCTCATTCCGCAATCATCAATCCTCAATCCTCAATCCTCAAACTTCAATGCTCAGTCTTCAATCCTCAATCCTCAAACCTCAATCCTCAATCCTCAATCCTCAATATTCAATCCTCAATACTCAATCTTCAATCCTCAATCCTCAGTCCTCAAACCTGTATTCTGAATCGTCAGTACTCAACCTTCAACCCTCAATCCTCAGCCCTCAATACTCAACCATTAATCCTCAATTCTCAATACTCAATATAATATCCTGAATTCTCAGGAATCAAAACTCAAACCTCGATCCTCAACCCTCAGCCCTCATCCTCCATACTCAATCCTTAATCCTCAATACTCAATCTTCAATCCTCAATCCTCAATCCTCAATCCTCAATCCTCAATCCTCAATCCTCAGTCCCAAATCCTCAATCATCAGTCCTCAATCCTCAATCCTCAATCCTCAGTCCTCAATCCTCAATCCTCAATCTTCAATCCTCAATACTCAATGCTCAATCCTCAATCCTCAATCCTCAATCCTCAATCCTCAATCCTCAGTCCTCAATCCTCAATCCTCAGTCCTCAAACCTCAATCCTGGATCCTCAATTCTGAATCCTCAATCTTCAGCCCTCAGTCCTCAACAATCAGTTGTCAATACTCAATCCTCAATAGAATATCATCAATTCACAGTTTTCAATACTTAATACTCAATCTGCAATCTTCATACCTCTATCCACAGACATCTATTCTCATCACTCAACCCTCTACACTCAGTCCCCAATCCTCAATCTTCAATCCTCAATCCTCAATCCTCAATACTCAATCCTCAATCCTCAATCTTCAATCCTCAATACTCAATCTTCAATCCTGAATCCTCAATCCTCAATCCTCAGACCTCAATCCTCAATCGTCAGTCTTCAATCCTCAATCCTCAATGTTCAATCCTCAATACCCAATCCTCAATCCTCAATCCTCAATCTTCAGCCCTGAGTCCTCAACAATCAGTTGTCAATCCTCAATCCTCAGTAGAATAACCTCAATTCACAGATTTGAATATTAAATACTCAATCTGCAATCTTCAAATCTCTATCCACAAACATCAATTCTCATCAATCAACCCTCTACACTCAGTCCCCAATCTTCAATCTTCAATCCTCAATCCTCAGTCCGCAATGCTCAACCCACAGCCCTCATCCTCAATCCTCAATCCTCAATCCTCAATTATCAATATTCAATCCTCAATACTCAATCTTCAATCCTCAATCCTCAGTCCTCAAACCTCAATTCTGAATCGTCAATCCTGAATCCTCAATCTTCAGCCCTCAGTCCTCAACAATCAGTTGTCAATCCTCAATCCTCAATAGAATATCCTCAATTCACAGTTTTCAATACTCAATACTCAATCTGCATTCTTCAAATCTCTATCCACGAACATCAATTCTCATCACTCAACCCTCAGCACTCAGTACTCAATGTTCAATTCTCAATCCTCAATTCTCAATCTTCAATCCTCAATACTGAATCTTCAATCCTCAATCCCCAATCCTCAATCCTCAATCCTCAATCTTCAATCTTCAATCCTCAGTCGTCAATCCTCAATCCTCAATCCTCAATCCTCAATACTCAATCCTCAATCCTCAATCGTCAATCCTCAATACTCAATCTTCTATCCTCATTCCTCAATCCTCAATCCTCAATCCTCAATCCTAAATCATCAATCCACAATCTTCAATACTCAATCCTCAATCCCCAATCCTCAGTCCTCAATCCTCAATACTCAACCATCAACCCTCAATTCTCAATACTCAATAGAATATCCTGAACTCTCAGGATTCAATACTCAAACCTCAATCCTCAACCCTCAGCCCTCATTCTCAATCCTCAATCCTCAATCCTCAATACTCAATATTCAATCCTCAATACTCTATCTTCAATCCTCAATCCTCAATCCACAATCCTCAATCCTCTGTCATCAATCCTCAATCTTCAATACTCAATCGTCAATCCTCAGTCCTCAATCCTCAATCCTCAATCCTCGTTCCTCAAACTTCAATCCTCAACCCTCAGTCCTCATCCTCAATTCTCAATTCTCAATCCTCAATCCTCAATCCTCAATCTTGAAACCTCTATAAAGATCTCCAATCCTAGATCATCAATCCCCAATCCTCAATCCTTAATCCTCAATCTTCAATCCTCAATCCCCAGTCCTCAATCTTCAATCCTCAATGCTCAATCCTCAATCCTCAAGCATCAGTCCTCAACCCTCAATCCTCAATCCTCAAACGTCAATCTTCAAACCTGAATACTCAATCTTCAATCCTCAAGCCTCAGTCCTTAATCCTCAATCCTCATTCTTCAATCCTCAATACCCAATCCTCAATCTTCAATCCCAAATCCTCAATCCTTAATCCACAATCTTCAATCCTCAATCCCCAGTCCTCAATCTCCGATCCTCAAGGCTCAACCTTCAATCCTCAATTCTCTGTCCTCAGCCCTCAATCCTCAATCCTCAAACCTCAATGCTCAACCGTCAGTCCTCGTCCTCAATCCTCAACACTCAATCCTCAATCCTCAATCTTCAACCATCAATACTTAATCTTCAATCCTCAATTCTCAATCCTCAATCCTCAATCCTCAATATTCAACACACAACCCTCAACCATCAATCCTCAATTCTCAATACTCAATAGAATATTCTGAATTCTCATGGTTCTATACGCAATCCAAAATATTCAATAATCAAATCTCAATCCTCAAAGATCAATTCTCAACACTCAATCCTCATCACTCAGTCCTCTCTCTTCAATCCTCCATTCTCCACCCTCAATCCTCAAGCGTCAATTCTCAATCCTCAATCCTCAACCCTCAATCCTCAGACCTCAAACCTCAATCCCGAATCCTCAATCCTGAATCCTCAATCTTCAGACCTCAGTCCTCAAAAATCAATTGTCAATCCACAATCCTCAATAGAATATCCTCAATTCACAGTTTTCAATACTCAATCCCCATTCTTCAATCTTCAAATCTCAATCCACAAACATCAATTCTCATCACTCAACCCTCAACACTCAGTCCTCAATGTTCAATCGTCAATCCTCAATCCTCAATCTTCAATACTCAATACTCAATCTTCAATCCTCAATCCTCAATTCTCAATCCTCAATACTCAATCCTTAATCGCCAATCCTCAATCCCCAATCCTCAACCTTCAAACCTCGATCCTCAACCCTCAGCCCTCATCCTCCATCCTCAATCCTCAATCCTCAATCCTCAATCTTCAAGCCCCAATACTCAATCTTCAATCCTCAATCCTCAATCCTCAATACTCAACCCTCAGCCCCCCATCCTCAATCCTCAATCGTCAATCCTCAATCTTCAATCCTCAATCATCAATCTTCAATCCTCAGTCCTCAAACCTCAATTCTGAATCCTCAATACTCAAACCTCAATCATCAATACTCAATACTCAATCTTCAATCCTCAATGCTCAGTCCTCAACCCTCAATCCTCAATCCCCAAAACTCAATCCTCAACCGTCAGACCTCGTCCTCAATCCTCAACCGTCAATACTCAATCCTCAATCTTCAATCATCAATACTCAATCCTCAATCCTCAATCCTCAATATTCAACACACAACCCTCCACCATCAGTCCTCAATACTCAACAATCAATCCTCAATTCTCAATACTCAATAGAATATCCTGAACTCTCATTGTTCAATACTCAATCCACAATATTCAATAATCAAGTCTCAATTCTCAAACATCAATCCTCAACACTCAATCCACATCACTCAGTCATCTCTCCTCAATCCTCCATCCTCAATCCTCAATCCTCAAGCGTCAATCCTCAATCCTCTGTCCTCAACACTCAATCCTCAGTCCTCAATCCTCAATCCCGAATCCTCAATCCTGAATCCTCAATCTTCAGCCCTCAGTCCTCAACAATCAACTGTCAATCCTCAATCCTCAATAGAATATCCTCAATTCACAGTTTTCAATACACAATCCCCATTCTTCAATCTTCAAATCTCAATCGACAAACATCAATTTTCAACACTCAACTCTCAACACTCAGTCCTCAATCTTCAATCCTCAATCGTCAATTCTCAATTTTCAATCCTCAATACTCAATCTGCAATCATCAGTCATCAATCCTCAATCCTCAATCCTCAATCCTCATTCTTCAATCCTCAATACCCTATCCTCAATCTCCAATCCTCAATCCTCAGTCCTCAATTCTCAATCCCCAAACCTCAATCCTCAGACCTCAAACATCAATACTCAGCCCTCAGCCCTCGTCCTCAATCCACAACCCTCAATCCTCAATCCTGAATCTTCAATCATCAATATTCAATCTTCAACCCTCAATCCTGAATCCTCAATACTCAACCCTCAATCCTCAATGTTCAATCCTCAATACCCAATCCTCAATCTTCAATCCTCAATCCTCAATCCTCAATCTTCAGCCCTGAGTCCTCAACAATCAGTTGTCAATCCTCAATCCTCTGTAGAATAACCTCAATTCACAGATTTGAATATTAAATACTCAATCTGCAATCTTCAAACCTCTATCCACAAACATCAATCCTCATTCTTCAATCCTCAATACCCTATCCTCAATCCTCAATCCTCAATCCTCAATATTCAACACACAAACCTCAACCATCAATCCTCAATACTCAACAATGAATCCTCAATTCTCAGTACTCAATAGAATATCCTGAATTCTCATGGTTCAATACTCAATCCACAATATTCAATAATCAAACCTCAATTCTCAAACATCAATCCTCAACACTCAATCCACATCACTCAGTCCTCTCTCCTCAATCCACCATCCTCAATCCTCAATCCTCAATCGTCAATTCTCAATTTTCAGTCCTCAATACTCAATCTCCAATTCTCAATCCTCAATCCTCAATTCTCAATCCCCAAACCCCAATCCTCAGACCTCAAACATCAATACTCAGCCCTCAGCCCTCGTCCTCAATCCACAACCCTCAATCCTCAATCCTCAATCTTCAATCATCAATATTCAATCTTCAATCCTCAATCCTCAATCCTCAATCCTCAGCCCTCAATCCTAAATGTTCAATCCTCAATACCCAATCCTCAATCTTCAATCCTCAATCCTCAATCCTCAATCTTCAGCCCTGAGTCCTCAACAATCAGTTGTCAATCCTCAATCCTCAGTAGAACAACCTCAATTCACAGATTTGAATATTAAATACTCAATCTGCAATCTTCAAATCTCTATCCACAAACATCAATTCTCATCGATCAACCCTCTACACTCAGTCCCCAATCCTCAATCTTCAATCCTCAGTCCTCAGTCCGCAATGCTCAACCCTCAGCCCTCATCCTCAATCCTCAATCCTCAATCCTCAATCATCAATATTCAATCCTCAATACTCAATCTTCAATCCTCAATCCTCAGTCCTCAAACCTCAATTCTGAATCGTCAATCCTGAATCCTCAATCTTCAGCCCTCAGTCCTCAACAATCAGTTGTCAATCCTCAATCCTCAATAGAATATCCTCAATTCACAGTTTTCAATACTCAATACTCAATTTGCAATCTTCAAATCTCTATCCACAAACATCAATTCTCATCACTCAACCCTCAACACTCAGTACTCAATGTTCAATTCTCAATCCTCAATTCTCAATCTTCAATCCTCAATACTGAATCTTCAATCCTCAATCCCCAATCCTCAATCCTCAATCCTCAATCTTCAATCTTCAATCCTCAGTCTTCAATCCTCAATCCTCAATCCTCAATCCTCAATACTCAATCCTCAATCCTCAATCATCAATCCTCAATACTCAATCTTCAATCCTCATTCCTCAATCCTCAATCCTCAATCCTCAATCCTCAATCATCAATCCACAATCTTCAATACTCAATCCTTAATCCCCAATCCTCAGTCCTCAATCCTCAATACTCAGCCATCAACCCTCAATTCTCAATACTCAATAGAATATCCTGAACTCTCAGGATTCAATACTCAAACCTCAATCCTCAACCCTCAGCCCTCATTCTCAATCCTCAATCCTCAATCCTCAATCCTCAATATTCAATCCTCAATACTCTATCTTCAATCCTCAATCCTCAATCCACAATCCTCAATCCTCTGTCATCAATCCTCAATCTTCAATACTCAATCGTCAATCCTCAGTCCTCAATCCTCAATCCTCAATCCTCGTTCCTCAAACTTCAATCCTCAACCCTCAGTCCTCATCCTCAATTCTCAATTCTCAATCCTCAATCCTCGATCCTCAATCTTGAAACCTCTATAAAAAATCTCCAATCCTAGATCATCAATCCCCAATCCTCAATCCTTAATCCTCAATCTTCAATCCTCAATGCTCAATCCTCAATCCTCAAGCCTCAGTCCTCAACTCTCAATCCTCAATCCTCGAACGTCAATCTTCAAACCTGAATACTCAATCTTCAATCCTCAAGCCTCAATCCTCAATCCTCAATCCTCATTCTTCAATCCTCAGTACCCAATCCTCAATCTTCAATCCCAAATCCTCAATCCTTAATCCACAATCTTCAATCCTCAATCCCCAGTCCTCAATCTCCGATCCTCAAGGCTCAACCTTCAATCCTCAATTCTCAGTCCTCAGCCCTCAATCCTCAATCCTCAAACCTCAATGCTCAACCGTCAGTCCTCGTCCTCAATCCTCAACACTCAATCCTCAATCCTCAATCTTCAATCATCAATACTTAATCTTCAATCCTCAATTCTCAATCCTCAATCCTCAATCCTCAATATTCAACACGCAACCCTCAACCATCAACCCTCAATTCTCAATACTCAATAGAATATTCTGAATTCTCATGGTTCTATACGCAATCCAAAATATTCAATAATCAAATCTCAATCCTCAAAGATCAATTCTCAACACTCAATCCTCATCACTCAGTCCTCTCTCTTCAATCCTCCATTCTCCACCCTCAATCCTCAAGCGTCAATCCTCAATCCTCAATCCTCAACCCTCAATCCTCAGACCTCAAACCTCAATCCCGAATCCTCAATCCTGAATCCTCAATCTTCAGACCTCAGTCCTCAAAAATCAATTGTCAATCCACAATCCTCAATAGAATATCCTCAATTCACAGTTTTCAATACTCAATCCCCATTCTTCAATCTTCAAATCTCAATCCACAAACATCAATTCTCATCACTCAACCCTCAACACTCAGTCCTCAATGTTCAATCGTCAATCCTCAATCCTCAATCTTCAATACTCAATACTCAATCTTCAATCCTCAATCCTCAATTCTCAATCCTCAATACTCAATCCTTAATCGCCAATCCTCAATCCCCAATCCTCAATCTTCAAACCTCGATCCTCAACCCTCAGCCCTCATCCTCCATCCTCAATCCTCAATCCTCAATCCTCAATACTGAATCTTCAATCCTCAATCCTCAATCCTTAATCCTCAACGCTCAAACCTCAATCCTCAGACCCAAATCCTCAATCTTCAATCCTCAATACTCAATCCTCAATCCTCAGTCCTCAATCCTCAATCCTCAATCTTCAATCCTCAATACTCAATCCTCAATCCTCAATCCTCAATCCTCAATCCTCAATCCTCAATACTCAATCTTCCATCCTCAATCCTCAATCCTCAATCCTCGATCCTCAATCCTCAATCGTCAAACATCAATCCTCAATCTTCAATACTCAATCCTCAATCCTCAATACTCAACCATCAATCCTCAATTCTCAATACTGAATAGAATATCCTGAATTCTCAGGATTCAACACTCAAACCTCAATCCTCAACCCTCAGCCCTCATCCTACATCCTCAATCCTCAATCCTCAATCCTCATTCTTCAATCCTCAATACCCAATCCTCAATCTTCAATCCTCAGTCCTCAATCCTCCATCTTCAATCCTCAATCCTCAATCCTCAGACCTCAAACATCAATACTCAACCCTCAGTCCTCGTCCTCAATCCACAACCCTCAATCCTCAATCCTCAATCTTCAATCATCAATACTCAATCTTCAATCCTCAATCATCAATCCTCAGTCCTCAATCCTCAGTCCTCAAACCTCAATCCTGAATCCTCAATCCTGAATCCTCTATCTTCAGCCATCAGTACTCAACAATCTGTTGTCAATCCTCAATCCTCAATCCTCAATAGAATATCCTCAATTCACAGTTTTCTATACTCAATACTCAATATGCAATCTTCAAATCTCTATCCACAAACATCAGTTCACATCACTCAACCCTCAACACTCAGTCCCCAATCCTCAATCTTCAATCCTCAATCCTCATTCCTCAATCCACAATGCTCAATCTCTAAATCCTCAATACTCAATCTTCAATCCTCAATCCTCAATCCTCAATCCTCAATCCTCAATCGTCAGTCTTCAATCCTGAATACTCAATCTTCAATCCTCAGTCCTCAGTACTCAATCCTCAACCCTCATTCTTCTATACTCAATACCCAATCTTCAATCTTCAACCCTCAATCTGCAATCCTCAATTCTCAATCCTCAATCCTCCGACCTCAGTCCTCAATCCTCAACCCTCAGCCCTCATCCTCAATACTCAATCCTCAACCACAATCCTCAATCTTCAAT
Source organism: Calliopsis andreniformis (assembly GCF_051401765.1). Taxonomy (NCBI): domain Eukaryota; kingdom Metazoa; phylum Arthropoda; class Insecta; order Hymenoptera; family Andrenidae; genus Calliopsis; species Calliopsis andreniformis. The sequence goes on along the minus strand of NW_027480491.1, from coordinate 1,583,607 downwards.
CCCCAATACTCAATCTTCAATCCTCAATCCTCAATCCTCAATCCTAAATGCTCAATCCTCAATCCTCAATAATCAATGTTCAATCCGCAATACACAATCCTCAATCTTCAATGCTCGATCCTCTATCCTCAATCCTCAGTCCTCAACCCTCAATCCTCAGTCCTCAAACCTCAATCCTGAATCCTCAATTCTGAATCCTTAATCTTCAGCCCTCAGTCCTCAACAATCAGTTGTCAATCCTCAATCCTCAATAGAATATCATCAATTCACAGTTTTCAATACTTAATACTCAATCTGCAATATCCAAATCTCTATCCACAGACATCAATTCTCATCACTCAACCCTCAACACTCAGTCCCCAATCCTCAATCTTCAATCCTCAATCCTCAATCCTCAATCCTCAATACTCAATCCTCAATCCTTAATCTTCAATCCTCAATACTCAATCTTCAATCCTCAATCCTCAACCCTCAATCCTCAATCCTCAATCGTCAGTCTTCAATCCTCAATACTCATTCTTCAATCCTCAATCCTCAATTCTCAATCCTCAATCCTCATTCTTCAATCCTCAATACCCAATCTTCAATCATCAATCCTCAGTCTCCAATCCTCAATCCTCAATCCTAAATCCTCAATCCTCAATTCTCAATCCTCAATCATCAATCCTCAATACTCAATCTTCAATCCTCTTTCCTCAATCCTGAATCCTCATTCATCAATCCTAAATCATCAATCCACAATCTTTAATACTCAATCTTCAATCCTGAATACTCAATCCTCAATTCTCAATCCTCAATCCTCAATCCTCAATCCTCAATCCTCAATATTCAATCCTCAATACTCAATCTTCAATCCTCAATCCTCAGTCCTCAGACCTGAACTCTGAATCCTCAATACTCAATCTTCAACCCTCAATCCTCAGCCCTCAATACTGTACCATCAATCCTCAATTCTCAATACTCAATAGAATATCCTGAATTCTCAGGATTCAAAACTCAAACTTCGATCCTCAACCCTCAGCCCTAATCCTCCATCCTCAATCCTCAATCCTCAATACTCAACCTTCAATCCTCAATCCTCAATCCTCAATCCTCAATCCTCAATACTCAATCCTCAGTCCCAAATCCTCAATCTTCAGTCCTCAATCCTCAATACTCAATCCTCAGTCCTCCGTCCTCAATCCTCAATCTTCAATCCTCAATACTCGATCCTCAATCCTCAATCCTCAATCCTCAATCCTCAATCCTCAATACTCAATCTTCTATCCTCAATCCTCAATCCTCAATCCTCAATCCTCAATCCTCAATCCACATACATCAATCCTCATTGTTCAATACTCAATCCTCAATCCTCAATACTCAACAATCAATCCTCAATTCTCATTACTGAATAGAATATCCTGAATTCTCAGGTTTCAATACTCAAACCTCAATCCATAACACTCAGCCCTCATCCTCCATCCTCAATCCTCAATCCTCAATCCTCATTCTTCAATCCTCAATACCCAATCCTCAATCTTCAATCCTCAGTCCTCAATCCTCCATCTTCAATCCTCAATCCTCAACCCTCAGACCTCAAACATCAATACTCAACCCTCAGTCCTCGTCCTCAATCCACAACCCTCAATACTCAATCCTCAATCTTCATTCATCAACATTCAATCTTCAATCCTCAATCCTCAATCCAGAATCCTCAATCTTCAATCCCCAATACTCAATCTTCAATCCTCAATACTCAATCCTCAATACTCAACCCTCAATCCTCAATCCTCAGTCCTCAAACCTGAATTCTGAATCCTCAATACTCAATCTTCAACCCTCAATCCTCAGCCCTCAATACTCAACCATCAATCCTCAATTCTCAATACTCAATAGAATATCCTGAATTCTCAGGATTCAAAACTCAAACCTCGATCCTCAACCCTCAGCCCTCATCCTCCATCCTCAGTCCTCAATCCTCAATACTCAATCTTCAATCCTCAATCCTCAATCCTCAATCATCAATCCCCAATCCTCAATCCTCAGTACCAAATCCTCAATCATCAGTCCTCAATCCTCAATCCTCAATCCTCAGGCCTCAATCCTCAATCCTCAATCTTCAATCCTCAATACTCAATCCTCAATACTCAACCCTCAATCCTCAGTACTCAATCCTCAACCCTCATTCTTCAATCCTCAATACACTATCCTCAATCTTCAATCCTCAATCTTCAATCCTCAATTCTCAATCCTCAACCCTCCGACCTCAGTCCTCAATCCTCAACCCTCAGCCCTCATCCTCAATCCTCAATCCTCAATCCACAATCCTCAATCTTCAATCCCCAATACTCAATCTTCAATCAACAATCCTCAATACTCAATCCTCAAAGCTCAATCCTCAATCCTCAATAATCGATGTTCAATCCGCAATATACAATCCTCAATCTCCAATCCTCGATCCTCAATCCTCAATCCTCAGTCCTCAATCCTCAATCCTCAATCATCAATCCTCAATCCTCAATCCTCAATACTCAACCCTCAGCCCCCCATTCTCAATCCTCAATCTTCAATACTCAATCGTCAATCCTCAGCCCTCAATCCTCAATCCTCAACCCTCGTTCCTCAAACTTCAATCCTCAACCCTCAGTCCTCATCCTCAATTCTCAATTCCCAATTCTCAATCCTCAATCCTCAATCTTGAAACCTCTATAAAAAATCTCCAATCCTAGATCATCAATCCCCAATCCTCAATCCTTAATCCTCAATCTTCAATCCTCAATGCTCAATCCTCAATCCTCAAGCCTCAGTCCTCAACCCTCAATCCTCAATCCTCGAACGTCAATCTTCAAACCTGAATACTCAATCTTCAATCCTCAAGCCTCAATCCTCAATCCTCAATCCTCATTCTTCAATCCTCAATACCCAATCCTCAATCTTCAATCCCAAATCCTCAATCCTTAATCCACAATCTTCAATCCTCAATCCCCAGTCCTCAATCTCCGATCCTCAAGGCTCAACCTTCAATCCTGAATTTTCAGTCCTCAGCCCTCAATCCTCAATCCTCAAACCTCAATGCTCAACCGTCAGTCCTCGTCCTCAATCCTCAACACTCAATCCTCAATCCTCAATCTTCAATCATCAATACTTAATCTTCAATCTTCAATTCTCAATCCTCAATCCTCAATCCTCAATATTCAACACACAACCCTCAACCATCAATCCTCAATTCTCAATACTCAATAGAATATTCTGAATTCTCATGGTTCTATACTCAATCCAAAATATTCAATAATCAAATCTCAATCCTCATAGATCAATTCTCAACACTCAATCCTCATCACTCAGTCCTCTCCCTTCAATCCTCAATTCTCAACCCACAATCCTCAAGCGTCAATCCTCAATCCTCAATCCTCAACCCTCAATCCTCAGTCCTCAAACCTCAATCCCGAATCCTCAATCCTGAATCCTTAATCTTCAGACCTCAGTCCTCAAAAATCAATTGTCAATCCACAATCCTCAATAGAATATCCTCAATTCACAGTTTTCAATACTCAATCCCCATTCTTCAATCTTCAAATCTCAATCCACAAACATCAATTCTCATCACTCAGCCCTCAACACTCAGTCCTCAATGTTCAATCGTCAATCCTCAATCCTCAATCTTGAATACTCAATACTCAATCTTCAATCCTCAATCCTCAATTCTCAATCCTCAATACTCAATCCTTAATCGCCAATCCTCAATCCCCAACCCTCAATCTTCAAACCTCGATCCTCAACCATCAGCCCTCATCCTCCATCCTCAACCCTCAATCCTCAATACTCAATCTTCAATCCTCAATCCTCAATCCTCAATCCTCAACGCTCAAACCTCAATCCTCAGACCCAAATCCTCAATCTTCAATCCTCAATCCTCAATCCTCAATCCTCAGTCCTCAATCCTCAATCCTCAATCTTCAATCCTCAATACTCAATCCTCAATACTCAATCCTCAATCCTCAATCCTCAATCCTCAATACTCAACCTTCAATCCTCAATCCTCAATCCTCAATCCTCAATCCTCAATACTCAATCTTCTATCCTCAATCCTCAATCCTCAATCCTCAATCCTCAATCCTCAATCCACATATATCAATCCTCATTCTTCAATACTCAATCCTCAATCCTCAATACTCAACAATCAATCCTCAATTCTCATTACTGAATAAAATATCCTGAATTCTCAGGTTTCAATACTCAAACCTCAATCCACAACCCTCAGCCCTCATCCTCCATCCTCAATCCTCAATCCTCAATCCTCATTCTTCAATCCTCAATACCCAATCCTCAATCTTCAATCCTCAGTCCTCAATCCTCCATCTTCAATCCTCAATCAACAACCCTCAGACCTCAAACATCAATACTAAACCCTCAGTCCTCGTCCTCAATCCACAACCCTCAATACTCAATCCTCAATCTTCATTCATCAACATTCAATCTTCAATCCTCAATCCTCAATCCAGAATCCTCAATCTTCAATCCCCAATACTCAATCTTCAATCCTCAATCCTCAACCCTCAATCCTCAGTGCTCAATCCTCAATCCTCGATTATCGATGTTCAATCCGCAATACACAATCCTCAATATCCAATCCTCGATGCTCAATCCTCAATCCTCAGTCCTCAATCCTCAATCCTCAGTCCTCAAACCTCAATCCTGAATCCTCAATCCTGAATCCTCAATCTTCAGCCCTCAGTCCTCAACAACCAGTTGTCAATCCTCAATCCTCAATAGAATATCATCAATTCACAGTTTTCAATACTTAATACTCAATCTGCAATCTTCAAATCTCTATCCACAAACATCAATTCTCATTACTCAACCCTCAACACTCAGTTCCCAATTCTCAATCTTCAATCCTCAATCCTCAATCCTCAATCCTCAGTACTCAATCCTCAATCTTCAGTCCTCAATGCTCAATCTTCAATCCTCAATCATCAATCCTCAATCCTCAATCCTCAATCCTCAATCTTCAATCCCCAATACCCAATCTTCAATCCTCAATCATCAATCCTCAATACTCAACCCCCAGCCCCCATCCTCAATCCTCAATCCTCAATCCTCAATCCTCTATCCTCAATCGTCAAACCTCAATCCTCAATCTTCAATCCCCAGTCCTCAAACCTCAATTCTGAATCCTCAATACTCAGCCATCAATACTCAACCATCAATCCTCAATTCTCAATACTCAATAGAATATCCTGAACTCTCAGGATTCAAAGCTCAAACCTCGGTCCTCAACCCTCAGCCCTCATCCTCCATCCACAGTCCTCAATCCTCAATACTCAATCTTCAATCCTCAATCCTCAATCCTCAATCATCAATCCCCAATCCTCAATCCTCAGTCCCAAATCCTCAATCATCAGTCCTCAATCCTCAATCCTCAATCCTCAGGCCTCAACCCTCAGTCCTCAATCTTCAGTCCTCAATACTCAATCCTCAATACTCAACCCTCAATCCTCAGTACTCAATCCTCGACCCTCATTCTTCAATCCTCAATACACTATCCTCAATCTTCAATCCTCAATCTTCAATCCTCAATTCTCAATCCTCAATCCTCCGACCTCAGTCCTCAATCCTCAACCCTCAGCCCTCATCCTCAATCCTCAAACCTCAATCCACAATCCTCAATCTTCAATCCCCAATACTCAATCTTCAATCAACAATCCTCAATACTCAATTCTCAAAGCTCAATCCTCAATCCTCAATAATCGATGTTCAATCCGCAATATACAATCCTGAATCTCCAATCCTCGATCCTCAATCCTCAATCCTCAGTTCTCAATCCTCAATACTCAGTCCTCAAACCTCAATCCTGAATCCTCAATTCTGAATCCTCAATCTTCAGCACTCAGTCCTCAACAACCAGTTGTCAATCCTCAATGCTCAATAGAATATCATCAATTCACAGTTTTCAATACTTAATACTCAATCTGCAATCTTGAAATCTCTATCCACAAACATCAATTCTCATCACTCAACCCTCAACACTCAGTCCCCAATCCACAATCTTCAATCCTCAATCCTCAATCCTCAATCCTCAATCCTCAATCCTCAATCTTCAGTCCTCAATACGCAATCTTCAATCCTCAATCCTCAATCCTCAATCCTCAATCCTCAATCCTCAATCTTCAAGCCCCAATACTCAATCTTCAATCCTCAATCCTCAATCCTCAATACTCAACCCTCAGCCCCCATCCTCAATCCTCAATCGTCAATCCTCAATCTTCAATCCTCAATCATCAATCTTCAATCCTCAGTCCTCAAACCTCAATTCTGAATCCTCAATACTCAAACCTCAATCATCAATCCTCAATACTCAATCTTCAATCCTCAATGCTCAGTCCTCAACCTTCAATCCTCAATCCCCAAAACTCAATCCTCAACCGTCAGACCTCGTCCTCAATCCTCAACCGTCAATACTCAATCCTCAATCTTCAATCATCAATACTCAATCCTCAATCCTCAATCCTCAATATTCAACACACAACCCTCAACCATCAATCCTCAATTCTCAAACATCAATCCTCAACGCTCAATCCACATCACTCAGTCCTCTCTCAATCCTCCATCCTCAATCCTCAATCCTCAAGCGTCAATCCTCAATCCTCAGTCCTCAACACTCAATCCTCAGTCCTCAAACCTCAATCCCGAATCCTCAATACTGAATCCTCAATCTTCAGCCCTCAGTCCTCAACAATCAACTGTCAATCCTCAATCCTCAATAGAATATCCTCAATTCTCAGTTTTCAATACACAATCCCCATTCTTCAATCTTCTAATCTCAATCCACAAACATCAATTTTCAACACTCAACCCTCAACACTCAGTCCTCAATCTTCAATCCTCAATCGTCAATTCTCAATTTTCAATCCTCAATACTCAATCTGCAATCCTCAATCATCAATCCTCCATCCTGAATCCTCAATCCTCATTCTTCAATCCTCAATACCCTATCCTCAATCTCCAATCCTCAATCCTCAGTCCTCAATTCTCAATCCCCAAACCTCAATACTCAATCCTCAATCCTCAATCATCAATCCTCAATACTCAATCTTCAATCCTCATTCCTCAATCCTCAATCCTCAATCCTCAATCCTCAATCATCAATCCACAATCTTCAATACTCAATCCTTAATCCCCAATCCTCAGTCCTCAATCCTCAATACTCAACCATCAACCCTCAATTCTCAATACTCAATAGAATATCCTGAACTCTCAGGATTCAATACTCAAACCTCAATCCTCAACCCTCAGCCCTCATTCTCAATCCTCAATCCTCAATCCTCAATCCTCAATATTCAATCCTCAATACTCTATCTTCAATCCTGAATCCTCAATCCACAATCCTCAATCCTCTGTCATCAATCCTCAATCTTCAATACTCAATCGCCAATCCTCAGTCCTCAATCCTCAATCCTCAATCCTCGTTCCTCAAACTTCAATCCTCAACCCTCAGTCCTCATCCTCAATTCTCAATTCTCAATCCTCAATCCTCAATCCTCAATCTTGAAACCTCTATAAAAAATCTCCAATCCTAGATCATCAATCCCCAATCCTCAATCCTTAATCCTCAATCTTCAATCCTCAATGCTCAATCCTCAATCCTCAAGCCTCGGTCCTCAACCCTCAATCCTCAATCCTCGAACGTCAATCTTCAAACCTGAATACTCAATCTTCAATCCTCAAGCCTCAATCCTCAATCCTCAATCCTCATTCTTCAATCCTCAATACCCAATCCTCAATCTTCAATCCCAAATCCTCAATCCTTAATCCACAATCTTCAATCCTCAATCCCCAGTCCTCAATCTCCGATCCTCAAGGCTCAACCTTCAATCCTGAATTTTCAGTACTCAGCCCTCAATCCTCAATCCTCAAACCTCAATGCTCAACCGTCAGTCCTCGTCCTCAATCCTCAACACTCAATCCTCAATCCTCAATCTTCAATCATCAATACTTAATCTTCAATCTTCAATTCTCAATCCTCAATCCTCAATCCTCAATATTCAACACACAACCCTCAACCATCAATCCTCAATTCTCAATACTCAATAGTATATTCTGAATTCTCATGGTTCTATACTCAATCCAAAATATTCAATAATCAAATCTCAATCCTCAAAGATCAATTCTCAACACTCAATCCTCATCACTCAGTCCTCTCCCTTCAATCCTCCATTCTCGACCCACAATCCTCAAGCGTCAATCCTCAATCCTCAATCCTCAACCCTCAATCCTCAGTCCTCAAACCTCAATCCCGAATCCTCAATCCTGAATCCTTAATCTTCAGACCTCAGTCCTCAAATATCAATTGTCAATCCACAATCCTCAATAGAATATCCTCAATTCACAGTTTTCAATACTCAATCCCCATTCTTCAATCTTCAAATCTCAATCCACAAACATCAATTCTCATCACTCAGCCCTCAACACTCAGTCCTCAATGTTCAATCGTCAATCCTCAATCCTCAATCTTCAATACTCAATACTCAATCTTCAATCCTCAATCCTCAATTCTCAATCCTCAATACTCAATCCTTAATCGCCAATCCTCAATCCCCAATCCTCAATCTTCAAACCTCGATCCTCAACCATCAGCCCACATCCTCCATCCTCAACCCTCAATCCTCAATACTCAATCTTCAATCCTCAATCCTCAATCCTCAATCCTCAACGCTCAAACCTCAATCCTCAGACCCAAATCCTCAATCTTCAATCCTCAATCCTCAATCCTCAATCCTCAGTCCTCAATCCTCAATCCTCAATCTTCAATCCTCAATACTCAATCCTCAATACTCAATCCTCAATCCTCAAGCCTCAATCCTCAATACTCAATCCTCAATCCTCAATCTTCAATCCTCAATACTCAATCTTCAATCCTCAATCCTCAACCCTCAATCCTCAATCCTCAATCCTCAATCGTCAGTCTTCAATCCTCAATACTCATTCTTCAATCCTCAATCCTCAATTCTCAATCCTCAATCCTCATTCTTCAATCCTCAATACCCAATCCTCAATCATCAATCCTCAGTCTCCAATCCTCAATCCTCAATCCTAAACCGTCAATCATCAATCCTCAATCCTCAATCATCAATCCTCAATACTCAATCTTCAATCCTCTTTCCTCAATCCTCAATCCTCATTCATCAGTCCTAAATCATCAATCCACAATCTTTAATACTCAATCTTCAATCCTGAATACTCAATCCTCAATCCTCAATCCTCAATCCTCAATCCTCAATCCTCAATCCTCAATATTCAATCCTCAATACTCAATCTTCAATCCTCAATCCTCAGTCCTCAGACCTGTATTCTGAATCCTCAATACTCAATCTTCAACCCTCAATCCTCAGCCCTCAATACTGAACCATCAATCCTCAATTATCAATACTCAATAGAATATCCTGAATTCTCAGGATTCAAAACTAAAACTTCGATCCTCAACCCTCAGCCCTAATCCTCCATCCTCAATCCTCAATCCTCAATACTCAACCTTCAATCCTCAATCCTCAATCCTCAATCCTCAATCCTCAATCCTCAATCCTCAGTCCCAAATCCTCAATCTTCAGTCCTCAATCCTCAATCCTCAATCCTCAGTCCTCAGTCCTCAATCCTCAATCTTCAATCCTCAATACTCAATCCTCAATCCTCAATCCTCAATCCTCAATCCTCAATCCTCAATACTCAATCTTCTATCCTCAATCCTCAATCCTCAATCCTCAATCCTCAATCCTCAATACACATATATCAATCCTCATTCTTCAATACTCAATCCTCAATCCTCAATACTCAACAATCAATCCTCAATTCTCATTACTGAATAAAATATCCTGAATTCTCAGGTTTCAATACTCAAACCTCAATCCACAACCCTCAGCCCTCATCCTCCATCCTCAATCCTCAATCCTCAATCCTCATTCTTCAATCCTCAATACCCAATCCTCAATCTTCAATCCTCAGTCCTCAATCCTCCATCTTCAATCCTCAATCAACAACCCTCAGACCTCAAACATCAATACTCAACCCTCAGTCCTCGTCCTCAATCCACAACCCTCAATACTCAATCCTCAATCTTCATTCATCAACATTCAATCTTCAATCCACAATCCTCAATCCTCAATCCTCAGTGCTCAATCCTCAATCCTCGATAATCGATGTTCAATCCGCAATACACAATCCTCAATATCCAATCCTCGATTCTCAATCCTCAATCCTCAGTCCTCAATCCTCAATCCTCAGTCCTCAAACCTCAATCCTGAATCCTCAATCCTGAATCCTCAATCTTCAGCCCTCAGTCCTCAACAACCAGTTGTCAATCCTCAATCCTCAATAGAATATCATCAATTCACAGTTTTCAATACTTAATACTCAATCTGCAATCTTCAAATCTCTATCCACAAACATCAATTCTCATTACTCAACCCTCAACACTCAGTTCCCAATTCTCAATCTTCAATCCTCAATCCTCAATCCTCAATCCTCAGTACTCAATCCTCAATCTTCAGTCCTCAATACTCAATCTTCAATCCTCAATCATCAATCCTCAATCCTCAATCCTCAATCCGCAATCTTCAATCCCCAATACCCAATCTTCAATCCTCAATCATCAATCCTCAATACTCAACCCTCAGCCCCCATCCTCAATCCTCAATCCTCAATCCTCTATCCTCAATCGTCAAACCTCAATCCTCAATATTCAATCCCCAGTCCTCAAACCTCAATTCTGAATCCTCAATACTCAGCCATCAATACTCAACCATCAATCCTCAATTCTCAATACTCAATAGAATATCCTGAATTCTCAGGATTCAAAGCTCAAACCTCGGTCCTCAACCCTCAGCCCTCATCCTCCATCCTCAGTCCTCAATCCTCAATACTCAATCTTCAATCCTCAATCCTCAATCCTCAATCATGAATCCCCAATCCTCAATCCTCAGTCCCAAATCCTCAATCATCAGTCCTCAATCCTCAATCCTCAATCCTCAGGCCTCAATCCTCAGTCCTCAATCTTCAGTCCTCAATACTCAATCCTCAATACTCAACCCTCAATCCTCAGTACTCAATCCTCAACCCTCATTCTTCAATCCTCAATGCACTATCCTCAGTCTTCAATCCTCAATCTTCAATCCTCAATTCTCAATCCTCAATCCTCCGACCTCAGTCCTCAATCCTCAACCCTCAGCCCTCATCCTCAATCCTCAATCCTCAATCCACAATCCTCAATCTTCAATCCCCAATACTCAATCTTCAATCAACAATCCTCAATACTCAATTCTCAAAGCTCAATCCTCAATCCTCAATAATCGATGTTCAATCCGCAATATACAATCCTCAATCTCCAATCCTCGATCCTCAATCCTCAATCCTCAGTCCTCAATCCTCAATACTCAGTCCTCAAACCTCAATCCTGAATCCTCAATTCTGAATCCTCAATCTTCAGCACTCAGTCCTCAACAACCAGTTGTCAATCCTCAATGCTCAATAGAATATCATCAATTCACAGTTTTCAATACTTAATACTCAATCTGCAATCTTGAAATCTCTATCCACAAACATCAATTCTCATCACTCAACCCTCAACACTCAGTCCCCAATCCACAATCTTCAATCCTCAATCCTCAGTCCTCAATCCTCAATCCTCAATCCTCAATCTTCAATCCTCAATACGCAATCTTCAATCCTCAATCCTCAATCCTCAATCCTCAATCCTCAATCCTCAATCTTCAAGCCCCAATACTCAATCTTCAATCCTCAATCCTCAATCCTCAATACTCAACCCTCAGCCCCCATCCTCAATCCTCAATCGTCAATCCTCAATCTTCAATCCTCAATCATCAATCTTCAATCCTCAGTCCTCAAACCTCAATTCTGAATCCTCAATACTCAAACCTCAATCATCAATCCTCAATACTCAATCTTCAATCCTCAATGCACAGTCCTCAACCTTCAATCCTCAATCCCCAAAACTCAATCCTCAACCGTCAGACCTCGTCCTCAATCCTCAACCGTCAATACTCAATCCTCAATCTTCAATCATCAATACTCAATCCTCAATCCTCAATCCTCAATATTCAACACACAACCCTCAACCATCAATCCTCAATACTCAACCATCAATCCTCAATTCTCAATACTCAATAGAATATCCTGAACTCTCATTGTTCAATACTCAATCCACAATATTCAATAATCAAATCTCAATTCTCAAACATCAATCCTCAACACTCAATCCACATCACTCAGTCCTCTCTCCTCAATCCTCCATCCTCAATCCTCAATCCTCAAGCGTCAATCCTCAATCCTCAGTCCTCAACACTCAATCCTCAGTCCTCAAACCTCAATCCCGAATCCACAATACTGAATCCTCAATCTTCAGCCCTCAGTCTTCAACAATCAACTGTCAATCCTCAATCCTCAATAGAATATCCTCAATTCTCAGTTTTCAATACACAATCCCCATTCTTCAATCTTCTAATCTCAATCCACAAACATCAATTTTCAACACTCAACCCTCAACACTCAGTCCTCAATCTTCAATCCTCGATCGTCAATTCTCAATTTTCAATCCTCAATACTCAATCATCAATCCTCAATCCTCAATCCTCAATCCTCAATGTTCAATCCTCAATACCCAATTCTCAATCTTCAATCCTCAATCCTCAATCCTCAATCTTCAGCCCTGAGTCCTCAACAATCAGTTGTCAATCCTCAATCCTCAGTAGAATAACCTCAATTCACAGATTTGAATATGAAATACTCAATCTGCAATCTTCAAATCTCTATCCACAAACATCAATTCTCATCAATCAACCCTCTACACTCAGTCCCCAATCCTCAATCTTCAATCCTCAATCCTCAGTCCGCAATGCTCAACCCTCAGCCCTCATCCTCAATCCTCAATCCTCAATCCTCAATCCTCAATCATCAATATTCAATCCTCAATGCTCAATCTTCAATCCTCAATCCTCAGTCCTCAAACCTCAATTCTGAATCGTCAATCCTGAATCCTCAATCTTCAGCCCTCAGTCCTCAACAATCAGTTGTCAATCCTCAATCATCAATAGAATATCCTCAATTCACAGTTTTCAATACTCAATACTCAATCTGCAATCTTCAAATCTCTATCCACAAACATCAATTCTCATCACTCAACCCTCAACACTCAGTACTCAATGTTCAATTCTCAATGTTCAATTCTCAATCTTCAATCCTGAATACTGAATCTTCAATCCTCAATCCCCAATCCTCAATCCTCAATCCTCAATCTTCAATCTTCAATCCTCAGTCTTCAATCCTCAATCCTCAATCCTCAATCCTCAATACTCAATCCTCAATCCTCAATCATCAATCCTCAATACTCAATCTTCAATCCTCATTCCTCAATCCTCAATCCTCAATCGTCAGTCTTCAATCCTCAATACTCAATCTTCAATCCTCAGTCCTCAATCCTCAGTCCTCAATCCTCATTCTTCATTCCTCAATACCCAATCCTCAATCTTCAATCCTCAATCCTAAATTCTCAATTCTCGATCCTCAACCCTCAGTCCTCAGTCCTCAAAACTCAGTCCTCAGCCCTCAGCCCTCGTCCTCAATCCTCAATCGTCAATCATCAATCCTCAATCTTCAATCCTCAATACTCAATCTTCAATCCTCAATCCTCAGTCCTCAAACCTCAATTCTGAAACCTCAATCCTGAATCCTCAATCTTCAGCCCTCAGTCCTCAACAATCAGTTGTCAATCCTCAATTCTCAATAGAATATTCTCAATACACAGTTTTCAATACTAAATACTCAATCTGCTATCTTCAAATCTCTATCCACAAACATGAGTTCTCATCACTCAGCCCTCAACACTCAGTCCTCATTGTTCAATACTCAATCCTCAATTCTCAATCTTCAGTCCAAGATACTGAATCTTCAATCTTCAATTCTCAATCCTCAATACTCAATCCTCAATCCTGAATCTTCAATCCTCAATCCTCAATCCTCAATGCTCAATCCCCAATCCTCAATCTTCAATGCTCAATACTCAATCCTCAATCCTCAATCCTCAATCGTCAACCCTCAATCCTCAATCCTCAATCTTCAATCCTCAATACTCAATCTTCAATCCTTAATCCTCAATCCCCAATCCTCTATCCTCAATCCTGAATCCTCAATCCTCAATCTTCAATCCTCAATATTCAATCTTCATACCTCAATCCTCAATCCTCAATCCTCAATCCTCAATCCTCATTCTTGAATTCTCAATACCCAATCCTAAATCTTCAATCCTCAATCCTCAGTCCTCAATTCTCAATCCTCAATCCTCAATCCTCAGACCTCAAACATCAATACTCAAACCTCAGTCCTCGTCCTCAATCCACAACCCTCAATCCGCAATCCTCAATCTTCAATCATCAATATTCAATCTTCAATCCTCAACCCTCAATCCTCAGTCCTCAATCCTCAGTCCTCAAACCTCAATCCTGAATCCTCAATCCTGAATCCTCAATCTTCAGCACTCAGTCCTCAACAATCAGTTGTCAGTCCTCAGTCCTCAATAGAATATCCTCAATTCACAGTTTTCAATAGTCAATACTCAACCTGCAATCTTCAAATCTCTGTCCTCAAGCATCAATTCTCATCACTCAACCCTCAACACTCAGTCCCCAATCCTCAATCTTCAATCCTCAATCCTCAATCCTCAATCCTCAACCCTCAGTCCTGATCCTCAATCCTCAGTCCTCAATCCTCAATCCTCAATCCTCAATCTTCAATCCTCAGTCCTCAAACCTCAATTCTGAATCCTCAATACTCAATCTTCAACCATCAATATTCAATCGTCAATCCTCAATCCTCAATTCTCAATCCTCAATCCTCAGTCCTCAGTCCGGAATCCTCAATCCTCAACCCTCAGCCCCCATCCTCAATCCTCAATCCTCAATCGTCAAGCCTCAATCTTCAATCCTCAATACACAATCTTCAATCCTCAATCCTCAGTCCTCAATCCTCAATCCTCAATCCTCAATCCTCAATCCTCAATCTTCAATCCTCAATACTCAATCTTCAATCCTCAATGCTCAATCCTCAATCCTCAATCCTCAATGTTCAATCCGCAATACACAATCCTCAATCTTCAATCCTCAATCCTCAATCCTCAGTCCTCAGTCCTCAATCCTCAATCCTCAGTCCTCAAACCTCAATCCTGAATCCTCAATTCTGAATCCTCAATCTTCAGCCCTCAGTCCTCAACAATCAGCCGTCAATCCTCAATCCTCAATAGAATATCATCAGTTCACATTTTTCAATACTTAATACTCAATCTGCAATCTTCAAATCTCTATCCACAAACATCAATTCTCATCACACAGACCTCAACACTCGGTCCTCAATGTTCAATCCTCAATCCTCAATTCTCAATCTTCAATCCAAAATACTGAATCTTCAATCCTCAATCCTCAATCCTCAATTCTCAATCCTCATTCCTGAATCTTCAATCCTCAGTCCCACATACTCAATCTTCAATCCTCAATCCTCAATCCTCAATGCTCAATACCCAATCCTCAATCTTCAATCCTCAATACTCAATCTTCAATCCTCAATACTCAATCCTCAATCCTCAATCCTCAATCATCAATCTTCAATCCTCAGTCCTCAAACCTCAATTCTGAATCCTCAATACTCAAACCTCAATCATCAATCCTCAATACTCAATCTTCAATCCTCAATGCTCAGTCCTCAACCTTCAATCCTCAATCCCCAAAACTCAATCCTCAGCCGTCAGACCTCGTCCTCAATCCTCAACCGTCAATACTCAATCCTCAATCTTCAATCATCAATACTCAATCCTCAATCCTCAATCCTCAATATTCAACACACAACCCTCAACCATCAATCCTCAATACTCAACCATCAATCCTCAATTCTCAATACTCAATAGAATATCCTGAACTCTCATTGTTCAATACTCAATCCACAATATTCAATAATCAAATCTCAATTCTCAAACATCAATTCTCATCACTCAGCCCTCAACACACAGTCCCCAATTCTCAATCTTCAATCCTCAATCCTCAATCCACAATACTCAATCCTCAATCCTCAATCTTCAATCCTCAATACTCAATCTTCAATCCTCAATCCACAATCCTCAATCCTCAATCCTCAATCCTCAATCCTCAATCGTCAGTCTTCAATCCTCAATACTCAATCTTCAATACTCAATCCTCAATCCTCAGTCCTCAATCCTCATTCTTCATTCCTCAATACCCAATCCTCAATCTTCAGTCCTCAATCCTCAATCCACAATGCTCAATCCCCAATCCTCAATCTTCAATCTTCAAACCTCATTCCTCAATCCTCAATCCTCAATCCTCATTCTTCAATCCTCAATACCCAATCCTAAACCTTCAATCATCAATCCTCAGTCCTCAATTCTCAACCCTCAATCTTCAATCCTCAGACCTCAAACAACAATACTCAAACCTATGTCTTCGTCCTCAATCCACAACTCTCAATCCGCAATCCTCAATCTTCAATCATCAATATTCAATCTTCAATCCTCAATCCTCAATCCTCAGTCCTCAATCCTCAGTCCTCAAACCTCAATCCTGAATCCTCAATCCTGAATCCTCAATCTTCAGCCCTCAGTCCTCAACAATCAGTTGTCAATCCTCAATCCTCAATAGAATATCCTCAATTCACAGTTTTCAATACTCAATACTCAACCTGCAATCTTCAAATCTCTGTCCTCAAACATCAATTCTCATCAGTCAGCCCTCAACACTCAGTCCCCAATCCTCAATCTTCAATCCTCTATCATCAATCCTCAATCCTCAACCGTCAACCCTCATCCTCAGTCCTCAATCCTCAATCCTCAATTCTCAATCCTCAATCCTCAATCCTCTATCCTCATTGTTCAATCCTCAATACCCAATCCTCAATCTTCAATCCTCAATACACAATCCCCAATCTTCAATCCTCAATCTTCAATCCTCTATCATCAATCCTCAATTCTCAAACCTCAACCCTCATCCTCAGTCCTCAATCCTCAATCCTCAATCCTCAATCCTCAATCCTCAATCCACAATCTTCAATCCTCAGACATCAAACATCAATACTCAACCCTCAGTCCTCGTACTGAATCCACAACACTCAATCATCAATCCTCAATCCTGAATCTTCAATCCTCAGTCCTCAAACCTCAATTCTGAATCCTCAATACTCAATCTTCAATCATCAATATTCAATCGTCAATCCTCAAACCTCAATCCTCAGTCCTCAATCCACAGTCCTCAAACATCAATCCTGAATCCTCAATCCACAGTCCTCAAACATCAATCCTGAATCCTCAATCCTGAATTCTCAATCTTCAGCCCTCAGTCCTCTACAATCAGTTGTCAATCCTCAATCCTCAATAGAATATCCTCAATTCACAGTTTTCAATAATCAAATCTCAATCTGCAATCTTCAAATATCTATCATCAAACATCTATTCTCATCACTCAACCCTCAACACTCAGTCCCCAATCCTCAATCTTCAATCCTCAATCCTCACTCCTTAATCCTCAATCCTCAATCTTCAATCATCAATACTGAATCTTCAACCCTCAGTCCTCAATTCTCAATCCTCAATACCCAATCCTCAATCTTCAGTCCTCAATCCTCAATCCACAATGCTCAATCCCCAATCCTCAATCTTCAATCTTCAAACCTCATTCCTCTATCCTCAATCCTCAATCCTCATTCTTCAATCCTCAATACCCAATCCTAAACCTTCAATCATCAATCCTCAGTCCTCAATTCTCAACCCTCAATCTTCAATCCTCAGACCTCAAACATCAATACTCAAACCTATGTCTTCGTCCTCAATCCACAACTCTCAATCCGCAATCCTCAATCTTCAATCATCAATATTCAATCTTCAATCCTCAATCCTCAATCCTCAGTCCTCAATCCTCAGTCCTCAAACCTCAATCCTGAATCCTCAATCCTGAATCCTCAATCTTCAGCCCTCAGTCCTCAACAATCAGTTGTCAATCCTCAATCCTCAATAGAATATCCTCAATTCACAGTTTTCAATACTCAATACTCAACCTGCAATCTTCAAGTCTCTGTCCTCAAACATCAATTCTCATCAGTCAGCCCTCAACACTCAGTCCCCAATCCTCAATCTTCAATCCTCTATCATCAATCCTCAATCCTCAACCCTCAACCCTCATCCTCAGTCCTCAATCCTCAATCCTCAATTCTCAATCCTCAATCCTCAATCCTCTATCCTCATCGTTCAATCCTCAATACCCAATCCTCAATCTTCAATCCTCAATACACAATCCCCAATCTTCAATCCTCAATCTTCAATCCTCTATCATCAATCCTCAATCCTCAAACCTCAACCCTCATCCTCAGTCCTCAATCCTCAATCCTCAATCCTCAATCCTCAATCCTCAATCCACAATCTTCAATCCTCAGACATCAAACATCAATACTCAACCCTCAGTCCTCGTACTCAATCCACAACACTCAATCATCAATCCTCAATCCTGAATCTTCAATCCTCAGTCCTCAAACCTCAATTCTGAATCCTCAATACTCAATCTTCAATCATCAATATTCAATCGTCAATCCTCAAACCTCAATCCTCAGTCCTCAATCCACAGTCCTCAAACATCAATCCTGAATCCTCAATCCTGAATTCTCAATCTTCAGCCCTCAGTCCTCTACAATCAGTTGTCAATCCTCAATCCTCAATAGAATATCCTCAATTCACAGTTTTCAATAATCAAATCTCAATCTGCAATCTTCAAATATCTATCATCAAACATCTATTCTCATCACTCAACCCTCAACACTCAGTCCCCAATCCTCAATCTTCAATCCTCAATCCTCACTCCTTAATCCTCAATCCTCAATCTTCAATCATCAATACTGAATCTTCAACCCTCAGTCCTCAATTCTCAATCCTCAAACCTCAATCCTCAAACGTCAACCTTCAAACCTGAATACTCAATTTTCAATCCTCAATCCTCAATCCTCAATCCTCAATGCTCAATACCCAATCCTCAATCTTCAATCCTCAATACTCAATCTTCAATCCTCAATACTCAATCCTCAATCCTCAATCCTCAATACTCAATCTTCAATCCTCAGTCCACAATCCTCAATCCTCAATCTTCAATACTCAATTCTCAATCCTCAATCGTCAAGCTTCAATCCTGAATACTGAATCTTCAATCCTCTGTACTCAACCCTCATTCATCAATCCTGAATACCGAATCCTCAATCTTCAATCCTCAATCTTCAATCCTCAATTCTCAATCCTCAATCATCCGACCTCTGTCCTCAATCCACAACCCCCAGCCCTCATGCTCAATCCTCAATACTCAATCCTTAATCCTCAATCCTCCATCCTCAATATTCAACACACAACCCTCAACCATAAATCCTGAATACTCAACC
Source organism: Calliopsis andreniformis (assembly GCF_051401765.1). Taxonomy (NCBI): domain Eukaryota; kingdom Metazoa; phylum Arthropoda; class Insecta; order Hymenoptera; family Andrenidae; genus Calliopsis; species Calliopsis andreniformis. The sequence continues at coordinate 1,564,149 of NW_027480491.1, read as the reverse complement.
AACAATCCTCAATTCTCAATACTCAATAGAATATTCTGAAATCTCATGGTTCAATACTCAATCCACAATATACAATAATCAAATCTCAATCCTCAAACATTAATTCTCAACACTCAATTCTCAACACTCTGTCATCTCTCTTGAATCCTCCATCCTCAATCCTCAGTCCTCAAACGTCAAACCTCAATCCTCAATCCTCAACCCACAATCCTCAGTCCTCAAACCTCAAACCCGAATCCTCAATCCTGAATCCTCAATCTTCAGCCCTCTGTCGTCAACAATCAGTTGTCAATCCTCAATACTCAACAGAATATTCTCAATTCACAGTTTTCAATACACAAAACTCAATCTGCAATCTTCAAATCTCTATCCTCAAACACCTATTCTCATCACTCAACCCTCAACACTCAGTCCCCAATCCTCAATCTTCAATCCTCAATCCTCAATCCTTAATCCTCAATCCTCAATACTCAATCCTCAACACTGAATCTTCAATCCTCAATCCCCAAACCTCAATCCTCAGTCCTCAATCCTCATTCATCAATCCTCAATACCCAATCCTCAATCTTCAATCCGCAATTCCCAATTCTCAATTCTCGATCCTCAAACCTCAGTCCTCAGTCCTCAAACCTCAGTCCTCAGCCCTCAGCCCTCGTCCTCAATCCTCAATCCTCAATCATCAATCCTCAATCTTCAATCCTCAATACTCAATCTTCAATCCTCAATACTCAGTCCTCAAACCTCAATTCTGAACCCTCAATCCTGAATCCTCAATCTTCAGAACGCAGTCCTCAACAGTCTGTCGTCAATCCTCAATCCTCAGTAGAATATCCTCAATTCACAGTTTTCAATAATCAATACTCAATCTGCAATCTTCAAATCTCTATCCACAAACATCAATTCTCATCATTCAATCCTCAACACTCAGTCCCCAATCCTCAATCTTCAATCCTCAATCCTCAATCCTCAATCCTCAACCCTCAGCCCTGATCCTCAATCCTCAATCCTCAATCCTCAACCCTCAGCCCTGATCCTCAATCCTCAGTCCTCAAACCTCAATTCTGAATCCTCAATCCTGAATCCTCAACATTCAGCCCTCAGTCCTCAACAATCAGTTGTCAATCCTCAATCCTCAATAGAATATTCTCAATTCACAGTTTTCAATACTCAATAGTCAATCTGCTATCTTCAAATCTCTATCCACAAACATCAATTCTCATCACTCAGCCCTCAACACTCAGTCCTCAATGTTCAGTCCTCAATCCTCAATTCTCAATCTTCAATCCAAGATACTGAATCTTCAATCCTCAATCCTCAATCCTCAATTCTCAATCCCCAATCCTCAATCTTCAAACCTCAATACTCAACCTTCGATCCTCAATCCTCAATCCTCAATCCTCAACACTCAATTCTCAATCATCAATCCTCAATCTTCAATAATCAACCCTCAATCCTCAACTCTCAATCCTCAATTCTCAACCATCAATCCTCAACTCTCAATACTCAATAGAATATCCTGAATTCGCAGGATTCTATACTCAAACCTCAATCCTCAACCCTCAGCCCTCATCCTCTATCCTCGATCCTCAATCCTCAGTCATCAATCCTCAATCCTCAGTACTCAATCTTCAACCTTCAATCCTCATTCCTCAATCCTCAATCCTCAATCCTCAATCCTCAGTCATCAATCCTCAATATTCAATACTCAATCGTCAATCCGCAGTCCTCAATCATCAATCCTCAATCCTCGTTCCTCAAACCTCATTCATCAACCCTCAGTCCTCATCCTCATTCCACAATTCTCAATCCTCAATCCTCAATCCTCAACATTCAATCCTCAATAGTCAATCTCCAATCCTAGTGTCTCAATCCCCGATACTCAATCCTTAATCCTCAATATTCAACCCTCAATCCCCAGTCCTCAATCTTCAATCCTAAATGCTCAATTCAAAATCCTCAATCCTCAGTCCTCAATCCTCAATCCACAATCCTCAAACCTCAATCCTCAACCGTCAGCCCTCGTCCTCAATCCTCAACCCTCAATACTCAACCATCAATACTCAATCTTCCACCTCAATCCTCAATCCTCAATCCTCAATACTCAATCCTCAATATTCAACACACAACCCTCAACCATCGATCCTCAATACTCAACCATCAATCCTCAATTCTCAATACTCAATAGAACATTCTGAAATCTCATGGTTCAATACTCTATCCACAATATACAATAATCAAATCTCAATCCTCAAACGTCAATTCTCAACACTCAATCCTCAACACTCAGTCCTCTCTCTTAAATCCTCCATCCTCAATACTCAATCCTCAACCGTCAATCTTCAATCCTCAATCCTCAACCCTCAATCCTCAGTCCTCAAACCTCGAACCCGCATCCTCAAACCTGAATCCTCTGTCTTCAGCCCTCAGTCCTCAACAATGTATCGTAAATCCTCAGTCCACAATAGAATATCCTCAATTCTCTGTTTTCAATACTCAATCCCCAATCATCAATCTTCAATTCTCAATACACAAACATCAATTCTCATCAATCAACCCTCAACACTCAGTCCTCAATCTTCGATCCTCAATCCTCAATACCCAATCTTCAATCCTCAATACTGAACATTCAATCCTCAGTCCCAAATCCTCAATCTTCAATCCTCAATCCTCAATCCTAAATCCTCAATCCCCAATCCTCAATCTTCAATCCTCAATACCCAATCCTCAATCCTCAATCCTCAATCCTCAATCCTCATTCCTCAATCCTCAATCATCAATCATCAATCCTCAATCTTCAATATTCAATCCATAATCCTCAATTCTCAATCCTCAATACTCAACCATCAATCCTCAATACTCAATACTCAATAGAATATCCTGAATTCGCAGGTTTCAATACTCAAACCTCAATCCTCAACCCTCACCACTCATCCTCCATCCTCGATCCTCAATCCTCGATCCTCAATCCCCAATCCTCAATCTTCAATCCCCAATCCTCAGTCTTCAATCCTCAATACTCAATTTTCAATCCTCAATCCTCAATCCTCAATCCTCAATCCTGAATTCTCAATCATCAATACTCAATCTTCAATACGCAATCCTCAATCCTCAATACTCAATCCTCAATTCTCAACAATCAATCCTCAATTCTCAATACTCAATAGAATATCCTGAAATCTCATGGTTCAATACTCAATCCACAATATACAATAATCAAATCTCAATCCTCCAACGTCAATTCTCAACACTCAATCCTCAACACTCAGTCCTCTCTCTTGAAACCTCCATCCGCAATCCTCAATCCCCAACCGTCAATCCTCAATCCTCAATCGTCATCACTCAATCCTCAGCCCTCAAACCTCAAACCCGAATCCTCAAACCTGACTCCTCAGTCTTCAGCCCTCAGTCCTCAACAATGAATTGTAAATCCCCAATCCTCAATAGAGTATCCTCAATTCACTGTTTTCAATACTCAATCACCAACCTTCAATCTTCAGATCTCAATACACAAACATCAATACTCATCAATCAACCCTCAACACTCAGTCCTCTATCTTCGATCCTCAATCCTCAATCCTCAATCTTCAATCCTCAATACTCAACCTTCAATCCTCAATCCTCAATTCTCAATCCTCAATACTCAATCCTCAATCGTCAATCCTCAAGACCCAATCCTCAATCTTCAATTCTCAATCCTCAATCCTCAATTCTCAATCCTCAACCTTCAATCCTCAATACTCAATCCTCAATCCTCTATCCTCAATCCTCAATCCTTAATCATCAATCCTCAATCCTCAATCCACAATATTCAATCATCAATATTCAATCTTCAATCCTCAATCCTCTATCCTCAGTCCTCAACCCTCAGTCCTCATACATCAATCCTGAATCCTCAATCCTGAATCCACAATCTTCAGCCCTCAGTCCTCAACAATCAATTGTCAATCCTCAGTCCTCAATAGAATATCCTCAATTCACAGTTTTCAATACTCAATACTCAATCTGCAATCTTCAAATCTCTATACACACACATCAACTCTCATCACTCAGCCCTCAACACTCAGTCTTCAATGTTCAACCCTCAATCCTCAATTCTCAGTCTTGAATCCTAAATACCTAATCTTCAATCCTCAATCCTCAATCCTCAACTCTCAATCCTCAATCCTGAATCTTCAATCCTCAGTCCCAAATCCTCAATCTGCAATCCCCAACCCTCAATCCTCAACCCTCAATCCTCAATACTCAATCTTCAATCCTCAATAATCAATCTCCAATCCTAGATCCTCAATCCCCAAACCTCAAACCTTAATCCTCAATCTTCAATCCTCAATCCCCAGTCCTCAATCTTCAATCCTCAATGCTCAATCTTCAATCCTCAATTCTCAGTCCTCAATCCTCAATCCTCATTCCTCAAACCTCAATCCTCAGTCCTCAATCCTCAGTCTTCAATCCTCAATACCCAATCCTCAATCTTCAATCCTCAATCCTCAATTCTCAATTCTCGATCCTCAACCCTCAGTCCTCAGTCCTCAAACCTCATTCCTCAAACCTCAATTCTGAATCCTCAATACTCAATCTTCAATCATCAATGTTCATTCTTCAATCCTCAAACCTCAATCCTCAGTCCTCAATCCTCAGTCCTCAAACCTCAGTAATGAATCCTCAATCCTGAATTCTCAATCTTCAGCCCTCAGTCCTCTACAATCAGTTGTCAATCCCCAATCCTCAATAGAATATCCTCAATTCACAGTTTTCAGTACACAAAACTCAATCTGCAATCTTCAAATCTCTATAGTCAAACACCTATTCTCATCACTCAGCCCTCAGCACTCAGTCCCCAATCCTCAATCTTCAATCATCAATCCTCAATCCTTAATCGTCAATCCTCAATACTCAATCCTCAACCCTCAGCCCTGATCCTCAATCCTCAGTCCTCAAACCTCAATTCTGAATCCTCAATCCTGAATCCTCAACATTCAGCCCTCAGTCCTCAACAATCAGTTGTCAATCCTCAATCCTCAATAGAATATTCTCAATTCACAGTTTTCAATACTCAATAGTCAATCTGCTATCTTCAAATCTCTATCCACAAACATCAATTCTCATCACTCAGCCCTCAACACTCAGTCCTCAATGTTCAGTCCTCAATCCTCAATCCTCAATCTTCAATCCAAGATACTGAATCTTCAATCCTCAATCCTCAATCCTCAGTTCTCAATCCCCAATCCTCAATCTTCAATCCTCATTACTCAACCGTCGATCCTCAATCCTCAATCCTCAATCCTCAATCCTCAATTCTCAATCATCAATCCTCAATCTTCAATACTCAATCCTCAATCCTCAATTCTCAATCCTCAATTCTCAACCATCAATCCTCAATTCTCAATACTCAATAGAATATCCTGAATTCGCAGGATTCAATACTCAAACCTCAATCCTCAACCCTCAGCCCTCATCCTCTATCCTCGATCCTCAATACTCAGTCATCAATCCTCAATCCTCAGTACTCAATCTTCAACCTTCAATCGTCATTCCTCAATCCTCAATCCTCAATCCTCAATCCTCAATCATCAATCCTCAATATTCATTACTCAATCGTCAATCCGCAGTCCTCAATCATCAATCCACAATCCTCGTTCCTCAAACCTCATTCCTCAACCCTCAGTCCTCATCCTCAGTTCACAATTCTCAATCCTCAATCCTCAATCCTCAACCTTCAATCCTCAATAGTCAATCTCCAATCCTAGAGAATCAATCCCCAATCCTCAATCCTTAATCCTCAATATTCAACCCTCAATCCCCAGTCCTCAATATTCAATCCTCAATGCTCAATTCGAAATCCTCAATCCTCAGTCCTCAATCCTCAATCCACAATCCTCAAACCTCAATCCTCAACCGTCAGCCCTCGTCCTCAATCCTCAACCCTCAATACTCAACCATCAATACTCAATCTTCCACCTCAATCCTCAATCCTCAACCCTCATACCTCAATCATCAATATTCAACACACAACCCTCAACCATCGATCCTCAATACTCAACCATCAATCCTCAATTCTCAATACTCAATAGAACATCCTGAAATCTCATGGTTCAATACTCTATCCACAATATACAATAATCAAATCTCAATCCTCAAACGTCAATCCTCAACACTCAATCCTCAACACTCAGTCCTCTCTCTTGAATCCTCCATCCTCAATCCTCAATCCTCAACCGTCAATCTTCAATCCTCAAACCTCAACCCTCAATCCTCAGTCCTCAAACCTCAAACCCGCATCCTCAAACCTGAATCCTCTGTCTTCAGCCCTCAGTCCTCAACAATCAATCGTAAATCCTCAGTCCTCAATAGAATATCCTCAATTCTCTGTTTTCAATACTCAATCCCCAATCATCAATCTTCAAATCTCAATACACAAACATCAATTCTCATCAATCAACCCTCAACACTCAGTCCTCAATCTTCGATCCTCAATCCTCAATACCCAACCTTCAATCCTCAATACTGAACCTTCAATCCTCAGTCCCAAATCCTCAATCTTCAATCCTCAAACATCAATCCTCAATCTTCAATGCTCAATCCTCAATCCTTAATACTCAACCATCAATCCTCATTTCTCAATACTGAATAGAATATCCTGAATTCTCAGGATTCAACACTCAAACCTCAATACTCAACCCTCAGCCATCATCCTCCATTCTCAATCCTCAATCCTCAATCCTCATTCTTCAATCCTCAATACCCAATACTCAATCTTCAATCCTCAGGCCTCAATGCTCCATCTTCAACCCTCAATCCTAAATCCTCAGACCTCAAACATCAATACTCAACCCTCAGTCCTCGTCCTCAATCCACAACCCTTAATCCTCAATCCTCAATCTTCAATCATCAATATTCAATCTTCAATCCTCAATCCTCAATCCTCAGTCCTCAATCCTCAGTCCTCAAACCTCAATCCTGAATCCTCAATCCTGAATCCTCTATCTTCAGGCCTCAGTACTCAACAATCTGTTGTCAATCCTCAATCCTCAATAGAATATCCTCAATTCACAGTTTTCTATACTCAATACTCAATCTGCAATCTTCAAATCTCTATCCACAAACATCAATTCACATCACTCAACCCACAACACTCAGTCCTCAATCCTCAATCTTCAATCCTCAATCCTCAATCTTCAATCCTCAATCCTCAATCCTCAATCCACAATGCTCAATCTTCAATCCTCAATCCTCAAACCTCAATCCTCAAACCTCAATCCTGAATCCTCAACTGTGAATCCTCAATCTTCAGCCCTCAGTCCTCAACAATCAGTTGTCAATCCTCAATCCTCAATAGAATATCATCAATTCACAGTTTTCAATACTTAATACTCAAGCTGCAATATTCAAATCTCTATCCACAGACATCAATTCTCATCACTCAACCCTCAACACTCAGTCCCCAATCCTCAATCTTCAATCCTCAATCCTCAATCCTCAATCCTCAATACTCAATCCTCAATCCTCAATCTTCAATCCTCAATACTCAATCTTCCATCCTCAATACTCAATCCTCAATCCTCAACCCTCAATCCTCAATCCTCAGTCCTCAATCCTCAATCCTCAATCCTCAATCCTCAATCCTCAGTCCCAAATCCTCAATCTTCAATCCTCAATCCTCAATCCTCAATCCTCAGTCCTCAATCCTCAATCCTCAATCCTCAATCTTCAATCCTCAATACTCAATCCTCAATCCTCAATCCTCAATCCTCAATCCTCAATCCTCAGTCCTCAATACTCAATGTTCCATCCTCAATCCTCAATCCTCAATCCTCAATCCTCAATCCTCAAACATCAATCCTCAATCTTCAATGCTCAATCCTCAATCCTCAATACTCAACCATCAATCCTCAACTCTCAATACTGACTAGAATATCCTGAATTCTCAGGATTCAACACTCAAACCTCAATACTCAATACTCAATCCTCAATCCTCAAACTTCAATACTCAATACTCAATCTTCAATCCTCAATCCTCAATCCTCAATCCTCAATCCTCAATCCTCAATCGTCAGTCTTCAATCCTCAATACTCATTCTTCAATCCTCAATCCTCAATCCTCAATCCTCAATTCTCATTCTTCAATCCTCAATACCCAATCCTCAATCTTCAATCCTCAATCCTCAATCCTCAATTCTCGATCCTCAACACTCATTCCTCAGACCTCAAACCTCAATCCTCAGCCCTCAGCCTTCATCCTCAATCTCAATCCTCAATCATCAATCCTCAATCTTCAATCCTCAATACTCAATCCTCAACCCTCAATCCTCAGTCCTCAAACCTCAATCCCGAATCCTCAATCCTGAATCCTCAACCTTCAGACCACAGTCCTCAACAATCTGTTGTCAATCCTCAATCCTCAATAGAATATCCTCAATTCACAGCTTTGAATACTCAATACTCAATCTGCTATCTTCAAATCTCTATCCACAAACATCAATTCTCATCACTCAACCCTCAACACACAGTACTCAATGTTCAATACTCAATCCTCAATTCTCAATCTACAATCCTCAGTACTGAACCTTCAATCCTCGTTCCGCAATCCTCAATCCTCAATCCTCAATCCTCAATCTTCAATGCTCAGTCTTCAATCCTCAATCCTCAATCCTCAATCCTCAATCCTCAATCCTCAATATTCAATCCTCAATACTCAATCATCAATCCTCAATCCTCAGTCCTCAAACCTGAATTCTGAATCCTCAATACTCAATCTTCAACCCTCAATCCTCAGCCCTCAATACTCAACCATCAATCCTCAATTCTCAATACTCAATAGAATATCCTGAATTCTCAGGATTCAAAACTCAAACCTCGATCCTCAACCCTCAGCCCTCATCCTCCATCCTCAATCCTCAATCCTCAATCCTCAATCCTCAATCCTCAGTCCAAAATCCTCAATCATCAGTCCTCAATCCTCAATCCTCAATCCTCAGTCCTCAATCCTCAATCCTCAATCTTCAATCCTCAATACTCAATCCTCAACCCTCGATCCTCAATCCTCAGTCCTCAATCCTCAATCCTCAATCCTCAATCCTCAATCCTCAGTCCCAAATCCACAATCTTCAATCCTCAATCCTCAATCCTCAATCCTCAGTCCTCAATCCTCAATCCTCAATCCTCAATCTTCAATCCTCAATACTCAATCCTCAATCCTCAATCCTCAATCCTCAATCCTCAATCCTCAATCCTCAATACTCAATCTTCCATCCTCAATCCTCAATCCTCAATCCTCAATCCTCAATCCTCAATCCTCAAACATCAATCCTCAATCTTCAATGCTCAATCCTCAATCCTCAATACTCAACCATCAATCCTCAATTCTCAATACTGACTTGAATATCCTGAATTCTCAGGATTCAACACTCAAACCTCAATACTCAATACTCAATCCTCAATCCTCAAACCTCAATGCTCAATACTCAATCTTCAATCCTCAATCCTCAATCCTCAATCCTCAATCCTCAATCCTCAATCGTCAGTCTTCAATCCTCAATACCCATTCTTCAATCCTCAATCCTCAATCCTCAATCCTCAATTCTCATTCTTCAATCCTCAATACCCAATCCTCAATCTTCAATCCTCAATCCTCAATCCTCAATTCTCGATCCTCAACACTCAGTCCTCAGACCTCAAACCTCAATCCTCAGCCCTCAGCCTTCATCCTCAATCTCAATCCTCAATCATCAATCCTCAATCTTCAATCCTCAATACTCGATCCTCAACCCTCAATCCTCAGTCCTCAAACCTCAATCCCGAATCCTCAATCCTGAATCCTCAACCTTCAGACCACAGTCCTCAACAATCTGTTGTCAATCCTCAATCCTCAATAGAATATCCTCAATTCACAGCTTTGAATACTCAATACTCAATCTGCAATCTTCAAATCTCTATCCACAAACATCAATTCTCATCACTCAACCCTCAACACACAGTACTCAATGTTCAATACTCAATCCTCAATTCTCAATCTACAATCCTCAGTACTGAACCTTCAATCCTCGTTCCGCAATCCTCAATCCTCAATCCTCAATCCTCAATCATCAATCCTCAATCTTCAATCCTCAATTCTCAATCCTCAATCCTCAATCATCAATCCTCAATACTCAATCTTCAATCCTCTTTCCTCAATCCTCAATCCTCATTCCTCAATCCGAAATCATCAATCCACAATCTTTAATACTCAATCTTCAATCATCAATACTCAATCGTCAATCCTCAATCCTCAATCCTCAATCCTCAATCCTCAATATTCAATCCTCAATACTCAATCTCCAATCCTCAATCCTCAGTCCTCAAACCTGAATTCTGAATCCTCCATACTCAATCTCCAACCCTCAATCCTCAGCCCTCAGTACTCAACCATCAATCCTCAATTCTCAATACTCAATAGAATATCCTGAACTCTCAGGATTCAAAACTCAAACCTCGATCCTCAACCCTCAGCCCTCATCCTCCATTCTCAATCCTCAATCCACAATACTCAATCTTCAATCCTCAATCCTCAATCCTCAATCCTCAATCCTCAATCCTCAATCCTCAATCCTCAGTCCCAAATCCTCAATCTTCAGTCCTCAATCCTCAATCCTCAATCCTCAGTCCTCAGTCCTCAATCCTCAATCTTCAACCCTCAATACTCAATCCTCAAATCCTCAATCGTCAATCCTCAATCCTCAATCCACAATACTCAATCTTCCATCCTCAATCCTCAATGCTCAACCCTCAATCCTCAATAATCAATGTTCAATGCGCAATACACAATCCTCAATCTCCAATCCTCGATCCTCAATCCTCAATCCTCAGTCCTCAATCCTCAATCCTCAGTCCTCAAACCTCAATCCTGAATCCTCAATTCTGAATCCTCAATCTTCAGCCCTCAGTCCTCAACAACCAGTTGTCAATCCTCAATCCTCAATAGAATATCATCAATTCACAGTTTTCAATACTTAATACTCAATCTGCAATCTTCAAATCTCTATCCACAAACATCAATTCTCATCACTCAACCCTCAACACTCAGTCCCCAATCCTCAATCTTCCATCCTCAATCCTCAATCCTCAATCCACAATACTCAATCCTCAATCTTCAGTCCTCAATGCTCAATCTTCAATCCTCAATCCTCAATCCTCAATCCTCAATCCTCAATACTCAATCTTCAATCCTCACTGCTCAGTCCTCAACCCTCAATCCTCAATCCTCAAACCTCAATCCTCAACCGTCAGTCCTCGTCCTCAATCCTCAACCCTCAATACTCAATCCTCAATCTTCAATCATCAATACTCAATCCTCAATCCTCAATCTTCAATATTCAACACACAACCCTCAACCATCAATCCTCAATACTAAACCATCAATCCTCAATTCTCAATACTCAATAGAATATCCTGAATTCTCATGGTTCAATACTCAATCCACAATACTCAATAATCAAATCTCAATTCTCAAACATCAATACTCAACACTCAATCCACATCACTCAGTCCTCTCTCCTCAATCCTCCATCCTCAATCCTCAATCCTCAAGCGTCAATCCTGAATCCTCAGTCCTCAAGACTCAATCCTCAGTCCTCAAACCTCAATCCCGAATCCTCAATCCTCAACCCCCAGCCCTCATCCTCAATCCTCAATCCTCAATCCACAATGCTCAACCTTCAATCCCCAATACTCAATCTTCAATCTTCAATCAACAATCCTCAATCCTCAATCCTCAATGCTCAATCCTCAGTCGTCAATAATCAATGTTCAATCCGCAATACACAATCCTCAATCTCCAATCCTCGATCCTCAATCCTCAATCCTCAGTCCTCAATCCTCAATCCTCAGTCCTCAAACCTCAATCCTGAATCCTCAATTCTGAATACTCAATCTTCAGCACTCAGTCCTCAACAACCAGTTGTCAATCCTCAATCCTCAATAGAATATCATCAATTCACAGTTTTCAATACTTAATACTCAATCTGCAATCTTCAAATCTCTATCCACAAACATCAATTCTCATCACTGAACCCTCAACACTCAGTCCCCTATCCTCAATCTTCAATCCTCAATTCTCAGTCCTCAATCCTCAATCCTCAGCCCTCATCCTCAATCCTCAATCCTCAATCCTCAATCCTCAATATTCAATCCTCAATACTCAATCTTCAATCCTCAATCCTCAGTCCTCAAACCTCAATTCTGAATCCTCAATCCTGAATCCTCAATCTTCAGACCACAGTCCTCAACAATCTGTTGTCAATCCTCAATCCTCAATAGAATATCCTTAATTCACAGTTTTGAATACTCAATACTCAATCTGCAATCTTCAAATCTCTATCCACAAACATCAATACTCATCACCCAACCCTCAACACACAGTACTCAATGTTCAATTCTCAATCCTCAATTCTCAATCTTCAATACTCAATACTGAATTTTCAATCCTCATTCCGCAATCCTCAATCCTCAATCCTCAATCCTCAATCTTCAATGCTCAGTCTTCAATCCTCAATCCTCAATCCTCAATCCTCAATCCTCAATCCTCAATATTCAATCCTCAATACTCAATCTTCAATCCTCAATCCTCAGTCCTCAAACCTGAATTCTGAATCCTCAATACTCAACCTTCAACCCTCAATCCTCAGCCCTCAATACTCAACCATCAATCCTCAATTCTCAATACTCAATAGAATATCCTGAATTCTCAGGATTCAAAACTCAAACCTCGATCCTCAACCCTCAGCCCTCATCCTCCATCCTCAATCCTCAATCCTCAATCCTCAATCCTCAATCCTCAGTCCAAAATCCTCAATCATCAGTCCTCAATGCTCAATCCTCAATCCTCAGTCCTCAATCCTCAATCCTCAATCTACAATCCTCAATACTCAATCCTCAACACTCAATCCTCAATCCTCAGTCCTCAATCCTCAATCCTCAATCCTCAATCCTCAATCCTCAGTCCCAAATCCTCAATCTTCAATCCTCAATCCTCAATCCTCAATCCTCAGTCCTCAATCCTCAATCCTCAATCCTCAATCTTCAATCCTCAATACTCAATCCTCAATCCTCAATCCTCAATCCTCAATCCTCAATCCTCAGTCCTCAATACTCAATCTTCCATCCTCAATCCTCAATCCTCAATCCTCAATCCTCAATCCGCAATCCTCAAACATCAATCCTCAATCTTCAATGCTCAATCCTCAATCCTCAATACTCAACCATCAATCCTCAATTCTCAATACTGACTAGAATATCCTGAATTCTCAGGATTCAACACTCAAACCTCAATACTCAATACTCAATCCTCAATCCTCAAACTTCAATCCTCAATACTCAATCTTCAATCCTCAATCCTCAATCCTCAATCTTCAATCCTCAATCCTCAATCCTCAATTCTCGATCCTCAACACTCAGTCCTCAGACCTCAAACCTCAATCCTCAGCCCTCAGCCTTCATCCTCAATCTCAATCCTCAATCATCAATCCTCAATCTTCAATCCTCAATACTCAATCCTCAACCCTCAATCCTCAGTCCTCAAACCTCAATCCCGAATCCTCAATCCTGAATCCTCAACCTTCAGACCACAGTCCTCAACAATCTGTTGTCAATCCTCAATCCTCAATAGAATATCCTCAATTCACAGCTTTGAATACTCAATACTCAATCTGCAATCTTCAAATCTCTATCCACAAACATCAATTCTCATCACTCAACCCTCAACACACAGTACTCAATGTTCAATACTCAATCCTCAATTCTCAATCTACAATCCTCAGTACTGAACCTTCAATCCTCGTTCCGCAATCCTCAATCCTCAATCCTCAATCCTCAATCTTCAATGCTCAGTCTTCAATCCTCAATCCTCAATCCTCAATCCTCAGTCCTCAATCCTCAATATTCAATCCTCAATACTCAATCTTCAATCCTCAATCCTCAGTCCTCAAACCTGAATTCTGAATCCTCAATACTCAATCTTCAACCCTCAATCCTCAGCCCTCAATACTCAATCATCAATCCTCAATTCTCAATACTCAATAGAATATCCTGAATTCTCAGGATTCAAAACTCAAACCTCGATCCTCAACCCTCAGCCCTCATCCTCCATCCTCAATCCTCAATCCTCAATCCTCAATCCTCAATCCTCAGTCCAAAATCCTCAATCATCAGTCCTCAATCCTCAATCCTCAATCCTCAGTCCTCAATTCTCAATCTACAATCCTCAGTACTGAACCTTCAATCCTCGTTCCGCAATCCTCAATCCTCAATCCTCAATCCTCAATCATCAATCCTCAGTCTTCAATCCTCAATTCTCAATCCTCAATCCTCAATCATCAATCCTCAATACTCAATCTTCAATCCTCTTTCCTCAATCCTCAATCCTCATTCCTCAAACCGAAATCATCAATCCACAATCTTTAATACTCAATCTTGAATCCTCAATACTCAATCGTCAATCCTCAATCCTCAATCCTCAATCCTCAATCCTCAATATTCAATCCTCAATACTCAATCTCCAATCCTCAATCCTCAGTCCTCAAACCTGAATTCTGAATCCTCCATACTCAATCTCCAACCCTCAATCCTCAGCCCTCAGTACTCAACCATCAATCCTCAATTCTCAATACTCAATAGAATATCCTGAACTCTCAGGATTCAAAACTCAAACCTCGATCCTCAACCCTCAGCCCTCATCCTCCATTCTCAATCCTCAATCCTCAATACTCAATCTTCAATCCTCAATCCTCAATCCTCAATCCTCAATCCTCAATCCTCAATCCTCAATCCTCAGTCCCAAATCCTCAATCTTCAGTCCTCAATCCTCAATCCTCAATCCTCAGTCCTCAGTCCTCAATCCTCAATCTTCAACCCTCAATACTCAATCCTCAAATCCTCAATCGTCAATCGTCAATCCTCAATCCACAATACTCAATCTTCCATCCTCAATCCTCAATGCTCAACCCTCAATCCTCAATAATCAATGTTCAATGCGCAATACACAATCCTCAATCTCCAATCCTCGATCCTCAATCCTCAATCCTCAGTCCTCAATCCTCAATCCTCAGTCCTCAAACCTCAATCCTGAATCCTCAATTCTGAATCCTCAATCTTCAGCCCTCAGTCCTCAACAACCAGTTGTCAATCCTCAATCCTCAATAGAATATCATCAATTCACAGTTTTCAATACTTAATACTCAATCTGCAATCTTCAAATCTCTATCCACAAACATCAATTCTCATCACTCAACCCTCAACACTCAGTCCCCAATCCTCAATCTTCAATCCTCAATCCTCAATCCTCAATCCTCAATACTCAATCCTCAATCTTCAGTCCTCAATGCTCAATCTTCAATCCTCAATCCTCAATCCTCAATCCTCAATCCTCAATACTCAATCTTCAATCCTCACTGCTCAGTCCTCAACCCTCAATCCTCAATCCTCAAACCTCAATCCTCAACCGTCAGTCCTCGTCCTCAACCCTCAACCCTCAATACTCAATCCTCAATCTTCAATCATCAATACTCAATCCTCAATCCTCAATCTTCAATATTCAACACACAACCCTCAACCATCAATCCTCAATACTAAACCATCAATCCTCAATTCTCAATACTCAATAGAATATCCTGAATTCTCATGGTTCAGTACTCAATCCACAATATTCAATAATAAAACCTCAATTCTCAAACATCAATACTCAACACTCAATCCACATCACTCAGTCCTCTCTCCTCAATCCTCCATCCTCAATCCTCAATCCTCAAGCGTCAATCCTCAATCCTCAGTCCTCAAGACTCAATCCTCAGTCCTCAAACCTCAATCCCGAATACTCAATCCTCAACCCCCAGCCCTCATCCTCAATCCTCAATCCTCAATCCACAATCCTCAACCTTCAATCCCCAATACTCAATCTTCAATCTTCAATCAACAATCCTCAATCCTCAATCCTCAATGCTCAATCCTCAGTCGTCAATAATCAATGTTCAATCCGCAATACACAATCCTCAATCTCCAATCCTCGATCCTCAATCCTCAATCCTCAGTCCTCAATCCTCAATCCTCAGTCCTCAAACCTCAATCCTGAATCCTCACTTCTGAATACTCAATCTTCAGCCCTCAGTCCTCAACAACCAGTTGTCAATCCTCAATCCTCAATAGAATATCATCAATTCACAGTTTTCAATACTTAATACTCAATCTGCAATCTTCAAATCTCTATCCACAAACATCAATTCTCATCACTCAACCCTCAACACTCAGTCCCCTATCCTCAATCTTCAATCCTCAATTCTCAGTCCTCAATCCTCAATCCTCAGCCCTCATCCTCAATCCTCAATCCTCAATCCTCAATCCTCAATATTCAATCCTCAATACTCAATCTTCAATCCTCAATCCTCAGTCCTCAAACCTCAATTCTGAATCCTCAATCCTGAATCCTCAATCTTCAGACCACAGTCCTCAACAATCTGTTGTCAATCCTCAATCCTCAATAGAATATCCTTAATTCACAGTTTTGAATACTCAATACTCAATCTGCAATCTTCAAATCTCTATCCACAAACATCAATACTCATCACTCAACCCTCAACACACAGTACTCAATGTTCAATTCTCAATCCTCAATTCTCAATCTTCAATACTCAATACTGAATTTTCAATCCTCATTCCGCAATCCTCAATCCTCAATCCTCAATCCTCAATCCTCAATCCTCAATACTCAATCTTCAATCCACACTGCTCAGTCCTCAACCCTCAATCCTCAATCCTCAAACCTCAATCCTCAACCGTCAGTCCTCGTCCTCAATCCTCAACCCTCAATACTCAATCCTCAATCTTCAATCATCAATACTCAATCCTCAATCCTCAATCTTCAATATTCAACACACAACCCTCAACCATCAATCCTCAATACTAAACCATCAATCCTCAATTCTCAATACTCAATAGAATATCCTGAATTCTCATGGTTCAATACTCAACCCACAATATTCAATAATCAAACCTCAATTCTCAAACATCAATACTCAACACTCAATCCACATCACTCAGTCCTCTCTCCTCAATCCTCCATCCTCAATCCTCAATCCTCAAGCGTCAATCCTCAATCCTCAGTCCTCAAGACTCAATCCTCAGTCCTCAAACCTCAATCCCGAATCCTCAATCCTCAACCCCCAGCCCTCATCCTCAATCCTCAATCCTCAATCCACAATCCTCAACCTTCAATCCCCAATACTCAATCTTCAATCTTCAATCAACAATCCTCAATCCTCAATCCTCAATGCTCAATCCTCAGTCGTCAATAATCAATGTTCAATCCGCAATACACAATCCTCAATCTCCAATCCTCGATCCTCAATCGTCAATCCTCAGTCCTCAATCCTCAATCCTCAATCCTCAAACCTCAATCCTGAATCCTCAATTCTGAATACTCAATCTTCAGCCCTCAGTCCTCAACAACCAGTTGTCAATCCTCAATCCTCAATAGAATATCATCAATTCACAGTTTTCAATACTTAATACTCAATCTGCAATCTTCAAATCTCTATCCACAAACATCAATTCTCATCACTCAACCCTCAACACTCAGTCCCCTATCCTCAATCTTCAATCCTCAATTCTCAGTCCTCAATCCTCAATCCTCAGCCCTCATCCTCAATCCTCAATCCTCAATCCTCAATCCTCAATATTCAATCCTCAATACTCAATCTTCAATCCTCAATCCTCAGTCCTCAAACCTCAATTCTGAATCCTCAATCCTGAATCCTCAATCTTCAGACCACAGTCCTCAACAATCTGTTGTCAATCCTCAATCCTCAATAGAATATCCTTAATTCACAGTTTTGAATACTCAATACTCAATCTGCAATCTTCAAATCTCTATCCACAAACATCAATACTCATCACTCAACCCTCAACACACAGTACTCAATGTTCAATTCTCAATCCTCAATTCTCAATCTTCAATACTCAATACTGAATTTTCAATCCTCATTCCGCAATCCTCAATCCTCAATCCTCAATCCTCAATCTTCAATGCTCAGTCTTCAATCCTCAATCCTCAATCCTCAATCCTCAATCCTCAATCCTCAATATTCAATCCTCAATACTCAATCTTCAATCCTCAATCCTCAGTCCTCAAACCTGAATTCTGAAACCTCAATACTCAATCTTCAACCCTCAATCCTCAGCCCTCAATACTCAACCATCAATCCTCAATTCTCAATCCTCAGTCCCAAATCCTCAATCATCAGTCCTCAATCCTCAATCCTCAATCCTCAGTCCTCAATCCTCAATCCTCAATCCTCAATCCTCAATACTCAATCCTCAATCCTCAATCCTCAGTCCTCAATCCTCAATCCTCGATCCTCAATCATCAATCCTCAGTCCCAAATCCTCAATCTTCAATCCTCAATCCTCAATCCTCAATCCTCAGTCCTCAATCCTCAATCCTCAATCCTCAATCTTCAATCCTCAATACTCAATCCTCAATCCTCAATCCTCAATCCTCAATCCTCAATCCTCAATACTCAATCTTCCATCCTCAATCCTCAATCCTCAATCCTCAATCCTCAATCCTCAATCCTCAAACATCAATCCTCAATCTTCAATGATCAATCCTCAATCCTCAATACTCAACCATCAATGCTCAATTCTCAATACTGAATAGAATATCCTGAATTCTCAGGATTCAACACTCAAACCTCAATACTCAACCCTCAGCCATCATCCTCCATTCTCAATCCTCAATCCTCAATCCTCATTCTTCAATCCTCAATACCCAATCCTCAATCTTCAATCCTCAGTCCTCAATCCTCCATCTTCAATCCTCAATCCTAAATCCTCAGACCTCAAACATCAATACTCAATCCTCAGTCCTCGTCCGCAATCCACAACCCTTAATCCTCAATCCTCAATCTTCAATCATCAATATTCAATCTTCAATCCTCAATCCTTAATCCTCAGTCCTCAATCCTCTGTCCTCAAACCTCAATCCTGAATCCTCAATCCTGAATCCTCTATCTTCAGCCCTCAGTAATCAACAATCTGTTGTCAATCCTCAATCCTCAATAGAATATCCTCAATTCACAGCTTTCTATACTCAATACTCAATCTGCAATCTTCAAATCTCTATCCACAAACATCAATTCACATCACTCAACCCTCAACACTCAGTCGACAATCCTCAATCTTCAATCCTCAATCCTCAATCCTCAATCCACAATGCTCAATCTCTCAATCCTCAATACTCAATCTTCAATCCTCAATCCTCAATCCTCAATCCTCAATCCTCAATCCTCAATCGACAGTCTTCAATCCTGAATACTCAATCTTCAATCCTCAGTCCTCAGTACTCAATCCTCAACCCTCATTCTTCAATCCTCAATACCCAATCTTCAATCTTCAATCCTCAACCTGCAATCCTCAATTCTCAATCCTCAATCCTCCGACCTCAGTCCTCAATCCTCAACCCTCAGCCCTCATCCTCAATCCTCAATCCTCAATCCACAGTCCTCAATCTTCAATCCCCAATACTCAATCTTCAATCCTCAATCCTCAAACCTCAATCCTGAATCCTCAATTCTGAATCCTCAATCTTCAGCCCTCAGTCCCCAACAGTCAGTTGTCAATCCTCAATCCTCAATAGAATATCATCAATTCACAGCTTTCAATACTTAATACACAAGCTGCAATCTTCAAATCTCTATCCATAGACATCAATTCTCATCACTCAACCCTCAACACTCAGTCCCCAATCCTCAATCTTCAATCCTCAATCCTCAATCCTGAATACTCAATCCTCAATCCTCAAACTTCAATCCTCAATACTCAATCTTCAATCCTCAATCCTCAATCCTCAATCCTCAATCCTCAATCCTCAATCGTCAGTCTTCAATCCTCAATACTCATTCTTCAATCCTCAATCATCAATCCTCAATCCTCAATTCTCATTCTTCAATCCTCAATACCCAATCCTCAATCTTCTATCCTCAATCCTCAATCCTCAATTCTCGATCCTCAACACTCAGTCCTCAGACCTCAAACCTCAATCCTCAGCCCTCAGCCTTCATCCTCAATCTCAATCCTCAATCATCAATCCTCAATCTTCAATCCTCAATACTCAAACCTCAACCCTCAATCCTCAGTCCTCAAACCTCAATCCCGAATCCTCAATCCTGAATCCTCAACCTTCAGACCACAGTCCTCAACAATCTGTTGTCAATCCTCAATCCTCAATAGAATATCCTCAATTCACAGCTTTGAATACTCAATACTCAATCTGCAATCTTCAAATCTCTATCCACAAACATCAATTCTCATCACTCAACCCTCAACACACAGTACTCAATGTTCAATACTCAATCCTCAATCCTCAATCCTCAATCCTCAATCCTCAATCCTCAATCCTCAATCCTCAGTCCCAAATCCTCAATCTTCAGTCCTCAATCCTCAATCCTCAATCCTCAGTCCTCAGTCCTCAATCCTCAATCTTCAACCCTCAATACTCAATCCTCAAATCCTCAATCGTCAATCCTCAATCCTCAATCCACAATACTCAATCTTCCATCCTCAATCCTCAATGCTCAACCCTCAATCCTCAATAATCAATGTTCAATGCGCAATACACAATCCTCAATCTCCAATCCTCGATCCTCAATCCTCAATCCTCAGTCCTCAATCCTCAATCCTCAGTCCTCAAACCTCAATCCTGAATCCTCAATTCTGAATCCTCAATCTTCAGCCCTCAGTCCTCAACAACCAGTTGTCAATCCTCAATCCTCAATAGAATATCATCAATTCACAGTTTTCAATACTTAATACTCAATCTGCAATCTTCAAATCTCTACCCACAAACATCAATTCTCATCACTCAACGCTCAACACTCAGTCCCCAATCCTCAATCTTCAATCCTCAATCCTCAATCCTCAATCCTCAATACTCAATCCTCAATCTTCAGTCCTCAATGCTCAATCTTCAATCCTCAATCCTCAATCCTCAATCCTCAATCCTCAATACTCAATCTTCAATCCTCACTGCTCAGTCCTCAACCCTCAATCCTCAATCCTCAAACCTCAATCCTCAACCGTCAGTCCTCGTCCTCAATCCTCAACCCTCAATACTCAATCCTCAATCTTCAATCATCAATACTCAATCCTCAATCCTCAATCTTCAATATTCAACACACAATCCTCAACCATCAATCCTCAATACTAAACCATCAATCCTCAATTCTCAATACTCAATAGAATATCCTGAATTCTCATGGTTCAATACTCAATCCACAATATTCAATAATCAAATCTCAATTCTCAAACATCAATCCTCAACACTCAATCCACATCACTCAGTCCTCTCTCCTCAATCCTCCATCCTCAATCCTCAATCCTCAAGCGTCAATCCTCAATCCTCAGTCCTCAACACTCAATCCTCAGTCCTCAAACCTCAATCCCGAATCCTCAATATTCAATCCTCAATACTCAATCTTCAATCCTCAATCCTCAGTCCTCAAACCTCAATTCTGAATCCTCAATCCTGAATCCTCAATCTTCAGCCCTCAGTCCTCAACAATCAGTGGACAATCCTCAATCCTCAATAGAATATCCTCAATTCACAGTTTTCAATACTCAATACTCAATCTGCAATCTACAAATCTCTATCCACAAACATCAATTCTCATCACTCAACCCTCAACACTCAGTACTCAATGTTCAATTCTCAATCCTCAATTCTCAATCTTCAATCCTCAATACTGAATCTTCAATCCTCAATCCCCAATCCTCAATCCTCAATCCTCAATCTTCAATCTTCAATCCTCAGTCTTCAATCCTCAATCCTCAATCCTCAATCCTCAATACTCAATCCTCAATCCTCAATCATCAATCCTCAATACTCAATCTTCAATCCTCATTCCTCAATCCTCAATCCTCAATCCTCAATCCTAAATCATCAATCCACAATCTTCAATACTCAATCCTCAATCCTCAATCCTCAATCCTCAATCCTCAATACTCAACCATCAACCCTCAATTCTCAATACTGAATAGAATATCCTGAATTCTCAGGATTCAATACTCAAACCTCAATCCTCGACCCTCAGCCCTCATTCTCAATCCTCAATCCTCAATCCTCAATCCTCAATATTCAGTCCTCAATACTCAATCTCAAACATCAATCCTCAATCCACAATCCTCAATCCTCTGTCATCAATCCTCAATCTTCAATACTCAATCGTCAATCCTCAGTCCTCAATCCTCAATCCTCGATCCTCGTTCCTCAAACTTCAATCCTCAACTCTCAGTCCTCATCCTCAACTCTCAATTCTCAATCCTCAATCCTCAATCCTCAATCTTGAAACCTCTATAAAAAATCTCCAATCCTAGATCATCAATCCCCAATCCTCAATCCTTAATCCTCAATCTTCAATCATCAATACTTAATCTTCAATCCCCAATTCTCAATCATCAATACTCAACCCTCAATATTCAACACACAACCCTCGTCCATCAATCCTCAATTCTCAATACTCAATAGAATATTCTGAATTCTGATGGTTCTATATTCAATCCAAAATATTCAATAATCAAATCTCAATCCACAAAGATCAGTTCTCAACACTCAATCCTCATCACTCAGTCCTCAATACTCAATCCTCAATCGCCAATCCTCAATCCCCAATCCTCAATCTTCAATCCTCAATCCTCAATCCTCAATCCTCTATCCTCAATCCTCAATACTCAATCCTCCATTCTCAAACATCAACCCTCAATCTTCAATACTCAATCCTCCATCCTCAATACTCAACCATCAATCCTCAATTCTCAATACTGAATAGAATACCCTGAATTCTCAGGATTCAACACTCAAACCTCAATACTCAACCCTCAGCCATCATCCTCCATTCTCAATCCTCAATCCTCAATCCTCATTCTTCAATCCCCAATACCCAATCCTCAATCTTCAATCCTCAGTCCTCAATCCTCCATCTTCAATCCTCAATCCTAAATCCTCAGACCTCAAACATCAATACTCAATCCTCAGTCCTCGTCCGCAATCCACAACCCTTAATCCTCAATCCTCAATCTTCAATCATCAATATTCAATCTTCAATCCTCAATCCTCAATCCTCAGTCCTCAATCCTCTGTCCTCAAACCTCAATCCTGAATCCTCAATCCTGAATCCTCTATCTTCAGCCCTCAGTAATCAACAATCTGTTGTCAATCCTCAATCCTCAATAGAATAACCTCAATTCACAGTTTTGAATACTCAATACTCAATCTGCAATCTTCAAATCTCTATCCACAAACATCAATTCTCATCACTCAACCCTCAACACACAGTACTCAATGTTCAATACTCAATCCTCAATTCTCAATCTTCAATCCTCAATACTGAACCTTCAATCCTCGTTCCGCAATCCTCAATCCTCAATCCTCAATCCTCAATCATTAATCCTCAGTCTTCGACCCTCAACCCTCAATCCTCAATCCTCAATCATCAATCCTCAATACTCAATCTTCAATCCTCCTTCCTCAATCCTCAATCCTCATTCCTCAATCCTAAATCATCAATCCACAATCTTTAATACTCAATCTTCAATCCTCAATACTCAATCGTCAATCCTCAATCCTCAATCCTCAATCCTCAATCCTCAATATTCAATGCTCAATACTCAATCTCCAATACTCAATCCTCAGTCCTCAAACCTGAATTCTGAATCCTCCATACTCAATCTTCAACCCTCAATCCTCAGCCCTCAATACTCAGCCATCAATCCTCAATTCTCAATACTCAATCGAATATCCTGAACTCTCAGGATTCAAAACTCAAACCTCGATCCTCAACCCTCAGCCCTCATCCTCCATTCTCAATCCTCAATCCTCAATCCTCAATCTTCAATCCTCAATCCTCAATCCTCAATCCACAATGCTCAATCCTCATTCTTCAATCCTCAATACTCAATCTTCAAACCTCAATCCTCAGTCCTCAAACCTCAATTCTGAATCCTCAATCCTGAATCCTCAATCTTCAGACCACAGTCCTCAACAATCTGTTGTCAATCCTCAATCCTCAATAGAATATCCTTACTTCACAGTTTTGAATACTCAATACTCAGTCTGCAATCTTCAAATCTCTATCCACAAACATCAATACTCATCGCTCAACCCTCAACACACAGTACTCAATGTTCAATTCTCAATCCTCAATTCTCAATCTTCAATACTCAATACTGAATCTTCAATCCTCATTCCGCAATCCTCAATCCTCAATCCTCAATCCTCAATCTGCAATGCTCAGTCTTCAATCCTCAATCCTCAATCCTCAATCCTCAATCCTCAATCCTCAATATTCAATCCTCAATACTCAATCTTCAATCCTCAATCCTCAGTCCTCAAACCTGAATTCTGAATCCTCAATACTCAATCTTCAACCCTCAATCCTCAGCCCTCAATACTCAACCATCAATCCTCAATTCTCAATACTCAATAGAATATCCTGAATTCTCAGGATTCAAAACTCAAACCTCGATCCTCAACCCTCAGCCCTCATCCTCCATCCTCAATCCTCAATCCTCAATACTCAATCTTCAATCCTCAATCATCAATCCTCAATCCTCAATCCTCAATCCTCAATCCTCAGTCCCAAATCCTCAATCATCAGTCCTCAATCCTCAATCCTCAATCCTCAGTCCTCATTCCTCAATCCTCAATCTTCAATCCTCAATACTCAATCCTCAATCCTCAATCCTCAGTCCTCAATCCTCAATCCTCAATCCTCAATCCTCAATCCTCAGTCCCAAATCCTCAATCTTCAATCCTCAATACTCAATCCTCAATCCTCAGTCCTCAATCCTCAATCGTCAATCCTCAATCTTCAATCCTCAATACTCAATCCTCAATCCTCAATCCTCAATCCTCAATCCTCAATCCTCAATACTCAATCTTCCATCCTCAATCCTCAATCCTCAATCCTCAATCCTCAATCCTCAATATTCAATCCTCAATACTCAATCTCCAATCCTCAGTCCTCAGTCCTCAAACCTGAATTCTGAATCCTCCATACTCAATCTCCAACCCTCAATCCTCAGCCCTCAGTACTCAACCATCAATCCTCAATTCTCAATACTCAATAGAATATCCTCAATTCACAGTTTTGAATACTCAATACTCAATCTGCAATCTTCAAATCTCTATCCACAAACATCAATTCTCATCACTCAACCCTCAACACACAGTACTCAATGTTCAATACTCAATCCTCAATTCTCAAACTTCAATCCTCAATACTGAACCTTCAATCCTCGTTCCGCAATCATCAATCCTCAATCCTCAATCCTCAATCATCAATCCTCAGTCTTCAATCCTCAACCCTCAATCCTCATTCCTCAATCCTAAATCATCAATCCTCAATGCTCAATCCTGAATCCTCAATTCTGAATACTCAATCTACAGCCCTCAGTCCTCAACAACCAGTTGTCAATCCTCAATCCTCAATAGAATATCATCAATTCACAGTTTTCAATACTTAAGACTCAAC
Source organism: Calliopsis andreniformis (assembly GCF_051401765.1). NCBI lineage: Eukaryota > Metazoa > Arthropoda > Insecta > Hymenoptera > Andrenidae > Calliopsis > Calliopsis andreniformis. The sequence goes on along the minus strand of NW_027480491.1, from coordinate 1,538,602 downwards.
CTGCAATCTTTAAATCTCTATCCACAAACATCAATTCTCATCACTCAACCCTCAACACTCAGTCCCCTATCCTCAATCTTCAATCCTCAATCCTCAGTCCTCAATCCTCAAACCTCAGCCCTCATCCTCAATCCTCAATCCTCAATCCTCAATCCTCAACATTCAATCCTCAATACTCAATCTTCAATCCTCAATCCTCAGTCCTCAAACCTCAATTCTGAATCCTCAATCCTGAATCCTCAATCTTCAGCCCTCAGTCCTCAACAATCAGTGGTCAATCCTCAATCCTCAATAGAATATCCTCAATTCACAGTTTTCAATACTCAATACTCAATCTGCAATCTACAAATCTCTATCCACAAACATCAATTCTCATCACTCAACCCTCAACACTCAGTACTCAATGTTCAATTCTCAATCCTCAATTCTCAATCTTCAATCCACATTACTGAATCTTCAATCCTCAATCCCCAATCCTCAATCCTCAATCCTCAATCTTCAATCTTCAATCCTCAGTCTTCAATCCTCAATCCTCAATCCTCAATCCTCAATACTCAATCCTCAATCCTCAATCATCAATCCTCAATACTCAATCTTCAATCCTCATTCCACAATCCTCAACCCTCAGTCCTCATCGTCAACTCTCAATTCTCAATCCTCAATCCTCAATCCTCAATCTTGAAACCTCTATAAAAAATCTCCAATCCTAGATCATCAATCCCCTATCCTCAATCCTTAATCCTCAATCTTCAATCATCAATACTTAATCTTCAATCCTCAATTCTCAATCCTCAATACTCAACCCTCAATATTCAACACACAACCCTCATCCATCAATCCTCAATTCTCAATACTCAATAGAGTATTCTGAATTCTGATGGTTCTATACTCAATCCAAAATATTCAATAATCAAATCTCAATCCTCAAAGATCAATTCTCAACACTCAATCCTCATCACTCAGTCCTCAATACTCAATCCTCAATCGCCAATCCTCAATCCCCAATCCTCAATCTTCAATCCTCAATCCTCAAGCCTCAATCCTCTATCCTCAATCCTCAATACTCAATCCTCAATCCTCAAACATCAACCCTCAATCTTCAATACTCAATCCTCCATCCTCAATACTCAACCATCAATCCTCAATTCTCAATACTGAACAGAATATCCTGAATTCTCAGGATTCAATACTCAAACCTCAATACTCAACCCTCAGCCCTCATCCTCCATCCTCAATCCTCAATCCTCAATCCTCAATTCTCAATCCTCAATCCTCCGACCTCAGTCCTCAATCCTCAAACCTCAGCCCTCATCCTCAATCCTCAATCCTCAATCCTCAATCCTCAATCCTCAATCCTAAAACTTCAATCCTCAATACTCAATCTTCAATCCTCAATCCCCAATCCTCAATCTTCAATCCTCAATCCTCAAGCCTCAATCCTCTATCCTCAATCATCAATACTCAATCCTCAATCCTCAAACATCAACCCTCAATCTTCAATACTCAATCCTCCATCCTCAATACTCAACCATCAATCCTCAATTCTCAATACTGAACAGAATATCCTGAATTCTCAGGATTCAATACTCAAACCTCAATACTCAACCCTCAGCCCTCATCCTCCATCCTCAATCCTCAATCCTCAATCCTCAATTCTCAATCCTCAATCCTCCGACCTCAGTCCTCAATCCTCAAACCTCAGCCCTCATCCTCAATCCTCAATCCTCAATCCACAGTCCTCAATCTTCAATCCCCAATACTCAATCTTCAATCCTCAATCCCCAAACCTCAATCCTGAATCTTCAATTCTGAATCCTCAATCTTCAGCCCTCAGTCCCCAACAATCAGTTGTCAATCCTCAATCCTCAATAGAATATCATCAATTCACAGCTTTCAATACTTAATACACAAGCTGCAATATTCAAATCTCTATCCACAGACATCAATACTCATCACTCAACACTCAACACTCAGTCCCCAATCCTCAATTTTCAATCCTCAATCCTCAATCCTCAATACTCAATCCACAATCCTCAAACTTCAATCCTCAATACTCAATCTTCAATCCTCAATCCTCAATCCTCAATCCTCAATCCTCAATCGTCAGTCTTCAATCCTCAATACTCATTCTTCAATCCTCAATCCTCAATCCTCAATCCTCAATTCTCATTCTTCAATCCTCAACACCCAATCCTCAATCTTCAATCCTCAATCCTCAATCCTCAATTCTCGATCCTCAACACTCAGTCCTCAGACCTCAAACCTCAATCCTCAGCCCTCAGCCTTCATCCTCAATCCTCAGTCCTCAATCATCAATCCTCAATCTTCAATCCTCAATACTCAATCCTCAACCCTCAATCCTCAGTCCTCAAACCTCAATCCCGAATCCTCAATCCTGAATCCTCAACCTTCAGACCACAGTCCTCAGCAATCTGTTGTCAATCCTCAATCCTCAATAGAATATCCTCAATTCACAGTTTTGAATACTCAATACGCAATCTGCAATCTTCAAATCTCTATCCACAAACATCAATTCTCATCACTCAACCCTCAACACACAGTACTCAATGTTCAATACTCAATCCTCAATTCTCAGTCTTCAATCCTCAATACTGAACCTTCAATCCTCGTTCCGCAATCATCAATCCTCAATCCTCAATCCTCAATCATCAATCCTCAGTCTTCAATCCTCAATCCTCAATCCTCAATCCTCAATCATCAATCCTCAATACTCAATCTTCAATCCTCTTTCCTCAATCCTCAATCCTCATTCCTCAATCCTAAATCATCAATCCACAATCTTTAATACTCAATCTTCAAGCCTCAATACTCAATCGTCAATCCTCAATCCTCAATCCTCAATCCTCAATCCTCAATATTCAATCATCAATACTCAATCTCCAATCCTCAATCCTCAGTCCTCAAACCTGAATTCTGTATCCTCCATACTCAACCTTCAACCCTCAATCCTCAGCCCTCAATACTCAACCATCAATCCTCAATTCTCAATACTCAATAGAATATCATGAACTCTCAGGATTCAAAACTCAAACCTCGATCCTCAACCCTCAGCCCTCATCCTCCATTCTCAATCCTCAATCCTCAATACTCAATAATCAATGTTCAATGCGCAATACACAATCCTCAATATCCAATCCTCGATCCTCAATCCTCAGTGCCAAATCCTCAATCTTCAGTCCTCAATCCTCAATCCTCAATCCTCAGTCCTCAGTCCTCAATCCTCAATCTTCAACCCTCAATACTCAATCCTCAAATCCTCAATCGTCAATCCTCAATCCTCAATCCACAATACTCAACCTTCCATCCTCAATCCTCAATGCTCAACCCTCAATCCTCAATAATCAATGTTCAATGCGCAATACACAATCCTCAATATCCAATCCTCGATCCTCAATCCTCAATCCTCAGTCCCCAATCCTCAATCCTCAGTCCTCAAACCTCAATCCTGAATCCTCAATTCTGAATCCTCAATCTTCAGCCCTCAGTACTCAACAACCAGTTGTCAATCCTCAATCCTCAATAGAATATCATCAATTCACAGTTTTCAATACTTAATACTCAATCTGCAATCTTCAAATCTCTATCCACAAACATCAATTCTCATCACTCAACCCTCAACACTCAGTCCCCAATCCTCAATCTTCAATCCTCAGTCCTCAATCCTCAATCCTCAATACTCAATCCTCAATCTTCAGTCCTCAATGCTCAATCTTCAATCCTCAATCCTCAATCCTCAATCCTCAATCCTCAATACTCAATCTTCAATCCTCAATGCTCAGTCCTCAACCCTCAATCCTCAATCCTCAAACCTCAATCCTCAACCGTCAGTCCTCGTCCTCAATCCTCAACCCTCAATACTCAATCCTCAATCTTCAATAATCAACACTCAATCCTCAATCCTCAATCTTCAATATTCAACACACAACCCTCAACCATCAATCCTCAATACTAAACCATCAATCCTCAATTCTCAATACTGAATAGAATATCCTGAATTCTCAGGATTCAAAACTCAAACCTCGATCCTCAACCCTCAGCCCTCATCCTCCATCCTCAATCCTCAATCCTCCATACTCAATCTTCAATACTCAATCCTCAATCCTCAATCCTCAATCCTCAGTCCAAATCCTCAATCATCACTCCTCAATCCTCAACCCTCAATCCTCAGTCCTCAATCCTGAATCCTCAATCTTCAATCCTCAATACTCAATCCTCAATCCTCAATCCTCAGTCCTCAATCCTCAATCCTCAATCCTCAATCCTCAATCCTCAGTCCCAAATCCTCAATCTTCAATCCTCAATCCTCAATCCTCAATCCTCAGTCCTCAATCCTCAATCCTCAATCCTCAATCTTCAATCCTCAATACTCAATCCTCAATCCTCAATCCTCAAACATCAATCCTCAATCTTCAATGCTCAATCCTCAATCCTCAATACTCAACCATCAATCCTCAATTCTCAATACTGAATAGAATATCCTGAATTCTCAGGATTCAACACTCAAACCTCAATACTCAACCCTCAGCCATCATCCTCCATTCTCAATCCTCAATCCTCAATCCTCATTCTTCAATCCTCAATACCCAATCCTCAATCTTCAATCCTCAGTCCTCAATCCTCCATCTTCAATCCTCAATCCTAAATCCTCAGACCTCAAACGTCAATACTCAACCCTCAGTCCTCGTCCTCAATCCACAACCCTTAATCCTCAATCCTCAATCTTCAATCATCAATATTCAATCTTCAATCCTCAATCCTCAATCCTCAGACCTCAATCCTCTGTCCTCAAACCTCAATCCTGAATCCTCAATCCTGAATCCTCTATCTTCAGCCCTCAGTAATCAACAGTCTGTTGTCAATCCTCAATCCTCAACAGAATATCCTCAATTCACAGCTTTCTATACTCAATACTCAATCTGCAATCTTCAAATCTCTATCCACAAACATCAATTCACATCACTCAACCCTCAGCACTCAGTCCTCAATCCTCAATCTTCAATCCTCAATCCTCAATCCTCAATCCACAATGCTCAATCTCTCAATCCTCAATACTCAATCTTCAATCCTCAATCCTCAATCCTCAATCCTCAATCCTCAATCCTCAATCCTCAAACATCAATCCTCAATCTTCAATGCTCAATCCTCAATCCTCAATACTCAACCATCAATCCTCAATACTCAATACTGAATAGAATATACTGAATTCTCAGGATTCAACACTCAAACCTCAATACTCAACCCTCAGCCATCATCCTCCATTCTCAATCCTCAATCCTCAATCCTCATTCTTCAATCCTCAATACCCAATCCTCAATCTTCAATCCTCAGTCCTCAATCCTCCATCTTCAATCCTCAATCCTAAATCCTCAGACCTCAAACATCAATACTCAACCCTCAGTCCTGGTCCTCAGTCCACAACCCTTAATCCTCAATCCTCAATCTTCAATCATCAATATTCAATCTTCAATCCTCAATCCTCAATCCTCAGTCCTCAATCCTCTGTCCTCAAACCTCAATCCTGAATCCTCAATCCTGAATCCTCTATCTTCAGCCCTCAGTAATCAACAATCTGTTGTCAATCCTCAATCCTCAATAGAATATCCTCAATTCACAGCTTTCTATACTCAATACTAAATCTGCAATCTTCAAATCTCTATCCACAAACATCAATTCACATCACTCAACCCTCAACACTCAGTCCTCAATCCTCAATCTTCAATCCTCAATCCTCAATCCTCAATCCACAATGCTCAATCTCTCAATCCTCAATACTCAATCTTCAATCATCAATCCTCAATCCTCAATCCTCAATCCTCAATCCTCAATCCTCAATCCTCAATCCTCAATCGTAAGTCTTCAATCCTCAATACTCATACTTCAATCCTCAATCCTCAATCCTGAATACTCAATTCTCATTCTTCAATCCTCAATACCCAATCCTCAATCTTCAATCCTCAATCCTCAATCCTCAATTCTCGATCCTCAACACTCAGTCCTCAGACCTCAAACCTCAATCCTCAGTCCTCAGCCTTCATCCTGAATCCTCAATCCTCAATCATCAATCCTCAATCTTCAATCCTCAATACTCAATACTCAACCCTCAATCCTCAGTCCTCAAACCTCAATCCCGAATCCTCAATCCTGAATCCTCAGCCTTCAGACCACAGTCCTCAACAATCTGTTGTCAATCCTCAATCCTCAATAGAATATCCTCAATTCACAGTTTTGAATACTCAATACTCAATCTGCAATCTTCAAATCTCTATCCACAAACATCAATTCTCATCACTCAACCCTCAACACACAGTACTCAATGTTCAATACTCAATCCTCAATTCTCAACCTTCAATCCTCAATACTGAACCTTCAATCCTCGTTCCGCAATCCTCAATCCTCAATCCTCAATCCTCAATCATCAATCCTCAGTCTTCAATCCTCAATCCTCAATCCTCAATCCTCAATCATCAATCCTCAATACTCAATCTTCAATCCTCTTTCCTCAATCCTCAATCCTCATTCCTCAATCCTAAATCATCAATCCACAATCTTTAATACTCAATCTTCAATCCTCAACACGCAATCGTCAATCCTCAATCCTCAATCCTCAATCCTCAATCCTCAATATTCAATCCTCAATACTCAGTCTCCAATCCTCAATCCTCAGTCCTCAAACCTGAATTCTGTATCCTCCATACTCAATCTTCAACCCTCAATCCTCAGCCCTCAATACTCAACCATCAATCCTCAATTCTCAATACTCAATAGAATATCATGAACTCTCAGGGTTCAAAACTCAAACCTCGACCCTCAACCCTCAGCCCTCATCCTCCATTCTCAATCCTCAATCCTGAAAACTCAATCTTCAGTCCTCAATCCTCAATCCTCAATCCTCAAACCTCAATCCTCAGTCCCAAATCCTCAATCTTCAGTCCTCAACCCTCAATCCTCAATCCTCAGTCCTCAGTCCTCAATCCTCAATCTTCAACCCTCAATACTCAATCCTCAAATCCTCAATCGTCAATACTCAATCCTCAATCCACAATACTCAATCTTCCATCCTCAATCCTCAATGCTCAACCCTCAATCCTCAATAATCAATGTTCAATGCGCAATACACAATCCTCAATCTCCAATCCTCGATCCTCAATCCTCAATCCTCAGTCCTCAACCCTCAATCCTCAGTCCTCAAACCTTAATCCTGAATCCTCAATTCTGAATCCTCAATCTTCAGCACTCAGTCCTCAACAACCAGTTGTCAATCCTCAATCCTCAATAGAATATCATCAATTCACAGTTTTCAATACTTAATACTCAATCTGCAATCTTCAAATCTGTATCCACAAACATCAATTCTCATCACTCAACCCTCAACACTCAGTCCCCAATCCTCAATCTTCAATCCACAATCCTCAATCCTCAATCCTCAATACTCAATCCTCAATCTTCAGTCCTCAATGCTCAATCTTCAATCCTCAATCGTCAATCCTCAATCCTCAATCCTCAATACTCAATCTTCAATCCTGAATGCTCAGTCCTCAACCCTCAATCCTCAATCCTCAAACCTCAATCCTCAACCGTCAGTCCTCGTCCTCAATCCTCAACCCTCAATACTCAATCCTCAATCTTCAATCATCAATACTCAACCCTCAATCCTCAATCTTCAATATTCAACACACAACCCTCAACCATCAATCCTCAATACTAAACCATCAATCCTCAATTCTCAATACTCAATAGAATATCCTGAATTCTAAGGATTCAAAACTCAAATCTCGATCCTCAACCCTCAGCCCTCATCCTCCATCCTCAATCCTCAATCCTCAATACTCAATCTTCAATCCTCAATCCTCAATCCTCAATCCTCAATCCTCAGTCCCAAATCCTCAATCATCAGTCCTCAATCCTCAATCCTCAATCCTCAGTCTTCAATCCTCAATCCTCAATCTTCAATCCTCAATACTCAATCCTCAATCCTCAATCCTCAGTCCTCAATCCTCAATCCTCAATCCTCAATCCTCAATCCTCAGTCCCAAATACTCAATCTTCAATCCTCAATCCTCAATCCTCAATCCTCAGTCCTCAATCCTCAATCCTCAATCTTCAATCTTCAATCCTCAATACTCAATCCTCAATCCTCAATCCTCAATCCTCAATCCTCAATCGTCAATACTCAATCTTCCATCCTCAATCCTCAATCCTCAATCCTCAATCCTCAATCCTCAATCCTCAAACATCAATCCTCAATCCTCAATGCTCAATCCTCAATCCTCAATACTCAACCATCAATCCTCAATTCTCAATACTGAATAGAATATCCTGAATTCTCAGGATTCAACACTCAAACCTCAATACCCAACCCTCAGCCATCATCCTCCATTCTCAATCCTCAATCCTCAATCCTCATTCTTCAATCCTCAATACCCAATCCTCAATCTTCAATCCTCAGTCCTCAATCCTCCATCTTTAATCCTCAATCCTAAATCCTCAGACCTCAAACATCAATACTCAACCCTCAGTCCTCGTCCTCAATCCACAACCCTTAATCCTCAAACCTCAATCTTCAATCATCAATATTCAATCTTCAATCCTCAATCCTCAATCCCCAGTCCTCAATCCTCTGTCCTCAAACATCAATCCTGAATCCTCAATCCTGAATCCTCTATCTTCAGCCCTCAGTAATCAACAATCTGTTGTCAATCCTCAATCCTCAATAGAATATCCTCAATTCACAGCTTTCTATACTCAATACTCAATCTGCAATCTTCAAATCTCTATCCACAAACATCAATTCACATCACTCAACCCTCAACACTCAGTCCTCAATCCTCAATCTTCAATCCTCAATCCTCAATCCTCAATCCACAATGCTCAATCTCTCAATCCTGAATACTCAATCTTCAATCCTCAATCCTCAATCCTCAATCCTCAATCCTCAATACTCAATCCTCAACCGTCAGTCTTCAATCCTGAATACTCAATCTTCAATCCTCAGTCCTCAGTACTCAATCCTCAACCCTCATTCTTCAATCCTCAATACCCAATCTTCAATCTTCAATCCTCAATCTGCAATCCTCAATTCTCTATCCTCAATCCTCCGACCTCAGTCCTCAATCCTCAACCCTCAGCCCTCATCCTCAATCCTCAATCCTGAATCCACAGTCCTCAATCTTCAATCCCCAATACTCAATCTTCAATCCTCAATCCTCAAACCTCAATCCTGAATCCTCAATTCTGAATCCTCAATCTTCAGCCCTCAGTCCCCAACAATCAGTTGTCAATCCTCAATCCTCAATAGAATATCATCAATTCACAGCTTTCAATACTTAATACACAAGCTGCAATATTCAAATCTCTATCCACAGACATCAATTCTCATCACTCAACCCTCAACACTCAGTCCCCAATCCTCAATCTTCAATCCTCAATCCTCAATCCTCAATACTCAATCCTCAATCCTCAAACTTCAGTCCTCAATGCTCAAGCTTCAATCCTCAATCCTCAATCCTCAATCCTCAATCCTCAATACTCAATCTTCAATCCTCAATGCTCAGTCCTCAACCATCAATCCTCAATCCTCAAACCTCAATCCTCAACCGTCAGTCCTCGTCCTCAACCCTCAACCCTCAATACTCAATCCTCAATCTTCAATCATCAATACTCAATCCTCAATCCTCAATCTTCAATATTCAACACACAACCCTCAACCATCAATCCTCAATACTAAACCATCAATCCTCAATTCTCAATACTCAATAGAATATCCTGAATTCTCATGGTTCAATACTCAATCCACAATATTCAATAATCAAATCTCAATTCTCAAACATCAATCCTCAACACTCAATCCACATCACTCAGTCCTCTCTCCTCAATCCTCCATCCTCAATCCTCAATCCTCAAACCTCAATCCTCAACCGTCAGTCCTCGTCCTCAATCCTCAACCCTCAATACTCAATCCTCAATCTTCAATCATCAATACTCAATCCTCAATCCTCAATCTTCAATATTCAACACACAACCCTCAACCATCAATCCTCAATACTAAACCATCAATCCTCAATTCTCAATACTCAATAGAATATCCTGAATTCTCAGGATTCAAAACTCAAACCTCGATCCTCAACCCTCAGCCCTCATCCTCCATCCTCAATCCTCAATCCTCAATACTCAATCTTCAATCCTCAATCCTCAATCCTCAATCCTCAATCCTCAGTCCCAAATCCTCAATCATCAGTCCTCAATCCTCAATCCTCAATCCTCAGTCCTCAATCCTCAATCCTCAATCTTCAATCCTCAATACTCAATCCTCAATCCTCAATCCTCAGTCCTCAATCCTCAATCCTCAATCCTCAATCCTCAATCCTCAGTCCCAAATCCTCAATCTTCAATCCTCAATCCTCAATCCTCAATCCTCAGTCCTCAATCCTCAATCCTCGATCCTCAATCTTCAATCCTCAATACTCAATCCTCAATCCTCAATCCTCAATCCTCAATCCTCAATCGTCAATACTCAATCTTCCATCCTCAATCCTCAATCCTCAATCCTCAATCCTCAATCCTCAAACATCAATCCTCAATCCTCAATGCTCAGTCCTCAATCCTCAATACTCAACCATCAATCCTCAATTCTCAATACTGAATAGAATATCCTGAATTCTCAGGATTCAACACTCAAACCTCAATACCCAACCATCAGCCATCATCCTGCATTCTCAATCCTCAATCCTCAATCCTCATTCTTCAATCCTCAATACCCAATCCTCAATCTTCAATCCTCAGTCCTCAATCCTCCATCTTCAATCCTCAATCCTAAATCCTCAGACCTCAAACATCAATACTCAACCCTCAGTCCTCGTCCTCAATCCACAACCCTTAATCCTCAAACCTCAATCTTCAATCATCAATATTCAATCTTCAACCCTCAATCCTCAATCCTCAGTCCTCATCCTCAATCCTCAATCCTGAATCCACAGTCCTCAATCTTCAATCCCCAATACTCAATCTTCAATCCTCAATCCTCAAACCTCAATCCTGAATCCTCAATCCACAATGCTCAATCTCTCAATCCTGAATACTCAATCTTCAATCCTCAATCCTCAATCCTCAATCCTCAATCCTCAACAACCAGTTGTCAATCCTCAATCCTCAATAGAATATCATCAATTCACAGTTTTCAATTCTTAATACTCAATCTGCAATCTTCAAATCTCTATCCACAAACATCAATTCTCATCACTCAACCTTCAACACTCAGTCCCCAATCCTCAATCTTCAATCCTCAGTCCTCAATCCTCAATCCTCAATACTCAATCCTCAATCTTCAGTCCTCAATGCTCAATCTTCAATCCTCAATCCTCAATCCTCAATCCTCAATCCTCAATCCTCAATACTCAATCTTCAATCCTCAATGCTCAGTCCTCAACCCTCAATCCTCAATCCTCAAACCTCAATCTTCAACCGTCAGTCCTCGTCCTCAATCCTCAACACTCAATACTCAATCCTCAATCTTCAATCATCAATACTCAATCCTCAATCCTCAATCTTCAATATTCAACACACAACCCTCAACCATCAATCCTCAATACTAAACCATCAATCCTCAATTCTCAATACTCAATAGAATATCCTGAATTATCAGGACTCAAAACTCAAACTTCGATCCTCAACCCTCAGCCCTCATCCTCCATCCTCAATCCTCAATCCTCAATACTCAATCTTCAATCCTCAATCCTCAATCCTCAATCCTCAATCCTCAGTCCCAAATCGTCAATCATCAGTCCTCAATCCTCAATCCTCAATCCTCAGTCCTCAATCCTCAATCCTCAATCTTCAATCCTCAATACTCAATCCTCAATCCTCAATCCTCAGTCCTCAATCCTCAATCCTCAATCCTCAATCCTCAATCCTCAGTCCCAAATCCTCAATCTTCAATCCTCAATCCTCAATCCTCAATCCTCAGTCCTCAATCCTCAATCCTCAATCCTCAATCTTCAATCCCCAATACTCAATCCTCAATCCTCAATCCTCAATCTTCAATGCTCAATCCTCTATCCTCAATACTCAACCGTCAATCCTCAATTCTCAATACTGAATAGAATATCCTGAATTCTCAGGATTCAACACTCAAACCTCAATACTCAACCCTCAGCCATCATCCTCCATTCTCAATCGTCAATCCTCAATCCTCATTCTTCAATCCTCAATACCCAATCCTCAATCTTCAATCCTCAGTCCTCAATCCTCCATCTTCAATCCTCAATCCTAAGTCCTCAGGCCTCAAACATCAATACTCAACCCTCAGTCCTCGTCCTCAATCCACAACCCTTAATCCTCAATCCTCAATCTTCAATCATCAATATTCAATCCTCAATCCTCAATCTTCAATCCTCAATCCTCAATCCTCAGTCCTCAATCCTCTGTCCTCAAACCTCAATCCTGAATCCTCAATCCTGAATCCTCTATCTTCAGCCCTCAGTAATCAACAATCTGTTGTCAATCCTCAATCCTCAATAGAATATCCTCAATTCACAGCTTTCTATACTCAATACTCAATCTGCAATCTTCAAATCTCTATCCACAAACATCAATTCACATCACTCAACCCTCAACACTCAGTCCTCAATCCTCAATCTTCAATCCTCAATCCTCAATCCTCAATCCACAATGCTCAATCTCTCAATCCTCAATACTCAATCTTCAATCCTCAATCCTCAATCCTCAATCCTCAATCCTCAATCGTCAGTCTTCAATCCTCAATACTCATTCTTCAATCCTCAATCCTCAATCCTCAATCCTCAATTCTCATTCTTCAATCCTCAATACCCAATCCTCAATCTTCAATCCTCAATCCTCAATCCTCAATTCTCGATCCTCAACCCTCAGTCCTCAGACCTCAAACCTCAATCCTCAGCCCTCAGCCTTCATCCTGAATCCTCAATCATCAATCCTCAATCTTCAATCCTCAACACTCAATACTCAACCCTCAATCCTCAGTCCTGAAACCTCAATCCCGAATCCTCAATCCTGAATCCTCAACCTTCAGACCACAGTCCTCAACAATCTGTTGTCAATCCTCAATCCTCAATAGAATATCCTCAATTCACAGTTTTCAATACTCAATACTCAATCTGCAATCTACAAATCTCTATCCACAAACATCAATTCTCATCACTCAACCCTCAACACTCAGTACACAATGTTCAATTCTCAATCCTCAATTCTCAATCTTCAATCCTCATTACTGAATCTTCAATCCTCAATCCCCAATCCTCAATCCTCAATCCTCAATCTTCAATCTTCAATCCTCAGTCTTCAATCCTCAATCCTCAATCCTCAATCCTCAATACTCAATCCTCAATCCTCAATCATCAATCCTCAATACTCAACCTTCAATCCCCATTCCTCAATCCTCAACCCTCAGTCCTCATCGTCAACTCTCAATTCTCAATCCTCAATCCTCAATCCCCAATCTTGAAACCTCTATAAAAAATCTCCAATCCTAGATCATCAATCCCCAATCCTCAATCCTTAATCCTCAATCTTCAATCATCAATACTTAATCTTCAATCCTCAATTCTCAATCCTCAATACTCAACCCTCAATATTCAACACACAACCCTCATCGATCAATCCTCAATTCTCAATACTCAATAGAGTATTCTGAATTCTGATTGTTCTATACTCAATCCAAAATATTCAATAATCAAATCTCAATCCTCAAAGATCAATTCTCAACACTCAATCCTCATCACTCAGTCCTCAATACTCAATCCTCAATCGCCAATCCTCAATCCCCAATCCTCAATCTTCAATCCTCAATCCTCAATCCTCAATCCTCAATCCTCTATCCTCAATCCTCAATACTCAATCCTCAATCCTCAAACATCAACCCTCAATCTTCAATACTCAATCCTATATCCTCAATACTCAACCATCAATCCTCAATTCTCAATACTGAATAGAATATCCTGAATTCTCAGGATTCAATACTCAAACCTCAATCCTCAACCCTCAGCCCTCATCCTCCATCCTCAATCCTCAATCCTCAATCCTCAATTCTCAATCCTCAATCCTCCGACCTCAGTCCTCAATCCTCAAACCTCAGCCCTCATCCTCAATCCTCAATCCTCAATCCACAGTCCTCAATCTTCAATCCCCAATACTCAATCTTCAATCCTCAATCCTCAGACCTCAATCCTGAGTCCTCAATTCTGAATCCTCAATCTTCAGCCCTCAGTCCCCAACAATCAGTTGTAAATCCTCAATCCTCAATAGAATATCATCAATTCACAGATTTCAATACTTAATACACAAGCTGCAATATTCAAATCTCTATCCACAGACATCAATTCTCATCACTCAACCCTCAACACTCAGTCCCCAATCCTCAATCTTCAATCCCCAATCCTCAATCCTCAATACTCAATCCTCAATCCTCAAACTTCAATCCTCAGTACTCAATCTTCAATCCTCAATCCTCAATCCTCAATCCTCAATCCTCAATCGTCAGTCTTCAATCCTCAATACTCATTCTTCAATCCTCAATCCTCAATCCTCAATCATCAATTCTCATTCGTCAATCCTCAATACCCAATCCTCAATCTTCAATCCTCAATCCTCAATCCTCAATACTCAATCCTCAATCCTCAAACTTCAATCCTCAATACTCAATCTTCAATCCTCAATCCTCAATCCTCAATCCTCAATCCTCAATCCTCAATCGTCAGTCTTCAATCCTCAATACTCATTCTTCAATCCTCAATCCTCAATCCTCAATCCTCAATTCTCATTCTTCAATCGTCAATACCCAATCCTCAATCTTCAATCCTCAATCCTCAATCCTCAATTCTCGATCCTCAACACTCAGTCCTCAGACCTCAAACCTCAATCCTCAGCCCTCAGCCTTCATCCTGAATCCTCAATCCTCAATCATCAATCCTCAATCTTCAATCCTCAATACTCAATACTCAACCCTCAATCCTCAGTCCTCAAACCTCAATCCCGAATACTCAATCCTGAATCCTCAACCTTCAGACCACAGTCCTCAACAATCTGTTGTCAATCCTCAATCCTCAATAGAATATCCTCAATTCACAGTTTTGAATACTCAATACTCAATCTGCAATCTTCAAATCTCTATCCACAAACATCAATTCTCATCACTCAACCCTCAACACACAGTACTCAATGTTCAATACTCAATCCTCAATTCTCAACCTTCAATCCTCAATACTGAACCTTCAATCCTCGTTCCGCAATCCTCAATCCTCAATCCTCAATCCTCAATCATCAATCCTCAGTCTTCAATCCTCAACACTCAATCGTCAATCCTCAATCCTCAAACCTCAATCCTCAATCCTCAATATTCAATCCTCAATACTCAATCTCCAATCCTCAATCCTCAGTCCTCAAACCTGAATTCTGTATCCTCCATACTCAATCTTCAACCCTCAATCCTCAGCCCTCAATACTCAACCATCAATCCTCAATTCTCAATACTCAATAGAATATCATGAACTCTCAGGATTCAAAACTCAAACCTCGATCCTCAACCCTCAGCCCTCATCCTCCATTCTCAATCCTCAATCCTGAATACTCAATCTTCAATCCTCAATCCTCAATCCTCAATCCTCAATCCTCAATCCTCAATCCTCAGTCCCAAATCCTCAATCTTCAGTCCTCAATCCTCAATCCTCAATCCTCAGTCCTCAGTCCTCAATCCTCAATCTTCAACCCTCAATACTCAATCCTCAAATCCTCAATCGTCAATCCTCAATCCTCAATCCACAATACTCAATCTTCCATCCTCAATCCTCAATGCTCAACCCTCAATCCTCAATAATCAATGTTCAATGCGCAATACACAATCCTCAATCTCCAATCCTCGATCCTCAGTCCTCAATCCTCAGTCCTCAATCCTCAATCCTCAGTCCTCAAACCTCAATCCTGAATCCTCAATTCTGAATCCTCAATCTTCAGCCCTCAGTCCTCAACAACCAGTTGTCAATCCTCAATCCTCAATAGAATATCATCAATTCACAGTTTTCAATACTTAATACTCAATCTGCAATCTTCAAATCTCTATCCACAAACATCAATTCTCATCACTCAACCCTCAACACTCAGTCCCCAATCCTCAATCTTCAATCCTCAATCCTCAATCCTCAATCCTCAATACTCAATCCTCAATCTTCAGTCCTCAATGCTCAAGCTTCAATCCTCAATCCTCAATCCTCAATCCTCAATCCTCAATACTCAATCTTCAATCCTCAATGCTCAGTCCTCAACCATCAATCCTCAATCCTCAAACCTCAATCCTCAACCGTCAGTCCTCGTCCTCAACCCTCAACCCTCAATACTCAATCCTCAATCTTCAATCATCAATACTCAATCCTCAATCCTCAATCTTCAATATTCAACACACAACCCTCAACCATCAATCCTCAATACTAAACCATCAATCCTCAATTCTCAATACTCAATAGAATATCCTGAATTCTCATGGTTCAATACTCAATCCACAATATTCAATAATCAAATCTCAATTCTCAAACATCAATCCTCAACACTCAATCCACATCACTCAGTCCTCTCTCCTCAATCCTCCATCCTCAATCCTCAATCCTCAAACCTCAATCCTCAACCGTCAGTCCTCGTCCTCAATCCTCAACCCTCAATACTCAATCCTCAATCTTCAATCATCAATACTCAATCCTCAATCCTCAATCTTCAATATTCAACACACAACCCTCAACCATCAATCCTCAATACTAAACCATCAATCCTCAATTCTCAATACTCAATAGAATATCCTGAATTCTCAGGATTCAAAACTCAAACCTCGATCCTCAACCCTCAGCCCTCATCCTCCATCCTCAATCCTCAATCCTCAATACTCAATCTTCAATCCTCAATCCTCAATCCTCAATCCTCAATCCTCAGTCCCAAATCCTCAATCATCAGTCCTCAATCCTCAATCCTCAATCCTCAGTCCTCAATCCTCAATCCTCAATCTTCAATCCTCAATACTCAATCCTCAATCCTCAATCCTCAGTCCTCAATCCTCAATCCTCAATCCTCAATCCTCAATCCTCAGTCCCAAATCCTCAATCTTCAATCCTCAATCCTCAATCCTCAATCCTCAGTCCTCAATCCTCAATCCTCGATCCTCAATCTTCAATCCTCAATACTCAATCCTCAATCCTCAATCCTCAATCCTCAATCCTCAATCGTCAATACTCAATCTTCCATCCTCAATCCTCAATCCTCAATCCTCAATCCTCAATCCTCAATCCTCAAACATCAATCCTCAATCCTCAATGCTCAATCCTCAATCCTCAATACTCAACCATCAATCCTCAATTCTCAATACTGAATAGAATATCCTGAATTCTCAGGATTCAACACTCAAACCTCAATACCCAACCATCAGCCATCATCCTCCATTCTCAATCCTCAATCCTCAATCCTCATTCTTCAATCCTCAATACCCAATCCTCAATCTTCAATCCTCAGTCCTCAATCCTCCATCTTCAATCCTCAATCCTAAATCCTCAGACCTCAAACATCAATACTCAACCCTCAGTCCTCGTCCTCAATCCACAACCCTTAATCCTCAAACCTCAATCTTCAATCATCAATATTCAATCTTCAATCCTCAATCCTCAATCCTCAGTCCTCAATCCTCTGTCCTCAAACATCAATCCTGAATCCTCAATCCTGAATCCTCTATCTTCAGCACTCAGTAATCAACAATCTGTTGTCAATCCTCAATCCTCAATAGAATATCCTCAATTCACAGCTTTCTATACTCAATACTCAATCTGCAATCTTCAAATCTCTATCCACAAACATCAATTCACATCACTTAACCCTCAACACTCAGTCCTCAATCCTCAATCCTCAATCTTCAATCCTCAATCCTCAATCCTCAATCCACAATGCTCAATCTCTCAATCCTGAATACTCAATCTTCAATCCTCAATCCTCAATCCTCAATCCTCAATCCTCAATACTCAATCCTCAATCGTCAGTCTTCAATCCTGAATACTCAATCTTCAATCCTCAGTCCTCAGTACTCAATCCTCAACCCTCATTCTTCAATCCTCAATACCCAATCTTCAATCTTCAATCTTCAATCTGCAATCCTCAATTCTCTATCCTCAATCCTCCGACCTCAGTCCTCAATCCTCAACCCTCAGCCCTCATCCTCAATCCTCAATCCTGAATCCACAGTCCTCAATCTTCAATCCCCAATACTCAATCTTCAATCCTCAATCCTCAAACCTCAATCCTGAATCCTCAATTCTGAATCCTCAATCTTCAGCCCTCAGTCCTCAACAACCAGTTGTCAATCCTCAATCCTCAATAGAATATCATCAATTCACAGTTTTCAATTCTTAATACACAATCTGCAATCTTCAAATCTCTATCCACAAACATCAATTCTCATCACTCAACCTTCAACACTCAGTCCCCAATCCTCAATCTTCAATCCTCAGTCCTCAATCCTCAATCCTCAATACTCAATCCTCAATCTTCAGTCCTCAATGCTCAATCTTCAATCCTCAATCCTCAATCCTCAATCCTCAATCCTCAATCCTCAATACTCAATCTTCAATCCTCAATGCTCAGTCCTCAACCCTCAATCCTCAATCCTCAAACCTCAATCTTCAACCGTCAGTCCTCGTCCTCAATCCTCAACACTCAATACTCAATCCTCAATCTTCAATCATCAATACTCAATCCTCAATCCTCAATCTTCAATATTCAACACACAACCCTCAACCATCAATCCTCAATACTAAACCATCAATCCTCAATTCTCAATACTCAATAGAATATCCTGAATTCTCAGGACTCAAAACTCAAACTTCGATCCTCAACCCTCAGCCCTCATCCTCCATCCTCAATCCTCAATCCTCAATACTCAATCTTCAATCCTCAATCCTCAATCCTCAATCCTCAATCCTCAGTCCCAAATCGTCAATCATCAGTCCTCAATCCTCAATCCTCAAACTTCAATCCTCAATACTCAATCTTCAATCCTCAATACTCAATCCTCAATCCTCAATCCTCAATCCTCAATCGTCAGTCTTCAATCCTCAATACTCATTCTTCAATCCTCAATCCTCAATCCTCAATCCTCAATTCTCATTCTTCAATCCTCAATACCCAATCCTCAATCTTCAATCCTCAATCCTCAATCCTCAATACTCAATACTCAACCCTCAATCCTCAGTCCTCAAACCTCAATCCCGAATACTCAATCCTGAATCCTCAACCTTCAGACCACAGTCCTCAACAATCTGTTGTCAATCCTCAATCCTCAATAGAATATCCTCAATTCACAGTTTTGAATACTCAATACTCAATCTGCAATCTTCAAATCTCTATCCACAAACATCAATTCTCATCACTCAACCCTCAACACACAGTACTCAATGTTCAATACTCAATCCTCAATTCTCAACCTTCAATCCTCAATACTGAACCTTCAATCCTCGTTCCGCAATCCTCAATCCTCAATCCTCAATCCTCAATCATCAATCCTCAGTCTTCAATCCTCAACACTCAATCGTCAATCCTCAATCCTCAAACCTCAATCCTCAATCCTCAATATTCAATCCTCAATACTCAATCTCCAATCCTCAATCCTCAGTCCTCAAACCTGAATTCTGTATCCTCCATACTCAATCTTCAACCCTCAATCCTCAGCCCTCAATACTCAACCATCAATCCTCAATTCTCAATACTCAATAGAATATCATGAACTCTCAGGATTCAAAACTCAAACCTCGATCCTCAACCCTCAGCCCTCATCCTCCATTCTCAATCCTCAATCCTGAATACTCAATCTTCAATCCTCAATCCTCAATCCTCAATCCTCAATCCTCAATCCTCAATCCTCAGTCCCAAATCCTCAATCTTCAGTCCTCAATCCTCAATCCTCAATCCTCAGTCCTCAGTCCTCAATCCTCAATCTTCAACCCTCAATACTCAATCCTCAAATCCTCAATCGTCAATCCTCAATCCTCAATCCACAATACTCAATCTTCCATCCTCAATCCTCAATGCTCAACCCTCAATCCTCAATAATCAATGTTCAATGCGCAATACACAATCCTCAATCTCCAATCCTCGATCCTCAGTCCTCAATCCTCAGTCCTCAATCCTCAATCCTCAGTCCTCAAACCTCAATCCTGAATCCTCAATTCTGAATCCTCAATCTTCAGCCCTCAGTCCTCAACAACCAGTTGTCAATCCTCAATCCTCAATAGAATATCATCAATTCACAGTTTTCAATACTTAATACTCAATCTGCAATCTTCAAATCTCTATCCACAAACATCAATTCTCATCACTCAACCCTCAACACTCAGTACTCAATGTTCAATTCTCAATCCTCAATTCTCAATCTTCAATCCTCATTACTGAATCTTCAATCCTCAATCCCCAATCCTCAATCCTCAATCCTCAATCTTCAATCTTCAATCCTCAGTCTTCAATCCTCAATCCTCAATCCTCAATCCTCAATACTCAATCCTCAATCCTCAATCATCAATCCTCAATACTCAACCTTCAATCCCCATTCCTCAATCCTCAACCCTCAGTCCTCATCGTCAACTCTCAATTCTCAATCCTCAATCCTCAATCCCCAATCTTGAAACCTCTATAAAAAATCTCCAATCCTAGATCATCAATCCCCAATCCTCAATCCTTAATCCTCAATCTTCAATCATCAATACTTAATCTTCAATCCTCAATTCTCAATCCTCAATACTCAACCCTCAATATTCAACACACAACCCTCATCGATCAATCCTCAATTCTCAATACTCAATAGAGTATTCTGAATTCTGATTGTTCTATACTCAATCCAAAATATTCAATAATCAAATCTCAATCCTCAAAGATCAATTCTCAACACTCAATCCTCATCACTCAGTCCTCAATACTCAATCCTCAATCGCCAATCCTCAATCCCCAATCCTCAATCTTCAATCCTCAATCCTCAATCCTCAATCCTCTATCCTCAATCCTCAATACTCAATCCTCAATCCTCAAACATCAACCCTCAATCTTCAATACTCAATCCTCCATCCTCAATACTCAACCATCAATCCTCAATTCTCAATACTGAATAGAATATCCTGAATTCTCAGGATTCAATACTCAAACCTCAATCCTCAACCCTCAGCCCTCATCCTCCATCCTCAATCCTCAATCCTCAATCCTCAATTCTCAATCCTCAATCCTCCGACCTCAGTCCTCAATCCTCAAACCTCAGCCCTCATCCTCAATCCTCAATCCTCAATACACAGTCCTCAATCTTCAATCCCCAATACTCAATCCTCAATCCTCAATCCTCAATCGTCAGTCTTCAATCCTCAATACTCATTCTTCAATCCTCAATCCTCAATCCTCAATCCTCAATTCTCATTCTTCAATCCTCAATACCCAATCCTCAATCTTCAATCCTCAATCCTCAATCCTCAATTCTCGATCCTCAACACTCAGTCCTCAGACCTCAAACCTCAATCCTCAGCCCTCAGCCTTCATCCTGAATCCTCAATCCTCAATCATCAATCCTCAATCTTCAATCCTCAATACTCAATACTCAACCCTCAATCCTCAGTCCTCAAACCTCAATCCCGAATACTCAATCCTGAATCCTCAACCTTCAGACCACAGTCCTCAACAATCTGTTGTCAATCCTCAATCCTCAATAGAATATCCTCAATTCACAGCTTTGAATACTCAATACTCAATCTGCAATCTTCAAATCTCTATCCACAAACATCAATTCTCATCACTCAACCCTCAACACACAGTACTCAATGTTCAATACTCAATCCTCAATTCTCAACCTTCAATCCTCAATACTGAACCTTCAATCCTCGTTCCGCAATCCTCAATCCTCAATCCTCAATCCTCAATCCTCAATCATCAATCCTCAGTCTTCAATCCTCAACACTCAATCGTCAATCCTCAATCCTCAATCCTCAATCCTCAATCGTCAGCCTTCAATCCTCAATACTCATTCTTCAATCCTCAATCCTCAATCCTCAATCCTCAATTCTCATTCTTCAATCCTCAATACCCAATCCTCAATCTTCAATCCTCAATCCTCAATCCTCAATTCTCGATCCTCAACACTCAGTCCTCAGACCTCAAACCTCAATCCTCAGCCCTCAGCCTTCATCCTGAATCCTCAATCCTCAATCATCAATCCTCAATCTTCAATCCTCAATACTCAATACTCAACCCTCAATCCTCAGTCCTCAAACCTCAATCCCGAATACTCAATCCTGAATCCTCAACCTTCAGACCACAGTCCTCAACAATCTGTTGTCAATCCTCAATCCTCAATAGAATATCCTCAATTCACAGTTTTGAATACTCAATACTCAATCTGCAATCTTCAAATCTCTATCCACAAACATCAATTCTCATCACTCAACCCTCAACACACAGTACTCAATGTTCAATACTCAATCCTCAATTCTCAACCTTCAATCCTCAATACTGAACCTTCAATCCTCGTTCCGCAATCCTCAATCCTCAATCCTCAATCCTCAATCATCAATCCTCAGTCTTCAATCCTCAACACTCAATCGTCAATCCTCAATCCTCAATCCTCAGTCCTCAATCCTCAATATTCAATCCTCAATACTCAATCTCCAATCCTCAATCCTCAGTCCTCAAACCTGAATTCTGTATCCTCCATACTCAATCTTCAACACTCAATCCTCAGCCCTCAATACTCAACCATCAATCCTCAATTCTCAATACTCAATAGAATATCATGAACTCTCAGGATTCAAAACTCAAACCTCGAACCTCAACCCTCAGCCCTCATCCTCCATTCTCAATCCTCAATCCTGAATACTCAATCTTCAATCCTCAATCCTCAATCCTCAATCCTCAATCCTCAATCCTCAATCCTCAGTCCCAAATCCTCAATCTTCAGTCCTCAATCCTCAATCCTCAATCCTCAGTACTCAGTCCTCAATCCTCAATCTTCAACCCTCAATACTCAATCCTCAAATCCTCAATCGTCAATCCTCAATCCTCAATCCACAATACTCAATCTTCCATCCTCAATCCTCAATGCTCAACCCTCAATCCTCAATAATCAATGTTCAATGCGCAATACACAATCCTCAATCTCCAATCCTCGATCCTCAATCCTCAATCCTCAGTCCTCAATCCTCAATCCTCAGTCCTCAAACCTCAATCCTGAATCCTCAATTCTGAATCCTCAATCTTCAGCCCTCAGTCCTCAACAACCAGTTGTCAATCCTCAATCCTCAATAGAATATCATCAATTCACAGTTTTCAATACTTAATACTCAATCTGCAATCTTCAAATCTCTATCCACAAACATCAATTCTCATCACTCAACCCTCAACACTCAGTCCCCAATCCTCAATCTTCAATCCTCAATCCTCAATCCTCAATCCTCAATACTCAATCCTCAATCTTCAGTCCTCAATGCTCAAGCTTCAATCCTCAATCCTCAATCCTCAATCCTCAATCCTCAATACTCAATCTTCAATCCTCAATGCTCAGTCCTCAACCATCAATCCTCAATCCTCAAACCTCAATCCTCAACCGTCAGTCCTCGTCCTCAACCCTCAACCCTCAATACTCAATCCTCAATCTTCAATCATCAATACTCAATCCTCAATCCTCAATCTTCAATATTCAACACACAACCCTCAACCATCAATCCTCAATACTAAACCATCAATCCTCAATTCTCAATACTCAATAGAATATCCTGAATTCTCATGGTTCAATACTCAATCCACAATATTCAATAATCAAATCTCAATTCTCAAACATCAATCCTCAACACTCAATCCACATCACTCAGTCCTCTCTCCTCAATCCTCCATCCTCAATCCTCAATCCTCAAACCTCAATCCTCAACCGTCAGTCCTCGTCCTCAATCCTCAACCCTCAATACTCAATCCTCAATCTTCAATCATCAATACTCAATCCTCAGTCCTCAATCTTCAATATTCAACACACAACCCTCAACCATCAATCCTCAATACTAAACCATCAATCCTCAATTCTCAATACTCAATAGAATATCCTGAATTCTCAGGATTCAAAACTCAAATCTCGATCCTCAACCCTCAGCCCTCATCCTCCATCCTCAATCCTCAATCCTCAATACTCAATCTTCAATCCTCAATCCTCAATCCTCAATCCTCAATCCTCAGTCCCAAATCCTCAATTATCAGTCCTCAATCCTCAATCCTCAATCATCAGTCATCAATCCTCAATCCTCAATCTTCAATCCTCAATACTCAATCCTCAATCCTCAATCCTCAGTCCTCAATCCGCAATCCTCAATCCTCAATCCTCAATCCTCAGTCCCAAATCCTCAATCTTCAATCCTCAATCCTCAATCCTCAATCCTCAGTCCTCAATCCTCAATCCTCAATCCTCAATCTTCAATCCTCAATACTCAATCCTCAATCCTCAATCCTCAATCCTCAATCCTCAATCCTCAATACTCAATCTTCCATCCTCAATCCTCAATCCTCAATCCTCAATCCTCAATCCTCAATCCTCAAACATCAATCCTCAATCCTCAATGCTCAATCCTCAATCCTCAATACTCAACCATCAATCCTCAATTCTCAATTCTGAATAGAATATCCTGAATTCTCAGGATTCAACACTCAAACCTCAATACCCAACCCTCAGCCATCATCCTCCATTCTCAATCCTCAATCCTCAAACCTCATTCTTCAATCCTCAATACCCAATCCTCAATCTTCAATCCTCAGTCCTCAATCCTCCATCTTCAATCCTCAATCCTAAATCCTCAGACCTCAAACATCAATACTCAACCCTCAGTCCTCGTCCTCAATCCACAACCCTTAATCCTCAAACCTCAATCTTCAGTCATCAATATTCAATCTTCAATCCTCAATCCTCAATCCTCAGTCCTCAATCCTCTGTCCTCAAACATCAATCCTGAATCCTCAATCCTGAATCCTCTATCTTCAGCCCTCAGTAATTAACAATCTGTTGTCAATCCTCAATCCTCAATAGAATATCCTCAATTCACAGCTTTCTATACTCAATACTCAATCTGCAATCTTCAAATCTCTATCCACAAACATCAAATCACATCACTCGACCCTCAACACTCCGTCCTCAATCCTCAATCTTCAATCCTCAATCCTCAATCCTCAATCCACAATGCTCAATCTCTCAATCCTGAATACTCAGTCTTCAATCCTCAATCCTCAATCCTCAATCCTCAATACTCAATCCTCAATCCTCAATCTTCAATATTCAACACACAACCCTCAACCATCAATCCTCAACACTAAACCATCAATCCTCAATTCTCAATACTCAATAGAATATCCTGAATTCTCATGGTTCAAAACTCAATCCACAATATTCCATAATCAAATCTCAATTCTCAAACATCAATCCTCAACACTCCATCCATATCACTCAGTCCTCTCTCCTCAGTCCTCCATCCTCAATCCTCAATCCTCAAGCGTCAATCCTCAATCCTCAGTCCTCAACACTCAATCCTCAGTCCTCAAACCTCAATCCCAAATCCTCAATCCTCAACCCTCAGCCCTCATCCTCAATCATCAATCCTCAATCCACAATCCTCAACCTTCAATCCCCAATACTCAATCTTCAATCAACAATCCTCAATCCTCAATCCTCAATGCTCAATCCTCAATCCTCAATAATCAATGTTCAATCCGCAATACACAATCCTCAATCTCCAATCCTCGATCCTCAATCCTCAATCCTCAGTCCCCAATCCTCAATCCTCAGTCCTCAAACCTCAATCCTGAATCCTCAATTCTGAATACTCAATCTTCAGCCCTCAGTCCTCAACAACCAGTTGACAATCCTCAATCCTCAATAGAATATCATCAATTCACAGTTTTCAATACTTAATACTCAATCTGCAATCTTCAAATCTCTATCCACAAACATCAATTCTCATCACTCAACCCTCAACACTCAGTCCCCTATCCTCAATCTTCAATCCTCAATCCTCAGTCCTCAATCCTCAATCCTCAGCCCTCATCCTCAATCCTCAATCCTCAATGCTCAATCCTCAATCCTCAACATTCATTCCTCAATACTCAATCTTCAATCCTCAATCCTCAGTCCTCAAACCTCAATTCTGAATCCTCAATCCTGAATCCTCAATGTTCAGCCCTCAGTCCTGAACAATCAGTGGACAATCCTCAATCCTCAATAGAATATCCTCAATTCACAGTTTTCAATACTCAATATTCAATCTGCAATCTACAAATCTCTATCCACAAACATCAATTCTCATCACTCAACCCTCAACACTCAGTACTCAATGTTCAATTCTCAATCCTCAATTCTCAATCTTCAATCCTCATTACTGAATCTTCAATCCTCAATCCCCAATCCTCAATCCTCAATCCTCAATCTTCAATCTTCAATCCTCAGTCTTCAATCCTCAATCCTCAATCCTCAATCCTCAATACTCAATCCTCAATCCTCAATCATCAATCCTCAATACTCAACCTTCAATCCTCATTCCTCAATCCTCAACCCTCAGTCCTCATCGTCAACTCTCAATTCTCAATCCTCAATCCTCAATCCTCAATCTTGAAACCTCTATAAAAAATCTCCAATCCTAGATCATCAATCCCCAATCCTCAATCCTTAATCCTCAATCTTCAATCATCAATACTTAATCTTCAATCCTCAATTCTCAATCCTCAATACTCAATCCTCAATATTCAACACACAACCCTCATCGATCAATCCTCAATTCTCAATACTCAATAGAGTATTCTGAATTCTGATTGTTCTATACTCAATCCAAAATATTCAATAATCAAATCTCAATCCTCAAAGATCAATTCTCAACACTCAATCCTCATCACTCAGTCCTCAATACTCAATACTCAATCGCCAATCCTCAATCCCCAATCCTCAATCTTCAATCCTCAATCCTCAATCCTCAATCCTCTATCCTCAATCCTCAATACTCAATCCCCAATCCTCAAACATCAACACTCAATCTTCAATACTCAATCCTCCATCCTCAATACTCAACCATCAATCCTCAATTCTCAATACTGAATAGAATATCCTGAATTCTCAGGATTCAATACTCAAACCTCAATCCTCAACCCTCAGCCCTCATCCTCCATCCTCAATCCTCAATCCTCAATCCTCAATTCTCAATCCTCAATCCTCCGACCTCAGTCCTCAATCCTCAAACCTCAGCCCTCATCCTCAATCCTCAATCCTCAATCCACAGTCCTCAATCTTCAATCCCCAATACTCAATCTTCAATCCTCAATCCTCAGACCTCAATCCTGAATCCTCAATTCTGAATCCTCAATCTTCAGCCCTCAATCCCCAACAATCAGTTGTCAATCCTCAATCGTCAATAGAATATCATCAATTCACAGATTTCAATACTTAATACACAAGCTGCAATATTCAAATCTCTATCCACAGACATCAATTCTCATCACTCAACCCTCAACACTCAGTCCCCAATCCTCAATCTTCAATCCTCAATCCTCAATCCTCAATACTCAATCCTCAATCCTCAAACTTCAATCCTCAATACTCAATCTTCAATCCTCAATCCTCAATCCTCAATCCTCAATCCTCAATCGTCAGTCTTCAATCCTCCATACTCATTCTTCAATCCTCAATCCTCAATCCTCAATCCTCAATTCTCATTCGTCAATCCTCAATACCCAATCCTCAATCTTCAATCCTCAATCCTCAATCCTCAATACTCAATCCTCAATCCTCAAACTTCAATCCTCAATACTCAATCTTCAATCCTCAATCCTCAATCCTCAATCCTCAATCCTCAATCCTCAATCGTCAGTCTTCAATCCTCAATACTCATTCTTCAATCCTCAATCCTCAATCCTCAATCCTCAATTCTCATTCTTCAATCCTCAATTCCCAATCCTCAATCTTCAATCCTCAATCCTCAATCCTCAATTCTCGATCCTCAACACTCAGTCCTCAGACCTCAAACCTCAATCCTCAGCCCTCAGCCTTCATCCTGAATCCTCAATCCTCAATCATCAATCCTCAATCTTCAATCCTCAATACTCAATACTCAACCCTCAATCCTCAGTCCTCAAACCTCAATCCCGAATACTCAATCCTGAATCCTCAACCTTCAGACCACAGTCCTCAACAATCTGTTGTCAATCCTCAATCCTCAATAGAATATCCTCAATTCACAGTTTTGAATACTCAATACTCAATCTGCAATCTTCAAATCTCTATCCACAAACATCAATTCTCATCACTCAACCGTCAACACACAGTACTCAATGTTCAATACTCAATCCTCAATTCTCAACCTTCAATCCTCAATACTGAACCTTCAATCCTCGTTCCGCAAACCTCAATCCTCAATCCTCAATCCTCAATCATCAATCCTCAGTCTTCAATCCTCAATCCTCAATCCTCAATCCTCAATCATCAATCCTCAATACTCAATCTTCAATCATCTTTCCTCAATCCTCTATCCTCATTCCTCAATCCTAAATCATCAATCCACAATCTTTAATACTCAATCTTCAATCCTCAACACTCAATCGTCAATCCTCAATCCTCAATCCTCAATCCTCAATCCTCAATATTCAATCCTCAATACTCAATCTCCAATCCTCAATCCTCAGCCCTCAAACCTGAATTCTGTATCCTCCATACTCAATCTTCAACCCTCAATCCTCAGCCCTCAATACTCAACCATCAATCCTCAATTCTCAATACTCAATAGAATATCATGAACTCTCAGGATTCAAAACTCAAACCTCGATCCTCAACCCTCAGCCCTCATCCTCCATTCTCAATCCTCAATCCTGAATACTCAATCTTCAATCCTCAATCCTCAATCCTCAATCCTCAATCCTCAATCCTCAATCCTCAGTCCCAAATCCTCAATCTTCAGTCCTCAATCCTCAATCCTCAATCCTCAGTCCTCAGTCCTCAATCCTCAATCTTCAACCCTCAATACTCAATCCTCAAATCCTCAATCGTCAATCCTCAAACCTCAATCCACAATACTCAATCTTCCATCCTCAATCCTCAATGCTCAACCCTCAATCCTCAATAATCAATGTTCAATGCGCAATACACAATCCTCAATCTCCAATCCTCGATCCTCAATCCTCAATCCTCAGTCCTCAATCCTCAATCCTCAGTCCTCAAACCTCAATCCTGAATCCTCAATTCTGAATCCTCAATCTTCAGCCCTCAGTCCTCAACAACCAGTTGTCAATCCTCAATCCTCAATAGAATATCATCAATTCACAGTTTTCAATGCTTAATACTCAATCTGCAATCTTCAAATCTCTATCCACAAACATCAATTCTCATCACTCAACCCTCAACACTCAGTCCCCAATCCTCAATCTTCAATCCTCAATCCTCAACCATCAATCCTCAATACTAAACCATCAATCCTCAATTCTCAATACTCAATAGAATATCCTGAATTCTCAGGATTCAAAACTCAAATCTCGATCCTCAACCCTCAGCCCTCATCCTCCATCCTCAATCATCAATCCTCAATACTCAATCTTCAATCCTCAATCCTCAATCCTCAATCCTCAATCCTCAGTCCCAAATCCTCAATTATCAGTCCTCAATCCTCAATCCTCAATCCTCAGTCATCAATCCTCAATCCTCAATCTTCAATCCTCAATACTCAATCCTCAATCCTCAATCCTCAGTCCTCAATCCGCAATCCTCAATCCTCAATCCTCAATCCTCAGTCCCAAATCCTCAATCTTCAATCCTCAATCCTCAATCCTCAATCCTCAGTCCTCAATCCTCAATCCTCAATACTCAATCTTCAATCCTCAATACTCAATCCTCAATCCTCAATCCTCAATCCTCAATCCTCAATCCTCAATACTCAATCTTCCATCTTCAATCCTCAATCCTAAATCCTCAGACCTCAAACATCAATACTCAACCCTCAGTCCTCGTCCTCAATCCACAACCCTTAATCCTCAAACCTCAATCTTCAATAATCAATATTCAATCTTCAATCCTCAATCCTCAATCCTCAGTCCTCAATCCTCTGTCCTCAAACATCAATCCTGAATCCTCAATCCTGAATCCTCTATCTTCAGCCCTCAGTAATCAACAATCTGTTGTCAATCCTCAATCCTCAATAGAATATCCTCAATTCACAGCTTTCTATACTCAATACTCAATCTGCAATCTTCAAATCTCTATCCACAAACATCAATTCACATCACTCAACCCTCAACACTCAGTCCTCAATCCTCAATCTTCAATCCTCAATCCTCAATCCTCAATCCACAATGCTCAATCTCTCAATCCTGAATACTCAATCTTCAATCCTCAATCCTCAATCCTCAATCCTCAATACTCAATACACAATCCTCAATCGTCAGTCTTCAATCCTGAATACTCAATCTTCAATCCTCAGTCCTCAGTACTCAATCCTCAACCCTGATTCTTCAATCCTCAATACCCAATCTTCAATCTTCAATCCTCAATCTGCAATCCTCAATTCTCTATCCTCAATCCTCCGACCTCAGTCCTCAATCCTCAACCCTCAGTCCTCGTCCTCAATCCTCAACCCTCAATTCTCAATCCTCAATCTTCAATCATCAATACTCAATCCTCAATCCTCAATCTTCAATATTCAACACACAACCCTCAACCATCAATCCTCAACACTAAACCATCAATCCTCAATTCTCAATACTCAATAGAATATCCTGAATTCTCATGGTTCAGAACTCAATCCACAATATTCCATAATCAAATCTCAATTCTCAAACATCAATCCTCAACACTCCATCCACATCACTCAGTCCTCTCTCCTCAGTCCTCCATCCTCAATCCTCAATCCTCAAGCGTCAATCCTCAATCCTCAGTCCTCAACACTCAATCCTCAGTCCTCAAACCTCAATCCCAAATCCTCAATCCTCAACCCTCAGCCCTCATCCTCAATCCTCAATCCTCAATCCACAATCCTCAACCTTCAATCCCCAATACTCAATCTTCAATCAACAATCCTCAATCCTCAATCCTCAATGCTCAATCCTCAATCCTCAATAATCAATGTTCAATCCGCAATACACAATCCTCAATCTCCAATCCTCGATCCTCAATCCTCAATCCTCAGTCCCCAATCCTCAATCCTCAGTCCTCAAACCTCAACCCTGAATCCTCAATTATGAATACTCAATCTTCAGCCCTCAGTCCTCAACAACCAGTTGACAATCCTCAATCCTCAATAGAATATCATCAATTCACAGTTTTCAATACTTAATACTCAATCTGCAATCTTCAAATCTCTATCCACAAACATCAATTCTCATCACTCAACCCTCAACACTCAGTCCCCTATCCTCAATCTTCAATCCTCAATCCTCAATCCTCAATCCTCCATCCTCAATCCTCAATCTTCAGTCCTCAATGCTCAAGCTTCAATCCTCAATCCTCAATCCTCAATCCTCAATCCTCAATACTCAATCTTCAATCCTCAATGCTCAGTCCTCAACCCTCAATCCTCAATCCTCAAACCTCAATCCTCAACCGTCAGTCCTCGTCCTCAATCCTCAACCCTCAATACTCAATCCTCAATCTTCAATCATCAATACTCAATCCTCAATCCTCAATCTTCAATATTCAACACACAACCCTCAACCATCAATCCTCAATACTAAACCATCAATCCTCAATTCTCAATACTCAATAGAATATCCTGAATTCTCATGGTTCAATACTCAATCCACAATATTGAATAATCAAATCTCAATTCTCAAACATCAATCCTCAACACTCAATCCACATCACTCAGTCCTCTCTCCTCAATCCTCCATCCTCAATCCTCAATCCTCAAACCTCAATCCTCAACCGTCAGTCCTCGTCCTCAATCCTCAACCCTCAATACTCAATCCTCAATCTTCAATCATCAATACTCAATCCTCAATCCTCAATCTTCAATATTCAACACACAACCCTCAACCATCAATCCTCAATACTAAACCATCAATACTCAATTCTCAATACTCAATAGAATATCCTGAATTCTCAGGATTCAAAACTCAAATCTCGATCCTCAACCCTCAGCCCTCATCCTCCATCCTCAATCCTCAATCCTCAATACTCAATCTTCAATCCTCAATCCTCAATCCTCAATCCTCAATCCTCAGTCCCAAATCCTCAATTATCAGTCCTCAATCCTCAATCCTCAATCCTCAGTTATCAATCCTCAATCCTCAATCTTCAATCCTCAATACTCAATCCTCAATCCTCAATCCTCAGTCCTCAATCCGCAATCCTCAATCCTCAATCCTCAATCCTCAGTCCCAAATCCTCAATCTTCAATCCTCAATCCTCAATCCTCAATCCTCAGTCCTCAATCCTCAATCCTTAATCCTCAATCTTCAATCCTCAATACTCAATCCTCAATCCTCAATCCTCAATCCTCAATCCTCAATCCTCAATACTCAATCTTCCATCCTCAATCCTCAATCCTCAATCCTCAATCCTCAATCCTCAATCCTCAAACATCAATCCTCAATCCTCAATGCTCAATCCTCAATCCTCAATACTCAACCATCAATCCTCAATTCTCAATACTGAATAGAATATCCTGAATTCTCAGGATTCAACACTCAAACCTCAATACCCAACCCTCAGCCATCATCCTCCATTCTCAATCCTCAATCCTCAAACCTCATTCTTCAATCCTCAATACCCAATCCTCAATCTTCAATCCTCAGTCCTCAATCCTCCATCTTCAATCCTCAATCCTAAATCCTCAGACCTCAAACATCAATACTCAACCCTCAGTCCTCGTCCTCAATCCACAACCCTTAATCCTCAAACCTCAATCTTCAATCATCAATATTCAATCTTCAATCCTCAATCCACAATCCTCAGTCCTCAATCCTCTGTCCTCAAACATCAATCCTGAATCCTCAATCCTGAATCCTCTATCTTCAGCCCTCAGTAATCAACAATCTGTTGTCAATCCTCAATCCTCAATAGAATATCCTCAATTCACAGATTTCTATACTCAATACTCAATCTGCAATCTTCAAACCTCTATCCACAAACATCAATTCACATCACTCAACCCTCAACACTCAGTCCTCAATCCTCAATCTTCAATCCTCAATCCTCAATCCTCAATCCACAATGCTCAATCTCTCAATCCTGAATACTCAATCTTCAATCCTCAATCCTCAATCCTCAATCCTCAATACTCAATCCTCAATCGTCAGTCTTCAATCCTGAATACTCAATCTTCAATCCTCAGTCCTCAGTACTCAATCCTCAACCCTCACTCTTCAATCCTCAATACCCAATCTTCAAACTTCAATCCTCAATCTGCAATCCTCAATTCTCAATCCTCAATCCTCCGACCTCAGTCCTCAATCCTCAACCCCCAGCCCTCATCCTCAATCCTCAATCCTGAATCCACAGTCCTCAATCTTCAATCCCCAAAACTCAATCTTCAATCCTCAATCCTCAAACCTCAATCCTGAATCCTCAATTCTGAATCCTCAATCTTCAGCCCTCAGTCCCCAACAATCAGTTGTCAATCCTCAATCCTCAATAGAATATCATCAATTCACAGCTTTCAATACTTAATACACAAGTTGCAATATTCAAATCTCTATCCACAGACATCAATTCTCATCACTCAACCCTCAACACTCAGTCCCCAATCCTCAATCTTCAATCCTCAATCCTCAATCCTCAATACTCAATCCTCAATCCTCAAACTTCAATCCTCAATACTCAATCTTCAATCCTCAATCCTCAATCCTCAATCCTCAATCCTCAATCCTCAATCGTCAGTCTTCAATCCTCAATACTCATTCTTCAATCCTCAATCCTCAATCCTCAATCCTCAATTTTCATTCTTCAATCCTCAATACCCAATCCTCAATCTTCAATCCTCAATCCTCAATCCACAATTCTCGATCCTCAACACTCAGTCCTCAGACCTCAAACCTCAATCCTCAGCCCTCAGCCTTCATCCTGAATCCTCAATCCTCAATCATCAATCCTCAATCTTCAATCCTCAATACTCAATCCTCAACCCTCAATCCTCAGTCCTCAAACCTCAATCCCGAATCCTCAGTCCCAAATCCTCAATCTTCAGTCATCAATCCTCAATCCTCAATCCTCAGTCCTCAGTCCTCAATCCTCAATCTTCAACCCTCAATACTCAATCCTCAAATCCTCAATCGTCAATCCTCAATCCTCAATCCACAATACTCAATCTTCCATCCTCAATCCTCAATGCTCAACCCTCAATCCTCAATAATCAATGTTCAATGCGCAATACACAATCCTCAATATCCAATCCTCGATCCCCAATCCTCAATCCTCAGTCCCCAACCCTCAATCCTCAGTCCTCAAACCTCAATCCTGAATCCTCAATTCTGAATCCTCAATCTTCAGCCCTCAGTCCTGAACAACCAGTTGTCAATCCTCAATCCTCAATAGAATGTCATCAATTCACAGTTTTCAATACTTAATACTCAATCTGCAATCTTCAAATCTCTATCCACAAACATCAATTCTCATCACTCAACCCTCAACACTCAGTCCCCAATCCTCAATCTTCAATCCTCAGTCCTCAATCCTCAATCCTCAATACTCAATCCTCAATCTTCAGTCCTCAATGCTCAAGCTTCAATCCTCAATCCTCAATCCTCAATCCTCAATCCTCAATACTCAATCTTCAATCCTCAATGCTCAGTCCTCAACCCTCAATCCTCAATCCGCAAACCTCAATCCTCAACCGTCAGTCCTCGTCCTCAATCCTCAACCCTCAATACTCAATCCTCAATCTTCAATCATCAATACTCAATCCTCAATCCTCAATCTTCAATATTCAACACACAACCCTCAACCATCAATCCTCAACACTAAACCATCAATCCTCAATTCTCAATACTCAATAGAATATCCTGAATTCTCATGGTTCAGAACTCAATCCACAATATTCCATAATCAAATCTCAATTCTCAAACATCAATCCTCAACACTCCATCCACATCACTCAGTCCTCTCTCCTCAGTCCTCCATCCTCAATCCTCAATCCTCAAGCGTCAATCCTCAATCCTCAGTCCTCAACACTCAATCCTCAGTCCTCAAACCTCAATCCCAAATCCTCAATCCCCAACCCTCAGCCCTCATCCTCAATCCTCAATCCTCAATCCACAATCCTCAACCTTCAATCCCCAATACTCAATCTTCAATCAACAATCCTCAATCCTCAATCCTCAATGCTCAATCCTCAATCCTCAATAATCAATGTTCAATCCGCAATACACAATCCTCAATCTCCAATCCTCGATCCTCAATCCTCAATCCTCAGTCCCCAATCCTCAATCCTCAGTCCTCAAACCTCAATCCTGAATCCTCAATTATGAATACTCAATCTTCAGCCCTCAGTCCTCAACAACCAGTTGACAATCCTCAATCCTCAATAGAATATCATCAATTCACAGTTTTCAATACTTAATACTCAATCTGCAATCTTCAAATCTCTATCCACAAACATCAATTCTCATCACTCAACCCTCAACACTCAGTCCCCTATCCTCAATCTTCAATCCTCAATCCTCAATCCTCAATCCTCCATCCTCAATCCTCAATCTTCAGTCCTCAATGCTCAAGCTTCAATCCTCAATCCTCAATCCTCAATCCTCAATCCTCAATACTCAATCTTCAATCCTCAATGCTCAGTCCTCAACCCTCAATCCTCAATCCTCAAACCTCAATCCTCAACCGTCAGTCCTCGTCCTCAATCCTCAACCCTCAATACTCAATCCTCAATCTTCAATCATCAATACTCAATCCTCAATCCTCAATCTTCAATATTCAACACACAACCCTCAACCATCAATCCTCAATACTAAACCATCAATCCTCAATTCTCAATACTCAATAGAATATCCTGAATTCTCATGGTTCAATACTCAATCCACAATATTGAATAATCAAATCTCAATTCTCAAACATCAATCCTCAACACTCAATCCACATCACTCAGTCCTCTCTCCTCAATCCTCCATCCTCAATCCTCAATCCTCAAACCTCAATCCTCAACCGTCAGTCCTCGTCCTCAATCCTCAACCCTCAATACTCAATCCTCAATCTTCAATCATCAATACTCAATCCTCAATCCTCAATCTTCAATATTCAACACACAACCCTCAACCATCAATCCTCAATACTAAACCATCAATACTCAATTCTCAATACTCAATAGAATATCCTGAATTCTCAGGATTCAAAACTCAAATCTCGATCCTCAACCCTCAGCCCTCATCCTCCATCGTCAATCCTCAATCCTCAATACTCAATCTTCAATCCTCAATCCTCAATCCTCAATCCTCAATCCTCAGTCCCAAATCCTCAATTATCAGTCCTCAATCCTCAATCCTCAATCCTCAGTTATCAATCCTCAATCCTCAATCTTCAATCCTCAATACTCAATCCTCAATCCTCAATCCTCAGTCCTCAATCCGCAATCCTCAATCCTCAATCCTCAATCCTCAGTCCCAAATCCTCAATCTTCAATCCTCAATCCTCAATCCTCAATCCTCAGTCCTCAATCCTCAATCCTCAATCCTCAATCTTCAATCCTCAATACTCAATCCTCAATCCTCAATCCTCAATCCTCAATCCTCAATCCTCAATACTCAATCTTCCATCCTCAATCCTCAATCCTCAATCCTCAATCCTCAATCCTCAATCCTCAAACATCAATCCTCAATCCTCAATGCTCAATCCTCAATCCTCAATACTCAACCATCAATCCTCAATTCTCAATACTGAATAGAATATCCTGAATTCTCAGGATTCAACACTCAAACCTCAATACCCAACCCTCAGCCATCATCCTCCATTCTCAATCCTCAATCCTCAAACCTCATTCTTCAATCCTCAATACCCAATCCTCAATCTTCAATCCTCAGTCCTCAATCCTCCATCTTCAATCCTCAATCCTAAATCCTCAGACCTCAAACATCAATACTCAACCCTCAGTCCTCGTCCTCAATCCACAACCCTTAATCCTCAAACCTCAATCTTCAATCATCAATATTCAATCTTCAATCCTCAATCCACAATCCTCAGTCCTCAATCCTCTGTCCTCAAACATCAATCCTGAATCCTCAATCCTGAATCCTCTATCTTCAGCCCTCAGTAATCAACAATCTGTTGTCAATCCTCAATCCTCAATAGAATATCCTCAATTCACAGATTTCTATACTCAATACTCAATCTGCAATCTTCAAACCTCTATCCACAAACATCAATTCACATCACTCAACCCTCAACACTCAGTCCTCAATCCTCAATCTTCAATCCTCAATCCTCAATCCTCAATCCACAATGCTCAATCTCTCAATCCTGAATACTCAATCTTCAATCCTCAATCCTCAATCCTCAATCCTCAATACTCAATCCTCAATCGTCAGTCTTCAATCCTGAATACTCAATCTTCAATCCTCAGTCCTCAGTACTCAATCCTCAACCCTCATTCTTCAATCCTCAATACCCAATCTTCAAACTTCAATCCTCAATCTGCAATCCTCAATTCTCAATCCTCAATCCTCCGACCTCAGTCCTCAATCCTCAACCCCCAGCCCTCATCCTCAATCCTCAATCCTGAATCCACAGTCCTCAATCTTCAATCCCCAAAACTCAATCTTCAATCCTCAATCCTCAAACCTCAATCCTGAATCCTCAATTCTGAATCCTCAATCTTCAGCCCTCAGTCCCCAACAATCAGTTGTCAATCCTCAATCCTCAATAGAATATCATCAATTCACAGCTTTCAATACTTAATACACAAGTTGCAATATTCAAATCTCTATCCACAGACATCAATTCTCATCACTCAACCCTCAACACTCAGTCCCCAATCCTCAATCTTCAATCCTCAATCCTCAATCCTCAATCCTCAATCATCAATCCTCAATCTTCAATCCTCAATACTCAATCCTCAACCCTCAATCCTCAGTCCTCAAACCTCAATCCCGAATCCTCAGTCCCAAATCCTCAATCTTCAGTCATCAATCCTCAATCCTCAATCCTCAGTCCTCAGTCCTCAATCCTCAATCTTCAACCCTCAATACTCAATCCTCAAATCCTCAATCGTCAATCCTCAATCCTCAATCCACAATACTCAATCTTCCATCCTCAATCCTCAATGCTCAACCCTCAATCCTCAATAATCAATGTTCAATGCGCAATACACAATCCTCAATATCCAATCCTCGATCCCCAATCCTCAATCCTCAGTCCCCAACCCTCAATCCTCAGTCCTCAAACCTCAATCCTGAATCCTCAATTCTGAATCCTCAATCTTCAGCCCTCAGTCCTGAACAACCAGTTGTCAATCCTCAATCCTCAATAGAATGTCATCAATTCACAGTTTTCAATACTTAATACTCAATCTGCAATCTTCAAATCTCTATCCACAAACATCAATTCTCATCACTCAACCCTCAACACTCAGTCCCCAATCCTCAATCTTCAATCCTCAGTCCTCAATCCTCAATCCTCAATACTCAATCCTCAATCTTCAGTCCTCAATGCTCAAGCTTCAATCCTCAATCCTCAATCCTCAATCCTCAATCCTCAATACTCAATCTTCAATCCTCAATGCTCAGTCCTCAACCCTCAATCCTCAATCCGCAAACCTCAATCCTCAACCGTCAGTCCTCGTCCTCAATCCTCAACCCTCAATACTCAATCCTCAATCTTCAATCATCAATACTCAATCCTCAATCCTCAATCTTCAATATTCAACACACAACCCTCAACCATCAATCCTCAACACTAAACCATCAATCCTCAATTCTCAATACTCAATAGAATATCCTGAATTCTCATGGTTCAGAACTCAATCCACAATATTCCATAATCAAATCTCAATTCTCAAACATCAATCCTCAACACTCCATCCACATCACTCAG
The DNA here is from genome assembly GCF_051401765.1 of Calliopsis andreniformis. Taxonomy (NCBI): domain Eukaryota; kingdom Metazoa; phylum Arthropoda; class Insecta; order Hymenoptera; family Andrenidae; genus Calliopsis; species Calliopsis andreniformis. The sequence continues at coordinate 1,499,547 of NW_027480491.1, read as the reverse complement.
TCCTCTCTCCTCAGTCCTCCATCCTCAATCCTCAATCCTCAAGCGTCAATCCTCAATCCTCAGTCCTCAACACTCAATCCTCAGTCCTCAAACCTCAATCCCAAATCCTCAATCCCCAACCCTCAGCCCTCATCCTCAATCCTCAATCCTCAATCCACAATCCTCAACCTTCAATCCCCAATACTCAATCTTCAATCAACAATCCTCAATCCTCAATCCTCAATGCTCAATCCTCAATCCTCAATAATCAATGTTCAATCCGCAATACACAATCCTCAATCTCCAATCCTCGATCCTCAATCCTCAATCCTCAGTCCCCAATCCTCAATCCTCAGTCCTCAAACCTCAATCCTGAATCCTCAATTATGAATACTCAATCTTCAGCCCTCAGTCCTCAACAACCAGTTGACAATCCTCAATCCTCAATAGAATATCATCAATTCACAGTTTTCAATACTTAATACTCAATCTGCAATCTTCAAATCTCTATCCACAAACATCAATTCTCATCACTCAACCCTCAACACTCAGTCCCCTATCCTCAATCTTCAATCCTCAATCCTCAATCCTCAATCCTCCATCCTCAATCCTCAATCTTCAGTCCTCAATGCTCAAGCTTCAATCCTCAATCCTCAATCCTCAATCCTCAATCCTCAATACTCAATCTTCAATCCTCAATGCTCAGTCCTCAACCCTCAATCCTCAATCCTCAAACCTCAATCCTCAACCGTCAGTCCTCGTCCTCAATCCTCAACCCTCAATACTCAATCCTCAATCTTCAATCATCAATACTCAATCCTCAATCCTCAATCTTCAATATTCAACACACAACCCTCAACCATCAATCCTCAATACTAAACCATCAATCCTCAATTCTCAATACTCAATAGAATATCCTGAATTCTCATGGTTCAATACTCAATCCACAATATTGAATAATCAAATCTCAATTCTCAAACATCAATCCTCAACACTCAATCCACATCACTCAGTCCTCTCTCCTCAATCCTCCATCCTCAATCCTCAATCCTCAAACCTCAATCCTCAACCGTCAGTCCTCGTCCTCAATCCTCAACCCTCAATACTCAATCCTCAATCTTCAATCATCAATACTCAATCCTCAATCCTCAATCTTCAATATTCAACACACAACCCTCAACCATCAATCCTCAATACTAAACCATCAATACTCAATTCTCAATACTCAATAGAATATCCTGAATTCTCAGGATTCAAAACTCAAATCTCGATCCTCAACCCTCAGCCCTCATCCTCCATCCTCAATCCTCAATCCTCAATACTCAATCTTCAATCCTCAATCCTCAATCCTCAATCCTCAATCCTCAGTCCCAAAATCTCAATTATCAGTCCTCAATCCTCAATCCTCAATCCTCAGTTATCAATCCTCAATCCTCAATCTTCAATCCTCAATACTCAATCCTCAATCCTCAATCCTCAGTCCTCAATCCGCAATCCTCAATCCTCAATCCTCAATCCTCAGTCCCAAATCCTCAATCTTCAATCCTCAATCCTCAATCCTCAATCCTCAGTCCCCAATCCTCAATCCTCAATCCTCAATCTTCAATCCTCAATACTCAATCCTCAATCCTCAATCCTCAATCCTCAATCCTCAATCCTCAATACTCAATCTTCCATCCTCAATCCTCAATCCTCAATCCTCAATCCTCAATCCTCAATCCTCAAACATCAATCCTCAATCCTCAATGCTCAATCCTCAATCCTCAATACTCAACCATCAATCCTCAATTCTCAATACTGAATAGAATATCCTGAATTCTCAGGATTCAACACTCAAACCTCAATACCCAACCCTCAGCCATCATCCTCCATTCTCAATCCTCAATCCTCAAACCTCATTCTTCAATCCTCAATACCCAATCCTCAATCTTCAATCCTCAGTCCTCAATCCTCCATCTTCAATCCTCAATCCTAAATCCTCAGACCTCAAACATCAATACTCAACCCTCAGTCCTCGTCCTCAATCCACAACCCTTAATCCTCAAACCTCAATCTTCAATCATCAATATTCAATCTTCAATCCTCAATCCACAATCCTCAGTCCTCAATCCTCTGTCCTCAAACATCAATCCTGAATCCTCAATCCTGAATCCTCTATCTTCAGCCCTCAGTAATCAACAATCTGTTGTCAATCCTCAATCCTCAATAGAATATCCTCAATTCACAGATTTCTATACTCAATACTCAATCTGCAATCTTCAAACCTCTATCCACAAACATCAATTCACATCACTCAACCCTCAACACTCAGTCCTCAATCCTCAATCTTCAATCCTCAATCCTCAATCCTCAATCCACAATGCTCAATCTCTCAATCCTGAATACTCAATCTTCAATCCTCAATCCTCAATCCTCAATCCTCAATACTCAATCCTCAATCGTCAGTCTTCAATCCTGAATACTCAATCTTCAATCCTCAGTCCTCAGTACTCAATCCTCAACCCTCATTCTTCAATCCTCAATACCCAATCTTCAAACTTCAATCCTCAATCTGCAATCCTCAATTCTCAATCCTCAATCCTCCGACCTCAGTCCTCAATCCTCAACCCCCAGCCCTCATCCTCAATCCTCAATCCTGAATCCACAGTCCTCAATCTTCAATCCCCAAAACTCAATCTTCAATCCTCAATCCTCAAACCTCAATCCTGAATCCTCAATTCTGAATCCTCAATCTTCAGCCCTCAGTCCCCAACAATCAGTTGTCAATCCTCAATCCTCAATAGAATATCATCAATTCACAGCTTTCAATACTTAATACACAAGTTGCAATATTCAAATCTCTATCCACAGACATCAATTCTCATCACTCAACCCTCAACACTCAGTCCCCAATCCTCAATCTTCAATCCTCAATCCTCAATCCTCAATACTCAATCCTCAATCCTCAAACTTCAATCCTCAATACTCAATCTTCAATCCTCAATCCTCAATCCTCAATCCTCAATCCTCAATCCTCAATCGTCAGTCTTCAATCCTCAATACTCATTCTTCAATCCTCAATCCTCAATCCTCAATCCTCAATTCTCATTCTTCAATCCTCAATACCCAATCCTCAATCTTCAATCCTCAATCCTCAATCCACAATTCTCGATCCTCAACACTCAGTCCTCAGACATCAAACCTCAATCCTCAGCCCTCAGCCTTCATCCTGAATCCTCAATCCTCAATCATCAATCCTCAATCTTCAATCCTCAATACTCAATCCTCAACCCTCAATCCTCAGTCCTCAAACCTCAATCCCGAATCCTCAGTCCCAAATCCTCAATCTTCAGTCATCAATCCTCAATCCTCAATCCTCAGTCCTCAGTCCTCAATCCTCAATCTTCAACACTCAATACTCAATCCTCAAATCCTCAATCGTCAATCCTCAATCCTCAATCCACAATACTCAATCTTCCATCCTCAATCCTCAATGCTCAACCCTCAATCCTCAATAATCAATGTTCAATGCGCAATACACAATCCTCAATATCCAATCCTCGATCCTCAATCCTCAATCCTCAGTCCCCAACCCTCAATCCTCAGTCCTCAAACCTCAATCCTGAATCCTCAATTCTGAATCCTCAATCTTCAGCCCTCAGTCCTCAACAACCAGTTGTCAATCCTCAATCCTCAATAGAATATCATCAATTCACAGTTTTCAATACTTAATACTCAATCTGCAATCTTCAAATCTCTATCCACAAACATCAATTCTCATCACTCAACCCTCAACACTCAGTCCCCAATCCTCAATCTTCAATCCTCAGTCCTCAATCCTCAATCCTCAATACTCAATCCTCAATCTTCAGTCCTCAATGCTCAATCTTCAATCCTCAATCCTCAATCCTCAATCCTCAATCCTCAATACTCAATCTTCAATCCTCAATGCTCAGTCCTCAACCCTCAATCCTCAATCCTCAAACCTCAATCCTCAACCGTCAGTCCTCGTCCTCAATCCTCAACCCTCAATACTCAATCCTCAATCTTCAATCATCAATACTCAATCCTCAATCCTCAATCTTCAATATTCAACACACAACCCTCAACCATCAATCCTCAATACTAAACCATCAATCCTCAATTCGCAATACTCAATAGAATATCCTGAATTCTCAGGATTCAAAACTCAAACCACGATCCTCAACCCTCAGCCCTCATCCTCCATCCTCAATCCTCAATCCTCAATACTCAATCTTCAATCCTCAATCCTCAATCCTCAATCCTCAATCCTCAGTCCCAAATCCTCAATCATCAGTCCTCAATCCTCAATCCTCAATCCTCAGTCCTCAATCCTCAATCCTCAACCTTCAATCCTCAATACTCAATCCTCAATCCTCAATCCTCAGTCCTCAATCCTCAATCCTCAATCCTCAATCCTCAATCCTCAGTCCCAAATCCTCAATCTTCAATCCTCAATCCTCAATCCTCAATCCTCAGTCCTCAATCCTCAATCCTCAATCCTCAATCTTCAATCCTCAATACTCAATCCTCAATCCTCAATCCTCAATCCTCAATCCTCAATACTCAATCTTCCATCCTCAATCCTCAATCCTCAATCCTCAATCCTCAATCCTCAATCCTCAAACATCAATCCTCAATCTTCAATGCTCAATCCTCTATCCTCAATACTCAACCATCAATCCTCAATTCTCAATACTGAATAGAATATCCTGAATTCTCAGGATTCAACACTCAAACCTCAATACTCAACCCTCAGCCATCATCCTCCATTCTCAATCCTCAATCCTCAATCCTCATTCTTCAATCCTCAATACCCGATCCTCACTCTTCAATCCTCAGTCCTCAATCCTCCATCTTCAATCCTCAATCCTAAATCCTCAGACCTCAAACATCAATACTCAACCCTCAGTCCTCGTCCTCAATCCACAACCCTTAATCCTCAAACCTCAATCTTCAATCATCAATATTCAATCTTCAATCCTCAATCCTCAATCCTCAGTCCTCAATCCTCTGTCCTCAAACATCAATCCTGAATCCTCAATCCTGAATCCTCTATCTTCAGCCCTCAGTAATCAACAATCTGTTGTCAATCCTCAATCCTCAATAGAATATCCTCAATTCACAGATTTCTATACTCAATACTCAATCTGCAATCTTCAAACCTCTATCCACAAACATCAATTCACATCACTCAACCCTCAACACTCAGTCCTCAATCCTCAATCTTCAATCCTCAATCCTCAATCCTCAATCCACAATGCTCAATCTCTCAATCCTGAATACTCAATCTTCAATCCTCAATCCTCAATCCTCAATCCTCAATACTCAATCCTCAATCGTCAGTCTTCAATCCTGAATACTCAATCTTCAATCCTCAGTCCTCAGTACTCAATCCTCAACCCTCATTCTTCAATCCTCAATACCCAATCTTCAAACTTCAATCCTCAATCTGCAATCCTCAATTCTCAATCCTCAATCCTCCGACCTCAGTCCTCAATCCTCAACCCCCAGCCCTCATCCTCAATCCTCAATCCTGAATCCACAGTCCTCAATCTTCAATCCCCAAAACTCAATCTTCAATACTCAATCCTCAAACCTCAATCCTGAATCCTCAATTCTGAATCCTCAATCTTCAGCCCTCAGTCCCCAACAATCAGTTGTCAATCCTCAATCCTCAATAGAATATCATCAATTCACAGCTTTCAATACTTAATACACAAGCTGCAATATTCAAATCTCTATCCACAGACATCAATTCTCATCACTCAACCCTCAACACTCAGTCCCCAATCCTCAATCTTCAATCCTCAATCCTCAATCCTCAATACTCAATCCTCAATCCTCAAACTTCAATCCTCAATACTCAATCTTCAATCCTCAATCCTCAATCCTCAATCCTCAATCCTCAATCCTCAATCGTCAGTCTTCAATCCTCAATACTCATTCTTCAATCCTCAATCCTCAATCCTCAATCCTCAATTCTCATTCTTCAATCCTCAATACCCAATCCTCAATCTTCAATCCTCAATCCTCAATCCACAATTCTCGATCCTCAACACTCAGTCCCCAATCCTCAATCTTCAATCCTCAGTCCTCAATCCTCAATCCTCAATACTCAATCCTCAATCTTCAGTCCTCAATGCTCAATCTTCAATCCCCAATCCTCAATCCTCAATCCTCAATCCTCAATACTCAATCTTCAATCCTCAATGCTCAGTCCTCAACCCTCAATCCTCAATCCTCAAACCTCAATCCTCAACCATCAGTCCTCGTCCTCAATCCTAAACGCTCAATACTCAATCCTCAATCTTCAATCATCAATACTCAATCCTCAATCCTCAATCTTCAATATTCAACACACAACCCTCAACCATCAATTCTCAATACTAAACCATCAATCCTCAATTCTCAATACTCAATAGAATATCCTGAATTCTCAGGATTCAAAACTCAAACCACGATCCTCAACCCTCAGCCCTCATCCTCCATCCTCAATCCTCAATCCTCAATACTCAATCTTCAATCCTCAATTCTCAATACTGAATAGAATATCCTGAATTCTCAGGATTCAACACTCAAACCTCAATACTCAACCCTCAGCCATCATCCTCCATTCTCAATCCTCAATCCTCAATCCTCATTCTTCAATCCTCAATACCCGATCCTCATTCTTCAATCCTCAGTCCTCAATCCTCCATCTTCAATCCTCAATCCTAAATCCTCAGACCTCAAACATCAATACTCAACCCTCAGTCCTCGTCCTCAATCCACAACCCTTAATCCTCAATCCTCAATCTTCAATCATCAATATTCAATCTTCAATCCTCAATCCTCAATCCTCAGTCCTCAATCCTCAGTCCTCAAACCTCAATCCTGAATCCTCAATTCTGAATACTCAATCTTCAGCCCTCAGTCCTCAACCACCAGTTGACAATCCTCAATCCTCAATAGAATATCATCAATTCACAGTTTTCAATACTTAATACTCAATCTGCAATCTTCAAATCTCTATCCACAAACATCAATTCTCATCACTCAACCCTCAACACTCAGTCCCCTATCCTCAATCTTCAATCCTCAATCCTCAGTCCTCAATCCTCAATCCTCAGCCCTCATCCTCAATCCTCAATCCTCAATCCTCAATCCTCAACATTCAATCCTCAATACTCAATCTTCAATCCTCAATCCTCAGTCCTCAAACCTCAATTCTGAATCCTCAATCCTGAATCCTCAATCTTCAGCCCTCAGTCCTCAACAATCAGTGGTCAATCCTCAATCCTCAATAGAATATCCTCAATTCACAGTTTTCAATACTCAATACTCAATCTGCAATCTACAAATCTCTATCCACAAACATCAATTCTCATCACTCAACCCTCAACACTCAGTACTCAATGTTCAATTCTCAATCCTCAATTGTCAATCTTCAATCCTCATTACTGAATCTTCAATCCTCAATCCCCAATCCTCAATCCTCAATCCTCAATCTTCAATCTTCAATCCTCAGTCTTCAATCCTCAATCCTCAATCCTCAATCCTCAATACTCAATCCTCAATCCTCAATCATCAATCCTCAATACTCAATCTTCAATCCTCATTCCTCAATCCTCAACCCTCAGTCCTCATCGTCAACTCTCAATTCTCAATCCTCAATCCTCAATCCTCAATCTTGAAACCTCTATAAAGAATCTCCAATCCTAGATCATCAATCCCCAATCCTCAATCCTTAATCCTCAATCTTCAATCATCAATACTTAATCTTCAATCCTCAATTCTCAATCCTCAATACTCAACCTTCAATATTCAACACACAACCCTCATCGATCAATCCTCAATTCTCAATACTCAATAGAGTATTCTGAATTCTGATTGTTCTATACTCAATCCAAAATATTCAATAATCAAATCTCAATCCTCAAAGATCAATTCTCAACACTCAATCCTCATCACTCAGTCCTCAATACTCAATCCTCAATCGCCAATCCTCAATCCCCAATCCTCAATCTTCAATCCTCAATCCTCAATCCTCAATCCTCTATCCTCAATCCTCAATACTCAATCCTCAATCCTCAAACATCAACCCTCAATCTTCAATACTCAATCCTCCATCCTCAATACTCAACCATCAATCCTCAATTCTCAATACTGAATAGAATAGCCTGAATTCTCAGGATTCAATACTCAAACCTCAATCCTCAACCCTCAGCCCTCATCCTCCATCCTCAATCCTCAATCCTCAATCCTCAATTCTCAATCCTCAATCCTCCGACCTCAGTCCTCAATGCTCAAACCTCAGCCCTCATCCTCAATCCTCAATCCTCAATCCACAGTCCTCAATCTTCAATCCCCAATACTCGATCTTCAATCCTCAATCCTCAGACCTCAATCCTGAATCCTCAATTCTGAATCCTCAATCTTCAGCCCTCAGTCCCCAACAATCAGTTGTCATTCCTCAATCCTCAATAGAATATCATCAATTCACAGATTTCAATACTTAATACACAAGCTGCAATATTCAAATCTCTATCCACAGACATCAATTCTCATCACTCAACCCTCAACACTCAGTCCCCAATCCTCAATCTTCAATCCTCAATCCTCAATCCTCAATACTCAATCCTCAATCCTCAAACTTCAATCCGCAATACTCAATCTTCAATCCTCAATCCTCAATCCTCAATCCTCAATCCTCAATCCTCAATCGTCAGTCTTCAATCCTCAATACTCATTTTTCAATCCTCAATCCTCAATCCTCAATCCTCAATTCTCATTCTTCAATCCTCAATACCCAATCCTCAATCTTCAATCCTCAATCCTCAATCCACAATTCTCGATCCTCAACACTCAGTCCTCAGACCTCAAACCTCAATCGTCAGCCCTCAGCCTTCATCCTGAATCCTCAATCCTCAATCATCAATCCTCAATCTTCAATCCTCAATACTCAATCCTCAAATCCTCAATCGTCAATCCTCAATCCTCAATCCACAATACTCAATCTTCCATCCTCAATCCTCAATGCTCAACCCTCAATCCTCAATAATCAATGTTCAATGCGCTATACACAATCCTCAATATCCAATCCTCGATCCTCAATCCTCAATCCTCAGTCCCCAACCCTCAATCCTCAGTCCTCAAACCTCAATCCTGAATCCTCAATTCTGAATCCTCAATCTTCAGCCCTCAGTCCTCAACAACCAGTTGTCAATCCTCAATCCTCAATAGAATATCATCAATTCACAGTTTTCAATACTTAATACTCAATCTGCAATCTTCAAATCTCTATCCACAAACATCAATTCTCATCACTCAGCCCTCAACACTCAGTCCCCAATCCTCAATCTTCAATCCTCAATCCTCAGTCCTCAATCATCAACCCTCAGCCCTCATCCTCAATCCTCAATCCTCAATCCTCAATCCTCAATATTCAATCCTCAATACTCAATCATCAATCCTCAATCCTCAGTCCTCAAACCTCAATTCTGAATCCTCAATCTTGAATCCTCAATCTTCAGCCCTCAGTCCTCAACAATCAGTGGCCAATCCTCAATCCTCAATAGAATATCCTCAATTCACAGTTTTCAATACTCAATACTCAATCTGCCATCTACAAATCTCTACCCACAAACATCAATTCTCATCACTCAACCCTCAACACTCAGTACTCAATGTTCAATTCTCAATCCTCAATTCTCAATCTTCAATCCTCAATACTGAATCTTCAATCCTCAATCCCCAATCCTCAATCCTCAGTCCTCAATCTTCAATCTTCAGTCCTCAGTCTTCAATCCTCAATCCTCAATCCTCAATCCTCAATACTCAATCCTCAATCCTCAATCATCAATCCTCAATACTCAATCTTCAATCCTCATTCCTCAATCCTCAATCCTCAATCCTCAATCCTAAATGATCAATCCACAATCTTCAATACTCAATCCTCAATCCTCAATCCTCAATCCTCAATCCTCAATACTCAACCATCAATCCTCAATTCTCAATACACAATAGAATATCCTGAATTCTCAGGATTCAATACTCAAACCTCAATCCTCGACCCTCAGCCCTCATTCTCAATCCTCAATCCTCAATCCTCAATCCTCAATATTCAGTCCTCAATACTCAATCTTCAAACCTCAATCCTCAATCCACAATCCTCAATCCTCTGTCATCAATCCTCAATCTTCAATACTCAATCGTCAATCCTCAGTCCTCAATCCTCAATCCTCAATACTCAACCCTCAATATTCAACACACAACCCTCATCCATCAATCCTCAATTCTCAAAACTCAATAGAATATTCTGAATTCTCATGGTTCTATACTCGATCCAAAATATTCAATAATCAAATCTCAATCCTCAAAGATCAATTCTCAACACTCAATCCTCATCACTCAGTCCTCAATACTCAATCCTCAATCGCCAATCCTCAATCCCCAATCCTCAATCTTCAATCCTCAATCCTCAATCCTCAATCCTCTATCCTCAATCCTCAATACTCAATCCTCAATCCTCAAACATCAACGCTCAATCTTCAATACTCAATCCTCCATCCTCAATACTCAACCATCAATCCTCATTTCTTAATACTGAATAGAATATCCTGAATTCTCAGGATTCAATACTCAAACCTCAATCCTCAACCCACAGCCCTCATCCTCCATCCTCAATCCTCAATCCTCAATCCTCATTCTTCAATCCTCAATACCCCATCCTCAATCTTCAATCCTCAGACCTCAATCCTCCATCTTCAATCCTCAATCCTCAATCCTCAAACTTCAAACATCAATACTCAACCCTCAGTCCTCGTCCTCAATCCACAACACTCAATCCTCAATCCTCAATCTTCAATCATCAATATTCAATCTTCAATCCTCAATCCTCAATCCTCAGTCCTCAATCCTCAGTCCTCTAACCTCAATCCTGAATCCTCAATCCTGAATCCTCTATCTTCAGCCCTCAGTACTCAACAATCTGTTGTCAATCCTCAATCCTCAATAGAATATGCTCAATTCACAGTTTTCTATACTCAATTCTCAATCTGCATTCTTCAAATCTCTATCCACAAACATCAATTCACATCACTCAACCCTCAACACTCAGTCCCCAATCCTCAATCTTCAATACTCAATCCTCAATCCTCAATCCACAATGCTCAATCTCTCAATCCTCAATACTCAATCTTCAATCCTCAATCCTCAATCCTCAGTCCTCAATCCTCAATCGTCAATCTTCAATCCTGAATACTCAATATTCAATCCTCAACCCTCAGTACTCAATCCTCAACGCTCATTCTTCAATCCTCAATACCCAATCCTCAATCTTCAATCGTCAATCTGCAATCCTCAATTCTCAATCCTCAACCCTCCGACCTCAGTCCTCAATCCTCAATCCTCAGACCTCATCCTCAATCCTCAATCCTCAGTCCACAATCCTCAATCTTCAATCCCCAATACTCCATCTTCAATCCTCAATCCTCAATCCTCAATCCTCAATGCTCAATCCTCAATCCTCAATAATCAATGCTCAATCCGCAATCCTCAATCCTCAATCCTCAATCCTCAATCCTCAATCCTCAATAGTCAGTCTTCAATACTCAATACTCAATCTTCAATCCTCAATCCTCAATCCTCAATCCTCAATTCTCAATCCTCAATATTCAATCCTCAATACTCAATCTTCAATCCTCAATCCTCAATCCTCAATCCTCAATCCTCAGTCCTCAATCCTCAATCCTCAATCCTCAGTCCCAAATCCTCAATCTTCAGTCCTCAATCCTCAATCCTCAATCCTCAGTCCTCAAACCTTAATCCTCAATCTTCAACCCTCAATACTCAATCCTCAATCCTCAATCCTCAATGCTCATCCCTCAATCCACAATAATCAATGTTCAATCCGCAATACACAATCCTCAATCTCCAATCCTCGACCCTCAATCCTCAATCCTCAGTCCTCAATCCTCAATCCTCAGTCCTCAAACCTCAATCCTGAATCCTCAATCCTGAATCCTCAATCTTCAGCCCTCAGTCCTCAACAACCAGTTGCCAATCCTCAATCCTCAATAGAATATCATCAATTCACAGTTTTCAATACTTAATACTCAATCTGCAATCTTCAAATCTCTATCCACAAACATCAATTCTCATCACTCAACCCTCAACACTCAGTCCCCAATCCTCAATCTTCAATCCTCAATCCTCAATCCTCAATCCACAATGCTCAATCTCTCAATCCTGAATACTCAATCTTCAATCCTCAATCCTCAATCCTCAATCCTCAATACTCAATACTCAATCCTCAATCGTCAGTCTTGAATCCTGAATACTCAATCTTCAATCCTCAGTCCTCAGTACTCAATCCTCAACCCTCATTCTTCAATCCTCAATACCCAATCTTCAATGTTCAATCCTCAATCTGCAATCCTCAATTCTCTATCCTCAATCCTCCGACCTCAGTCCTCAATCCTCAACCCTCAGCCCTCATCCTCAATCCTCAATCCTGAATCCACAGTCCTCAATCTTCAATCCCCAATACTCAATCTTCAATCCTCAATCCTCAAACCTCAATCCTGAATCCTCAATTCTTCAATCCTCAATACCCGATCCTCATTCTTCAATCCTCAGTCCTCAATCCTCCATCTTCAATCCTCAATCCTAAATCCTCAGACCTCAAGCATCAATACTCAACCCTCAGTCCTCGTCCTCAATCCACAACCCTTAATCCTCAATCCTCAATCTTCAATCATCAATATTCAATCTTCAATCCTCAATCCTCAATCCTCAGTCCTCAATCCTCTGTCCTCAAACCTCAATCCTGAATCCTCAATCCTGAATCCTCTATCTTCAGCCCTCAGTAACCAACAATCTGTTGTCAATCCTCAATCCTCAATAGAATATCCTCAATTCACAGCTTTCTATACTCAATACTCAATCTGCTATCTTCAAATCTCTATCCACAAACATCAATTCACATCACTCAACCTTCAACACTCAGTCCTCAATCCTCAATCTTCAATCCTCAATCCTCAATACTCAATCCTCAATCCTCAAACTTCAATCCTCAATACTCAATCTTCAATCCTCAATCCTCAATCCTCAATCCTCAATCCTCAATCCTCAATCGTCAGTCTTCAATCCTCAATACTCATTCTTCAATCCTCAATCCTCAATCCTCAATCCTCAATTCTCATTCTGCAATCCTCAATACCCAATCCTCAATCTTCAATCCTCAATCCTCAATCCACAATTCTCGATCCTCAACACTCAGTCCTCAGACCTCAAACCTCAATCCTCAGCCCTCAGCCTTCATCCTGAATCCTCAATCCTCAATCATCAATCCTCAATCTTCAATCCTCAATACTCAATCCTCAACCCTCAATCCTCAGTCCTCAAACCTCAATCCCGAATCCTCAGTCCCAAATCCTCAATCTTCAGTCATCAATCCTCAATCCTCAATCCTCAGTCCTCAGTCCTCAATCCTCAATCTTCAACACTCAATACTCAATCCTCAAATCCTCAATCGTCAATCCTCAATCCTCAATCCACAATACTCAATCTTCCATCCTCAATCCTCAATGCTCAACCCTCAATCCTCAATAATCAATGTTCAATGCGCAATACACAATCCTCAATATCCAATCCTCGATCCTCAATCCTCAATCCTCAGTCCCCAACCCTCAATCCTCAGTCCTCAAACCTCAATCCTGAATCCTCAATTCTGAATCCTCAATCTTCAGCCCTCAGTCCTCAACAACCAGTTGTCAATCCTCAATCCTCAATAGAATATCATCAATTCACAGTTTTCAATACTTAATACTCAATCTGCAATCTTCAAATCTCTATCCACAAACATCAATTCTCATCACTCAACCCACAACGCTCAGTCCCCAATCCTCAATCTTCAATCCTCAGTCCTCAATCCTCAATCCTCAATACTCAATCCTCAATCTTCAGTCCTCAATGCTCAATCTTCAATCCTCAATCCTCAATCCTCAATCCTCAATCCTCAATACTCAATCTTCAATCCTCAATGCTCAGTCCTCAACCCTCAATCCTCAATCCTCAAACCTCAATCCTCAACCGTCAGTCCTCGTCCTCAATCCTCAACCCTCAATACTCAATCCTCAATCTTCAATCATCAATACTCAATCCTCAATCCTCAATCTTCAATATTCAACACACAACCCTCAACCATCAATCCTCAATACTAAACCATCAATCCTCAATTCGCAATACTCAATAGAATATCCTGAATTCTCAGGATTCAAAACTCAAACCACGATCCTCAACCCTCAGCCCTCATCCTCCATCCTCAATCCTCAATCCTCAATACTCAATCTTCAATCCTCAATCCTCAATCCTCAATCCTCAATCCTCAGTCCCAAATCCTCAATCATCAGTCCTCAATCCTCAATCCTCAATCCTCAGTCCTCAATCCTCAATCCTCAACCTTCAATCCTCAATACTCAATCCTCAATCCTCAATCCTCAGTCCTCAATCCTCAATCCTCAATCCTCAATCCTCAGTCCCAAATCCTCAATCTTCAATCCTCAATCCTCAATCCTCAATCCTCAGTCCTCAATCCTCAATCCTCAATCCTCAATCTTCAATCCTCAATACTCAATCCTCAATCCTCAATCCTCAATCCTCAATCCTCAATACTCAATCTTCCATCCTCAATCCTCAATCCTCAATCCTCAATCCTCAATCCTCAATCCTCAAACATCAATCCTCAATCTTCAATGCTCAATCCTCTATCCTCAATACTCAACCATCAATCCTCAATTCTCAATACTGAATAGAATATCCTGAATTCTCAGGATTCAACACTCAAACCCTCAATACTCAACCCTCAGCCATCATCCTCCATTCTCAATCCTCAATCCTCAATCCTCATTCTTCAATCCTCAATACCCGATCCTCACTCTTCAATCCTCAGTCCTCAATCCTCCATCTTCAATCCTCAATCCTAAATCCTCAGACCTCAAACATCAATACTCAACCCTCAGTCCTCGTCCTCAATCCACAACCCTTAATCCTCAAACCTCAATCTTCAATCATCAATATTCAATCTTCTATCCTCAATCCTCAATCCTCAGTCCTCAATCCTCTGTCCTCAAACATCAATCCTGAATCCTCAATCCTGAATCCTCTATCTTCAGCCCTCAGTAATCAACAATCTGTTGTCAATCCTCAATCCTCAATAGAATATCCTCAATTCACAGCTTTCTATACTCAATACTCAATCTGCAATCTTCAAATCTCTATCCACAAACATCAATTCACATCACTCAACCCTCAACACTCAGTCCTCAATCCTCAATCTTCAATCCTCAATCCTCAATCCTCAATCCACAATGCTCAATCTCTCAATCCTGAATACTCAATCTTCAATCCTCAATCCTCAATCCTCAATCCTCAATACTCAATCCTCAATCGTCAGTCTTCAGTCCTGAATACTCAATCTTCAATCCTCAGTCCTCAGTACTCAATCCTCAACCCTCATTCTTCAATCATCAATACCCAATCTTCAAACTTCAATCCTCAATCTGCAATCCTCAATTCTCAATCCTCAATCCTCCGACCTCAGTCCTCAATCCTCAACCCCCAGCCCTCATCCTCAATCCTCAATCCTGAATCCACAGTCCTCAATCTTCAATCCCCAATACTCAATCTTCAATCCTCAATCCTCAAACCTCAATCCTGAATCCTCAATTCTGAATCCTCAATCTTCAGCCCTCAGTCCCCAACAATCAGTTGTCAATCCTCAATCCTCAATAGAATATCATCAATTCACAGCTTTCAATACTTAATACACAAGCTGCAATATTCAAATCTCTATCCACAGACATCAATTCTCATCACACAACCCTCAACACTCAGTCCCCAATCCTCAATTTTCAATCCTCAATCCTCAATCCTCAATACTCAATCCTCAATCCTCAAACTTCAATCCTCAATGCTCAATCTTCAATCCTCAATCCTCAATCCTCAATCCTCAATCCTCAATCCTCAATCGTCGGTATTCAATCCTCAATACTCATTCTTCAATCCTCAATCCTCAATCCTCAATCCTCAATTCTCATTCTTCAATCCTCAATACCCAATCCTCAATCTTCAATCCTCAATCCTCAATCCACAATTCTCGATCCTCAACACTCAGTCCTCAGACCTCAAACCTCAATCCTCAGCCCTCAGCCTTCATCCTGAATCCTCAATCCTCAATCATCAATCCTCAATCTTCAATCCTCAATACTCAATCCTCAACCCTCAATCCTCAGTCCTCAAACCTCAATCCCGAATCCTCAGTCCCAAATCCTCAATCTTCAGTCATCAATCCTCAATCCTCAATCCTCAGTCCTCAGTCCTCAATCCTCAACCTTCAACCCTCAATACTCAATCCTCAAATCCTCAATCATCAATCCTCAATCCTCAATCCACAATACTCAATCTTCCATCCTCAATCCTCAATGCTCAACCCTCAATCCTCAATAATCAATGTTCAATGCGCAATACACAATCCTCAATATCCAATCCTCGATCCTCAATCCTCAATCCTCAGTCCCCTATCCTCAATCTTCAATCCTCAATCCTCAGTCCTCAATCCTCAATCCTCAGCCCTCATCCTCAATCCTCAATCCTCAATCCTCAATCCTCAACATTCAATCCTCAATACTCAATCTTCAATCCTCAATCCTCAGTCCTCAAACCTCAATTCTGAATCCTCAATCCTGAATCCTCAATCTTCAGCCCTCAGTCCTCAACAATCAGTGGTCAATCCTCAATCCTCAATAGAATATCCTCAATTCACAGTTTTCAATACTCAATACTCAATCTGCAATCTACAAATCTCTATCCACAAACATCAATTCTCATCACTCAACCCTCAACACTCAGTACTCAATGTTCAATTCTCAATCCTCAATTGTCAATCTTCAATCCTCATTACTGAATCTTCAATCCTCAATCCCCAATCCTCAATCCTCAATCCTCAATCTTCAATCTTCAATCCTCAGTCTTCAATCCTCTATCCTCAATCCTCAATCCTCAATACTCAATCCTCAATCCTCAATCATCAATCCTCAATACTCAATCTTCAATCCTCATTCCTCAGTCCTCAACCCTCAGTCCTCATCGTCAACTCTCAATTCTCAATCCTCAATCCTCAATCCTCAATCTTGAAACCTCTATAAAAAATCTCCAATCCTAGATCATCAATCCCCAATCCTCAATCCTTAATCCTCAATCTTCAATCATCAATACTTAATCTTCAATCCTCAATTCTCAATCCTCAATACTCAACCTTCAATAATCAACACACAACCCTCATCGATCAATCCTCAATTCTCAATACTCAATAGAGTATTCTGAATTCTGATTGTTCTATACTCAATCCAAAATATTCAATAATCAAATCTCAATCCTCAAAGATCAATTCTCAACACTCAATCCTCATCACTCAGTCCTCAATACTCAATCCTCAATCGCCAATCCTCAATCCCCAATCCTCAATCTTCAATCCTCAATCCTCAATCCTCAATCCTCTATCCTCAATCCTCAATACTCAATCCTCAATCCTCAAACATCAACCCTCAATCTTCAATACTCAATCCTCCATCCTCAATACTCAACCATCAATCCTCAATTCTCAATACTGAATAGAATAGCCTGAATTCTCAGGATTCAATACTCAAACCTCAATCCTCAACCCTCAGCCCTCATCCTCCATCCTCAATCCTCAATCCTCAATCCTCAATTCTCAATCCTCTATCCTCCGACCTCAGTCCTCAATCCTCAAACCTCAGCCCTCATCCTCAATCCTCAATCCTCAATCCACAGTCCTCAATCTTCAATCCCCAATACTCGATCTTCAATCCTCAATCCTCAGACCTCAATCCTGAATCCTCAATTCTGAATCCTCAATCTTCAGCCCTCAGTCCCCAACAATCAGTTGTCATTCCTCAATCCTCAATAGAATATCATCAATTCACAGATTTCAATACTTAATACACAAGCTGCAATATTCAAATCTCTATCCACAGACATCAATTCTCATCACTCAACCCTCAACACTCAGTCCCCAATCCTCAATCTTCAATCCTCAATCCTCAATCCTCAATACTCAATCCTCAATCCTCAAACTTCAATCCTCAATACTCAATCTTCAATCCTCAATCCTCAATCCTCAAACCTCAATCCTCAATCGTCAGTCTTCAATCCTCAATACTCATTCTTCAATCCTCAATCCTCAATCCTCAATCCTCAATTCTCATTCGTCAATCCTCAATACCCAATCCTCAATCTTCAATCCTCAATCCTCAATCCTCAATACTCAATCCTCAATCCTCAAACTTCAATCCTCAATACTCAATCTTCAATCCTCAATCTCAATCCTCAATCCACAATCCTCAATCCTCAATCGTCAGTCTTCAATCCACAATACTCATTCTTCAATCCTCAATCCTCAATCCTCAATCCTCAATTCTCATTCGTCAATCCTCAATACCCAATCCTCAATCTTCAATCCTCAATCCTCAATCCTCAATACTCAATCCTCAATCCTCAAACTTCAATCCTCAATACTCAATCTTCAATCCTCAATCCTCAATCCTCAATCCTCAATCCTCAATCCTCAATCGTCAGTCTTCAATCCTCAATACTCATTCTTCAATCCTCAATCCTCAATCCTCAATCCTCAATTTTCATTCTTCAATCCTCAATACCCAATCCTCAATCTTCAATCCTCAATCCTCAATCCACAATTCTCGATCCTCAACACTCAGTCCTCAGACCTCAAACCTCAATCCTCAGCCCTCAGCCTTCATCCTGAATCCTCAATCCTCAATCATCAATCCTCAATCTTCAATCCTCAATACTCAATCCTCAACCCTCAATCCTCAGTCCTCAAACCTCAATCCCGAATCCTCAGTCCCAAATCCTCAATCTTCAGTCATCAATCCTCAATCCTCAATCCTCAGTCCTCAGTCCTCAATCCTCAATCTTCAACCCTCAATACTCAATCCTCAAATCCTCAATCGTCAATCCTCAATCCTCAATCCACAATACTCAATCTTCCATCCTCAATCCTCAATGCTCAACCCTCAATCCTCAATAATCAATGTTCAATGCGCAATACACAATCCTCAATATCCAATCCTCGATCCCCAATCCTCAATCCTCAGTCCCCAACCCTCAATCCTCAGTCCTCAAACCTCAATCCTGAATCCTCAATTCTGAATCCTCAATCTTCAGCCCTCAGTCCTGAACAACCAGTTGTCAATCCTCAATCCTCCATAGAATGTCATCAATTCACAGTTTTCAATACTTAATACTCAATCTGCAATCTTCAAATCTCTATCCACAAACATCAATTCTCATCACTCAACCCTCAACACTCAGTCCCCAATCCTCAATCTTCAATCCTCAGTCCTCAATCCTCAATCCTCAATACTCAATCCTCAATCTTCAGTCCTCAATGCTCAAGCTTCAATCCTCAATCCTCAATCCTCAATCCTCAATCCTCAATACTCAATCTTCAATCCTCAATGCTCAGTCCTCAACCCTCAATCCTCAATCCGCAAACCTCAATCCTCAACCGTCAGTCCTCGTCCTCAATCCTCAACCCTCAATACTCAATCCTCAATCTTCAATCATCAATACTCAATCCTCAATCCTCAATCTTCAATATTCAACACACAACCCTCAACCATCAATCCTCAACACTAAACCATCAATCCTCAATTCTCAATACTCAATAGAATATCCTGAATTCTCATGGTTCAGAACTCAATCCACAATATTCCATAATCAAATCTCAATTCTCAAACATCAATCCTCAACACTCCATCCACATCACTCAGTCCTCTCTCCTCAGTCCTCCATCCTCAATCCTCAATCCTCAAGCGTCAATCCTCAATCCTCAGTCCTCAACACTCAATCCTCAGTCCTCAAACCTCAATCCCAAATCCTCAATCCTCAACCCTCAGCCCTCATCCTCAATCCTCAATCCTCAATCCACAATCCTCAACCTTCAATCCCCAATACTCAATCTTCAATCAACAATCCTCAATCCTCAATCCTCAATGCTCAATCCTCAATCCTCAATAATCAATGTTCAATCCGCAATACACAATCCTCAATCTCCAATCCTCGATCCTCAATCCTCAATCCTCAGTCCCCAATCCTCAATCCTCAGTCCTCAAACCTCAATCCTGAATCCTCAATTATGAATACTCAATCTTCAGCCCTCAGTCCTCAACAACCAGTTGACAATCCTCAATCCTCAATAGAATATCATCAATTCACAGTTTTCAATACTTAATACTCAATCTGCAATCTTCAAATCTCTATCCACAAACATCAATTCTCATCACTCAACCCTCAACACTCAGTCCCCTATCCTCAATCTTCAATCCTCAATCCTCAATCCTCAATCCTCCATCCTCAATCCTCAATCTTCAGTCCTCAATGCTCAAGCTTCAATCCTCAATCCTCAATCCTCAATCCTCAATCCTCAATACTCAATCTTCAATCCTCAATGCTCAGTCCTCAACCCTCAATCCTCAATCCTCAAACCTCAATCCTCAACCGTCAGTCCTCGTCCTCAATCCTCAACCCTCAATACTCAATCCTCAATCTTCAATCATCAATACTCAATCCTCAATCCTCAATCTTCAATATTCAACACACAACCCTCAACCATCAATCCTCAATACTAAACCATCAATCCTCAATTCTCAATACTCAATAGAATATCCTGAATTCTCATGGTTCAATACTCAATCCACAATATTGAATAATCAAATCTCAATTCTCAAACATCAATCCTCAACACTCAATCCACATCACTCAGTCCTCTCTCCTCAATCCTCCATCCTCAATCCTCAATCCTCAAACCTCAATCCTCAACCGTCAGTCCTCGTCCTCAATCCTCAACCCTCAATACTCAATCCTCAATCTTCAATCATCAATACTCAATCCTCAATCCTCAATCTTCAATATTCAACACACAACCCTCAACCATCAATCCTCAATACTAAACCATCAATACTCAATTCTCAATACTCAATAGAATATCCTGAATTCTCAGGATTCAAAACTCAAATCTCGATCCTCAACCCTCAGCCCTCATCCTCCATCCTCAATCCTCAATCCTCAATACTCAATCTTCAATCCTCAATCCTCAATCCTCAATCCTCAATCCTCAGTCCCAAATCCTCAATTATCAGTCCTCAATCCTCAATCCTCAATCCTCAGTTATCAATCCTCAATCCTCAATCTTCAATCCTCAATACTCAATCCTCAATCCTCAATCCTCAGTCCTCAATCCGCAATCCTCAATCCTCAATCCTCAATCCTCAGTCCCAAATCCTCAATCTTCAATCCTCAATCCTCAATCCTCAATCCTCAGTCCTCAATCCTCAATCCTCAATCCTCAATCTTCAATCCTCAATACTCAATCCTCAATCCTCAATCCTCAATCCTCAATCCTCAATACTCAATCTTCCATCCTCAATCCTCAATCCTCAATCCTCAATCCTCAATCCTCAATCCTCAAACATCAATCCTCAATCCTCAATGCTCAATCCTCAATCCTCAATACTCAACCATCAATCCTCAATTCTCAATACTGAATAGAATATCCTGAATTCTCAGGATTCAACACTCAAACCTCAATACCCAACCCTCAGCCATCATCCTCCATTCTCAATCCTCAATCCTCAAACCTCATTCTTCAATCCTCAATACCCAATCCTCAATCTTCAATCCTCAGTCCTCAATCCTCCATCTTCAATCCTCAATCCTAAATCCTCAGACCTCAAACATCAATACTCAACCCTCAGTCCTCGTCCTCAATCCACAACCCTTAATCCTCAAACCTCAATCTTCAATCATCAATATTCAATCTTCAATCCTCAATCCACAATCCTCAGTCCTCAATCCTCTGTCCTCAAACATCAATCCTGAATCCTCAATCCTGAATCCTCTATCTTCAGCCCTCAGTAATCAACAATCTGTTGTCAATCCTCAATCCTCAATAGAATATCCTCAATTCACAGATTTCTATACTCAATACTCAATCTGCAATCTTCAAACCTCTATCCACAAACATCAATTCACATCACTCAACCCTCAACACTCAGTCCTCAATCCTCAATCTTCAATCCTCAATCCTCAATCCTCAATCGACAATGCTCAATCTCTCAATCCTGAATACTCAATCTTCAATCCTCAATCCTCAATCCTCAATCCTCAATACTCAATCCTCAATCGTCAGTCTTCAATCCTGAATACTCAATCTTCAATCCTCAGTCCTCAGTACTCAATCCTCAACCCTCATTCTTCAATCCTCAATACCCAATCTTCAAACTTCAATCCTCAATCTGCAATCCTCAATTCTCAATCCTCAATCCTCCGACCTCAGTCCTCAATCCTCAACCCCCAGCCCTCATCCTCAATCCTCAATCCTGAATCCACAGTCCTCAATCTTCAATCCCCAAAACTCAATCTTCAATCCTCAATCCTCAAACCTCAATCCTGAATCCTCAATTCTGAATCCTCAATCTTCAGCCCTCAGTCCCCAACAATCAGTTGTCAATCCTCAATCCTCAATAGAATATCATCAATTCACAGCTTTCAATACTTAATACACAAGTTGCAATATTCAAATCTCTATCCACAGACATCAATTCTCATCACTCAACCCTCAACACTCAGTCCCCAATCCTCAATCTTCAATCCTCAATCCTCAATCCTCAATACTCAATCCTCAATCCTCAAACTTCAATCCTCAATACTCAATCTTCAATCCTCAATCCTCAATCCTCAATCCTCAATCCTCAATCCTCAATCGTCAGTCTTCAATCCTCAATACTCATTCTTCAATCCTCAATCCTCAATCCTCAATCCTCAATTCTCATTCTTCAATCCTCAATACCCAATCCTCAATCTTCAATCCTCAATCCTCAATCCACAATTCTCGATCCTCAACACTCAGTCCTCAGACCTCAAACCTCAATCCTCAGCCCTCAGCCTTCATCCTGAATCCTCAATCCTCAATCATCAATCCTCAATCTTCAATCCTCAATACTCAATCCTCAACCCTCAATCCTCAGTCCTCAAACCTCAATCCCGAATCCTCAGTCCCAAATCCTCAATCTTCAGTCATCAATCCTCAATCCTCAATCCTCAGTCCTCAGTCCTCAATCCTCAATCTTCAACACTCAATACTCAATCCTCAAATCCTCAATCGTCAATCTTCAATCCTCAATCCACAATACTCAATCTTCCATCCTCAATCCTCAATGCTCAACCCTCAATCCTCAATAATCAATGTTCAATGCGCAATACACAATCCTCAATATCCAATCCTCGATCCTCAATCCTCAATCCTCAGTCCCCAACCCTCAATCCTCAGTCCTCAAACCTCAATCCTGAATCCTCAATTCTGAATCCTCAATCTTCAGCCCTCAGTCCTCAACAACCAGTTGTCAATCCTCAATCCTCAATAGAATATCATCAATTCACAGTTTTCAATACTTAATACTCAATCTGCAATCTTCAAATCTCTATCCACAAACATCAATTCTCATCACTCAACCCTCAACACTCAGTCCCCAATCCTCAATCTTCAATCCTCAGTCCTCAATCCTCAATCCTCAATACTCAATCCTCAATCTTCAGTCCTCAATGCTCAATCTTCAATCCTCAATCCTCAATCCTCAATCCTCAATCCTCAATACTCAATCTTCAATCCTCAATGCTCAGTCCTCAACCCTCAATCCTCAATCCTCAAACCTCAATCCTCAACCGTCAGTCCTCGTCCTCAATCCTCAACCCTCAATACTCAATCCTCAATCTTCAATCATCAATACTCAATCCTCAATCCTCAATCTTCAATATTCAACACACAACCCTCAACCATCAATCCTCAATACTAAACCATCAATCCTCAATTCGCAATACTCAATAGAATATCCTGAATTCTCAGGATTCAAAACTCAAACCACGATCCTCAACCCTCAGCCCTCATCCTCCATCCTCAATCCTCAATCCTCAATACTCAATCTTCAATCCTCAATCCTCAATCCTCAATCCTCAATCCTCAGTCCCAAATCCTCAATCATCAGTCCTCAATCCTCAATCCTCAATCCTCAGTCCTCAATCCTCAATCCTCAACCTTCAATCCTCAATACTCAATCCTCAATCCTCAATCCTCAGTCCTCAATCCTCAATCCTCAATCCTCAATCCTCAATCCTCAGTCCCAAATCCTCAATCTTCAATCCTCAATCCTCAATCCTCAATCCTCAGTCCTCAATCCTCAATCCTCAATCCTCAATCTTCAATCCTCAATACTCAATCCTCAATCCTCAATCCTCAATCCTCAATCCTCAATACTCAATCTTCCATCCTCAATCCTCAATCCTCAATCCTCAATCCTCAATCCTCAATCCTCAAACATCAATCCTCAATCTTCAATGCTCAATCCTCTATCCTCAATACTCAACCATCAATCCTCAATTCTCAATACTGAATAGAATATCCTGATTTCTCAGGATTCAACACTCAAACCTCAATACTCAACCCTCAGCCATCATCCTCCATTCTCAATCCTCAATCCTCAATCCTCATTCTTCAATCCTCAATACCCGATCCTCACTCTTCAATCCTCAGTCCTCAATCCTCCATCTTCAATCCTCAATCCTAAATCCTCAGACCTCAAACATCAATACTCAACCCTCAGTCCTCGTCCTCAATCCACAACCCTTAATCCTCAAACCTCAATCTTCAATCATCAATATTCAATCTTCAATCCTCAATCCTCAATCCTCAGTCCTCAATCCTCTGTCCTCAAACATCAATCCTGAATCCTCAATCCTGAATCCTCTATCTTCAGCCCTCAGTAATCAACAATCTGTTGTCAATCCTCAATCCTCAATAGAATATCCTCAATTCACAGATTTCTATACTCAATACTCAATCTGCAATCTTCAAACCTCTATCCACAAACATCAATTCACATCACTCAACCCTCAACACTCAGTCCTCAATCCTCAATCTTCAATCCTCAATCCTCAATCCTCAATCCACAATGCTCAATCTCTCAATCCTGAATACTCAATCTTCAATCCTCAATCCTCAATCCTCAATCCTCAATACTCAATCCTCAATCGTCAGTCTTCAATCCTGAATACTCAATCTTCAATCCTCAGTCCTCAGTACTCAATCCTCAACCCTCATTCTTCAATCCTCAATACCCAATCTTCAAACTTCAATCCTCAATCTGCAATCCTCAATTCTCAATCCTCAATCCTCCGACCTCAGTCCTCAATCCTCAACCCCCAGCCCTCATCCTCAATCCTCAATCCTGAATCCACAGTCCTCAATCTTCAATCCCCAAAACTCAATCTTCAATCCTCAATCCTCAAACCTCAATCCTGAATCCTCAATTCTGAATCCTCAATCTTCAGCCCTCAGTCCCCAACAATCAGTTGTCAATCCTCAATCCTCAATAGAATATCATCAATTCACAGCTTTCAATACTTAATACACAAGCTGCAATATTCAAATCTCTATCCACAGACATCAATTCTCATCACTCAACCCTCAACACTCAGTCCCCAATCCTCAATCTTCAATCCTCAATCCTCAATCCTCAATACTCAATCCTCAATCCTCAAACTTCAATCCTCAATACTCAATCTTCAATCCTCAATCCTCAATCCTCAATCCTCAATCCTCAATCCTCAATCGTCAGTCTTCAATCCTCAATACTCATTCTTCAATCCTCAATCCTCAATCCTCAATCCTCAATTCTCATTCTTCAATCCTCAATACCCAATCCTCAATCTTCAATCCTCAATCCTCAATCCACAATTCTCGATCCTCAACACTCAGTCCTCAGACCTCAAACCTCAATCCTCAGCCCTCAGCCTTCATCCTGAATCCTCAATCCTCAATCATCAATCCTCAATCTTCAATCCTCAATACTCAATCCTCAACCCTCAATCCTCAGTCCTCAAACCTCAATCCCGAATCCTCAGTCCCAAATCCTCAATCTTCAGTCATCAATCCTCAATCCTCAATCCTCAGTCCTCAGTCCTCAATCCTCAATCTTCAACACTCAATACTCAATCCTCAAATCCTCAATCGTCAATCCTCAATCCTCAATCCACAATACTCAATCTTCCATCCTCAATCCTCAATGCTCAACCCTCAATCCTCAATAATCAATGTTCAATGCGCAATACACAATCCTCAATATCCAATCCTCGATCCTCAATCCTCAATCCTCAGTCCCCAACCCTCAATCCTCAGTCCTCAAACCTCAATCCTGAATCCTCAATTCTGAATCCTCAATCTTCAGCCCTCAGTCCTCAACAACCAGTTGTCAATCCTCAATCCTCAATAGAATATCATCAATTCACAGTTTTCAATACTTAATACTCAATCTGCAATCTTCAAATCTCTATCCACAAACATCAATTCTCATCACTCAACCCTCAACACTCAGTCCCCAATCCTCAATCTTCAATCCTCAGTCCTCAATCCTCAATCCTCAATACTCAATCCTCAATCTTCAGTCCTCAATGCTCAATCTTGAATCCTCAATCCTCAATCCTCAATCCTCAATCCTCAATACTCAATCTTCAATCCTCAATGCTCAGTCCTCAACCCTCAATCCTCAATCCTCAAACCTCAATCCTCAACCGTCAGTCCTCGTCCTCAATCCTCAACCCTCAATACTCAATCCTCAATCTTCAATCATCAATACTCAATCCTCAATCCTCAATCTTCAATATTCAACACACAACCCTCAACCATCAATCCTCAATACTAAACCATCAATCCTCAATTCGCAATACTCAATAGAATATCCTGAATTCTCAGGATTCAAAACTCAAACCACGATCCTCAACCCTCAGCCCTCATCCTCCATCCTCAATCCTCAATCCTCAATACTCAATCTTCAATCCTCAATCCTCAATCCTCAATCCTCAATCCTCAGTCCCAAATCCTCAATCATCAGTCCTCAATCCTCAATCCTCAATCCTCAGTCCTCAATCCTCAATCCTCAACCTTCAATCCTCAATACTCAATCCTCAATCCTCAATCCTCAGTCCTCAATCCTCAATCCTCAATCCTCAATCCTCATTCCTCAGTCCCAAATCCTCAATCTTCAATCCTCAATCCTCAATCCTCAATCCTCAGTCCTCAATCCTCAATCCTCAATCCTCAATCTTCAATCCTCAATACTCAATCCTCAATCCTCAATCCTCAATCCTCAATCCTCAATACTCAATCTTCCATCCTCAATCCTCAATCCTCAATCCTCAATCCTCAATCCTCAATCCTCAAACATCAATCCTCAATCTTCAATGCTCAATCCTCTATCCTCAATACACAACCATCAATCCTCAATTCTCAATACTGAATAGAATATCCTGAATTCTCAGGATTCAACACTCAAACCTCAATACTCAACCCTCAGCCATCATCCTCCATTCTCAATCCTCAATCCTCAATCCTCATTCTTCAATCCTCAATACCCGATCCTCACTCTTCAATCCTCAGTCCTCAATCCTCCATCTTCAATCCTCAATCCTAAATCCTCAGACCTCAAACATCAATACTCAACCCTCAGTCCTCGTCCTCAATCCACAACCCTTAATCCTCAAACCTCAATCTTCAATCATCAATATTCAATCTTCAATCCTCAATCCTCAATCCTCAGTCCTCAATCCTCTGTCCTCAAACATCAATCCTGAATCCTCAATCCTGAATCCTCTATCTTCAGCCCTCAGTAATCAACAATCTGTTGTCAATCCTCAATCCTCAATAGAATATCCTCAATTCACAGATTTCTATACTCAATACTCAATCTGCAATCTTCAAACCTCTATCCACAAACATCAATTCACATCACTCAACCCTCAACACTCAGTCCTCAATCCTCAATCTTCAATCCTCAATCCTCAATCCTCAATCCACAATGCTCAATCTCTCAATCCTGAATACTCAATCTTCAATCCTCAATCCTCAATCCTCAATCCTCAATACTCAATCCTCAATCGTCAGTCTTCAATCCTGAATACTCAATCTTCAATCCTCAGTCCTCAGTACTCAATCCTCAACCCTCATTCTTCAATCCTCAATACCCAATCTTCAAACTTCAATCCTCAATCTGCAATCCTCAATTCTCAATCCTCAATCCTCCGACCTCAGTCCTCAATCCTCAACCCCCAGCCCTCATCCTCAATCCTCAATCCTGAATCCACAGTCCTCAATCTTCAATCCCCAAAACTCAATCTTCAATCCTCAATCCTCAAACCTCAATCCTGAATCCTCAATTCTGAATCCTCAATCTTCAGCCCTCAGTCCCCAACAATCAGTTGTCAATCCTCAATCCTCAATAGAATATCATCAATTCACAGCTTTCAATACTTAATACACAAGCTGCAATATTCAAATCTCTATCCACAGACATCAATTCTCATCACTCAACCCTCAACACTCAGTCCCCAATCCTCAATCTTCAATCCTCAATCCTCAATCCTCAATACTCAATCCTCAATCCTCAAACTTCAATCCTCAATACTCAATCTTCAATCCTCAATCCTCAATCCTCAATCCTCAATCCTCAATCCTCAATCGTCAGTCTTCAATCCTCAATACTCATTCTTCAATCCTCAATCCTCAATCCTCAATCCTCAATTCTCATTCTTCAATCCTCAATACCCAATCCTCAATCTTCAATCCTCAATCCTCAATCCACAATTCTCGATCCTCAACACTCAGTCCTCAGACCTCAAACCTCAATCCTCAGCCCTCAGCCTTCATCCTGAATCCTCAATCCTCAATCATCAATCCTCAATCTTCAATCCTCAATACTCAATCCTCAACCCTCAATCCTCAGTCCTCAAACCTCAATCCCGAATCCTCAGTCCCAAATCCTCAATCTTCAGTCATCAATCCTCAATCCTCAATCCTCAGTCCTCAGTCCTCAATCCTCAATCTTCAACACTCAATACTCAATCCTCAAATCCTCAATCGTCAATCCTC
Organism: Calliopsis andreniformis; assembly: GCF_051401765.1. Taxonomy (NCBI): domain Eukaryota; kingdom Metazoa; phylum Arthropoda; class Insecta; order Hymenoptera; family Andrenidae; genus Calliopsis; species Calliopsis andreniformis. Next base: position 1,470,509 of record NW_027480491.1, on the reverse strand, counting down.
AATCCTCAATCCACAATACTCAATCTTCCATCCTCAATCCTCAATGCTCAACCCTCAATCCTCAATAATCAATGTTCAATGCGCAATACACAATCCTCAATATCCAATCCTCGATCCTCAATCCTCAATCCTCAGTCCCCAACCCTCAATCCTCAGTCCTCAAACCTCAATCCTGAATCCTCAATTCTGAATCCTCAATCTTCAGCCCTCAGTCCTCAACAACCAGTTGTCAATCCTCAATCCTCAATAGAATATCATCAATTCACAGTTTTCAATACTTAATACTCAATCTGCAATCTTCAAATCTCTATCCACAAACATCAATTCTCATCACTCAACCCTCAACACTCAGTCCCCAATCCTCAATCTTCAATCCTCAGTCCTCAATCCTCAATCCTCAATACTCAATCCTCAATCTTCAGTCCTCAATGCTCAATCTTGAATCCTCAATCCTCAATCCTCAATCCTCAATCCTCAATACTCAATCTTCAATCCTCAATGCTCAGTCCTCAACCCTCAATCCTCAATCCTCAAACCTCAATCCTCAACCGTCAGTCCTCGTCCTCAATCCTCAACCCTCAATACTCAATCCTCAATCTTCAATCATCAATACTCAATCCTCAATCCTCAATCTTCAATATTCAACACACAACCCTCAACCATCAATCCTCAATACTAAACCATCAATCCTCAATTCGCAATACTCAATAGAATATCCTGAATTCTCAGGATTCAAAACTCAAACCACGATCCTCAACCCTCAGCCCTCATCCTCCATCCTCAATCCTCAATCCTCAATACTCAATCTTCAATCCTCAATCCTCAATCCTCAATCCTCAATCCTCAGTCCCAAATCCTCAATCATCAGTCCTCAATCCTCAATCCTCAATCCTCAGTCCTCAATCCTCAATCCTCAACCTTCAATCCTCAATACTCAATCCTCAATCCTCAATCCTCAGTCCTCAATCCTCAATCCTCAATCCTCAATCCTCATTCCTCAGTCCCAAATCCTCAATCTTCAATCCTCAATCCTCAATCCTCAATCCTCAGTCCTCAATCCTCAATCCTCAATCCTCAATCTTCAATCCTCAATACTCAATCCTCAATCCTCAATCCTCAATCCTCAATCCTCAATACTCAATCTTCCATCCTCAATCCTCAATCCTCAATCCTCAATCCTCAATCCTCAATCCTCAAACATCAATCCTCAATCTTCAATGCTCAATCCTCTATCCTCAATACACAACCATCAATCCTCAATTCTCAATACTGAATAGAATATCCTGAATTCTCAGGATTCAACACTCAAACCTCAATACTCAACCCTCAGCCATCATCCTCCATTCTCAATCCTCAATCCTCAATCCTCATTCTTCAATCCTCAATACCCGATCCTCACTCTTCAATCCTCAGTCCTCAATCCTCCATCTTCAATCCTCAATCCTAAATCCTCAGACCTCAAACATCAATACTCAACCCTCAGTCCTCGTCCTCAATCCACAACCCTTAATCCTCAAACCTCAATCTTCAATCATCAATATTCAATCTTCAATCCTCAATCCTCAATCCTCAGTCCTCAATCCTCTGTCCTCAAACATCAATCCTGAATCCTCAATCCTGAATCCTCTATCTTCAGCCCTCAGTAATCAACAATCTGTTGTCAATCCTCAATCCTCAATAGAATATCCTCAATTCACAGATTTCTATACTCAATACTCAATCTGCAATCTTCAAACCTCTATCCACAAACATCAATTCACATCACTCAACCCTCAACACTCAGTCCTCAATCCTCAATCTTCAATCCTCAATCCTCAATCCTCAATCCACAATGCTCAATCTCTCAATCCTGAATACTCAATCTTCAATCCTCAATCCTCAATCCTCAATCCTCAATACTCAATCCTCAATCGTCAGTCTTCAATCCTGAATACTCAATCTTCAATCCTCAGTCCTCAGTACTCAATCCTCAACCCTCATTCTTCAATCCTCAATACCCAATCTTCAAACTTCAATCCTCAATCTGCAATCCTCAATTCTCAATCCTCAATCCTCCGACCTCAGTCCTCAATCCTCAACCCCCAGCCCTCATCCTCAATCCTCAATCCTGAATCCACAGTCCTCAATCTTCAATCCCCAAAACTCAATCTTCAATCCTCAATCCTCAAACCTCAATCCTGAATCCTCAATTCTGAATCCTCAATCTTCAGCCCTCAGTCCCCAACAATCAGTTGTCAATCCTCAATCCTCAATAGAATATCATCAATTCACAGCTTTCAATACTTAATACACAAGCTGCAATATTCAAATCTCTATCCACAGACATCAATTCTCATCACTCAACCCTCAACACTCAGTCCCCAATCCTCAATCTTCAATCCTCAATCCTCAATCCTCAATACTCAATCCTCAATCCTCAAACTTCAATCCTCAATACTCAATCTTCAATCCTCAATCCTCAATCCTCAATCCTCAATCCTCAATCCTCAATCGTCAGTCTTCAATCCTCAATACTCATTCTTCAATCCTCAATCCTCAATCCTCAATCCTCAATTCTCATTCTTCAATCCTCAATACCCAATCCTCAATCTTCAATCCTCAATCCTCAATCCACAATTCTCGATCCTCAACACTCAGTCCTCAGACCTCAAACCTCAATCCTCAGCCCTCAGCCTTCATCCTGAATCCTCAATCCTCAATCATCAATCCTCAATCTTCAATCCTCAATACTCAATCCTCAACCCTCAATCCTCAGTCCTCAAACCTCAATCCCGAATCCTCAGTCCCAAATCCTCAATCTTCAGTCATCAATCCTCAATCCTCAATCCTCAGTCCTCAGTCCTCAATCCTCAATCTTCAACACTCAATACTCAATCCTCAAATCCTCAATCGTCAATCCTCAATCCTCAATCCACAATACTCAATCTTCCATCCTCAATCCTCAATGCTCAACCCTCAATCCTCAATAATCAATGTTCAATGCGCAATACACAATTCTCAATATCCAATCCTCGATCCTCAATCCTCAATCCTCAGTCCCCAACCCTCAATCCTCAGTCCTCAAACCTCAATCCTGAATCCACAATTCTGAATCCTCAATCTTCAGCCCTCAGTCCTCAACAACCAGTTGTCAATCCTCAATCCTCAATAGAATATCATCAATTCACAGTTTTCAATACTTAATACTCAATCTGCAATCTTCAAATCTCTATCCACAAACATCAATTCTCATCACTCAACCCTCAACACTCAGTCCCCAATCCTCAATCTTCAATCCTCAGTCCTCAATCCTCAATCCTCAATACTCAATCCTCAATCTTCAGTCCTCAATGCTCAATCTTCAATCCTCAATCCTCAATCCTCAATCCTCAATCCTCAATACTCAATCTTCAATCCTCAATGCTCAGTCCTCAACCCTCAATCCTCAATCCTCAAACCTCAATCCTCAACCGTCAGTCCTCGTCCTCAATCCTCAACCCTCAATACTCAATCCTCAATCTTCAATCATCAATACTCAATCCTCAATCCTCAATCTTCAATATTCAACACACAACCCTCAACCATCAATCCTCAATACTAAACCATCAATCCTCAATTCGCAATACTCAATAGAATATCCTGAATTCTCAGGATTCAAAACTCAAACCACGATCCTCAACCCTCAGCCCTCATCCTCCATCCTCAATCCTCAATCCTCAATACTCAATCTTCAATCCTCAATCCTCAATCCTCAATCCTCAATCCTCAGTCCCAAATCCTCAATCATCAGTCCTCAATCCTCAATCCTCAATCCTCAGTCCTCAATCCTCAATCCTCAACCTTCAATCCTCAATACTCAATCCTCAATCCTCAATCCTCAGTCCTCAATCCTCAATCCTCAATCCTCAATCCTCAATCCTCAGTCCCAAATCCTCAATCTTCAATCCTCAATCCTCAATCCTCAATCCTCAGTCCTCAATCCTCAATCCTCAATCCTCAATCTTCAATCCTCAATACTCAATCCTCAATCCTCAATCCTCAATCCTCAATCCTCAATCCTCAATACTCAATCTTCCATCCTCAATCCTCAATCCTCAATCCTCAATCCTCAATCCTCAATCCTCAAACATCAATCCTCAATCTTCAATGCTCAATCCTCTATCCTCAATACTCAACCATCAATCCTCAATTCTCAATACTGAATAGAATATCCTGAATTCTCAGGATTCAACACTCAAACCTCAATACTCAACCCTCAGCCATCATCCTCCATTCTCAATCCTCAATCCTCAATCCTCATTCTTCAATCCTCAATACCCGATCCTCACTCTTCAATCCTCAGTCCTCAATCCTCCATCTTCAATCCTCAATCCTAAATCCTCAGACCTCAAACATCAATACTCAACCCTCAGTCCTCGTCCTCAATCCACAACCCTTAATCCTCAAACCTCAATCTTCAATCATCAATATTCAATCTTCAATCCTCAATCCTCAATCCTCAGTCCCCAATCCTCTGTCCTCAAACATCAATCCTGAATCCTCAATCCTGAATCCTCTATCTTCAGCCCTCAGTAATCAACAATCTGTTGTCAATCCTCAATCCTCAATAGAATATCCTCAATTCACAGCTTTCTATACTCAATACTCAATCTGTAATCTTCAAATCTCTATCCACAAACATCAATTCACATCACTCAACCCTCAACACTCAGTCCTCAATCCTCAATCTTCAATCCTCAATCCTCAATCCTCAATCCACAATGCTCAATCTCTCAATCCTGAATACTCAATCTTCAATCCTCAATCCTCAATCCTCAATCCTCAATACTCAATCCTCAATCGTCAGTCTTCAGTCCTGAATACTCAATCTTCAATCCTCAGTCCTCAGTACTCAATCCTCAACCCTCATTCTTCAATCATCAATACCCAATCTTCAAACTTCAATCCTCAATCTGCAATCCTCAATTCTCAATCCTCAATCCTCCGACCTCAGTCCTCAATCCTCAACCCCCAGCCCTCATCCTCAATCCTCAATCCTCAATTCTCATTCTTCAATCCTCAATACCCAATCCTCAATCTTCAATCCTCAATCCTCAATCCACAATTCTCGATCCTCAACACTCAGTCCTCAGACCTCAAACCTCAATCCTCAGCACTCAGCCTTCATCCTGAATCCTCAATCCTCAATCATCAATCCTCAATCTTCAATCCTCAATACTCAATCCTCAACCCTCAATCCTCAGTCCTCAAACCTCAATCCCGAATCCTCAGTCCCAAATCCTCAATCTTCAGTCATCAATCCTCAATCCTCAATCCTCAGTCCTCAGTCCTCAATCCTCAACCTTCAACCCTCAATACTCAATCCTCAAATCCTCAATCATCAATCCTCAATCCTCAATCCACAATACTCAATCTTCCATCCTCAATCCTCAATGCTCAACCCTCAATCCTCAATAATCAATGTTCAATGCGCAATACACAATCCTCAATATCCAATCCTCGATCCTCAATCCTCAATCCTCAGTCCCCAACCCTCAATCCTCAGTCCTCAAACCTCAATCCTGAATCCTCAATTCTGAATCCTCAATCTTCAGCCCTCAGTCCTCAACAACCAGTTGTCAATCCTCAATCCTCAATAGAATATCATCAATTCACAGTTTTCAATACTTAATACTCAATCTGCAATCTTCAAATCTCTATCCACAAACATCAATTCTCATCACTCAACCCTCAACACTCAGTCCCTAATCCTCAATCTTCAATCCTCAGTCCTCAATCCTCAATCCTCAATACTCAATCCTCAATCTTCAGTCCTCAATGCTCAATCTTCAATCCCCAATCCTCAATCCTCAATCCTCAATCCTCAATACTCAATCTTCAATCCTCAATGCTCAGTCCTCAACCCTCAATCCTCAATCCTCAAACCTCAATCCTCAACCGTCAGTCCTCGTCCTCAATCCTAAACGCTCAATACTCAATCCTCAATCTTCAATCATCAATACTCAATCCTCAATCCTCAATCTTCAATATTCAACACACAACCCTCAACCATCAATTCTCAATACTAAACCATCAATCCTCAATTCTCAATACTCAATAGAATATCCTGAATTCTCAGGATTCAAAACTCAAACCACGATCCTCAACCCTCAGCCCTCATCCTCCATCCTCAATCCTCAATCCTCAATACTCAATCTTCAATCCTCAATTCTCAATACTGAATAGAATATCCTGAATTCTCAGGATTCAACACTCAAACCTCAATACTCAACCCTCAGCCATCATCCTCCATTCTCAATCCTCAATCCTCAATCCTCATTCTTCAATCCTCAATACCCGATCCTCATTCTTCAATCCTCAGTCCTCAATCCTCCATCTTCAATCCTCAATCCTAAATCCTCAGACCTCAAACATCAATACTCAACCCTCAGTCCTCGTCCTCAATCCACAACCCTTAATCCTCAATCCTCAATCTTCAATCATCAATATTCAATCTTCAATCCTCAATCCTCAATCCTCAGTCCTCAATCCTCAGTCCTCAAACCTCAATCCTGAATCCTCAATTCTGAATACTCAATCTTCAGCCCTCAGTCCTCAACCACCAGTTGACAATCCTCAATCCTCAATAGAATATCATCAATTCACAGTTTTCAATACTTAATACTCAATCTGCAATCTTCAAATCTCTATCCACAAACATCAATTCTCATCACTCAACCCTCAACACTCAGTCCCCTATCCTCAATCTTCAATGCTCAATCCTCAGTCCTCAATCCTCAATCCTCAGCCCTCATCCTCAATCCTCAATCCTCAATCCTCAATCCTCAACATTCAATCCTCAATACTCAATCTTCAATCCTCAATCCTCAGTCCTCAAACCTCAATTCTGAATCCTCAATCCTGAATCCTCAATCTTCAGCCCTCAGTCCTCAACAATCAGTGGTCAATCCTCAATCCTCAATAGAATATCCTCAATTCACAGTTTTCAATACTCAATACTCAATCTGCAATCTACAAATCTCTATCCACAAACATCAATTCTCATCACTCAACCCTCAACACTCAGTACTCAATGTTCAATTCTCAATCCTCAATTGTCAATCTTCAATCCTCATTACTGAATCTTCAATCCTCAATCCCCAATCCTCAATCCTCAATCCTCAATCTTCAATCTTCAATCCTCAGTCTTCAATCCTCAATCCTCAATCCTCAATCCTCAATACTCAATCCTCAATCCTCAATCATCAATCCTCAATACTCAATCTTCAATCCTCATTCCTCAATCCTCAACCCTCAGTCCTCATCGTCAACTCTCAATTCTCAATCCTCAATCCTCAATCCTCAATCTTGAAACCTCTATAAAAAATCTCCAATCCTAGATCATCAATCCCCAATCCTCAATCCTTAATCCTCAATCTTCAATCATCAATACTTAATCTTCAATCCTCAATTCTCAATCCTCAATACTCAACCTTCAATATTCATCACACAACCCTCATCGATCAATCCTCAATTCTCAATACTCAATAGAGTATTCTGAATTCTGATTGTTCTATACTCAATCCAAAATATTCAATAATCAAATCTCAATCCTCAAAGATCAATTCTCAACACTCAATCCTCATCACTCAGTCCTCAATACTCAATCCTCAATCGCCAATCCTCAATCCCCAATCCTCAATCTTCAATCCTCAATCCTCAATCCTCAATCCTCTATCCTCAATCCTCAATACTCAATACTCAATCCTCAATCGTCAGTCTTGAATCCTGAATACTCAATCTTCAATCCTCAATCCTCAATCCTCAATCCACAATGCTCAATCTCTCAATCCTGAATACTCAATCTTCAATCCTCAATCCTCAATCCTCAATCCTCAATACTCAATACTCAATCCTCAATCGTCAGTCTTGAATCCTGAATACTCAATCTTCAATCCTCAGTCCTCAGTACTCAATCCTCAACCCTCATTCTTCAATCCTCAATACCCAATCTTCAATGTTCAATCCTCAATCTGCAATCCTCAATTCTCTATCCTCAATCCTCCGACCTCAGTCCTCAATCCTCAACCCTCAGCCCTCATCCTCAATCCTCAATCCTGAATCCACAGTCCTCAATCTTCAATCCCCAATACTCAATCTTCAATCCTCAATCCTCAAACCTCAATCCTGAATCCTCAATTCTTCAATCCTCAATACCCGATCCTCATTCTTCAATCCTCAGTCCTCAATCCTCCATCTTCAATCCTCAATCCTAAATCCTCAGACCTCAAGCATCAATACTCAACCCTCAGTCCTCGTCCTCAATCCACAACCCTTAAACCTCAATCCTCAATCTTCAATCATCAATATTCAATCTTCAATCCTCAATCCTCAATCCTCAGTCCTCAATCCTCTGTCCTCAAACCTCAATCCTGAATCCTCAATCCTGAATCCTCTATCTTCAGCCCTCAGTAACCAACAATCTGTTGTCAATCCTCAATCCTCAATAGAATATCCTCAATTCACAGCTTTCTATACTCAATACTCAATCTGCTATCTTCAAATCTCTATCCACAAACATCAATTCACATCACTCAACCTTCAACACTCAGTCCTCAATCCTCAATCTTCAATCCTCAATCCTCAATCCTCAATCCACAATGCTCAATCTCTCAATCCTCAATACTCAATCTTCAATCCTCAATCCTCAATCCTCAATCCTCAATCCTCAATCCTCAATCGTCAGTCTTCAATCCTGAATACTCAATCTTCAATCCTCAGTCCTCAGTACTCAATACTCAACCCTCATTCTTCAATCCTCAATACCCAATCTTCAAACTTCAATCCTCAATCTGCAATCCTCAATTCTCAATCCTCAATCCTCCGACCTCAGTCCTCAATCCTCAACCCCCAGCCCTCATCCTCAATCCTCAATCCTGAATCCACAGTCCTCAATCTTCAATCCCCAAAACTCAATCTTCAATCCTCAATCCTCAAACCTCAATCCTGAATCCTCAATTCTGAATCCTCAATCTTCAGCCCTCAGTCCCCAACAATCAGTTGTCAATCCTCAATCCTCAATAGAATATCATCAATTCACAGCTTTCAATACTTAATACACAAGCTGCAATATTCAAATCTCTATCCACAGACATCAATTCTCATCACTCAACCCTCAACACTCAGTCCCCAATCCTCAATCTTCAATCCTCAATCCTCAATCCTCAATACTCAATCCTCAATCCTCAAACTTCAATCCTCAATACTCAATCTTCAATCCTCAATCCTCAATCCTCAATCCTCAATCCTCAATCCTCAATCGTCAGTCTTCAATCCTCAATACTCATTCTTCAATCCTCAATCCTCAATCCTCAATCCTCAATTCTCATTCTTCAATCCTCAATACCCAATCCTCAATCTTCAATCCTCAATCCTCAATCCACAATTCTCGATCCTCAACACTCAGTCCTCAGACCTCAAACCTCAATCCTCAGCCCTCAGCCATCATCCTGAATCCTCAATCCTCAATCATCAATCCTCAATCTTCAATCCTCAATACTCAATCCTCAACCCTCAATCCTCAGTCCTCAAACCTCAATCCCGAATCCTCAGTCCCAAATCCTCAATCTTCAGTCATCAATCCTCAATCCTCAATCCTCAGTCCTCAGTCCTCAATCCTCAATCTTCAACACTCAATACTCAATCCTCAAATCCTCAATCGTCAATCCTCAATCCTCAATCCACAATACTCAATCTTCCATCCTCAATCCTCAATGCTCAACCCTCAATCCTCAATAATCAATCATCAATCCTCAATCCTCAGTCCTCAAACCTCAATTCTGAATCCTCAATCTTGAATCCTCAATCTTCAGCCCTCAGTCCTCAACAATCAGTGGCCAATCCTCAATCCTCAATAGAATATCCTCAATTCACAGTTTTCAATACTCAATACTCAATCTGCAATCTACAAATCTCTACCCACAAACATCAATTCTCATCACTCAACCCTCAACACTCAGTACTCAATGTTCAATTCTCAATCCTCAATTCTCAATCTTCAATCCTCAATACTGAATCTTCAATCCTCAATCCCCAATCCTCAATCCTCAGTCCTCAATCTTCAATCTTCAGTCCTCAGTCTTCAATCCTCAATCCTCAATCCTCAATCCTCAATACTCAATCCTCAATCCTCAATCATCAATCCTCAATACTCAATCTTCAATCCTCATTCCTCAATCCTCAATCCTCAATCCTCAATCCTAAATGATCAATCCACAATCTTCAATACTCAATCCTCAATCCTCAATCCTCAATCCTCAATCCTCAATACTCAACCATCAATCCTCAATTCTCAATACACAATAGAATATCCTGAATTCTCAGGATTCAATACTCAAACCTCAATCCTCGACCCTCAGCCCTCATTCTCAATCCTCAATCCTCAATCCTCAATCCTCAATATTCAGTCCTCAATACTCAATCTTCAAACCTCAATCCTCAATCCACAATCCTCAATCCTCTGTCATCAATCCTCAATCTTCAATACTCAATCGTCAATCCTCAGTCCTCAATCCTCAATCCTCAATACTCAACCCTCAATATTCAACACACAACCCTCATCCATCAATCCTCAATTCTCAATACTCAATAGAATATTCTGAATTCTCATGGTTCTATACTCGATCCAAAATATTCAATAATCAAATCTCAATCCTCAAAGATCAATTCTCAACACTCAATCCTCATCACTCAGTCCTCAATACTCAATCCTCAATCGCCAATCCTCAATCCCCAATCCTCAATCTTCAATCCTCAATCCTCAATCCTCAATCCTCTATCCTCAATCCTCAATACTCAATCCTCAATCCTCAAACATCAACCCTCAATCTTCAATACTCAATCCTCCATCCTCAATACTCAACCATCAATCCTCATTTCTTAATACTGAATAGAATATCCTGAATTCTCAGGATTCAATACTCAAACCTCAATCCTCAACCCACAGCCCTCATCCTCCATCCTCAATCCTCAATCCTCAATCCTCATTCTTCAACCCTCAATACCCCATCCTCAATCTTCAATCCTCAGACCTCAATCCTCCATCTTCAATCCTCAATCCTCAATCCTCAAACTTCAAACATCAATACTCAACCCTCAGTCCTCGTCCTCAATCCACAACACTCAATCCTCAATCCTCAATCTTCAATCATCAATATTCAATCTTCAATCCTCAATCCTCAATCCTCAGTCCTCAATCCTCAGTCCTCTAACCTCAATCCTGAATCCTCAATCCTGAATCCTCTATCTTCAGCCCTCAGTACTCAACAATCTGTTGTCAATCCTCAATCCTCAATAGAATATGCTCAATTCACAGTTTTCTATACTCAATTCTCAATCTGCAATCTTCAAATCTCTATCCACAAACATCAATTCACATCACTCAACCCTCAACACTCAGTCCCCAATCCTCAATCTTCAATACTCAATCCTCAATCCTCAATCCACAATGCTCAATCTCTCAATCCTCAATACTCAATCTTCAATCCTCAATCCTCAATCCTCAGTCCTCAATCCTCAATCGTCAATCTTCAATCCTGAATACTCAATATTCAATCCTCAACCCTCAGTACTCAATCCTCAACGCTCATTCTTCAATCCTCAATACCCAATCCTCAATCTTCAATCGTCAATCTGCAATCCTCAATTCTCAATCCTCAACCCTCCGACCTCAGTCCTCAATCCTCAATCCTCAGACCTCATCCTCAATCCTCAATCCTCAGTCCACAATCCTCAATCTTCAATCCCCAATACTCCATCTTCAATCCTCAATCCTCAATCCTCAATCCTCAATGCTCAATCCTCAATCCTCAATAATCAATGCTCAATCCGCAATCCTCAATCCTCAATCCTCAATCCTCAATCCTCAATCCTCAATAGTCAGTCTTCAATACTCAATACTCAATCTTCAATCCTCAATCCTCAATCCTCAATCCTCAATTCTCAATCCTCAATATTCAATCCTCAATACTCAATCTTCAATCCTCAATCCTCAATCCTCAATCCTCAATCCTCAGTCCTCAATCCTCAATCCTCAATCCTCAGTCCCAAATCCTCAATCTTCAGTCCTCAATCCTCAATCCTCAATCCTCAGTCCTCAAACCTTAATCCTCAATCTTCAACCCTCAATACTCAATCCTCAATCCTCAATCCTCAATGCTCATCCCTCAATCCACAATAATCAATGTTCAATCCGCAATACACAATCCTCAATCTCCAATCCTCGACCCTCAATCCTCAATCCTCAGTCCTCAATCCTCAATCCTCAGTCCTCAAACCTCAATCCTGAATCCTCAATCCTGAATCCTCAATCTTCAGCCCTCAGTCCTCAACAACCAGTTGCCAATCCTCAATCCTCAATAGAATATCATCAATTCACAGTTTTCAATACTTAATACTCAATCTGCAATCTTCAAATCTCTATCCACAAACATCAATTCTCATCACTCAACCCTCAACACTCAGTCCCCAATCCTCAATCTTCAATCCTCAATCCTCAATCCTCAATCCACAATGCTCAATCTCTCAATCCTGAATACTCAATCTTCAATCCTCAATCCTCAATCCTCAATCCTCAATACTCAATACTCAATCCTCAATCGTCAGTCTTGAATCCTGAATACTCAATCTTCAATCCTCAGTCCTCAGTACTCAATCCTCAACCCTCATTCTTCAATCCTCAATACCCAATCTTCAATGTTCAATCCTCAATCTGCAATCCTCAATTCTCTATCCTCAATCCTCCGACCTCAGTCCTCAATCCTCAACCCTCAGCCCTCATCCTCAATCCTCAATCCTGAATCCACAGTCCTCAATCTTCAATCCCCAATACTCAATCTTCAATCCTCAATCCTCAAACCTCAATCCTGAATCCTCAATTCTTCAATCCTCAATACCCGATCCTCATTCTTCAATCCTCAGTCCTCAATCCTCCATCTTCAATCCTCAATCCTAAATCCTCAGACCTCAAGCATCAATACTCAACCCTCAGTCCTCGTCCTCAATCCACAACCCTTAATCCTCAATCCTCAATCTTCAATCATCAATATTCAATCTTCAATCCTCAATCCTCAATCCTCAGTCCTCAATCCTCTGTCCTCAAACCTCAATCCTGAATCCTCAATCCTGAATCCTCTATCTTCAGCCCTCAGTAACCAACAATCTGTTGTCAATCCTCAATCCTCAATAGAATATCCTCAATTCACAGCTTTCTATACTCAATACTCAATCTGCTATCTTCAAATCTCTATCCACAAACATCAATTCACATCACTCAACCTTCAACACTCAGTCCTCAATCCTCAATCTTCAATCCTCAATCCTCAATCCTCAATCCACAATGCTCAATCTCTCAATCCTCAATACTCAATCTTCAATCCTCAATCCTCAATCCTCAATCCTCAATCCTCAATCCTCAATCGTCAGTCTTCAATCCTGAATACTCAATCTTCAATCCTCAGTCCTCAGTACTCAATACTCAACCCTCATTCTTCAATCCTCAATACCCAATCTTCAAACTTCAATCCTCAATCTGCAATCCTCAATTCTCAATCCTCAATCCTCCGACCTCAGTCCTCAATCCTCAACCCCCAGCCCTCATCCTCAATCCTCAATCCTGAATCCACAGTCCTCAATCTTCAATCCCCAAAACTCAATCTTCAATCCTCAATCCTCAAACCTCAATCCTGAATCCTCAATTCTGAATCCTCAATCTTCAGCCCTCAGTCCCCAACAATCAGTTGTCAATCCTCAATCCTCAATAGAATATCATCAATTCACAGCTTTCAATACTTAATACACAAGCTGCAATATTCAAATCTCTATCCACAGACATCAATTCTCATCACTCAACCCTCAACACTCAGTCCCCAATCCTCAATCTTCAATCCTCAATCCTCAATCCTCAATACTCAATCCTCAATCCTCAAACTTCAATCCTCAATACTCAATCTTCAATCCTCAATCCTCAATCCTCAATCCTCAATCCTCAATCCTCAATCGTCAGTCTTCAATCCTCAATACTCATTCTTCAATCCTCAATCCTCAATCCTCAATCCTCAATTCTCATTCTTCAATCCTCAATACCCAATCCTCAATCTTCAATCCTCAATCCTCAATCCACAATTCTCGATCCTCAACACTCAGTCCTCAGACCTCAAACCTCAATCCTCAGCCCTCAGCCATCATCCTGAATCCTCAATCCTCAATCATCAATCCTCAATCTTCAATCCTCAATACTCAATCCTCAACCCTCAATCCTCAGTCCTCAAACCTCAATCCCGAATCCTCAGTCCCAAATCCTCAATCTTCAGTCATCAATCCTCAATCCTCAATCCTCAGTCCTCAGTCCTCAATCCTCAATCTTCAACACTCAATACTCAATCCTCAAATCCTCAATCGTCAATCCTCAATCCTCAATCCACAATACTCAATCTTCCATCCTCAATCCTCAATGCTCAACCCTCAATCCTCAATAATCAATGTTCAATGCGCAATACACAATCCTCAATATCCAATCCTCGATCCTCAATCCTCAATCCTCAGTCCCCAACCCTCAATCCTCAGTCCTCAAACCTCAATCCTGAATCCTCAATTCTGAATCCTCAATCTTCAGCCCTCAGTCCTCAACAACCAGTTGTCAATCCTCAATCCTCAATAGAATATCATCAATTCACAGTTTTCAATACTTAATACTCAATCTGCAATCTTCAAATCTCTATCCACAAACATCAATTCTCATCACTCAACCCTCAACACTCAGTCCCCAATCCTCAATCTTCAATCCTCAGTCCTCAATCCTCAATCCTCAATACTCAATCCTCAATCTTCAGTCCTCAATGCTCAATCTTCAATCCTCAATCCTCAATCCTCAATCCTCAATCCTCAATACTCAATCTTCAATCCTCACTGCTCAGTCCTCAACCCTCAATCCTCAAACCTCAAACCTCAATCCTCAACCGTCAGTCCTCGTCCTCAATCCTCAACCCTCAATACTCAATCCTCAATCTTCAATCATCAATACTCAATCCTCAATCCTCAATCTTCAATATTCAACACACAACCCTCAACCATCAATCCTCAATACTAAACCATCAATCCTCAATTCGCAATACTCAATAGAATATCCTGAATTCTCAGGATTCAAAACTCAAACCACGATCCTCAACCCTCAGCCCTCATCCTCCATCCTCAATCCTCAATCCTCAATACTCAATCTTCAATCCTCAATCCTCAATCCTCAATCCTCAATCCTCAGTCCCAAATCCTCAATCATCAGTCCTCAATCCTCAATCCTCAATCCTCAGTCCTCAATCCTCAATCCTCAACCTTCAATCCTCAATACTCAATCCTCAATCCTCAATCCTCAGTCCTCAATCCTCAATCCTCAATCTCAATCCTCAATCCTCAGTCCCAAATCCTCAATCTTCAATCCTCAATCCTCAATCCTCAATCCTCAGTCCTCAATCCTCAATCCTCAATCCTCAATCTTCAATCCTCAATACTCAATCCTCAATCCTCAATCCTCAATCCTCAATCCTCAATACTCAATCTTCCATCCTCAATCCTCAATCCTCAATCCTCAATCCTCAATCCTCAATCCTCAAACATCAATCCTCAATCTTCAATGCTCAATCCTCTATCCTCAATACTCAACCATCAATCCTCAATTCTCAATACTGAATAGAATATCCTGAATTCTCAGGATTCAACACTCAAACCTCAATACTCAACCCTCAGCCATCATCCTCCATTCTCAATCCTCAATCCTCAATCCTCATTCTTCAATCCTCAATACCCGATCCTCACTCTTCAATCCTCAGTCCTCAATCCTCCATCTTCAATCCTCAATCCTAAATCCTCAGACCTCAAACATCAATACTCAACCCTCAGTCCTCGTCCTCAATCCACAACCCTTAATCCTCAAACCTCAATCTTCAATCATCAATATTCAATCTTCAATCCTCAATCCTCAATCCTCAGTCCTCAATCCTCTGTCCTCAAACATCAATCCTGAATCCTCAATCCTGAATCCTCTATCTTCAGCCCTCAGTAATCAACAATCTGTTGTCAATCCTCAATCCTCAATAGAATATCCTCAATTCACAGATTTCTATACTCAATACTCAATCTGCAATCTTCAAACCTCTATCCACAAACATCAATTCACATCACTCAACCCTCAACACTCAGTCCTCAATCCTCAATCTTCAATCCTCAATCCTCAATCCTCAATCCACAATGCTCAATCTCTCAATCCTGAATACTCAATCTTCAATCCTCAATCCTCAATCCTCAATCCTCAATACTCAATCCTCAATCGTCAGTCTTCAATCCTGAATACTCAATCTTCAATCCTCAGTCCTCAGTACTCAATCCTCAACCCTCATTCTTCAATCCTCAATACCCAATCTTCAAACTTCAATCCTCAATCTGCAATCCTCAATTCTCAATCCTCAATCCTCCGACCTCAGTCCTCAATCCTCAACCCCCAGCCCTCATCCTCAATCCTCAATCCTGAATCCACAGTCCTCAATCTTCAATCCCCAAAACTCAATCTTCAATCCTCAATCCTCAAACCTCAATCCTGAATCCTCAATTCTGAATCCTCAATCTTCAGCCCTCAGTCCCCAACAATCAGTTGTCAATCCTCAATCCTCAATAGAATATCATCAATTCACAGCTTTCAATACTTAATACACAAGCTGCAATATTCAAATCTCTATCCACAGACATCAATTCTCATCACTCAACCCTCAACACTCAGTCCCCAATCCTCAATCTTCAATCCTCAATCCTCAATCCTCAATACTCAATCCTCAATCCTCAAACTTCAATCCTCAATACTCAATCTTCAATCCTCAATCCTCAATCCTCAATCCTCAATCCTCAATCCTCAATCGTCAGTCTTCAATCCTCAATACTCATTCTTCAATCCTCAATCCTCAATCCTCAATCCTCAATTCTCATTCTGCAATCCTCAATACCCAATCCTCAATCTTCAATCCTCAATCCTCAATCCACAATTCTCGATCCTCAACACTCAGTCCTCAGACCTCAAACCTCAATCCTCAGCCCTCAGCCTTCATCCTGAATCCTCAATCCTCAATCATCAATCCTCAATCTTCAATCCTCAATACTCAATCCTCAACCCTCAATCCTCAGTCCTCAAACCTCAATCCCGAATCCTCAGTCCCAAATCCTCAATCTTCAGTCATCAATCCTCAATCCTCAATCCTCAGTCCTCAGTCCTCAATCCTCAATCTTCAACACTCAATACTCAATCCTCAAATCCTCAATCGTCAATCCTCAATCCTCAATCCACAATACTCAATCTTCCATCCTCAATCCTCAATGCTCAACCCTCAATCCTCAATAATCAATGTTCAATGCGCAATACACAATCCTCAATATCCAATCCTCGATCCTCAATCCTCAATCCTCAGTCCCCAACCCTCAATCCTCAGTCCTCAAACCTCAATCCTGAATCCTCAATTCTGAATCCTCAATCTTCAGCCCTCAGTCCTCAACAACCAGTTGTCAATCCTCAATCCTCAATAGAATATCATCAATTCACAGTTTTCAATACTTAATACTCAATCTGCAATCTTCAAATCTCTATCCACAAACATCAATTCTCATCACTCAACCCTCAACGCTCAGTCCCCAATCCTCAATCTTCAATCCTCAGTCCTCAATCCTCAATCCTCAATACTCAATCCTCAATCTTCAGTCCTCAATGCTCAATCTTCAATCCTCAATCCTCAATCCTCAATCCTCAATCCTCAATACTCAATCTTCAATCCTCAATGCTCAGTCCTCAACCCTCAATCCTCAATCCTCAAACCTCAATCCTCAACCGTCAGTCCTCGTCCTCAATCCTCAACCCTCAATACTCAATCCTCAATCTTCAATCATCAATACTCAATCCTCAATCCTCAATCTTCAATATTCAACACACAACCCTCAACCATCAATCCTCAATACTAAACCATCAATCCTCAATTCGCAATACTCAATAGAATATCCTGAATTCTCAGGATTCAAAACTCAAACCACGATCCTCAACCCTCAGCCCTCATCCTCCATCCTCAATCCTCAATCCTCAATACTCAATCTTCAATCCTCAATCCTCAATCCTCAATCCTCAATCCTCAGTCCCAAATCCTCAATCATCAGTCCTCAATCCTCAATCCTCAATCCTCAGTCCTCAATCCTCAATCCTCAACCTTCAATCCTCAATACTCAATCCTCAATCCTCAATCCTCAGTCCTCAATCCTCAATCCTCAATCCTCAATCCTCAATCCTCAGTCCCAAATCCTCAATCTTCAATCCTCAATCCTCAATCCTCAATCCTCAGTCCTCAATCCTCAATCCTCAATCCTCAATCTTCAATCCTCAATACTCAATCCTCAATCCTCAATCCTCAATCCTCAATCCTCAATACTCAATCTTCCATCCTCAATCCTCAATCCTCAATCCTCAATCCTCAATCCTCAATCCTCAAACATCAATCCTCAATCTTCAATGCTCAATCCTCTATCCTCAATACTCAACCATCAATCCTCAATTCTCAATACTGAATAGAATATCCTGAATTCTCAGGATTCAACACTCAAACCCTCAATACTCAACCCTCAGCCATCATCCTCCATTCTCAATCCTCAATCCTCAATCCTCATTCTTCAATCCTCAATACCCGATCCTCACTCTTCAATCCTCAGTCCTCAATCCTCCATCTTCAATCCTCAATCCTAAATCCTCAGACCTCAAACATCAATACTCAACCCTCAGTCCTCGTCCTCAATCCACAACCCTTAATCCTCAAACCTCAATCTTCAATCATCAATATTCAATCTTCTATCCTCAATCCTCAATCCTCAGTCCTCAATCCTCTGTCCTCAAACATCAATCCTGAATCCTCAATCCTGAATCCTCTATCTTCAGCCCTCAGTAATCAACAATCTGTTGTCAATCCTCAATCCTCAATAGAATATCCTCAATTCACAGCTTTCTATACTCAATACTCAATCTGCAATCTTCAAATCTCTATCCACAAACATCAATTCACATCACTCAACCCTCAACACTCAGTCCTCAATCCTCAATCTTCAATCCTCAATCCTCAATCCTCAATCCACAATGCTCAATCTCTCAATCCTGAATACTCAATCTTCAATCCTCAATCCTCAATCCTCAATCCTCAATACTCAATCCTCAATCGTCAGTCTTCAGTCCTGAATACTCAATCTTCAATCCTCAGTCCTCAGTACTCAATCCTCAACCCTCATTCTTCAATCATCAATACCCAATCTTCAAACTTCAATCCTCAATCTGCAATCCTCAATTCTCAATCCTCAATCCTCCGACCTCAGTCCTCAATCCTCAACCCCCAGCCCTCATCCTCAATCCTCAATCCTGAATCCACAGTCCTCAATCTTCAATCCCCAATACTCAATCTTCAATCCTCAATCCTCAAACCTCAATCCTGAATCCTCAATTCTGAATCCTCAATCTTCAGCCCTCAGTCCCCAACAATCAGTTGTCAATCCTCAATCCTCAATAGAATATCATCAATTCACAGCTTTCAATACTTAATACACAAGCTGCAATATTCAAATCTCTATCCACAGACATCAATTCTCATCACACAACCCTCAACACTCAGTCCCCAATCCTCAATTTTCAATCCTCAATCCTCAATCCTCAATACTCAATCCTCAATCCTCAAACTTCAATCCTCAATGCTCACTCTTCAATCCTCAATCCTCAATCCTCAATCCTCAATCCTCAATCCTCAATCGTCAGTATTCAATCCTCAATACTCATTCTTCAATCCTCAATCCTCAATCCTCAATCCTCAATTCTCATTCTTCAATCCTCAATACCCAATCCTCAATCTTCAATCCTCAATCCTCAATCCACAATTCTCGATCCTCAACACTCAGTCCTCAGACCTCAAACCTCAATCCTCAGCCCTCAGCCTTCATCCTGAATCCTCAATCCTCAATCATCAATCCTCAATCTTCAATCCTCAATACTCAATCCTCAACCCTCAATCCTCAGTCCTCAAACCTCAATCCCGAATCCTCAGTCCCAAATCCTCAATCTTCAGTCATCAATCCTCAATCCTCAATCCTCAGTCCTCAGTCCTCAATCCTCAACCTTCAACCCTCAATACTCAATCCTCAAATCCTCAATCATCAATCCTCAATCCTCAATCCACAATACTCAATCTTCCATCCTCAATCCTCAATGCTCAACCCTCAATCCTCAATAATCAATGTTCAATGCGCAATACACAATCCTCAATATCCAATCCTCGATCCTCAATCCTCAATCCTCAGTCCCCTATCCTCAATCTTCAATCCTCAATCCTCAGTCCTCAATCCTCAATCCTCAGCCCTCATCCTCAATCCTCAACCTTCAACCCTCAATACTCAATCCTCAAATCCTCAATCATCAATCCTCAATCCTCAATCCACAATACTCAATCTTCCATCCTCAATCCTCAATGCTCAACCCTCAATCCTCAATAATCAATGTTCAATGCGCAATACACAATCCTCAATATCCAATCCTCGATCCTCAATCCTCAATCCTCAGTCCCCTATCCTCAATCTTCAATCCTCAATCCTCAGTCCTCAATCCTCAATCCTCAGCCCTCATCCTCAATCCTCAATCCTCAATCCTCAATCCTCAACATTCAATCCTCAATACTCAATCTTCAATCCTCAATCCTCAGTCCTCAAACCTCAATTCTGAATCCTCAATTCTGAATCCTCAATCTTCAGCCCTCAGTCCCCAACAATCAGTTGTCATTCCTCAATCCTCAATAGAATATCATCAATTCACAGATTTCAATACTTAATACACAAGCTGCAATATTCAAATCTCTATCCACAGACATCAATTCTCATCACTCAACCCTCAACACTCAGTCCCCAATCCTCAATCTTCAATCCTCAATCCTCAATCCTCAATACTCAATCCTCAATCCTCAAACTTCAATCCTCAATACTCAATCTTCAATCCTCAATCCTCAATCCTCAAACCTCAATCCTCAATCGTCAGTCTTCAATCCTCAATACTCATTCTTCAATCCTCAATCCTCAATCCTCAATCCTCAATTCTCATTCGTCAATCCTCAATACCCAATCCTCAATCTTCAATCCTCAATCCTCAATCCTCAATACTCAATCCTCAATCCTCAAACTTCAATCCTCAATACTCAATCTTCAATCCTCAATCTCAATCCTCAATCCACAATCCTCAATCCTCAATCGTCAGTCTTCAATCCACAATACTCATTCTTCAATCCTCAATCCTCAATCCTCAATCCTCAATTCTCATTCGTCAATCCTCAATACCCAATCCTCAATCTTCAATCCTCAATCCTCAATCCTCAATACTCAATCCTCAATCCTCAAACTTCAATCCTCAATACTCAATCCTCAATCCTCAATACTCAATCTTCCATCCTCAATCCTCAATCCTCAATCCTCAATCCTCAATCCTCAATCCTCAAACATCAACCCTCAATCCTCAATGCTCAATCCTCAATCCTCAATACTCAACCATCAATCCTCAATTCTCAATACTGAATAGAATATCCTGAATTCTCAGGATTCAACACTCAAACCTCAATACCCAACCCTCAGCCATCATCCTCCATTCTCAATCCTCAATCCTCAAACCTCATTCTTCAGTCCTGAATACCCAATCCTCAATCTTCAATCCTCAGTCCTCAATCCTCCATCTTCAATCCTCAATCCTAAATCCTCAGACCTCAAACATCAATACTCAACCCTCAGTCCTCGTCCTCAATCCACAACCCTTAATCCTCAAACCTCAATCTTCAATCATCAATATTCAATCATCAATCCTCAATCCTCAATCCTCAGTCCTCAATCCTCTGTCCTCAAACATCAATCCTGAATCCTCAATCCTGAATCCTCTATCTTCAGCCCTCAGTAATCAACAATCTGCTGTCAATCCTCAATCCTCAATAGAATATCCTCAATTCACAGCTTTCTATACTCAATACTCAATCTGCAATCATCAAATCTCTATCCACAAACATCAATTCACATCACTCAACCCTCAACACTCAGTCCTCAATCCTCAATCTTCAATCCTCAATCCTCAATCCTCAATCCACAATGCTCAATCTCTCAATCCTGAATACTCAATCTTCAATCCTCAATCCTCAATCCTCAATCCTCAATACTCAATCCTCAATCGTCAGTCTTCAACCCTGAATACTCAATCTTCAATCCTCAGTCCTCAGTACTCAATCCTCAACCCTCATTCTTCAATCCTCAATACCCAATCTTCAATCTTCAATCCTCAATCTGCAATCCTCAATTCTCAATCCTCAGCCCTCCGATCTCAGTCCTCAATCCTCAACCCTCAGCCCTCATCCTCAATCCTCAATCCTGAATCCACAGTCCTCAATCTTCAATCCCCAATACTCAATCTTCAATCCTCAATCCTCAAACCTCAATCCTGAATCCTCAATTCTGAATCCTCAATCTTCAGCCCTCAGTCCCCAACAATCAGTTGTCAATCCTCAATCCTCAATAGAATATCATCAATTCACAGCTTTCAATACTTAATACACAAGCTGCAATATTCAAATCTCTATCCACAGACATCAATTCTCATCACTCAACCCTCAACACTCAGTCCCCAATCCTCAATCTTCAATCCTCAATCCTCAATCCTCAAACTTCAAACATCAATACTCAACCCTCAGTCCTCGTCCTCAATCCACAACACTCAATCCTCAATCCTCAATCTTCAATCATCAATATTCAATCTTCAATCCTCAATCCTCAATCCTCAGTCCTCAATCCTCAGTCCTCTAACCTCAATCCTGAATCCTCAATCCTGAATCCTCTATCTTCAGCCCTCAGTACTCAACAATCTGTTGTCAATCCTCAATCCTCAATAGAATATGCTCAATTCACAGTTTTCTATACTCAATTCTCAATCTGCAATCTTCAAATCTCTATCCACAAACATCAATTCACATCACTCAACCCTCAACACTCAGTCCCCAATCCTCAATCTTCAATACTCAATCCTCAATCCTCAATCCACAATGCTCAATCTCTCAATCCTCAATACTCAATCTTCAATCCTCAATCCTCAATCCTCAATCCTCAATCCTCAATCGTCAATCTTCAATCCTGAATACTCAATATTCAATCCTCAACCCTCAGTACTCAATCCTCAACGCTCATTCTTCAATCCTCAATACCCAATCCTCAATCTTCAATCGTCAATCTGCAATCCTCAATTCTCAATCCTCAACCCTCCGACCTCAGTCCTCAATCCTCAATCCTCAGACCTCGTCCTCAATCCTCAATTCTCAGTCCACAATCCTCAATCTTCAATCCCCAATACTCCATCTTCAATCCTCAATCCTCAATCCTCAATCCTCAATGCTCAATCCTCAATCCTCAATAATCAATGCTCAATCCGCAATCCTCAATCCTCAATCCTCAATCCTCAATCCTCAATCCTCAATAGTCAGTCTTCAATACTCAATACTCAATCTTCAATCCTCAATCCTCAATCCTCAATCCTCAATTCTCAATCCTCAATATTCAATCCTCAATACTCAATCTTCAATCCTCAATCCTCAATCCTCAATCCTCAATCCTCAGTCCTCAATCCTCAATCCTCAATCCTCAGTCCCAAATCCTCAATCTTCAGTCCTCAATCCTCAATCCTCAATCCTCAGTCCTCAAACCTTAATCCTCAATCTTCAACCCTCAATACTCAATCCTCAATCCTCAATCCTCAATGCTCATCCCTCAATCCACAATAATCAATGTTCAATCCGCAATACACAATCCTCAATCTCCAATCCTCGACCCTCAATCCTCAATCCTCAGTCCTCAATCCTCAATCCTCAGTCCTCAAACCTCAATCCTGAATCCTCAATCCTGAATCCTCAATCTTCAGCCCTCAGTCCTCAACAACCAGTTGCCAATCCTCAATCCTCAATAGAATATCATCAATTCACAGTTTTCAATACTTAATACTCAATCTGCAATCTTCAAATCTCTATCCACAAACATCAATTCTCATCACTCAACCCTCAACACTCAGTCCCCAATCCTCAATCTTCAATCCTCAATCCTCAATCCTCAATCCACAATGCTCAATCTCTCAATCCTGAATACTCAATCTTCAATCCTCAATCCTCAATCCTCAATCCTCAATACTCAATACTCAATCCTCAATCGTCAGTCTTGAATCCTGAATACTCAATCTTCAATCCTCAGTCCTCAGTACTCAATCCTCAACCCTCATTCTTCAATCCTCAATACCCAATCTTCAATGTTCAATCCTCAATCTGCAATCCTCAATTCTCTATCCTCAATCCTCCGACCTCAGTCCTCAATCCTCAACCCTCAGCCCTCATCCTCAATCCTCAATCCTGAATCCACAGTCCTCAATCTTCAATCCCCAATACTCAATCTTCAATCCTCAATCCTCAAACCTCAATCCTGAATCCTCAATTCTGAATCCTCAATCTTCAGCCCTCAGTCCCCAACAATCAGTTGTCAATCCTCAATCCTCAATAGAATATCATCAATTCACAGTTTTCAATACTTAATACTCAATCTGCAATCTTCAAATCTCTATCCACAAACATCAATTCTCATCGCTCAACCCTCAACACTCAGTCCCCAATCCTCAATCTTCAATCCTCAGTCCTCAATCCTCAATCCTCAATACTCAATCCTCAATCTTCAGTCCTCAATGCTCAATCTTCAATCCTCAATCCTCAATCCTCAATCCTCAATCCTCAATACTCAATCTTCAATCCTCAATGCTCAGTCCTCAACCCTCAATCCTCAATCCTCAAACCTCAATCCTCAACCGTCAGTCCTCGTCCTCAATCCTCAACCCTCAATACTCAATCCTCAATCTTCAATCATCAATACTCAATCCTCAATCCTCAATCTTCAATATTCAACACACAACCCTCAACCATCAATCCTCAATACTAAACCATCAATCCTCAATTCTCAATACTCAATAGAATATCCTGAATTCTCAGGATTCAAAACTCAAACCACGATCCTCAACCCTCAGCCCTCATCCTCCATCCTCAATCCTCAATCCTCAATACTCAATCTTCAATCCTCAATCCTCAATCCTCAATCCTCAATCCTCAGTCCCAAATCCTCAATCATCAGTCCTCAATCCTCAATCCTCAATCCTCAGTCCTCAATCCTCAATCCTCAATCTTCAATCCTCAATACTCAATCCTCAATCCTCAATCCTCAGTCCTCAATCCTCAATCCTCAATCCTCAATCCTCAATCCTGAGTCCCAAATCCTCAATCTTCAATCCTCAATCCTCAATCCTCAATCCTCAGTCCTCAATCCTCAATCCTCAATCCTCAATCTTCAATCCTCAATACTCAATCCTCAATCCTCAATCCTCAATCCTCAATCCTCAATCCTCAATCCTCAATACTCAATCTTCCATCCTCAATCCTCAATCCTCAATCCTCATTCTTCAATCCTCAATACCCGATCCTCATTCTTCAATCCTCAGTCCTCAATCCTCCATCTTCAATCCTCAATACCCGATCCTCATTCTTCAATCCTCAGTCCTCAATCCTCCATCTTCAATCCTCAATCCTAAATCCTCAGACCTCAAGCATCAATACTCAACCCTCAGTCCTCGTCCTCAATCCACAACCCTTAATCCTCAATCCTCAATCTTCAATCATCAATATTCAATCTTCAATCCTCAATCCTCAATCCTCAGTCCTCAATCCTCTGTCCTCAAACCTCAATCCTGAATCCTCAATCCTGAATCCTCTATCTTCAGCCCTCAGTAACCAACAATCTGTTGTCAATCCTCAATCCTCAATAGAATATCCTCAATTCACAGCTTTCTATACTCAATACTCAATCTGCAATCTTCAAATCTCTATCCACAAACATCAGTTCACATCACTCAACCTTCAACACTCAGTCCTCAATCCTCAATCTTCAATCCTCAATCCTCAATCCTCAATCCACAATGCTCAATCTCTCAATCCTCAATACTCAATCTTCAATCCTCAATCCTCAATCCTCAATCCTCAATCCTCAATCCTCAATCGTCAGTCTTCAATCCTGAATACTCAATCTTCAATCCTCAGTCCTCAGTACTCAATCCTCAACCCTCATTCTTCAATCCTCAATACCCAATCTTCAATCTTCAATCCTCAATCTGCAATCCTCAATTCTCAATCCTCAATCCTCCGACCTCAGTCCTCAATCCTAAACCCTCAGCCCTCATCCTCAATCCTCAATCCTCAATCCACAGTCCTCAATCTTCAATCCCCAATACTCAATCTTCAATCCTCAATCCTCAAACCTCAATCCTGAATCCTCAATTCTGAATCCTCAATCTTCAGCCCTCAGTCCCCAACAATCAGTTGTAAATCCTCAATCCTCAATAGAATATCACCAATTCACAGCTTTCAATACTTAATACACAAGCTGCAATATTCAAATCTCTATCCACAGACATCAATTCTCATCACTCAACCCTCAACACTCAGTCCCCAATCCTCAATCTTCAATCCTCAATCCTCAATCCTCAATACTCAATCCTCAATACTCAATCCTCAATCCTCAAACTTCAATCCTCAATACTCAATCTTCAATCCTCAATCCTCAATCCTCAATCCTCAATCCTCAATCGTCAGTCTTCAATCCTCAATACTCATTCTTCAATCCTCAATCCTCAATCCTCAATGCTCAATTCTCATTCTTCAATCCTCAATACCCAATCCGCAATCTTCAATCCTCAATCCTCAATCCTCAATTCTCGATCCTCAACACTCAGTCCTCAGACCTCAAACCTCAATCCTCAGCCCTCAGCCTTCATCCTGAATCCTCAATCCTCAATCATCAATCCTCAATCCTCAATCCTCAATCCTCAATATTCAATCCTCAATACTCAATCTCCAATCCTCAATCCTCAGTCCTCAAACCTGAATTCTGTATCCTCCATACTCAACCTTCAACCCTCAATCCTCAGCCCTCAATACTCAACCATCAATCCTCAATTCTCAATACTCAATATATCATGAACTCTCAGGATTCGAAACTCAAACCTCCATCCTCAACCCTCAGCCCTCATCCTCCATTCTCAATCCTCAATCCTCAATACTCAATCTTCAATCCTCAGTCCTCAGTCCTCAATCCTCAATCTTCAACCCTCAATACTCAATCCTCAAATCCTCAATCGTCAATCCTCAATCCTCAATCCACAATACTCAATCTTCCATCCTCAATCCTCAAAGCTCAACCCTCAATACTCAATCCTCAAATCCTCAATCGTCAATCCTCAATCCTCAATCCACAATACTCAATCTTCCATCCTCAATCCTCAATGCTCAACCCTCAATCCTCAATAATCAATGTTCAATGCGCAATACACAATCCTCAATATCCAATCCTCGATACTCAATCCTCAATGCTCAGTCCCCAATCCTCAATCCTCAGTCCTCAAACCTCAATCCTGAATCCTCAATTCTGAATCCTCAATCTTCAGCCCTCAGTCCTCAACAACCAGTTGTCAATCCTCAATCCTCAATAGAATATCATCAATTCACAGTTTTCAATACTTAATACTCAATCTGCAATCTTCAAATCTCTATCCACAAACATCAATTCTCATCACTCAACCCTCAACACTCAGTCCCCAATCCTCAATCTTCAATCCTCAGTCCTCAATCCTCAATCCTCAATACTCAATCCTCAATCTTCAGTCCTCAATCCTCAATCTTCAATCCTCAATCCTCAATCCTCAATCCTCAATCCTCAGTACTCAATCTTCAATCCTCAATGCTCAGTCCTCAACCCTCAATCCTCAATCGTCAATACTCAATCCTCAATCCACAATACTCAATCTTCCATCCTCAATCCTCAATGCTCAACCCTCAATCCTCAATAATCAATGTTCAATGCGCAATACACAATCCTCAATCTCCAATCCTCGATCCTCAATCCTCAATCCTCAGTCCTCAATCCTCAATCCTCAGTCCTCAAACCTCAATCCTCAACCGTCAGTCCTCGTCCTCAATCCTCAACCCTCAATACTCAATCCTCAATCTTCAATCATCAATACTCAATCCTCAATCCTCAATCTTCAATATTCAACACACAACCATCAACCATCAATCCTCAATACTAAACCATCAATCCTCAATTCTCAATACTCAATAGAATATCCTGAATTCTCAGGATTCAAAACTCAAACTTCGATCCTCAACCCTCAGCCCTCATCCTCCATCCTCAATCCTCAATCCTCAATACTCAATCTTCAATCCTCAATCCTAAATCCTCAATCCTCAATCCTCAGTCCCAAATCCTCAATCATCAGTCCTCAATCCTCAATCCTCAATCCTCAGTCCTCAATCCTCAATCCTCAATCTTCAATCCTCAATACTCAATCCTCAATCCTCAATCCTCAGTCCTCAATCCTCAATCCTCAATCCTCAATCCTCAATCCTCAATCCACAATGCTCAATCTCTCAATCCTCAATACTCAATCTTCAATCCTCAATCCTCAATCCTCAATCCTCAATCCTCAATCCTCAATCGTCAGTCTTCAATCCTGAATACTCAATCTTCAATCCTCAGTCCTCAGTACTCAATCCTCAACCCTCATTCTTCAATCCTCAATACCCAATCTTCAATCTTCAATCCTCAATCTGCAATCCTCAATTCTCAATCCTCAATCCTCCGACCTCAGTCCTCAATCCTCAACCCTCAGCCCTCATCCTCAATCCTCAATCCTCAATCCACAGTCCTCAATCTTCAATCCCCAATACTCAATCTTCAATCCTCAATCCTCAAACCTCAATCCTGAATCCTCAATTCTGAATCCTCAATCTTCAGCCCTCAGTCCCCAACAATCAGTTGTAAATCCTCAATCCTCAATAGAATATCACCAATTCACAGCTTTCAATACTTAATACACAAGCTGCAATATTCAAATCTCTATCCACAGACATCAATTCTCATCACTCAACCCTCAACACTCAGTCCCCAATCCTCAATCTTCAATCCTCAATCCTCAATCCTCAATACTCAATCCTCAATACTCAATCCTCAATCCTCAAACTTCAATCCTCAATACTCAATCTTCAATCCTCAATCCTCAATCCTCAATCCTCAATCCTCAATCGTCAGTCTTCAATCCTCAATACTCATTCTTCAATCCTCAATCCTCAATCCTCAATGCTCAATTCTCATTCTTCAATCCTCAATACCCAATCCTCAATCTTCAATCCTCAATCCTCAATCCTCAATTCTCGATCCTCAACACTCAGTCCTCAGACCTCAAACCTCAATCCACAGCCCTCAGCCTTCATCCTGAATCCTCAATCCTCAATCATCAATCCTCAATCCTCAATCCTCAATCCTCAATATTCAATCCTCAATACTCAATCTCCAATCCTCAATCCTCAGTCCTCAAACCTGAATTCTGTATCCTCCATACTCAACCTTCAACCCTCAATCCTCAGCCCTCAATACTCAACCATCAATCCTCAATTCTCAATACTCAATATATCATGAACTCTCAGGATTCGAAACTCAAACCTCCATCCTCAACCCTCAGCCCTCATCCTCCATTCTCAATCCTCAATCCTCAATACTCAATCTTCAATCCTCAGTCCTCAGTCCTCAATCCTCAATCTTCAACCCTCAATACTCAATCCTCAAATCCTCAATCGTCAATCCTCAATCCTCAATCCACAATACTCAATCTTCCATCCTCAATCCTCAAAGCTCAACCCTCAATACTCAATCCTCAAATCCTCAATCGTCAATCCTCAATCCTCAATCCACAATACTCAATCTTCCATCCTCAATCCTCAATGCTCAACCCTCAATCCTCAATAATCAATGTTCAATGCGCAATACACAATCCTCAATATCCAATCCTCGATACTCAATCCTCAATCCTCAGTCCCCAATCCTCAATCCTCAGTCCTCAAACCTCAATCCTGAATCCTCAATTCTGAATCCTCAATCTTCAGCCCTCAGTCCTCAACAACCAGTTGTCAATCCTCAATCCTCAATAGAATATCATCAATTCACAGTTTTCAATACTTAATACTCAATCTGCAATCTTCAAATCTCTATCCACAAACATCAATTCTCATCACTCAACCCTCAACACTCAGTCCCCAATCCTCAATCTTCAATCCTCAGTCCTCAATCCTCAATCCTCAATACTCAATCCTCAATCTTCAGTCCTCAATGCTCAATCTTCAATCCTCAATCCTCAATCCTCAATCCTCAATCCTCAATACTCAATCTTCAATCCTCAATGCTCAGTCCTCAACCCTCAATACTCAATCGTCAATACTCAATCCTCAATCCACAATACTCAATCTTCCATCCTCAATCCTCAATGCTCAACCCTCAATCCTCAATAATCAATGTTCAATGCGCAATACACAATCCTCAATCTCCAATCCTCGATCCTCAATCCTCAATCCTCAGTCCTCAATCCTCAATCCTCAGTCCTCAAACCTCAATCCTCAACCGTCAGTCCTCGTCCTCAATCCTCAACCCTCAATACTCAATCCTCAATCTTCAATCATCAATACTCAATCCTCAATCCTCAATCTTCAATATTCAACACACAACCATCAACCATCAATCCTCAATACTAAACCATCAATCCTCAATTCTCAATACTCAATAGAATATCCTGAATTCTCAGGATTCAAAACTCAAACTTCGATCCTCAACCCTCAGCCCTCATCCTCCATCCTCAATCCTCAATCCTCAATACTCAATCTTCAATCCTCAATCCTAAATCCTCAATCCTCAATCCTCAGTCCCAAATCCTCAATCATCAGTCCTCAATCCTCAATCCTCAATCCTCAGTCCTCAATCCTCAATCCTCAATCTTCAATCCTCAATACTCAATCCTCAATCCTCAATCCTCAGTCCTCAATCCTCAATCCTCAATCCTCAATCCTCAATCCTCAGTCCCAAATCCTCAATCTTCAATCCTCAATCCTCAATCCTCAATCCTCAGTCCTCAATCCTCAATCCTCAATCCTCAATCTTCAATCCTCAATACTCAATCCTCAATCCTCAATCCTCAATCTTCAATGCTCAATCCTCTATCCTCAATGCTCAACCGTCAATCCTCAATTCTCAATACTGAATAGAATATCCTGAATTCTCAGGATTCAACACTCAAACCTCAATACTCAACCCTCAGCCATCATCCTACATTCTCAATCCTCAATCCTCAATCCTCATTCTTCAATCCTCAATACCCAATCCTCAATCTTCAATCCTCAGTCCTCAATCCTCCATCTTCAATCCTCAATCCTAAATCCTCAGACCTCAAACATCAATACTCAACCCTCAGTCCTCGTCCTCAATCCACAACCCTTAATCCTCAATCCTCAATCTTCAATCATCAATATTCAATCCTCAATCCTCAATCCTCAATCCTCAGTCCTCAATCCTCTGTCCTCAAACCTCAATCCTGAATCCTCAATCCTGAATCCTCTATCTTCAGCCCTCAGTCCCCAACAATCAGTTGTCAATCCTCAATCCTCAATAGAATATCATCAATTCACAGCTTTCCATACTTAATACACAAGCTGCAATATTCAAATCTCTATCCACAGACATCAATTCTCATCACTCAACCCTAAACACTCAGTCGCCAATCTTCAATCTTCAATCCTCAATCCTCAATCCTCAATACTCAATCCTCAATCCTCAATCTTCTATCCTCAATACTCAATCTTCAATCCTCAATCCTCAATCCTCAATCCTCAATCCTCAATCCTCAATCCTCAATCCTCAATCCTCAATCGTCAGTCTTCAATCCTCAATACCCAATCCTCAATCTTAAATCCTCAATCCTCAATCCTCAATTCTCGATCCTCAACACTCAGTCCTCAGACCTCAAACCTCAATCCTCAGCCCTCAGCCTTCATCCTGAATCCTCAATCCTCAATCATCAATCCTCAATCATCAATCCTCAATACTCAATCCTCAACCCTCAATCCTCAGTCCTCAAACCTCAATCCCGAATCCTCAATCCTGAATCCTCAACCTTCAGACCACAGTCCTCAACAATCTGTTGTCAATCCTCAATCCTCAATAGAATATCCTCAATTCACAGTTTTGAATACTCAATACTCAATCTGCAATCTTCAAATCTCTATCCACAAACATCAATTCTCATCACTCAACCCTCAACGCACAGTACTCAATGTTCAATACGCAATCCTCAATTCTCAATCTTCAATCCTCAATACTGAACCTTCAATCCTCGTTCCGCAATCCTCAATCCTCAATCGTCAATCCTCAATCATCAATCCTCAGTCTTCAATCCTCAATCCTCAATCCTCAATCCTCAATCATCAATCCTCAATGCTCAGTCCTCAACCCTCAATCCTCAATCCTCAAACCTCAATCCTCAACCGTCAGTCCTCGTCCTCAGTCCTCAACCCTCAATACTCAATCCTCAATCTTCAATCATCAATACTCAATCCTCAATCCTCAATCCTCAATACTCGACCATCAATCCTCAATTCTCAATACTGAATAGAATATCCTGAATTCTCAGGATTCAACACTCAAACCTCAAAACTCAACCCTCAGCCATCATCCTCCATTCTCAATCCTCAATCCTCAATCCTCAATCTTCAATCATCAATATTCAATCCTCAATCCTCAATCCTCAATCCTCAGTCCTCAATCCTCTGTCCTCAAACCTCAATCCTGAATCCTCAATCCTGAATCCTCTATCTTCAGCCCTCAGTCCCCAACAATCAGTTGTCAATCCTCAATCCTCAATAGAATATCATCAATTCACAGCTTTCAATACTTAATACACAAGCTGCAATATTCAAATCTCTATCCACAGACATCAATTCTCATCACTCAACCCTAAACACTCAGTCGCCAATCTTCAATCTTCAATCCTCAATCCTCAATCCTCAATACTCAATCCTCAATCCTCAATCTTCTATCCTCAATACTCAATCTTCAATCCTCAATCCTCAATCCTCAATCCTCAATCCTCAATCCTCAATCGTCAGTCTTCAATCCTCAATACCCAATCCTCAATCTTAAATCCTCAATCCTCAATCCTCAATTCTCGATCCTCAACACTCAGTCCTCAGACCTCAAACCTCAATCCTCAGCCCTCAGCCTTCATCCTGAATCCTCAATCCTCAATCATCAATCCTCAATCATCAATCCTCAATACTCAATCCTCAACCCTCAATCCTCAGTCCTCAAACCTCAATCCCGAATCCTCAATCCTGAATCCTCAACCTTCAGACCACAGTCCTCAACAATCTGTTGTCAATCCTCAATCCTCAATAGAATATCCTCAATTCACAGTTTTGAATACTCAATACTCAATCTGCAATCTTCAAATCTCTATCCACAAACATCAATTCTCATCACTCAACCCTCAACGCACAGGGCTCAATGTTCAATACGCAATCCTCAATTCTCAATCTTCAATCCTCAATACTGAACCTTCAATCCTCGTTCCGCAATCCTCAATCCTCAATCGTCAATCCTCAATCATCAATCCTCAGTCTTCAATCCTCAATCCTCAATCCTCAATCCTCAATCATCAATCCTCAATGCTCAGTCCTCAACCCTCAATCCTCAATCCTCAAACCTCAATCCTCAACCGTCAGTCCTCGTCCTCAGTCCTCAACCCTCAATACTCAATCCTCAATCTTCAATCATCAATACTCAATCCTCAATCCTCAATCCTCAATACTCGACCATCAATCCTCAATTCTCAATACTGAATAGAATATCCTGAATTCTCAGGATTCAACACTCAAACCTCAAAACTCAACCCTCAGCCATCATCCTCCATTCTCAATCCTCAATCCTCAATCCTCATTCTTCAATCCTCAATACCCAATCCTCAATCTTCAGTCCTCAGTCCTCAATCCTCCATCTTCAATCCTCAATCCTAAATCCTCAGACCTCAAACATCAATACTCAACCCTCAGTCCTCGTCGTCAATCCACAACCCTTAATCCTCAATCCTCAATCTTCAATCATCAATATTCAATCTTCAATCCTCAATCCTCAATCCTCAGTCCTCAATACTCTGTCCTCAAACCTCAATCCTGAATCCTCAATCCTGAATCCTCTATCTTCAGCCCTCAGTAATCAACAATCTGTTGTCAATCCTCAATCCTCAATAGAATATCCTCAATTCACAGCTTTCTATACTCAATACTCAATCTGCAATCTTCAAATCTC
The DNA here is from genome assembly GCF_051401765.1 of Calliopsis andreniformis. Lineage (NCBI taxonomy): Eukaryota > Metazoa > Arthropoda > Insecta > Hymenoptera > Andrenidae > Calliopsis > Calliopsis andreniformis. The sequence goes on along the minus strand of NW_027480491.1, from coordinate 1,436,177 downwards.
TATCCACAAACATCCATTCACATCACTCAACCCTCAACACACAGTCCTCAATCCTCAATCTTCAATCCTCAATCCTCAATCCTCAATCCACAATGCTCAATCTCTCAATCCTCAATACTCAATCTTCAATCCTCAATCCTCAATCCTCAATCCTCAATACTCAATCCTCAATCGTCAGTCTTCAACCCTGAATACTCAATCTTCAATCCTCAGTCCTCAGTACTCAATCCTCAACCCTCATTCTTCAATCCTCAATACCCAATCTTCAATCTTCAATCCTCAATCTGCAATCCTTAATTCTCAATCCTCAATCCTCCGAACTCAGTCCTCAATCCTCAACCCTCAGCCCTCATCCTCAATCCTCAATCCTGAATCCACAGTCCTCAATCTTCAATCCCCAATACTCAATCTTCAATCCTCAATCCTCAAACCTCAATCCTGAATCCTCAATTCTGAATCCTCAATCTTCAGCCCTCAGTCCCCAACAATCAGTTGTCAATCCTCAATCCTCAATAGAATATCATCAATTCACAGCTTTCAATACTTAATACACAAGCTGCAATATTCAAATCTCTATCCACAGACATCAATTCTCATCACTCAACCCTCAACACTCAGTCCCCAATCCTCAATCTTCAATCCTCAATCCTCAATCCTCAATACTCAATCCTCAATCCTCAAACTTCAATCCTCAATACTCAATCTTCAATCCTCAATCCTCAATCCTCAATCCTCAATCCTCAATCCTCAATCGTCAGTCTTCAATCCTCAATACTCATTCTTCAATCCTCAATCCTCAATCCTAAATCCTCAATTCTCATTCTTCAATCCTCAATACCCAATCCTCAATCTTCAATCCTCAATCCTCAATCCACAATTCTCGATCCTCAACACTCAGTCCTCAGACCTCAAACCTCAATCGTCAGCCCTCAGCCTTCATCCTGAATCCTCAATCCGCAATCATCAATCCTCAATCTTCAATCCTCAATACTCAATCCTCAACCCTCAATCCTCAGTCCTCAAACCTCAATCCCGAATCCTCAGTCCCAAATCCTCAATCTTCAGTCATCAATCCTCAATCCTCAATCCTCGGTCCTCAGTCCTCAATCCTCAATCTTCAACCCTCAATACTCAATCCTCAAATCCTCAATCGTCAATCCTCAATCCTCAATCCACAATACTCAATCTTCCATTCTCAATCCTCAATGCTCAACCCTCAATCCTCAATAATCAATGTTCAATGCGCAATACACAATCCTCAATATCCAATCCTCGATCCTTAATCCTCAATCCTCAGTCCCCAACCCTCAATCCTCAGTCCTCAAACCTCAATCCTGAATCCTCAATTCTGAATCCTCAATCTTCAGCCCTCAGTCCTCAACAACCAGTTGTCAATCCTCAATCCTCAATAGAATATCATCAATTCACAGTTTTCAATACTTAATACTCAATCTGCAATCTTCAAATCTCTATCCACAAACATCAATTCTCATCACTCAGCCCTCAACACTCAGTCCCCAATCCTCAATCTTCAATCCTCAATCCTCAGTCCTCAATCATCAACCCTCAGCCCTCATCCTCAATCCTCAATCCTCAATCCTCAATCCTCAATATTCAATCCTCAATACTCAATCATCAATCCTCAATCCTCAGTCCTCAAACCTCAATTCTGAATCCTCAATCTTGAATCCTCAATCTTCAGCCCTCAGTCCTCAACAATCAGTGGCCAATCCTCAATCCTCAATAGAATATCCTCAATTCACAGTTTTCAATACTCAATACTCAATCTGCAATCTACAAATCTCTATCCACAAACATCAATTCTCATCACTCAACCCTCAACACTCAGTACTCAATGTTCAATTCTCAATCCTCAATTCTCAATCTTCAATCCTCAATACTGAATCTTCAATCCTCAATCCCCAATCCTCAATCCTCAGTCCTCAATCTTCAATCTTCAGTCCTCAGTCTTCAATCCTCAATCCTCAATCCTCAATCCTCAATACTCAATCCTCAATCCTCAATCATCAATCCTCAATACTCAATCTTCAATCCTCATTCCTCAATCCTCAATCCTCAATCCTCAATCCTAAATCATCAATCCACAATCTTCAATACTCAATCCTCAATCCTCAATCCTCAATCCTCAATCCTCAATACTCAACCATCAATCCTCAACTCTCAATACACAATAGAATATCCTGAATTCTCAGGATTCAATACTCAAACCTCAATCCTCGACCCTCAGCCCTCATTCTCAATCCTCAATCCTCAATCCTCAATCCTCAATCCTCAATATTCAGTCCTCAATACTCAATCTTCAAACCTCAATCCTCAATCCACAATCCTCAATCCTCTGTCATCAATCCTCAATCTTCAATACTCAATCGTCAATCCTCAGTCCTCAATCCTCAATCCGCAATCCTCGTTCCTCAAACTTCAATCCTCAACCCTCAGTCCTCATCCTCAATTCTCAATTCTCAATCCTCAATCCTCAATCCTCAATCTTGAAACCTCTATAAAAAATCACCAATCCTAGATCATCAATCCCCATTCCTCAATCCTTAATCCTCAATCTTCAATCCTCAATCCCCAGTCCTCAATCTTCAATCATCAATGCTCAATCCTCAGTCCTCAAGCCTCAGTACTCAATCCTCAATCCTCAATCCTCAAACGTCAATCTTCAAACCTGAATACTCAATCTTCAATCCTCAAGCCTCAATCCTCAATCCTCAACCCTCATTCTTCAATCCTCAATACCCAATCCTCAATCTTCAATCCCCAATACTCAATCCTTAATCCACAATATTCAATCCTCAATCCCCAGTCCTCAATCTTCGATCCTAAAGGCTCAACCTTCAATCCTCAATTCTCAGTCCTCAACCCTCAATCCTCAATCCTCAAACCTCAATGCTCAACCGTCAGTCCTCGTCCTCAATCCTCAACCCTCAATCCTCAATCCTCAATCTTCAATCATCAACCCTCAATCTTCAATACTCAATCCTCCATCCTCAATACTCAACCATCAATCCTCAATTCTCAATACTGGATAGAATATCCTGAATTCTCAGGATTCAATACACAAACCTCAATCCTCAACCCTCAGCCCTCATCCTCCATCCTCAATCCTCAATCCTCAATCCTCATTCTTCAATCCTCATTACCCAATCCTCAATCTTCAATCCTCAGTCCTCAATCCTCCATCTCCAATCCTCAATCCTCAATCCTCAGACCTCAAACATCAATACTCAACCCTCAGTCCTCGTCCTCAATCCACAACCCTCAATCCTCAATCCTCAATCTTCAATCATCAATATTCAGTCTTCAATCCTCAATCCTCAATCCTCAGTCCTCAATCCTCAGTCCTCTAACCTCAATCCTGAATCCTCAATCCTGAATCCTCTATCTTCTGCCCTCAGTACTCAACAATCTGTTGTCAATTAACAATCCTCAATAGAATATCCTCAATTCACAGTTTTCTATACTCAATGCTCAATTTGCAATCTTCAAATCTCTATCCACAAACATCAATTCACATCACTCAACCCTCAACACTCAGTCCCCAATTCTCAATCTTCAATACTCAATCCTCAATCCTCAATCCACAATGCTCAATCTCTCAATCCTCAATACTCAATCTTCAATCCTCAATCCTCAATCCTCAATCCTCAATCCTCAATCGTCAATCTTCAATCCTGAATACTCAATCTTCAATCCTCAACCCTCAGTACTCAATCCTCAACGCTCATTCTTCAATCCTCAATACCCAAACCTCAATCTTCAATCGTCAATCTGCAATCCTCAATTCTCAATCCTCAATCCTCCGACCTCAGTCCTCAATCCTCAATCCTCAGACCTCATCCTCAATCCTCAATCCTCAGTCCACAATCCTCAATCTTCAATCCCCAATACTCCATCTTCAATCCTCAATCCTCAATCCTCAATCCTCAGTGCTCAATCCTCAATCCTCAATAATCAATGCTCAATCCGCAATACACGATCCTCAATCTTCAATCCTCGATCCCCAATCCTCAATCCTCAGTCCTCAACCCTCAATCCTCAGTCCTCAAACCCCAATCCTGAATCCTCAATTCTGAATCCTCAATCTTCAGCCCTGAGTCCTCAACAATCAGTTGTCAATCCTCAATCCTCAATAGAATATCATCAATTCACAGTTTTCAATAATTAATACTCAATCTGCAATCTTCAAATCTGTATCCACAGACATCAATTCTCATCACTCAACCCTCAACAATCAGTCCCCAATCCTCAATCTTCAATCCTCAATCCTCAATCCTCAATACTCAATCCTCAATCCTCAATCTTCTATCCGCAATACTCAATCTTCAATCCTCAATCCTCAATCCACAATCTCCAATCCTCAATACTCAATCTTCAATCCTCAATCCTCAATTCTCAATACTCAATACTCAATCGTCAATCCCCCAGGCCCAATCGTCAATCTTCAATCCTCTATCCTCAATCCTCAATCCTCAATCCTCAATCTTCAATCCTCAATACTCAATCTTCAAACCTCAATCCTCAATCCTCAATCCTTAATCCTCAATCCTCAATCCTCAACCTTCAATCCCCATACTCAATCTTCAATCCTCAATCCTCAATCCTCAATCCTCAATTCTCAATCCTCAAACCTCAGACATCAAATATCAATACTCAACCCTCAGCCCTCATCCTCAATCCTAAATCCTCAATCCTCAATCCTCAATCCTCAATCCTCTGTCATCAATCCTCAATCTTCAATACTCAATCGCCAATCCTCAGTCCTCAATCCTCAATCCTCAATCCTCGTTCCTCAAACCTCAATCCTCAACCCTCAGCCCTCATCCTCAATTCTCAATCCTCAATCCTCAATACTCAATCCTCAATCTTCAGTCATCAATAATCAATCACCGATCCTAGATCCTCAATCCCCAATCCTCAATCCATAACCCTCAATCTTCAATTATCAATCCCCAGTCCTCAATATTCAATCCTCAATGCTCAATCGTCAATCCTCAATACTCAATCCTCAGTCCTCAATCCTCAATCCTCAATCCTCAATCTTCAATCCTCAACACTCAATCTTCTACCCTCAGTCCTCAATCCTCAATCCTCAATCCTCAATCCCCAATCCTCAATCCTCAATCTTCAATCCTCAATACTTAATCGTCAATCCTCAATCCTCAATCCTCAACCCTCAATCCTCATTCTTCAATCATCAATACCCAATCCACAATCTTCAATCCTCAATCCTCAATTCTGAATTCTCAATACTCAATCCTCAATCCTCAGACCTCAAGCATCAATACTGAACCCTCAGTCCCCGTCCTCAATCCTCAATCCTCAATCCTCAATCCTCAATCCTCAATCCTCAATCTTCAATCCTCAATACTCAATCTTCAATCCTCAATCCTCAATCCTCAATCCTCAATCCACAATCCTCAATCCTCAATCATCAACCGTCAATCTTCAATACTCAAACCTCAATCCTCAATCCTCAATCCTCAATACTCAACCATCAATCCTCAATTCTCAATACTGTATAGAATATCCTGAATTCTCAGGATTCAATACTCAAACGTCAATCCTCATCCCTCAGCCCTCATTCTCAATCCTCACTACTCAATCCTCAATCCTCAATATTCAATCCTCAATAATCAATCTTCAATCCTCAATCCTCAATCCTCGATCCTCAATACTCTATCCTCTGTCACCAATCCTCAATCTTCAATACTCAATCGTCAACCCTCAGTCCTCAACCCTCAATCCTCAATCCTCGTTCCTCAAGCCTCAATCCTCAACCCTCAGTCCTCATCCTCAATTCTCAATTCTCAATTCTCAATCTTCAATCCTCAATCCTCAATCCTCAATCTTCAATCCTCAATAAACAATCACCTATCCTAGATCCTCAATCCCCAATCCTCAATCCTTAACCCTCAATCTTCAGTTCTCAATCCCCAGACCTCAACCTTCAATCCTCAATGCTCAACCCTCAATCCTCAATCCTCAATCCACAGTCCTCAATCCTCAATCCTCAATCCTCAATCTTCAATCCTCAATACTCAATCTTCAATCCCCAATCCTCAATCCTCAATTCTCAATCCTCAATCCTCAAACCTCAAACCTCAATCTTCAATCGGCAATACTCAATCGTCAATCCTGAACCCTCAATCCTCAATCCTCAATCCTCATTCTTCATTCCTCAATACCCAATCCACAATCTTCAATCCTCAATCCTCAATCCTCAATTCTCAATCCTCAATCCTCAATCGTCAGACCTCAGACATCAATACTCAACACTCAGTCCTCGTCCTCAATCCACAACACTCAGTCATCAATCCTCAATCTTCAATCATCAATTTTCAATCTTCAATCCTCAATCCTCAATCCTCAATCCTCAATCCTCAATCCTCAATGCTCAATCCTCAATCTTCAATCTTCAGTCTTCAATACCCAATCTTCAATCCTCAATCCTCAATCCTCAATCCTCAATCCTCAATCCTCAATCGTCAGTCGTCAATCCTCAATACTCAAACTTCAATCCTCAATCCTCAATCGTCAATCCTCAATCCTCATTCTTCAATCCTCAACACCCAATCCTCAATCTTCAATCCTGAATCTTCAGTCATCAATATTCAATCATCAATCCTCAATCCTCAATCCTCAATTCTCAATCCTCAACCCTCAGTCATCAGTCCTCAAACCTCAATACTCAACCCTCAGCCCTCATCCTCAATCCTCAATCCTCAATCCTCAATCCTCAGCCTTCAATCCTCAATACTCAATCTTCAATCCTCAATCCTCAGTCCTCAATCCTCAATCTTCAATCCTCATTCCCCAATCCTCAATCTTCAATGCTCAATCCTCAATCATCAATCCTCAATCCTCAATCCTCAATCTTCAATCCACAATACTCAATCTTCAATCCTCGAACCTCAATCCTCAATTCTCAATTCTCAATCCTCAATCCTCAATCTTCAATCCTCAATACTCAATCTTGAAACCTCAATCACCAACCGTCAGTCCTCGTCCTCAATCCTCAACCTTCAATACTCAACCATCAATACTCAAACCTCAATCCTCAACCCTCAGTCCCCATCCTCAATTCTCAATTCTCAATCCTCAATCCTCAATCCTCAATCTTCAATCCTCAATAATCAATCTCCAATCCTAGATCCACAATCACCAATCCTCAATCCTTAATCCTCAACCTTCAACCATCAATACCCAGTCATCAATCTTCAACCGTCAATGCTCAATACAAAATCCTCAATCCTCAGTCCTCAATCCTCAGTCCTCAATCCTCAAACCTCAATCCTCAACCGTCAGTCCTCGTCCTCAATCCTCAACCCTCAATACTCAATCATCAATACTCAATCTTCAATCCTCATTCCTCAATCCTCAATCCTCAATCCTCAATCCTCAATATTCAACACACAACCCTCAGCCATCAATCCTCAATACTCAACCATCAATCCTCAATTCTCAATACTCAATAGAATATCCTGAATTCTCATGGTTCAATACTCAATCCACAATATTCAATAATCAAATCTCAATCCTCAAACATCAATTCTCAACACTCAATCCTCAACACTCAGTCCTCTCTCTTCGATCCTCCATCTTCAATCCTCAATCTTCAATCCTCAATACTCAATCTTCATTCCTCAATCCTCAATCCTCAATCCTTAATCCTCAATCCTCAATCCTCAACCTTCAATCCCCATACTCAATCTTGAATCCTCAATCCTCAATCCTCAATCCTCAATTCTCAATCCTCAATCCTCAATCCTCAGACCTCAAACATCAATAGTAAACCCTCAGTCCTCGTCCTCAATCCGCAACCCTCAATCCTCAATCCTCAATCTTCAATCATCAATATTCAATCTTCAATCCTCAATCCTCAATACTCAATCCTCAATCCTCAATCCTCAATGTTCAATCCTCAATACCCAATCCTCAATCTCCAATCCTCAATCCTAAATCCTCAATCCTCAATCCTCAATCCTCAATCCTCAGTCCTCAAACCACAATCCTGAATCCACAACCCTGAGTCCTCAACCTTCAGCACTCAGTCCTCAACAATATGTTGTCAATCCCCAATCCTCAATAGAATATCCTCAATTCACAGTTTTCAATGCTCAATACTCAATCAGCAATATTCAAATCTCTATCCACAAACATCAATTCTCATCACTCAACCCTCAACCCTCAGTCCTCATCCTCAATTCTCAATTCTCTATACTCAATCCTCAATCCTCAACCTTCAATCCTCAATAATCAATCTCCAATCCTAGATCCTCAATCCCCAATCCTCAATCCTTAGTTCTCAATATTCAATCCTCAATCCCCAGTCCTCAATCTTCAATCCTCAATGCTCATTCCTTAATCCTCAATCCTCAGTCCTCAATCCTCAGTCCTCAATTCTCAAACCTCCATCCTCAACCGTGAGTCCTCGTCCTCAATCCTCAACCCTCAATCCTCAATCATCAATACTCAATATTCAATCCTCAATGTTCAATCCTCAATACTCAATCTTCAATCCTCAATCCTCAATTCTCAATCCTCAATACTCGAACCTCAATCGTCAATCCTCAATCCCCAATCCTCAATCTTCAGTCCTCAATCCTCAGCCCTCATTCTCCATCCTCAATCCTCAATCCTCAATCCTCAATCTACAATCCTCAACCTTCAATCCTCAGTCCTCAATTCTCAATCCTCAATCCTCAATCCTCAATCCCCAATCCTCAATCCCCAATCCTCAATCTTCAATCCTCAATACTCAATCTTCAATCCTCAATCCTCAATCCTCAATCCTCAATCCTCAATATTCAATTCTCAATACCCAATCCTCAATCTTCAATCCTCAATCCTCAATCCTCATTCCTCAATCCTCAACCCTCAACCCTCAATACTCAATCCTCAGTCCTCAATCCTTAATCCTCAATCCTCAATCTTCAATCCTCAATACTCAATCTTCTATTCTCAATCCTCAATCCACAATCGTCAATCCTCAATCCCCAATCCTCAATCCTGAACCTTCAACCCTCAATACTTAATCGCCAATCCTCAATCCTCAATGCTCAATCCTCAATCCTCAATCCTCATTCTCCAATCATCAATACCCAATCCACAATCTTCAATCTTCAATCCTCAATTCTCAATTCTCAATCCTCAATCCTCAATCCTCAGACCTCAAACATAAATACACAACCTTCAGTCCCCGCCCTCAAACCACAACACTCAATCCTCAGTCCTCAATCTTCAATCATCAATATTCAATATTCAATCCTCACTCCTCAATCCTCAATCCTCAATCCTCAATCCTGAATGTTCAATCCTCAATACCCAATTCTCAATCTTCAATGCTCAATCCTCAATCCTCGAACCTCAATCCTCAATCCTCGATCCTCAGTCCTCAAACCACAATCCTGAATCCTCAACCCTGAATCCTCAACCTTCAGCAATCAGTCCTCAACAATCAGTTGTCAATCCTCAATCCTCAATAGAATATCCTCAATTCACAGTTTTCAATGCTCAATACTCAATCTGCAATCTTCAAATCTCTATCCACAAACATCAATTCCCAACACTCAACCCTCAACCCTCAGACTTCATCCTCAATTCTCAATTCTCGATCCTCCATTCTCAATCCTCAATCATCAATCCTCAATAATCAATCTCCAATCCTAGATCCTCAATCCCCAATCCTCAATCCTTAATCCTCAATCTTCAATCCTCAATCCCCAGTCCTCAGTCCTCAATCTTCAATCCTCAATACTCAATCTTCAATCCTCAATCCTCAATTCTCATTCCTCAATCCTCAACACTCAATCGTCAATCCTCAATACCCAATCCTCAATCCTCAATCATAAATACTCAATATTCAATCCGCAATGTTCAATCCTCAATACTCAACCTTCAATCCTCAATCCTCAATACTCAATCCTCAATACTCGAACCTCAATGGTCAATCCTCAATCCCCAATCCTCAATCTTCAATCCTCAATCCTCAATCCTCAATCCTCAATCCTCAATCCTCAATCTTCAATCCTCAATACTCAATATTCAATCCTCAATCCTCAATCCTCAGCCTTCATTCTCCATCCTCAACCCTAAATCCTCAATCCTCAATCTACAATCCTCAATCTTCAATCCTCAATACTCAATCCTCAATCCTCAATCCTCAATCGTCAATCCTCAATCCTCAATCATCAATCCTCAATTTTCAATACTCAATCTTCGATACTCAATCCTCAATCCTCAATCCTCAATCCTGAATGTTCAATCCTCAATACCCAATTCTCAATCTTCAATGCTCAATCCTCAATCCTCGAACCTCAATCCTCAATCCTCGATCCTCAGTCCTCAAACCACAATCCTGAATCCTCAACCCTGAATCCTCAACCTTCAGCAATCAGTCCTCAACAATCAGTTGTCAATCCTCAATCCTCAATAGAATATCCTCAATTCACAGTTTTCAATGCTCAATACTCAATCTGCAATCTTCAAATCTCTATCCACAAACATCAATTCTCAACACTCAACCCTCAACCCTCAGACTTCATCCTCAATTCTCAATTCTCGATCCTCCATTCTCAATCCTCAATCATCAATCCTCAATAATCAATCTCCAATCCTAGATCCTCAATCCCCAATCCTCAATCCTTAATCCTCAATCTTCAATCCTCAATCCCCAGTCCTCAGTCCTCAATCTTCAATCCTCAATACTCAATCTTCAATCCTCAATCCTCAATTCTCATTCCTCAATCCTCAACACTCAATCGTCAATCCTCAATACCCAATCCTCAATCCTCAATCATAAATACTCAATATTCAATCCGCAATGTTCAATCCTCAATACTCAACCTTCAATCCTCAATCCTCAATACTCAATCCTCAATACTCGAACCTCAATGGTCAATCCTCAATCCCCAATCCTCAATCTTCAATCCTCAATCCTCAATCCTCAATCCTCAATCCTCAATCCTCAATCTTCAATCCTCAATACTCAATATTCAATCCTCAATCCTCAATCCTCAGCCTTCATTCTCCATCCTCAACCCTAAATCCTCAATCCTCAATCTACAATCCTCAATCTTCAATCCTCAATACTCAATCCTCAATCCTCAATCCTCAATCGTCAATCCTCAATCCTCAATCATCAATCCTCAATTTTCAATACTCAATCTTCGATACTCAATCCTCAATCCTCAATCTTCAATCCTCAACACTCAACCTTCAATCCTCGATCCTCAATCCTCAATTCTCAATCCTCAATCCCCAGTCCTCAATCTTCAATCTTCAATACTCAATCATCAATCCTCAATCCTCAATCCTCAATCCTCAATCCTCAATCTCCAATCCTCAATACTCAATCTTCAATCCTCAATCCTCAATTCTCAATTCTCAATACTCAATCGTCAATCCCCCAGGCCCAATCCTCAATCTTCAATCCTCTATCCTCAATCCTCAATCCTCAATCCTCAATCTTCAATCCTCAATACTCAATCTTCAAACCTCAATCCTCAATCCTCAATCCTTAATCCTCAATCCTCAATCCTCAACCTTCAATCCCCATACTCAATCTTCAATCCTCAATCCTCAATCCTCAATCCTCAATTCTCAATCCTCAAACCTCAGACATCAAATATCAATACTCAACCCTCAGCCCTCATCCTCAATCCTAAATCCTCAATCCTCAATCCTCAATCCTCAATCCTCTGTCATCAATCCTCAATCTTGAATACTCAATCGCCAATCCTCAGTCCTCAATCCTCAATCCTCAATCCTCGTTCCTCAAACCTCAATCCTCAACCCTCAGCCCTCATCCTCAATTCTCAATCCTCAATCCTCAACACTCAATCCTCAATCTTCAGTCATCAATAATCAATCACCAATCCTAGATCCTCAATCCCCAATCCTCAATCCTTAACCCTCAATCTTCAATTATCAATCCCCAGTCCTCAATATTCAATCCTCAATGCTCAACCGTCAATCCTCAATACTCAATCCTCAGTCCTCAATCCTCAATCCTCAATCCTCAACTTTCAATCCTAAATACTCAATCTTCTACCCTCAGTCCTCAATCCTCAATCCTCTATCCTCAATCCCCAATCCTCAATCCTCAATCTTCAATCCTCAATACTTAATCGTCAATCCTCAATCCACAATCCTCAACCCTCAATCCTCATTCTTCATTCCTCAATACCCAATCCACAATCTTCAATCCTCAATCCTCAATCCTCAATTCTCAATCCTCAATCCTCAATCGTCAGACCTCAGACATCAATACTCAACACTCAGTCCTCGTCCTCAATCCACAACACTCAGTCATCAATCCTCAATCTTCAATCATCAATTTTCAATCTTCAATCCTCAATCCTCAATCCTCAATCCTCAATCCTCAATCATCAATGCTCAATCCTCAATCTTCAATCTTCAGTCTTCAATACTCAATCTTCAATCCTCAATCCTCAATCCTCAATCCTCAATCCTCAATCCTCAATCGTCAGTCGTCAATCCTCAATACTCAAACTTCAATCCTCAATCCTCAATCGCCAATCCTCAATCCTCATTCTTCAATCCTCAACACCCAATCCTCAATCTTCAATCCTGAATCTTCAGTCATCAATGTTCAATCATCAATCCTCAATCCTCAATCCTCAATTCTCAATCCTCAACCCTCAGTCATCAGTCCTCAAACCTCAATACTCAACCCTCAGCCCTCATCCTCAATCCTCAATCCTCAATCCTCAATCCTCAGCCTTCAATCCTCAATACTCAATCTTCAATCCTCAATCCTCAGTCCTCAATCCTCAATCTTCAATCCTCATTCCCCAATCCTCAATCTTCAATGCTCAATCCTCAATCATCAATCCTCAATCCTCAATCCTCAATCTTCAATCCACAATACTCAATCTTCAATCCTCGAACCTCAATCCTCAATTCTCAATCCTCAATCCTCAATCCTCAATCTTCAATCCTCAATACTCAATCTTCAAACCTCAATCATCAACCGTCAGTCCTCGTCCTCAATCCTCAACCTTCAATACTCAACCATCAATACTCAAACCTCAATCCTCAACCCTCAGTCCCCATCCTCAATTCTCAATTCTCAATCCTCAATCCTCAATCCTCAATCTTCAATCCTCAATAATCAATCTCCAATCCTAGATCCTCAATCACCAATCCTCAATCCTTAATCCTCAACCTTCAACCATCAATACCCAGTCATCAATCTTCAACCGTCAATGCTCAATTCAAAATCCTCAATCCTCAGTCCTCAATCCTCAGTCCTCAATCCTCAAACCTCAATCCTCAACCGTCAGTCCTCGTCCTCAATCCTCAACCCTCAATACTCAATCATCAATACTCAATCTTCAATCCTCATTCCTCAATCCTCAATCCTCAATCCTCAATCCTCAATATTCAACACACAACCCTCAGCCATCAATCCTCAATACTCAACCATCAATCCTCAATTCTCAATACTCAATAGAATATCCTGAATTCTCATGGTTCAATACTCAATCCACAATATTCAATAATCAAATCTCAATCCTCAAACATCAATTCTCAACACTCAATCCTCAACACTCAGTCCTCTCTCTTCGATCCTCCATCTTCAATCCTCAATCTTCAATCCTCAATACTCAATCTTCATTCCTCAATCCTCAATCCTCAATCCTTAATCCTCAATCCTCAATCCTCAACCTTCAATCCCCATACTCAATCTTGAATCCTCAATCCTCAATCCTCAATCCTCAATTCTCAATCCTCAATCCTCAATCCTCAGACCTCAAACATCAATAGTAAACCCTCAGTCCTCGTCCTCAATCCGCAACCCTCAATCCTCAATCCTCAATCTTCAATCATCAATATTCAATCTTCAATCCTCAATCCTCAATACTCAATCCTCAATCCTCAATCCTCAATGTTCAATCCTCAATACCCAATCCTCAATCTTCAATCCTCAATCCTAAATCCTCAATCCTCAATCCTCAATCCTCAATCCTCAGTCCTCAAACCACAATCCTGAATCCACAACCCTGAGTCCTCAACCTTCAGCACTCAGTCCTCAACAATATGTTGTCAATCCCCAATCCTCAATAGAATATCCTCAATTCACAGTTTTCAATGCTCAATACTCAATCTGCAATATTCAAATCTCTATCCACAAACATCAATTCTCATCACTCAACCCTCAACCCTCAGTCCTCATCCTCAATTCTCAATTCTCAATACTCAATCCTCAATCCTCAACCTTCAATCCTCAATAATCAATCTCCAATCCTAGATCCTCAATCCCCAATCCTCAATCCTTAATTCTCAATATTCAATCCTCAATCCCCAGTCCTCAATCTTCAATCCTCAATGCTCATTCCTTAATCCTCAATCCTCAGTCCTCAATCCTCAGTCCTCAATTCTCAAACCTCCATCCTCAACCGTGAGTCCTCGTCCTCAATCCTCAACCCTCAATCCTCAATCATCAATACTCAATATTCAATCCTCAATGTTCAATCCTCAATACTCAATCTTCAATCCTCAATCCTCAATTCTCAATCCTCAATACTCGAACCTCAATCGTCAATCCTCAATCCCCAATCCTCAATCTTCAGTCCTCAATCCTCAGCCCTCATTCTCCATCCTCAATCCTCAATCCTCAATCCTCAATCTACAATCCTCAACCTTCAATCCTCAGTCCTCAATTCTCAATCCTCAATCCTCAATCCTCAATCCCCAATCCTCAATCCCCAATCCTCAATCTTCAATCCTCAATACTCAATCTTCAATCCTCAATCCTCAATCCTCAATCCTCAATCCTCAATATTCAATTCTCAATACCCAATCCTCAATCTTCAGTCCTCAATCCTCAATCCTCATTCCTCAATCCTCAACCCTCAACCCTCAATACTCAATCCTCAGTCCTCAATCCTTAATCCTCAATCCTCAATCTTCAATCCTCAATACTCAATCTTCTATTCTCAATCCTCAATCCACAATCGTCAATCCTCAATCCCCAATCCTCAATCCTGAACCTTCAACCCTCAATACTTAATCGCCAATCCTCAATCCTCAATGCTCAGTCCTCAATCCTCAATCCTCATTCTCCAATCATCAATACCCAATCCACAATCTTCAATCTTCAATCCTCAATTCTCAAATCTCAATCCTCAATCCTCAATCCTCAGACCTCAAACATAAATACACAACCTTCAGTCCCCGCCCTCAAACCACAACACTCAATCCTCAGTCCTCAATCTTCAATCATCAATATTCAATATTCAATCCTCACTCCTCAATCCTCAATCCTCAATCCTCAATCCTGAATGTTCAATACTCAATACCCAATTCTCAATCTTCAATGCTCAATCCTCAATCCTCGAACCTCAATCCTCAATCCTCGATCCTCAGTCCTCAAACCACAATCCTGAATCCTCAACCCTGAATCCTCAACCTTCAGCAATCAGTCCTCAACAATCAGTTGTCAATCCTCAATCCTCAATAGAATATCCTCAATTCACAGTTTTCAATGCTCAATACTCAATCTGCAATCTTCAAATCTCTATCCACAAACATCAATTCTCATCACTCAACCCTCAACCCTCAGACTTCATCCTCAATTCTCAATTCTCAATCCTCCATTCTCAATCCTCAATCATCAATCCTCAATAATCAATCTCCAATCCTAGATCCTCAATCCCCAATCCTCAATCCTTAATCCTCAATCTTCAATCCTCAATCCCCAGTCCTCAGTCCTCAATCTTCAATCCTCAATACTCAATCTTCAATCCTCGATCCTCAATTCTCATTCCTCAATCCTCAACACTCAATCGTCAATCCTCAATACCCAATCCTCAATCCTCAATCATAAATACTCAATATTCAATCCGCAATGTTCAATCCTCAATACTCAACCTTCAATCCTCAATCCTCAATACTCAATTCTCAATACTCGAACCTCAATCGTCAATCCTCAATCCCCAATCCTCAATCTTCAATCCTCAATCCTCAATCCTCAATCCTCAATCCTCAATCCTCAATCTTCAATCCTCAATACTCAATATTCAATCCTCAATCCTCAATCCTCAGCCTTCATTCTCCATCCTCAACCCTAAATCCTCAATCCTCAATCTACAATCCTCAATCTTCAATCCTCAATACTCAATCCTCAATCCTCAATCCTCAATCGTCAATCCTCAATCCTCAATCATCAATCCTCAATCTTCAATACTCAATCTTCGATAATCAATCCTCAATCCTCAATCTTCAATCCTCAACACTCAACCTTCAATCCTCGATCCTCAATCCTCAATTCTCAATCCTCAATCCCCAGTCCTCAATCTTCAATCTTCAATACTCAATCATCAATCCTCAATCCTCAGCCTTCATTCTCCATCCTCAACCCTTAATCCTCAATCCTCAATCTACAATCCTCAATCTTCAATCCTCAATACTCAATCCTCAATCCTCAATCCTCAATCGTCAATCCTCAATCCTCAATCATCAATCCTCAATCTTCAATACTCAATCTTCGATACTCAATCCTCAATCCTCAATCTTCAATCCTCAACACTCAACCTTCAATCCTCGATCCTCAATCCTCAATTCTCAATCCTCAATCCCCAGTCCTCAATCTTCAATCTTCAATACTCAATCATCAATCCTCAATCCTCCATCCTCAATCCTCAATCCTCAATCTCCAATCCTCAATACTCAATCTTCAATCCTCAATCCTCAATTCTCAATTCTCAATACTCAATCGTCAATCCCCCAGGCCCAATCCTCAATCTTCAATCCTCTATCCTCAATCCTCAATCCTCAATCCTCAATCTTCAATCCTCAATACTCAATCTTCAAACCTCAATCCTCAATCCTCAATCCTTAATCCTCAATCCTCAATCCTCAACCTTCAATCCCCATACTCAATCTTCAATCCTCAATCCTCAATCCCCAATCCTCAATTCTCAATCCTCAAACCTCAGACATCAAATATCAATACTCAACCCTCAGCCCTCATCCTCAATCCTAAATCCTCAATCCTCAATCCTCAATCCTCAATCCTCTGTCATCAATCCTCAATCTTGAATACTCAATCGCCAATCCTCAGTCCTCAATCCTCAATCCTCAATCCTCGTTCCTCAAACCTCAATCCTCAACCCTCAGCCCTCATCCTCAATTCTCAATCCTCAATCCTCAACACTCAATCCTCAATCTTCAGTCATCAATAATCAATCACCAATCCTAGATCCTCAATCCCCAATCCTCAATCCTTAACCCTCAATCTTCAATTATCAATCCCCAGTCCTCAATATTCAATCCTCAATGCTCAACCGTCAATCCTCAATACTCAATCCTCAGTCCTCAATCCTCAATCCTCAATCCTCAACCTTCAATCCTCAATACTCAATCTTCTACCCTCAGTCCTCAATCCTCAATCCTCTATCCTCAATCCCCAATCCTCAATCCTCAATCTTCAATCCTCAATACTTAATCGTCAATCCTCAATCCACAATCCTCAACCCTCAATCCTCATTCTTCAATCATCAATACCCAATCCACAATCTTCAATCCTGAATCCTCAATTCTGAATTCTCAATCCTCAATCCTCAATCCTCAGACCTCAAGCATCAATACTGAACCCTCAGTCCCCGTCCTCAGTCCTCAATCCTCAATCCTCAATCCTCAATCCTCAATCCTCAATCCTCAATCCTCAATCTTCAATCCTCAATACTCAATCTTCAATCCTAAATCCTCAATCCTCAATCCTCAATCCACAATCCTCAATCCTCAATCATCAACCCTCAATCTTCAATACTCAAACCTCAATCCTCAATCCTCAATCCTCAATACTCAACCATCAATCCTCAATTCTCAATACTGTATAGAATATCCTGAATTCTCAGGATTCAATACTCAAACGTCAATCCTCATCCCTCAGCCCTCATTCTCAATCCTCAATCCTCAACCCTCAATCCTCAATATTCAATCCTCAATAATCAATCTTCAATCCTCAATCCTCAATCCTCGATCCTCAATACTCTATCCTCTGTCACCAATCCTCAATCTTCAATACTCAATCGTCAACCCTCAGTCCTCAACCCTCAATCCTCAATCCTCGTTCCTCAAGCCTCAAACCTCAACCCTCAGTCCTCATCCTCAATTCTCAATTCTCAATTCTCAATCCTCAATCCTCAATCCTCAATCCTCAATCTTCAATCCTCAATAAACAATCACCTATCCTAGATCCTCAATCCCCAATCCTCAATCCTTAACCCTCAATCTTCAGTTCTCAATCCCCAGACCTCAACCTTCAATCCTCAATCCTCAATATTCTATCCTCAATACTCAATATTCAATACTCAATCCTCAACCCTCAGCCCTCATTCTCCATCCTCAATCCTCAATCCTCAATCCTCAATCTACAATCCTCAATCTTCAATCCTCAATACTCAATCCTCAATCCTCAATCCTCAATCCTCAATCCTCAATCCTCAATACTCAATCATCAATCCTCAATCTTCAATACTCAATCTTCGATACTCAATCCTCAATCCTCAATATTCAATCCTCAATACTCAATCTTCAATCCTCAATACGCAATTCTCAATCCTCAATCCTCAATCCACAATCGTCAATCCTAAAGCCCCAATCCTCAATCTTCAATCCTCAATCCTCAATCGTCAATCCTCAATCTCCAATCCTCAATCTTCAATCCTCAATCCTCAATCCTCAATCCTCAATCCTCAATCCTCAATCCTAAACCTTCAGTCCTCAATACTCAATCTACAATCCTCAATCTTCAACCCTAAGCCCTCATCCTCAATCCTCAATCCACAATCCTCAATCCACAGTCCTCAAACCTCAATCATGAAACCTCAATCCTGAATCCTCAATCTTCAGCCCTGAGTACTCAACAATCAATAGTCAATCCTCAGTCCTCAGTAGAATATCCTCAATTCACAGTTTTCAATACACAATACTCAATCTGCCATCTTCAAATCTCTATCCACAAACATCAATTCTCATCACTCAACCCTCAACACTCAGTCCCCAATCCTCAATCTTCAATCCTCAATCCTCAATGCTCAATCCTCAATCTTCAACCTTCAGTCTTCAATACTCAATCTTCAATCCTCAATCCTCAATTCTCAATCCTCAATCCTCAACACTCAATCGTCAATCCTCAAGCCCCAATCCTCAATCCTCAATCCTCAATCCTCAAACCTCAATCCTCAATCCTCAATCTTCAATCATCAATATTCAATCTTCAATCCTCAATCCTCAATACTCAATCCTCAATCCTCAATCCTCAATGTTCAATCCTCAATCCTCAATCCTCAATCCTCAGTCATCAATCCTCAATATTCTATACTCAAGCGTCAAACCGCAGTCCTCAATCCTCAATCCTCAATCCTCGTTCCTCAAACATCAATCCTCAACCCTCAGTCCTCATCCTCAATTCTCAATTCTCAATCCTCAATCCTCAATCCCCAACCCTCAATCCTCAACAATCAATCTCCAATCCTAGATACTCAATCCCCAATCCTCAATCCTTAATCCTCAATCTTCAACCCTCAATCCCCAGTCCTCAATCTTCAACCGTCAATGCTCAATACAAAATCCTCAATCCTCAGTCCTCAATCCTCCATCCTCAATACTCAATCCTGAATCCTCAATCTTCAATCCTCAATCCTCAGTCCTCAAACCTCAATTCTGAATCCTCAATCCTGAATCCTCAATCCTCAGTCCTCAATCCTCAATCATCAATCCTCAATCTTCAATACTCAATCCTCAATCCCCAATTCTTAATCCTCAATACTCAACCATCAATCCTCAATTCTCAATACTCAATAAAATATCCTGATTTCGCAGGATTCTATACTCAAACCTCAATCCTCAACCCTCAGCCCTCATCCTCCATCCCCGATCCTCAATCCTCAATACTCAACATTCAATCCTCAATACTCAACCTTCAATCCTCAGTCCTCAATTCTCAATCCTCAATCCTCAATCCTCAATCCCCAATCCTCAATCCCCAATCCTCAATCTTCAATCCTCAATACTCAATCTTCAATCCTCAATCCTCAATCCTCAACCCTCAATCCTCAATATTCAATTCTCAATACCCAATCCTCAATCTTCAATCCTCAATCCTCAATCCTCATTCCTCAATCCTCAACCCTCAACCCTCAATACTCAATCCTCAGTCCTCAATCCTTAATCCTCAATCCTCAATCTTCAATCCTCAATACTCAATCTTCTATTCTCAATCCTCAATCCACAATCGTCAATCCTCAATCCCCAATCCTCAATCCTGAACCTTCAACCCTCAATACTTAATCGCCAATCCTCAATCCTCAATGCTCAATCCTCAATCCTCAATCCTCATTCTCCAATCATCAATACCCAATCCACAATCTCCAATCTTAAATCCTCAATTCTCAATTCTCAATCCTCAATCCTCAATCCTCAGACCTCAAACATAAATACACAACCTTCAGTCCCCGCCCTCAAACCACAACACTCAATCCTCAGTCCTCAATCTTCAATCATCAATATTCAATATTCAATCCTCACTCCTCAATCCTCAATCCTCAATCCTCAATCCTGAATGTTCAATCCTCAATACCCAATTCTCAATCTTCAATCCTCAATCCTCAATCCTCGAACCTCAATCCTCAATCCTCGATCCTCAGTCCTCAAACCACAATCCTGAATCCTCAACCCTGAATCCTCAACCTTCAGCAATCAGTCCTCAACAATCAGTTGTCAATCCTCAATCCTCAATAGAATATCCTCAATTCACAGTTTCCAATGCTCAATACTCAATCTGCAATCTTCAAATCTCTATCCACAAACATCAATTCTCATCACTCAACCCTCAACCCTCAGACTTCATCCTCAATTCTCAATTCTCAATCCTCCATTCTCAATCCTCAATCTTCAATCCTCAATAATCAATCTCCAATCCTTGATCCTCAATCCCCAATCCTCAATCCTTAATCCTCAATCTTCAATCCTCAATCCCCAGTCCTCAGTCCTCAATCTTCAATCCTCAATACTCAATCTTCAATCCTCAATCCTCAATTCTCATTCCTCAATCCTCAACACTCAATCGTCAATCCTCAATACCCAATCCTCAATCCTCAATCATAAATACTCAATATTCAATCCGCAATGTTCAATCCTCAATACTCAACCTTCAATCCTCAATCCTCAATACTCAATCCTCAATACTCGAACCTCAATCGTCAATCCTCAATCCCCAATCCTCAATCTTCAATCCTCAATCCTCAATCCTCAATCCTCAATCCTCAATCTTCAATCCTCAATACTCAATATTCAATCCTCAATCCTCAATCCTCAGCCCTCATTCTCCATCCTCAACCCTCAATCCTCAATCCTCAATCTACAATCCTCAATCTTCAATCCTCAATACTCAATCCTCAATCCTCAATCCTCAATCCTCAATCCTCAATCCTCAATCATCAATCCTCAATCTTCAATACTCAATCTTCGATACTCAATCCTCAATCCTCAATCTTCAATCCTCAATACTCAACCTTCAATCCTCGTTCCTCAATCCTCAATCCTCAATCCTCAATCCCCAGTCCTCAATCTTCAATCTTCAATACTCAATCATCAATCCTCAATCCTCAATCCTCAATCCTCAGTCCTCAATCTCCAATCCTCAATACTCAATCTTCAATCCTCAATCCTCAATTCTCAATTCTCAACACTCAATCGTCAATCCCCCAGGCCCAATCCTCAATCTTCAATCCTCTATCCTCAATCCTCAATCCTCAATCCTCAGTCTTCAATCCTCAATACTCAATCTTCAAACCTCAATCCTCAATCCTCAATCCTTAATCCTCAATCCTCAATCCTCAACCTTCAATCCCCATACTCAATCTTCAATCCTCAATCCTCAATCCTCAATCCTCAATTCTCAATCCTCAAACCTCAGACATCAAATATCAATACTCAACCCTCAGCCCTCATCCTCAATCCTAAATCCTCAATCCTCAATCCTCAATCCTCAATCCTCTGTCATCAATCCTGAATCTTGAATACTCAATCGCCAATCCTCAGTCCTCAATCCTCAATCCTCAATCCTCGTTCCTCAAACCTCAATCCTCAACCCTCAGCCCTCATCCTCAATTCTCAATCCTCAATCCTCAATACTCAATCCTCAATCTTCAGTCATCAATAATCAATGACCAATCCTAGATCCTCAATCCCCAATCCTCAATCCTTAACCCTCAATCTTCAATTATCAATCCTCAGTCCTCAATTCTCAATCCTCAATCCTCAATCCTCAATCCCCAATCCTCAATCCCCAATCCTCAATCTTCAATCCTCAATACTCAATCTTCAATCCTCAATCCTCAATCCTCAATCCTCAATCCTCAATATTCAATTCTCAATACCCAATCCTCAATCTTCAATCCTCAATCCTCAATCCTCATTCCTCAATCCTCAACCCTCAACCCTCAATACTCAATCCTCAGTCCTCAATCCTTAATCCTCAATCCTCAATCTTCAATCCTCAATACTCAATCTTCTATTCTCAATCCTCAATCCACAATCGTCAATCCTCAATCCCCAATCCTCAATCCTGAACCTTCAACCCTCAATACTTAATCGCCAATCCTCAATCCTCAATGCTCAATCCTCAATCCTCAATCCTCATTCTCCAATCATCAATACCCAATCCACAATCTTCAATCTTCAATCCTCAATTCTCAATTCTCAATCCTCAATCCTCAATCCTCAGACCTCAAACATAAATACACAACCTTCAGTCCCCGCCCTCAAACCACAACACTCAATCCTCAGTCCTCAATCTTCAATCATCAATATTCAATATTCAATCCTCACTCCTCAATCCTCAATCCTCAATCCTCAATCCTGAATGTTCAATCCTCAATACCCAATTCTCAATCTTCAATGCTCAATCCTCAATCCTCGAACCTCAATCCTCAATCCTCGATCCTCAGTCCTCAAACCACAATCCTGAATCCTCAACCCTGAATCCTCAACCTTCAGCAATCAGTCCTCAACAATCAGTTGTCAATCCTCAATCCTCAATAGAATATCCTCAATTCACAGTTTTCAATGCTCAATACTCAATCTGCAATCTTCAAATCTCTATCCACAAACATCAATTCCCAACACTCAACCCTCAACCCTCAGACTTCATCCTCAATTCTCAATTCTCGATCCTCCATTCTCAATCCTCAATCATCAATCCTCAATAATCAATCTCCAATCCTAGATCCTCAATCCCCAATCCTCAATCCTTAATCCTCAATCTTCAATCCTCAATCCCCAGTCCTCAGTCCTCAATCTTCAATCCTCAATACTCAATCTTCAATCCTCAATCCTCAATTCTCATTCCTCAATCCTCAACACTCAATCGTCAATCCTCAATACCCAATCCTCAATCCTCAATCATAAATACTCAATATTCAATCCGCAATGTTCAATCCTCAATACTCAACCTTCAATCCTCAATCCTCAATACTCAATCCTCAATACTCGAACCTCAATGGTCAATCCTCAATCCCCAATCCTCAATCTTCAATCCTCAATCCTCAATCCTCAATCCTCAATCCTCAATCCTCAATCTTCAATCCTCAATACTCAATATTCAATCCTCAATCCTCAATCCTCAGCCTTCATTCTCCATCCTCAACCCTAAATCCTCAATCCTCAATCTACAATCCTCAATCTTCAATCCTCAATACTCAATCCTCAATCCTCAATCCTCAATCGTCAATCCTCAATCCTCAATCATCAATCCTCAATTTTCAATACTCAATCTTCGATACTCAATCCTCAATCCTCAATCCTCAATCCTGAATGTTCAATCCTCAATACCCAATTCTCAATCTTCAATGCTCAATCCTCAATCCTCGAACCTCAATCCTCAATCCTCGATCCTCAGTCCTCAAACCACAATCCTGAATCCTCAACCCTGAATCCTCAACCTTCAGCAATCAGTCCTCAACAATCAGTTGTCAATCCTCAATCCTCAATAGAATATCCTCAATTCACAGTTTTCAATGCTCAATACTCAATCTGCAATCTTCAAATCTCTATCCACAAACATCAATTCTCAACACTCAACCCTCAACCCTCAGACTTCATCCTCAATTCTCAATTCTCGATCCTCCATTCTCAATCCTCAATCATCAATCCTCAATAATCAATCTCCAATCCTAGATCCTCAATCCCCAATCCTCAATCCTTAATCCTCAATCTTCAATCCTCAATCCCCAGTCCTCAGTCCTCAATCTTCAATCCTCAATACTCAATCTTCAATCCTCAATCCTCAATTCTCATTCCTCAATCCTCAACACTCAATCGTCAATCCTCAATACCCAATCCTCAATCCTCAATCATAAATACTCAATATTCAATCCGCAATGTTCAATCCTCAATACTCAACCTTCAATCCTCAATCCTCAATACTCAATCCTCAATACTCGAACCTCAATGGTCAATCCTCAATCCCCAATCCTCAATCTTCAATCCTCAATCCTCAATCCTCAATCCTCAATCCTCAATCCTCAATCTTCAATCCTCAATACTCAATATTCAATCCTCAATCCTCAATCCTCAGCCTTCATTCTCCATCCTCAACCCTAAATCCTCAATCCTCAATCTACAATCCTCAATCTTCAATCCTCAATACTCAATCCTCAATCCTCAATCCTCAATCGTCAATCCTCAATCCTCAATCATCAATCCTCAATTTTCAATACTCAATCTTCGATACTCAATCCTCAATCCTCAATCTTCAATCCTCAACACTCAACCTTCAATCCTCGATCCTCAATCCTCAATTCTCAATCCTCAATCCCCAGTCCTCAATCTTCAATCTTCAATACTCAATCATCAATCCTCAATCCTCAATCCTCAATCCTCAATCCTCAATCTCCAATCCTCAATACTCAATCTTCAATCCTCAATCCTCAATTCTCAATTCTCAATACTCAATCGTCAATCCCCCAGGCCCAATCCTCAATCTTCAATCCTCTATCCTCAATCCTCAATCCTCAATCCTCAATCTTCAATCCTCAATACTCAATCTTCAAACCTCAATCCTCAATCCTCAATCCTTAATCCTCAATCCTCAATCCTCAACCTTCAATCCCCATACTCAATCTTCAATCCTCAATCCTCAATCCTCAATCCTCAATTCTCAATCCTCAAACCTCAGACATCAAATATCAATACTCAACCCTCAGCCCTCATCCTCAATCCTAAATCCTCAATCCTCAATCCTCAATCCTCAATCCTCTGTCATCAATCCTCAATCTTGAATACTCAATCGCCAATCCTCAGTCCTCAATCCTCAATCCTCAATCCTCGTTCCTCAAACCTCAATCCTCAACCCTCAGCCCTCATCCTCAATTCTCAATCCTCAATCCTCAACACTCAATCCTCAATCTTCAGTCATCAATAATCAATCACCAATCCTAGATCCTCAATCCCCAATCCTCAATCCTTAACCCTCAATCTTCAATTATCAATCCCCAGTCCTCAATATTCAATCCTCAATGCTCAACCGTCAATCCTCAATACTCAATCCTCAGTCCTCAATCCTCAATCCTCAATCCTCAACTTTCAATCCTAAATACTCAATCTTCTACCCTCAGTCCTCAATCCTCAATCCTCTATCCTCAATCCCCAATCCTCAATCCTCAATCTTCAATCCTCAATACTTAATCGTCAATCCTCAATCCACAATCCTCAACCCTCAATCCTCATTCTTCATTCCTCAATACCCAATCCACAATCTTCAATCCTCAATCCTCAATCCTCAATTCTCAATCCTCAATCCTCAATCGTCAGACCTCAGACATCAATACTCAACACTCAGTCCTCGTCCTCAATCCACAACACTCAGTCATCAATCCTCAATCTTCAATCATCAATTTTCAATCTTCAATCCTCAATCCTCAATCCTCAATCCTCAATCCTCAATCATCAATGCTCAATCCTCAATCTTCAATCTTCAGTCTTCAATACTCAATCTTCAATCCTCAATCCTCAATCCTCAATCCTCAATCCTCAATCCTCAATCGTCAGTCGTCAATCCTCAATACTCAAACTTCAATCCTCAATCCTCAATCGCCAATCCTCAATCCTCATTCTTCAATCCTCAACACCCAATCCTCAATCTTCAATCCTGAATCTTCAGTCATCAATGTTCAATCATCAATCCTCAATCCTCAATCCTCAATTCTCAATCCTCAACCCTCAGTCATCAGTCCTCAAACCTCAATACTCAACCCTCAGCCCTCATCCTCAATCCTCAATCCTCAATCCTCAATCCTCAGCCTTCAATCCTCAATACTCAATCTTCAATCCTCAATCCTCAGTCCTCAATCCTCAATCTTCAATCCTCATTCCCCAATCCTCAATCTTCAATGCTCAATCCTCAATCATCAATCCTCAATCCTCAATCCTCAATCTTCAATCCACAATACTCAATCTTCAATCCTCGAACCTCAATCCTCAATTCTCAATCCTCAATCCTCAATCCTCAATCTTCAATCCTCAATACTCAATCTTCAAACCTCAATCATCAACCGTCAGTCCTCGTCCTCAATCCTCAACCTTCAATACTCAACCATCAATACTCAAACCTCAATCCTCAACCCTCAGTCCCCATCCTCAATTCTCAATTCTCAATCCTCAATCCTCAATCCTCAATCTTCAATCCTCAATAATCAATCTCCAATCCTAGATCCTCAATCACCAATCCTCAATCCTTAATCCTCAACCTTCAACCATCAATACCCAGTCATCAATCTTCAACCGTCAATGCTCAATTCAAAATCCTCAATCCTCAGTCCTCAATCCTCAGTCCTCAATCCTCAAACCTCAATCCTCAACCGTCAGTCCTCGTCCTCAATCCTCAACCCTCAATACTCAATCATCAATACTCAATCTTCAATCCTCATTCCTCAATCCTCAATCCTCAATCCTCAATCCTCAATATTCAACACACAACCCTCAGCCATCAATCCTCAATACTCAACCATCAATCCTCAATTCTCAATACTCAATAGAATATCCTGAATTCTCATGGTTCAATACTCAATCCACAATATTCAATAATCAAATCTCAATCCTCAAACATCAATTCTCAACACTCAATCCTCAACACTCAGTCCTCTCTCTTCGATCCTCCATCTTCAATCCTCAATCTTCAATCCTCAATACTCAATCTTCATTCCTCAATCCTCAATCCTCAATCCTTAATCCTCAATCCTCAATCCTCAACCTTCAATCCCCATACTCAATCTTGAATCCTCAATCCTCAATCCTCAATCCTCAATTCTCAATCCTCAATCCTCAATCCTCAGACCTCAAACATCAATAGTAAACCCTCAGTCCTCGTCCTCAATCCGCAACCCTCAATCCTCAATCCTCAATCTTCAATCATCAATATTCAATCTTCAATCCTCAATCCTCAATACTCAATCCTCAATCCTCAATCCTCAATGTTCAATCCTCAATACCCAATCCTCAATCTTCAATCCTCAATCCTAAATCCTCAATCCTCAATCCTCAATCCTCAATCCTCAGTCCTCAAACCACAATCCTGAATCCACAACCCTGAGTCCTCAACCTTCAGCACTCAGTCCTCAACAATATGTTGTCAATCCCCAATCCTCAATAGAATATCCTCAATTCACAGTTTTCAATGCTCAATACTCAATCTGCAATATTCAAATCTCTATCCACAAACATCAATTCTCATCACTCAACCCTCAACCCTCAGTCCTCATCCTCAATTCTCAATTCTCAATACTCAATCCTCAATCCTCAACCTTCAATCCTCAATAATCAATCTCCAATCCTAGATCCTCAATCCCCAATCCTCAATCCTTAATTCTCAATATTCAATCCTCAATCCCCAGTCCTCAATCTTCAATCCTCAATGCTCATTCCTTAATCCTCAATCCTCAGTCCTCAATCCTCAGTCCTCAATTCTCAAACCTCCATCCTCAACCGTGAGTCCTCGTCCTCAATCCTCAACCCTCAATCCTCAATCATCAATACTCAATATTCAATCCTCAATGTTCAATCCTCAATACTCAATCTTCAATCCTCAATCCTCAATTCTCAATCCTCAATACTCGAACCTCAATCGTCAATCCTCAATCCCCAATCCTCAATCTTCAGTCCTCAATCCTCAGCCCTCATTCTCCATCCTCAATCCTCAATCCTCAATCCTCAATCTACAATCCTCAACCTTCAATCCTCAGTCCTCAATTCTCAATCCTCAATCCTCAATCCTCAATCCCCAATCCTCAATCCCCAATCCTCAATCTTCAATCCTCAATACTCAATCTTCAATCCTCAATCCTCAATCCTCAATCCTCAATCCTCAATATTCAATTCTCAATACCCAATCCTCAATCTTCAGTCCTCAATCCTCAATCCTCATTCCTCAATCCTCAACCCTCAACCCTCAATACTCAATCCTCAGTCCTCAATCCTTAATCCTCAATCCTCAATCTTCAATCCTCAATACTCAATCTTCTATTCTCAATCCTCAATCCACAATCGTCAATCCTCAATCCCCAATCCTCAATCCTGAACCTTCAACCCTCAATACTTAATCGCCAATCCTCAATCCTCAATGCTCAGTCCTCAATCCTCAATCCTCATTCTCCAATCATCAATACCCAATCCACAATCTTCAATCTTCAATCCTCAATTCTCAAATCTCAATCCTCAATCCTCAATCCTCAGACCTCAAACATAAATACACAACCTTCAGTCCCCGCCCTCAAACCACAACACTCAATCCTCAGTCCTCAATCTTCAATCATCAATATTCAATATTCAATCCTCACTCCTCAATCCTCAATCCTCAATCCTCAATCCTGAATGTTCAATACTCAATACCCAATTCTCAATCTTCAATGCTCAATCCTCAATCCTCGAACCTCAATCCTCAATCCTCGATCCTCAGTCCTCAAACCACAATCCTGAATCCTCAACCCTGAATCCTCAACCTTCAGCAATCAGTCCTCAACAATCAGTTGTCAATCCTCAATCCTCAATAGAATATCCTCAATTCACAGTTTTCAATGCTCAATACTCAATCTGCAATCTTCAAATCTCTATCCACAAACATCAATTCTCATCACTCAACCCTCAACCCTCAGACTTCATCCTCAATTCTCAATTCTCAATCCTCCATTCTCAATCCTCAATCATCAATCCTCAATAATCAATCTCCAATCCTAGATCCTCAATCCCCAATCCTCAATCCTTAATCCTCAATCTTCAATCCTCAATCCCCAGTCCTCAGTCCTCAATCTTCAATCCTCAATACTCAATCTTCAATCCTCGATCCTCAATTCTCATTCCTCAATCCTCAACACTCAATCGTCAATCCTCAATACCCAATCCTCAATCCTCAATCATAAATACTCAATATTCAATCCGCAATGTTCAATCCTCAATACTCAACCTTCAATCCTCAATCCTCAATACTCAATTCTCAATACTCGAACCTCAATCGTCAATCCTCAATCCCCAATCCTCAATCTTCAATCCTCAATCCTCAATCCTCAATCCTCAATCCTCAATCCTCAATCTTCAATCCTCAATACTCAATATTCAATCCTCAATCCTCAATCCTCAGCCTTCATTCTCCATCCTCAACCCTAAATCCTCAATCCTCAATCTACAATCCTCAATCTTCAATCCTCAATACTCAATCCTCAATCCTCAATCCTCAATCGTCAATCCTCAATCCTCAATCATCAATCCTCAATCTTCAATACTCAATCTTCGATAATCAATCCTCAATCCTCAATCTTCAATCCTCAACACTCAACCTTCAATCCTCGATCCTCAATCCTCAATTCTCAATCCTCAATCCCCAGTCCTCAATCTTCAATCTTCAATACTCAATCATCAATCCTCAATCCTCAGCCTTCATTCTCCATCCTCAACCCTTAATCCTCAATCCTCAATCTACAATCCTCAATCTTCAATCCTCAATACTCAATCCTCAATCCTCAATCCTCAATCGTCAATCCTCAATCCTCAATCATCAATCCTCAATCTTCAATACTCAATCTTCGATACTCAATCCTCAATCCTCAATCTTCAATCCTCAACACTCAACCTTCAATCCTCGATCCTCAATCCTCAATTCTCAATCCTCAATCCCCAGTCCTCAATCTTCAATCTTCAATACTCAATCATCAATCCTCAATCCTCCATCCTCAATCCTCAATCCTCAATCTCCAATCCTCAATACTCAATCTTCAATCCTCAATCCTCAATTCTCAATTCTCAATACTCAATCGTCAATCCCCCAGGCCCAATCCTCAATCTTCAATCCTCTATCCTCAATCCTCAATCCTCAATCCTCAATCTTCAATCCTCAATACTCAATCTTCAAACCTCAATCCTCAATCCTCAATCCTTAATCCTCAATCCTCAATCCTCAACCTTCAATCCCCATACTCAATCTTCAATCCTCAATCCTCAATCCCCAATCCTCAATTCTCAATCCTCAAACCTCAGACATCAAATATCAATACTCAACCCTCAGCCCTCATCCTCAATCCTAAATCCTCAATCCTCAATCCTCAATCCTCAATCCTCTGTCATCAATCCTCAATCTTGAATACTCAATCGCCAATCCTCAGTCCTCAATCCTCAATCCTCAATCCTCGTTCCTCAAACCTCAATCCTCAACCCTCAGCCCTCATCCTCAATTCTCAATCCTCAATCCTCAACACTCAATCCTCAATCTTCAGTCATCAATAATCAATCACCAATCCTAGATCCTCAATCCCCAATCCTCAATCCTTAACCCTCAATCTTCAATTATCAATCCCCAGTCCTCAATATTCAATCCTCAATGCTCAACCGTCAATCCTCAATACTCAATCCTCAGTCCTCAATCCTCAATCCTCAATCCTCAACCTTCAATCCTCAATACTCAATCTTCTACCCTCAGTCCTCAATCCTCAATCCTCTATCCTCAATCCCCAATCCTCAATCCTCAATCTTCAATCCTCAATACTTAATCGTCAATCCTCAATCCACAATCCTCAACCCTCAATCCTCATTCTTCAATCATCAATACCCAATCCACAATCTTCAATCCTGAATCCTCAATTCTGAATTCTCAATCCTCAATCCTCAATCCTCAGACCTCAAGCATCAATACTGAACCCTCAGTCCCCGTCCTCAGTCCTCAATCCTCAATCCTCAATCCTCAATCCTCAATCCTCAATCCTCAATCCTCAATCTTCAATCCTCAATACTCAATCTTCAATCCTAAATCCTCAATCCTCAATCCTCAATCCACAATCCTCAATCCTCAATCATCAACCCTCAATCTTCAATACTCAAACCTCAATCCTCAATCCTCAATCCTCAATACTCAACCATCAATCCTCAATTCTCAATACTGTATAGAATATCCTGAATTCTCAGGATTCAATACTCAAACGTCAATCCTCATCCCTCAGCCCTCATTCTCAATCCTCAATCCTCAACCCTCAATCCTCAATATTCAATCCTCAATAATCAATCTTCAATCCTCAATCCTCAATCCTCGATCCTCAATACTCTATCCTCTGTCACCAATCCTCAATCTTCAATACTCAATCGTCAACCCTCAGTCCTCAACCCTCAATCCTCAATCCTCGTTCCTCAAGCCTCAAACCTCAACCCTCAGTCCTCATCCTCAATTCTCAATTCTCAATTCTCAATCCTCAATCCTCAATCCTCAATCCTCAATCTTCAATCCTCAATAAACAATCACCTATCCTAGATCCTCAATCCCCAATCCTCAATCCTTAACCCTCAATCTTCAGTTCTCAATCCCCAGACCTCAACCTTCAATCCTCAATCCTCAATATTCTATCCTCAATACTCAATATTCAATACTCAATCCTCAACCCTCAGCCCTCATTCTCCATCCTCAATCCTCAATCCTCAATCCTCAATCTACAATCCTCAATCTTCAATCCTCAATACTCAATCCTCAATCCTCAATCCTCAATCCTCAATCCTCAATCCTCAATACTCAATCATCAATCCTCAATCTTCAATACTCAATCTTCGATACTCAATCCTCAATCCTCAATATTCAATCCTCAATACTCAATCTTCAATCCTCAATACGCAATTCTCAATCCTCAATCCTCAATCCACAATCGTCAATCCTAAAGCCCCAATCCTCAATCTTCAATCCTCAATCCTCAATCGTCAATCCTCAATCTCCAATCCTCAATCTTCAATCCTCAATCCTCAATCCTCAATCCTCAATCCTCAATCCTCAATCCTAAACCTTCAGTCCTCAATACTCAATCTACAATCCTCAATCTTCAACCCTAAGCCCTCATCCTCAATCCTCAATCCACAATCCTCAATCCACAGTCCTCAAACCTCAATCATGAAACCTCAATCCTGAATCCTCAATCTTCAGCCCTGAGTACTCAACAATCAATAGTCAATCCTCAGTCCTCAGTAGAATATCCTCAATTCACAGTTTTCAATACACAATACTCAATCTGCCATCTTCAAATCTCTATCCACAAACATCAATTCTCATCACTCAACCCTCAACACTCAGTCCCCAATCCTCAATCTTCAATCCTCAATCCTCAATGCTCAATCCTCAATCTTCAACCTTCAGTCTTCAATACTCAATCTTCAATCCTCAATCCTCAATTCTCAATCCTCAATCCTCAACACTCAATCGTCAATCCTCAAGCCCCAATCCTCAATCCTCAATCCTCAATCCTCAAACCTCAATCCTCAATCCTCAATCTTCAATCATCAATATTCAATCTTCAATCCTCAATCCTCAATACTCAATCCTCAATCCTCAATCCTCAATGTTCAATCCTCAATCCTCAATCCTCAATCCTCAGTCATCAATCCTCAATATTCTATACTCAAGCGTCAAACCGCAGTCCTCAATCCTCAATCCTCAATCCTCGTTCCTCAAACATCAATCCTCAACCCTCAGTCCTCATCCTCAATTCTCAATTCTCAATCCTCAATCCTCAATCCCCAACCCTCAATCCTCAACAATCAATCTCCAATCCTAGATACTCAATCCCCAATCCTCAATCCTTAATCCTCAATCTTCAACCCTCAATCCCCAGTCCTCAATCTTCAACCGTCAATGCTCAATACAAAATCCTCAATCCTCAGTCCTCAATCCTCCATCCTCAATACTCAATCCTGAATCCTCAATCTTCAATCCTCAATCCTCAGTCCTCAAACCTCAATTCTGAATCCTCAATCCTGAATCCTCAATCCTCAGTCCTCAATCCTCAATCATCAATCCTCAATCTTCAATACTCAATCCTCAATCCCCAATTCTTAATCCTCAATACTCAACCATCAATCCTCAATTCTCAATACTCAATAAAATATCCTGATTTCGCAGGATTCTATACTCAAACCTCAATCCTCAACCCTCAGCCCTCATCCTCCATCCCCGATCCTCAATCCTCAATACTCAACATTCAATCCTCAATACTCAACCTTCAATCCTCAGTCCTCAATTCTCAATCCTCAATCCTCAATCCTCAATCCCCAATCCTCAATCCCCAATCCTCAATCTTCAATCCTCAATACTCAATCTTCAATCCTCAATCCTCAATCCTCAACCCTCAATCCTCAATATTCAATTCTCAATACCCAATCCTCAATCTTCAATCCTCAATCCTCAATCCTCATTCCTCAATCCTCAACCCTCAACCCTCAATACTCAATCCTCAGTCCTCAATCCTTAATCCTCAATCCTCAATCTTCAATCCTCAATACTCAATCTTCTATTCTCAATCCTCAATCCACAATCGTCAATCCTCAATCCCCAATCCTCAATCCTGAACCTTCAACCCTCAATACTTAATCGCCAATCCTCAATCCTCAATGCTCAATCCTCAATCCTCAATCCTCATTCTCCAATCATCAATACCCAATCCACAATCTCCAATCTTAAATCCTCAATTCTCAATTCTCAATCCTCAATCCTCAATCCTCAGACCTCAAACATAAATACACAACCTTCAGTCCCCGCCCTCAAACCACAACACTCAATCCTCAGTCCTCAATCTTCAATCATCAATATTCAATATTCAATCCTCACTCCTCAATCCTCAATCCTCAATCCTCAATCCTGAATGTTCAATCCTCAATACCCAATTCTCAATCTTCAATCCTCAATCCTCAATCCTCGAACCTCAATCCTCAATCCTCGATCCTCAGTCCTCAAACCACAATCCTGAATCCTCAACCCTGAATCCTCAACCTTCAGCAATCAGTCCTCAACAATCAGTTGTCAATCCTCAATCCTCAATAGAATATCCTCAATTCACAGTTTCCAATGCTCAATACTCAATCTGCAATCTTCAAATCTCTATCCACAAACATCAATTCTCATCACTCAACCCTCAACCCTCAGACTTCATCCTCAATTCTCAATTCTCAATCCTCCATTCTCAATCCTCAATCTTCAATCCTCAATAATCAATCTCCAATCCTTGATCCTCAATCCCCAATCCTCAATCCTTAATCCTCAATCTTCAATCCTCAATCCCCAGTCCTCAGTCCTCAATCTTCAATCCTCAATACTCAATCTTCAATCCTCAATCCTCAATTCTCATTCCTCAATCCTCAACACTCAATCGTCAATCCTCAATACCCAATCCTCAATCCTCAATCATAAATACTCAATATTCAATCCGCAATGTTCAATCCTCAATACTCAACCTTCAATCCTCAATCCTCAATACTCAATCCTCAATACTCGAACCTCAATCGTCAATCCTCAATCCCCAATCCTCAATCTTCAATCCTCAATCCTCAATCCTCAATCCTCAATCCTCAATCTTCAATCCTCAATACTCAATATTCAATCCTCAATCCTCAATCCTCAGCCCTCATTCTCCATCCTCAACCCTCAATCCTCAATCCTCAATCTACAATCCTCAATCTTCAATCCTCAATACTCAATCCTCAATCCTCAATCCTCAATCCTCAATCCTCAATCCTCAATCATCAATCCTCAATCTTCAATACTCAATCTTCGATACTCAATCCTCAATCCTCAATCTTCAATCCTCAATACTCAACCTTCAATCCTCGTTCCTCAATCCTCAATCCTCAATCCTCAATCCCCAGTCCTCAATCTTCAATCTTCAATACTCAATCATCAATCCTCAATCCTCAATCCTCAATCCTCAGTCCTCAATCTCCAATCCTCAATACTCAATCTTCAATCCTCAATCCTCAATTCTCAATTCTCAACACTCAATCGTCAATCCCCCAGGCCCAATCCTCAATCTTCAATCCTCTATCCTCAATCCTCAATCCTCAATCCTCAGTCTTCAATCCTCAATACTCAATCTTCAAACCTCAATCCTCAATCCTCAATCCTTAATCCTCAATCCTCAATCCTCAACCTTCAATCCCCATACTCAATCTTCAATCCTCAATCCTCAATCCTCAATCCTCAATTCTCAATCCTCAAACCTCAGACATCAAATATCAATACTCAACCCTCAGCCCTCATCCTCAATCCTAAATCCTCAATCCTCAATCCTCAATCCTCAATCCTCTGTCATCAATCCTGAATCTTGAATACTCAATCGCCAATCCTCAGTCCTCAATCCTCAATCCTCAATCCTCGTTCCTCAAACCTCAATCCTCAACCCTCAGCCCTCATCCTCAATTCTCAATCCTCAATCCTCAATACTCAATCCTCAATCTTCAGTCATCAATAATCAATGACCAATCCTAGATCCTCAATCCCCAATCCTCAATCCTTAACCCTCAATCTTCAATTATCAATCCCCAGTCCTCAATATTCAATCCTCAATGCTCAATCGTCAATCCTCAATACTCAATCCTCAGTCCTCAATCCTCAATCCTCAATCCTCAATCTTCAATCCTCAATACTCAATCTTCTACCCTCAGTCCTCAATCCTCAATCCTCAATCCTCAATACCCAATCCTCAATCCTCAATCTTCAATCCTCAATACTTAATCGTCAATCCTCAATCCACAATCCTCAACCCTCAATCCTCATTCTTCAATCATCAATACCCAATCCACAATCTTCAATCCTGAATCCTCAATTCTGAATTCTCAATCCTCAATCCTCAATCCTCAGACCTCAAGCATCAATACTGAACCCTCAGTCCCCGTCCTCAATCCTCAATCCTCAATCCTCAATCCTCAATCCTCAATCCTCAATCCTCAATCTTCAATCCTCAATACTCAATCTTCAATCCTCAATCCTCAATCCTCAATCCTCAATCCACAATCCTCAATCCTCAATCATCAACCCTCAATCTTCAATACTCAAACCTCAATCCTCAATCCTCAATCCTCAATACTCAACCATCAATCCTCAATTCTCAATACTGTATAGAATATCCTGAATTCTCAGGATTCAATACTCAAACGTCAATCCTCATCCCTCAGCCCTCATTCTCAATCCTCAATCCTCAACCCTCAATCCTCAATATTCAATCCTCAATAATCAATCTTCAATCCTCAATCCTCAATCCTCGATCCTCAATACTCTATCCTCTGTCACCAATCCTCAATCTTCAATACTCAATCGTCAACCCTCAGTCCTCAACCCTCAATCCTCAATCCTCGTTCCTCAAGCCTCAACCCTCAACCCTCAGTCCTCATCCTCAATTCTCAATTCTCAATTCTCAATCCTCAATCCTCAATCCTCAATCCTCAATCTTCAATCCTCAATAAACAATCACCTATCCTAGATCCTCAATCCCCAATCCTCAATCCTTAACCCTCAATCTTCAGTTCTCAATCCCCAGACCTCAACCTTCAATCCTCAATCCTCAATATTCTATCCTCAATACTCAATATTCAATCCTCAATCCTCAACCCTCAGCCCTCATTCTCCATCCTCAATCCTCAATTCTCAATCCTCAATCTACAATCCTCAATCTTCAATCCTCAATACTCAATCCTCAATCCTCAATCCTCAATCCTCAATCCTCAATCCTCAATACTCAATCATCAATCCTCAATCTTCAATACTCAATCTTCGATACTCAATCCTCAATCCTCAATATTCAATCCTCAATACTCAATCTTCAATCCTCAATACGCAATTCTCAATCCTCTATCCTCAATCCTCAATCGTCAATCCTAAAGCCCCAATCCTCAATCTTCAATCCTCAATCCTCAATCGTCAATCCTCAATCTCCAATCCTCAATCTTCAATCCTCAATCCTCAATCCTCAATCCTCAATCCTCAATCCTAAACCTTCAGTCCTCAATACTCAATCTACAATCCTCAATCCTCAACCCTAAGCCCTCATCCTCAATCCTCAATCCACAATCCTCAATCCACAGTCCTCAAACCTCAATCCTGGAACCTCAATCCTGAATCCTCAATCTTCAGCCCTGAGTACTCAACAATCAATAGTCAATCCTCAGTCCTCAGTAGAATATCCTCAATTCACAGTTTTCAATACACAATACTCAATCTGCCATCTTCAAATCTCTATCCACAAACATCAATTCTCATCACTCAACCCTCAACACTCAGTCCCCAATCCTCAATCTTCAATCCTCAATCCTCAATGCTCAATCCTCAATCTTCAATCTTCAGTCTTCAATACTCAATCTTCAATCCTCAATCCTCAATTCTCAATCCTCAATCCTCAACACTCAATCGTCAATCCTCAAGCCCCAATCCTCAATCCTCAATCCTCAATCCTCAAACCTCAATCCTCAATCCTCAATCTTCAATCATCAATATTCAATCTTCAATCCTCAATCCTCAATACTCAATCCTCAATCCTCAATCCTCAATGTTCAATCCTCAATACCCAATCCTCAATCTTCAATCCTCAATCCTCAATCCTCAATCCTCAATCCTCAATCCTCAATCCTGAATCCTCAATCCTCAATCCTCAATCCTCAATACTCAATCATCAATCCTCAATCTTCAATACTCAATCTTCGATACTCAATCCTCAATCCTCAATATTCAATCCTCAATACTCAATCTTCAATCCTCAATACGCAATCCTCAATCCTCAATCCTCAATCCTCAATCGTCAATCCTAAAGCCCCAATCCTCAATCTTCAATCCTCAATCCTCAATCGTCAATCCTCAATCTCCAATCCTCAATCTTCAATCCTCAATCCTCAATCCTCAATCCTCAATCCTCAATCCTAAACCTTCAGTCCTCAATACTCAATCTACAATCCTCAATCCTCAACCCTAAGCCTTCATCCTCCATCCTCAATCCTCAATCCTCAATCCTCAATCTTCAATCCTCAATCCTCAATACTCAATCCTCAATCCTCAATCTTCAATCCTCCATCCTCAATCCTCAATCCTCAATCCTCAATCCCCAGTCCTCAATCTTCAATCTTCAATACACAATCATCAATCCTCAATCTTCAATACTCAATCC
Source organism: Calliopsis andreniformis (assembly GCF_051401765.1). Taxonomy (NCBI): domain Eukaryota; kingdom Metazoa; phylum Arthropoda; class Insecta; order Hymenoptera; family Andrenidae; genus Calliopsis; species Calliopsis andreniformis. The sequence continues at coordinate 1,397,685 of NW_027480491.1, read as the reverse complement.
TCAGTCCTCAATCTTTAATCCTGAAACCTCAATCTTCAATACTCAATACTCAATCTTCTATTCTCAATCCTCAATCCACAATCCTCAATCCTCAATCCCCAATCCTCAATCCTGAACCTTCAATCCTCAATACTTAATCGCCAATCCTCAATCCTCAATCCTCAATGCTCAATCCTCAATCCTCAATCCTCATTCTCCAATCATCAATACCCAACCCACAATCTTCAATCTTCAATCCTCAATTCTTAATTCTCAATCCTCAATCCTCAATCCTCAGACCTCAAACATAAATACACAACCTTCAGTCCCCGCCCTCAAACCACAACACTCAATCCTCGGTCCTCAATCTTCAATCATCAGTATTCAATATTCAATCCTCACTCCTCAATCCTCAATCCTCAATCCTCAATCCTGAATGTTCAATCCTCAATACCCAATTCTCAATCTTCAATCCTCAATCCTCAATCCTCGATCCTCAATCCTCAATCCTCATTCTTCAATCCTCAATACCCCATCCTCAATCCTCAATCCTCAGACCTCAATCCTCCATCTTCAATCCTCAATCCTCAATCCTCAAACCTCAATACTCAACCATCAATCCTCAATTCTCAATACTCAATAGAACATCCTGAATTCTCATGGTTCAATACTCAATCCACAATATTCAATAATCAAGTCTCAATTCTCAAACATCAATCCTCAACACTCAATCCACATAACTCAGTCCTCTCTCCTCAATCCTCCATCCTCAATCCTCAATCCTCAATCGTCAATTCTCAATTTTCAATCCTCAATACTCAATCTGCAATCCTCAATCATCAATCCTCAATCCTCAATCCTCAATCCTCATTCTTCAATCCTCAATACCCCATCCTCAATCCTCAATCCTCAGACCTCAATCCTCCATCTTCAATCCTCAATCCTCAATCCTCAAACCTCAAACATCAATACTCAACCCTCAGTCCTCGTCCTCAATCCACAACCCTCAATCCTCAATCCTCAATCTTCAATCATCAATATTCAAACTTCAATCCTCAATCCTCAATCCTCAGTCCTCAATCCTCAGTCCTCTAACCTCAATCCTGAATCCTCAATCCTGAATCCTCTATCTTCAGCCCTCAGTACTCAACAATCTGTTGTCAATCCTCAATCCTCAATAGAATATCCTCAATTCACTGTTTTCTATACTCAATACTCAATCTGCAATCTTCAAATCTCTATCCACAAACATCAATTCACATCACTCAACCCTCAACACTCAGTCCCCAATCCTCAATCTTCAATACTCAATCCTCAATCCTCAATCCACAATGCTCAATCTCTCAATCCTCAATACTCAATCTTCAATCCTCAATCCTCAATCCTCAATCCTCAATCCTCAATCGTCAATCTTCAATCCTGAATACTCAATATTCAATCCTCAACCCTCAGTACTCAATCCTCAACGCTCATTCTTCAATCCTCAATACCCAATCCTCAATCTTCAATCGTCAATCTGCAATCCTCAATTCTCAATCCTCAATCCTCCGACCTCAGTCCTCAATCCTCAATCCTCAGACCTCATCCTCAATCCTCAATCCTCAGTCCACAATCCTCAATCTTTAATCCCCAATACTCCATCTTCAATCCTCAATCCTCAATCCTCAATCCTCAATGCTCAATCCTCAATCCTCAATAATCAATGCTCAATCCGCAATACACAATCCTCAATCTTCAATCCTCGATCCCCAATCCTCAATCCTCAGTCCTCAATCCTCAATCCTCAGTCCTCAAACACCAATCCTGAAACCTCAATTCTGAATCCTCAATCTTCAGCCCTGAGTCCTCAACAATCAGTTGTCAATACTCAATCCTCAATAGAATATCATCAATTCACAGTTTTCAATAATTAATACTCAATCGGCAATCTTCAAATCTGTATCCACAGACATCAATTCTCATCACTCAACCCTCAACAATCAGTCCCCAATCCTCAATCTTCAATCCTCAATCCTCAATCCTCAATACTCAATCCTCAATCCTCAATCTTCAATCCGCAATACTCAATCTTCAATCCTCAATCCTCAATCCTCAATCCTCAATCTCCAATCCTCAATACTCAATCTTCAATCCTCAATCCTCAATTCTCAATACTCAATACTCAATCGTCAATCCCCCAGGCCCAATCCTCAATATTCAATCCTCTATCCTCAATCCTCAATCCTCAATCCTCAATCTTCAATCCTCAATACTCAATCTTCAAACCTCAATCCTCAATCCTCAATCCTTAATCCTCAATCCTCAATCCTCAACCTTCAATCCCCATACTCAATCTTCAATCCTCAATCCTCAATCCTCAATCCTCAATTCTCAATCCTCAAACCTCAGACATCAAATATCAATACTCAACCCTCAGCCCTCATCCTCAATCCTAAATCCTCAATCCTCAATCCTCAATCCTCAATCCTCTGTCATCAATCCTCAATCTTCAATACTCAATCGCCAATCCTCAGACCTCAATCCTCAATCCTCAATCCTCGTTCCTCAAACCTCAATCCTCAACCCTCAGCCCTCATCCTCAATTCTCAATCCTCAATCCTCAACACTCAATCGTCAATCCTCAAGCCCCAATCCTCAATCCTCAATCCTCAATCCTCAAACCTCAATCCTCAATCCTCAATCTTCAATCATCAATATTCAATCTTCAATCCTCAATCCTCAATACTCAATCCTCAATCCTCAATCCTCAATGTTCAATCCTCAATACCCAATCCTCAATCTTCAATCCTCAATCCTCAATCCTCAATCCTCAATCCTCAATCCTCAATCCTGAATCCTCAATCCTCAATCCTCAATCCTCAATACTCAATCATCAATCCTCAATCTTCAATACTCAATCTTCGATACTCAATCCTCAATCCTCAATATTCAATCCTCAATACTCAATCTTCAATCCTCAATACGCAATCCTCAATCCTCAATCCTCAATCCTCAATCGTCAATCCTAAAGCCCCAATCCTCAATCTTCAATCCTCAATCCTCAATCGTCAATCCTCAATCTCCAATCCTCAATCTTCAATCCTCAATCCTCAATCCTCAATCCTCAATCCTCAATCCTAAACCTTCAGTCCTCAATACTCAATCTACAATCCTCAATCCTCAACCCTAAGCCTTCATCCTCCATCCTCAATCCTCAATCCTCAATCCTCAATCTTCAATCCTCAATCCTCAATACTCAATCCTCAATCCTCAATCTTCAATCCTCCATCCTCAATCCTCAATCCTCAATCCTCAATCCCCAGTCCTCAATCTTCAATCTTCAATACACAATCATCAATCCTCAATCTTCAATACTCAATCCTCAGTCCTCAATCTTTAATCCTGAAACCTCAATCTTCAATACTCAATACTCAATCTTCTATTCTCAATCCTCAATCCACAATCCTCAATCCTCAATCCCCAATCCTCAATCCTGAACCTTCAATCCTCAATACTTAATCGCCAATCCTCAATCCTCAATGCTCAATCCTCAATCCTCAATCCTCATTCTCCAATCATCAATACCCAACCCACAATCTTCAATCTTCAATCCTCAATTCTTAATTCTCAATCCTCAATCCTCAATCCTCAGACCTCAAACATAAATACACAACCTTCAGTCCCCGCCCTCAAACCACAACACTCAATCCTCGGTCCTCAATCTTCAATCATCAGTATTCAATATTCAATCCTCACTCCTCAATCCTCAATCCTCAATCCTCAATCCTGAATGTTCAATCCTCAATACCCAATTCTCAATCTTCAATCCTCAATCCTCAATCCTCGATCCTCAATCCTCAATCCTCAATCCTCAATTCTCGATCCTCAACACTCAGTCCTCAGTCCTCAAACCTCAATCCTCAGCCCTCAGTCTTCATCCTCAATCCTCAATCCTCAATCCTCAATCCTCAATCCTCAATCTTCAATCCTCAGTCCTCAAACCTCAATTCTGAATCCTCAATACTCAAACCTCAATCATCAATCCTCAATACTCAATCTCCAATCCTCAATGCTCAGTCCTCAACCCTCAATCCTCAATCCTCAAAACTCAATCCTCAACCGTCAGTCCTCGTCCTCAAACCTCAACCGTCAGTACTCAGTCCTCAACATTCAATCATCAATACTCAATCCTCAATCCTCAATCCTCAATATTCAACACACAACCCTCAACCGTCAATCCTCAATACTCAACCATCAATCCTCAATTCTCAATACTCAATAGAACATCCTGAATTCTCATGGTTCAATACTCAATCCACAATATTCAATAATCAAGTCTCAATTCTCAAACATCAATCCTCAACACTCAATCCACATAACTCAGTCCTCTCTCCTCAATCCTCCATCCTCAATCCTCAATCCTCAATCGTCAATTCTCAATTTTCAATCCTCAATACTCAATCTGCAATCCTCAATCATCAATCCTCAATCCTCAATCCTCAATCCTCATTCTTCAATCCTCAGTACCCAATCCTCAATCTCCAATCCTCAATCCTCAATCCTCAATTCTCAATCCCCAAACCTCAATCCTCAGCCCTCAAACATCAATACTCAGCCCTCAGACCTCGTCCTCAATCCACAACCCTCAATCGTCAATCCTCAATCTTCAATCATCAATATTCAATCTTCAATCCTCAATCCTCAATCCTCAATCCTCAACCCTCAATCCTCAATGTTCAATCCTCAATACCCAATCCACAATCTTCAATCCTCAATCCTCAATCCTCAACCTTCAGCCCTGAGTCCTCAACAATCAGTTGCCAATCCTCAATCCTCAGTAGAATAACCTCAATTCACAGATTTGAATATTAAACACTCAATCTGCAATCTTCAAATCTCTATCCACAAACATCAATTCTCATCACTCAACCCTCAACACTCAGTCCCCAATCCTCAATCTTCAATCCTCAATCCTCAGCCCTCATCCTCAATCCTCAATCCTCAATCCTCAATCCTCAATATTCAATCCTCAATACTCAATCTTCAATCCTCAATCCTCAGTCCTCAGACCTCAATTCTGAATACTCAATCCTGAATCCTCATTCTTCAGCCCTCAGTCCTCAACAATCAGTTGTCAATTCTCAATCCTCAATAGAATATCCTCAATTCACAGTTTTCAATACTCAATACTCAATCTGCAATCTACAAATCTCTATCCACAAACATCAAATCTCATCACTCAGCCCTCAACACTCAGTACTCAATGTTCAATTCTCAATCCTCAATTCTCAATCTTCAATCCTCAATACTGAATCTTCAATCCTCAGTCCCCAATCCTCAATCCTCAATCCTCAATCTTCAATCTTCAATCCTCAGTCTTCAATCCTCAATCCTCAATCCTCAATCCTCAATACTCAATCCTCAATCCTCAATCATCAATCCTCAATACTCAATCTTCAATCCTCATTCCTCAATCCTCAATCCTCAATCCTCAATCATAAATCATCAATCCACAATCTTCAATACTCAATCCTCAATCCTCAATTCTCAATCCTCAATCCTCAATACTCAACCATTAACCCTCAATTCTCAATACTCAACAGAATATCCTGAATTCTCAGGATTCAATACTCAAACCTCAATCCTCGTCCCTCAGCCCTCATTCTCAATCTTCAATCCTCAATCGTCAACCCCCAATATTCAGTCCTCAATACTCAATCTTCAATCCTCAGTCCTCAATCCACAATCCTCAATCCTCTGTCATCAATCCTCAATCTTCAATACTCAATCGTCAATCCTCAGTCCTCAATCCTCAATCCGCAATCCTCGTTCCTCAAACTTCAATCCTCAATACCCAATCCTCAATCCTTAATCCACAATCTTCAATCCTCAATCCCCAGTCCTCAATCTTCGATCCTAAAGGCTCAACCTTCAATCCTCAATTCTCAGTCCTCAACCCTCAATCCTCAATCCTCAAACCTCAATGCTCAACCGTCAGTCCTCGTCCTCAATCCTCAACCCTCAATCCTCAATCCTCAATCTTCAATCATCAACCCTCAATCTTCAATACTCAATCCTCCATCCTCAATACTCAACCATCAATCCTCAATTCTCAATACTGAATAGAATATCCTGAATTCTCAGGATTCAGTACACAAACCTCAATCCTCAACCCTCAGCCCTCATCCTCCATCCTCAATCCTCAATCCTCAATCCTCATTCTTCAATCCTCATTACCCAATCCTCAATCTTCAATCCTCAGTCCTCAATCCTCCATCTCCAATCCTCAATCCTCAATCCTCAGACCTCAAACATCAATACTCAACCCTCAGTCCTCGTCCTCAATCCACAACCCTCAATCCTCAATCCTCAATCTTCAATCATCAATATTCAGTCTTCAATCCTCAATCCTCAATCCTCAGTCCTCAATCCTCAGTCCTCTAACCTCAATCCTGAATCCTCAATCCTGAATCCTCTATCTTCAGCCCTCAGTACTCAACAATCTGTTGTCAATCCTCAATCCTCAATAGAATATCCTCAATTCACAGTTTTCTATACTCAATGCTCAATCTGCAATCTTCAAATCTCTATCCACAAACATCAATTCACATCACTCAACCCTCAACACTCAGTCCCCAATTCTCAATCTTCAATACTCAATCCTCAATCCTCAATCCACAATGCTCAATCTCTCAATCCTCAATACTCAATCTTCAATCCTCAATCCTCAATCCTCAATCCTCAATCCTCAATCGTCAATCTTCAATCGTCAATCTGCAATCCTCAATTCTCAGTCCTCAATCCTCCGACCTCAGTCCTCAATCCTCAACCCTCAGACCTCATCCTCAATCCTCAATCCTCAGTCCACAGTCCTCAATCTTCAATCCCCAATACTCCATCTTCAATCCTCAATCCTCAATCCTCAATCCTCAATGCTCAATCCTCAATCCCCAATAATCAATGTTCAATCCGCAATACACAATCCTCAATCTTCAATCCTCGATCCCCAATCCTCAATCCTCAGTCCTCAATCCTCAATCCTCAGTTCTTAAACCCCAATCCTGAATCCTCAATTCGGAATCCTCAACCTTCAGCCCTCAGTCCTCAACAATCAGTTGTCAATCCTCAATCCTCAATAGAATATCATCAATTCACAGTTTTCAATAATTAATACTCAATCTGCAATCCTCAAATCTCTATCCACAGACATCAATTCTCATCACTCAACCCTCAACACTCAGTCCCCAATCCTCAATCTTCAATCCTCAATCCTCAGCCCTCAACACTCAGTCCCCAATCCTCAATCTTCAATCCTCAATACTCAATCTTCAATCCTCAACCCTCAGCCCTCATCCTCAATCCTCAATCCTCAATCCTCAATCCTCAATATTCAATCCTCAATACTCAATCTTCAATCCTCAATCCTCAATCCTCGATCCTCAATACTCTATCCTCTGTCACCAATCCTCAATCTTCAATACTCAATCGTCAACCCTCAGTCCTCAACCCTCAATCCTCAATCCTCGTTCCTCAAGCCTCAACCCTCAACCCTCAGTCCTCATCCTCAATTCTCAATTCTCAATTCTCAATCCTCAATCCTCAATCCTCAATCCTCAATCTTCAATCCTCAATAAACAATCACCTATCCTAGATCCTCAATCCCCAATCCTCAATCCTTAACCCTCAATCTTCAGTTCTCAATCCCCAGACCTCAACCTTCAATCCTCAATCCTCAATATTCTATCCTCAATACTCAATATTCAATCCTCAATCCTCAACCCTCAGCCCTCATTCTCCATCCTCAATCCTCAATTCTCAATCCTCAATCTACAATCCTCAATCTTCAATCCTCAATACTCAATCCTCAATCCTCAATCCTCAATCCTCAATCCTCAATCCTCAATACTCAATCATCAATCCTCAATCTTCAATACTCAATCTTCGATACTCAATCCTCAATCCTCAATATTCAATCCTCAATACTCAATCTTCAATCCTCAATACGCAATTCTCAATCCTCTATCCTCAATCCTCAATCGTCAATCCTAAAGCCCCAATCCTCAATCTTCAATCCTCAATCCTCAATCGTCAATCCTCAATCTCCAATCCTCAATCTTCAATCCTCAATCCTCAATCCTCAATCCTCAATCCTCAATCCTAAACCTTCAGTCCTCAATACTCAATCTACAATCCTCAATCCTCAACCCTAAGCCCTCATCCTCAATCCTCAATCCACAATCCTCAATCCACAGTCCTCAAACCTCAATCCTGAAACCTCAATCCTGAATCCTCAATCTTCAGCCCTGAGTACTCAACAATCAATAGTCAATCCTCAGTCCTCAGTAGAATATCCTCAATTCACAGTTTTCAATACACAATACTCAATCTGCCATCTTCAAATCTCTATCCACAAACATCAATTCTCATCACTCAACCCTCAACACTCAGTCCCCAATCCTCAATCTTCAATCCTCAATCCTCAATGCTCAATCCTCAATCTTCAATCTTCAGTCTTCAATACTCAATCTTCAATCCTCAATCCTCAATTCTCAATCCTCAATCCTCAACACTCAATCGTCAATCCTCAAGCCCCAATCCTCAATCCTCAATCCTCAATCCTCAAACCTCAATCCTCAATCCTCAATCTTCAATCATCAATATTCAATCTTCAATCCTCAATCCTCAATACTCAATCCTCAATCCTCAATCCTCAATGTTCAATCCTCAATACCCAATCCTCAATCTTCAATCCTCAATCCTCAATCCTCAATCCTCAATCCTCAATCCTCAATCCTGAATCCTCAATCCTCAATCCTCAATCCTCAATACTCAATCATCAATCCTCAATCTTCAATACTCAATCTTCGATACTCAATCCTCAATCCTCAATATTCAATCCTCAATACTCAATCTTCAATCCTCAATACGCAATCCTCAATCCTCAATCCTCAATCCTCAATCGTCAATCCTAAAGCCCCAATCCTCAATCTTCAATCCTCAATCCTCAATCGTCAATCCTCAATCTCCAATCCTCAATCTTCAATCCTCAATCCTCAATCCTCAATCCTCAATCCTCAATCCTAAACCTTCAGTCCTCAATACTCAATCTACAATCCTCAATCCTCAACCCTAAGCCTTCATCCTCCATCCTCAATCCTCAATCCTCAATCCTCAATCTTCAATCCTCAATCCTCAATACTCAATCCTCAATCCTCAATCTTCAATCCTCCATCCTCAATCCTCAATCCTCAATCCTCAATCCCCAGTCCTCAATCTTCAATCTTCAATACACAATCATCAATCCTCAATCTTCAATACTCAATCCTCAGTCCTCAATCTTTAATCCTGAAACCTCAATCTTCAATACTCAATACTCAATCTTCTATTCTCAATCCTCAATCCACAATCCTCAATCCTCAATCCCCAATCCTCAATCCTGAACCTTCAATCCTCAATACTTAATCGCCAATCCTCAATCCTCAATCCTCAATGCTCAATCCTCAATCCTCAATCCTCATTCTCCAATCATCAATACCCAACCCACAATCTTCAATCTTCAATCCTCAATTCTTAATTCTCAATCCTCAATCCTCAATCCTCAGACCTCAAACATAAATACACAACCTTCAGTCCCCGCCCTCAAACCACAACACTCAATCCTCGGTCCTCAATCTTCAATCATCAGTATTCAATATTCAATCCTCACTCCTCAATCCTCAATCCTCAATCCTCAATCCTGAATGTTCAATCCTCAATACCCAATTCTCAATCTTCAATCCTCAATCCTCAATCCTCGATCCTCAATCCTCAATCCTCATTCTTCAATCCTCAATACCCCATCCTCAATCCTCAATCCTCAGACCTCAATCCTCCATCTTCAATCCTCAATCCTCAATCCTCAAACCTCAATACTCAACCATCAATCCTCAATTCTCAATACTCAATAGAACATCCTGAATTCTCATGGTTCAATACTCAATCCACAATATTCAATAATCAAGTCTCAATTCTCAAACATCAATCCTCAACACTCAATCCACATAACTCAGTCCTCTCTCCTCAATCCTCCATCCTCAATCCTCAATCCTCAATCGTCAATTCTCAATTTTCAATCCTCAATACTCAATCTGCAATCCTCAATCATCAATCCTCAATCCTCAATCCTCAATCCTCATTCTTCAATCCTCAATACCCCATCCTCAATCCTCAATCCTCAGACCTCAATCCTCCATCTTCAATCCTCAATCCTCAATCCTCAAACCTCAAACATCAATACTCAACCCTCAGTCCTCGTCCTCAATCCACAACCCTCAATCCTCAATCCTCAATCTTCAATCATCAATATTCAAACTTCAATCCTCAATCCTCAATCCTCAGTCCTCAATCCTCAGTCCTCTAACCTCAATCCTGACCCCTCAATCCTGAATCCTCTATCTTCAGCCCTCAGTACTCAACAATCTGTTGTCAATCCTCAATCCTCAATAGAATATCCTCAATTCACTGTTTTCTATACTCAATACTCAATCTGCAATCTTCAAATCTCTATCCACAAACATCAATTCACATCACTCAACCCTCAACACTCAGTCCCCAATCCTCAATCTTCAATACTCAATCCTCAATCCTCAATCCACAATGCTCAATCTCTCAATCCTCAATACTCAATCTTCAATCCTCAATCCTCAATCCTCAATCCTCAATCCTCAATCGTCAATCTTCAATCCTGAATACTCAATATTCAATCCTCAACCCTCAGTACTCAATCCTCAACGCTCATTCTTCAATCCTCAATACCCAATCCTCAATCTTCAATCGTCAATCTGCAATCCTCAATTCTCAATCCTCAATCCTCCGACCTCAGTCCTCAATCCTCAATCCTCAGACCTCATCCTCAATCCTCAATCCTCAGTCCACAATCCTCAATCTTTAATCCCCAATACTCCATCTTCAATCCTCAATCCTCAATCCTCAATCCTCAATGCTCAATCCTCAATCCTCAATAATCAATGCTCAATCCGCAATACACAATCCTCAATCTTCAATCCTCGATCCCCAATCCTCAATCCTCAGTCCTCAATCCTCAATCCTCAGTCCTCAAACACCAATCCTGAAACCTCAATTCTGAATCCTCAATCTTCAGCCCTGAGTCCTCAACAATCAGTTGTCAATACTCAATCCTCAATAGAATATCATCAATTCACAGTTTTCAATAATTAATACTCAATCGGCAATCTTCAAATCTGTATCCACAGACATCAATTCTCATCACTCAACCCTCAACAATCAGTCCCCAATCCTCAATCTTCAATCCTCAATCCTCAATCCTCAATACTCAATCCTCAATCCTCAATCTTCAATCCGCAATACTCAATCTTCAATCCTCAATCCTCAATCCTCAATCCTCAATCTCCAATCCTCAATACTCAATCTTCAATCCTCAATCCTCAATTCTCAATACTCAATACTCAATCGTCAATCCCCCAGGCCCAATCCTCAATATTCAATCCTCTATCCTCAATCCTCAATCCTCAATCCTCAATCTTCAATCCTCAATACTCAATCTTCAAACCTCAATCCTCAATCCTCAATCCTTAATCCTCAATCCTCAATCCTCAACCTTCAATCCCCATACTCAATCTTCAATCCTCAATCCTCAATCCTCAATCCTCAATTCTCAATCCTCAAACCTCAGACATCAAATATCAATACTCAACCCTCAGCCCTCATCCTCAATCCTAAATCCTCAATCCTCAATCCTCAATCCTCAATCCTCTGTCATCAATCCTCAATCTTCAATACTCAATCGCCAATCCTCAGACCTCAATCCTCAATCCTCAATCCTCGTTCCTCAAACCTCAATCCTCAACCCTCAGCCCTCATCCTCAATTCTCAATCCTCAATCCTCAACACTCAATCGTCAATCCTCAAGCCCCAATCCTCAATCCTCAATCCTCAATCCTCAAACCTCAATCCTCAATCCTCAATCTTCAATCATCAATATTCAATCTTCAATCCTCAATCCTCAATACTCAATCCTCAATCCTCAATCCTCAATGTTCAATCCTCAATACCCAATCCTCAATCTTCAATCCTCAATCCTCAATCCTCAATCCTCAATCCTCAATCCTCAATCCTGAATCCTCAATCCTCAATCCTCAATCCTCAATACTCAATCATCAATCCTCAATCTTCAATACTCAATCTTCGATACTCAATCCTCAATCCTCAATATTCAATCCTCAATACTCAATCTTCAATCCTCAATACGCAATCCTCAATCCTCAATCCTCAATCCTCAATCGTCAATCCTAAAGCCCCAATCCTCAATCTTCAATCCTCAATCCTCAATCGTCAATCCTCAATCTCCAATCCTCAATCTTCAATCCTCAATCCTCAATCCTCAATCCTCAATCCTCAATCCTAAACCTTCAGTCCTCAATACTCAATCTACAATCCTCAATCCTCAACCCTAAGCCTTCATCCTCCATCCTCAATCCTCAATCCTCAATCCTCAATCTTCAATCCTCAATCCTCAATACTCAATCCTCAATCCTCAATCTTCAATCCTCCATCCTCAATCCTCAATCCTCAATCCTCAATCCCCAGTCCTCAATCTTCAATCTTCAATACACAATCATCAATCCTCAATCTTCAATACTCAATCCTCAGTCCTCAATCTTTAATCCTGAAACCTCAATCTTCAATACTCAATACTCAATCTTCTATTCTCAATCCTCAATCCACAATCCTCAATCCTCAATCCCCAATCCTCAATCCTGAACCTTCAATCCTCAATACTTAATCGCCAATCCTCAATCCTCAATGCTCAATCCTCAATCCTCAATCCTCATTCTCCAATCATCAATACCCAACCCACAATCTTCAATCTTCAATCCTCAATTCTTAATTCTCAATCCTCAATCCTCAATCCTCAGACCTCAAACATAAATACACAACCTTCAGTCCCCGCCCTCAAACCACAACACTCAATCCTCGGTCCTCAATCTTCAATCATCAGTATTCAATATTCAATCCTCACTCCTCAATCCTCAATCCTCAATCCTCAATCCTGAATGTTCAATCCTCAATACCCAATTCTCAATCTTCAATCCTCAATCCTCAATCCTCGATCCTCAATCCTCAATCCTCAATCCTCAATTCTCGATCCTCAACACTCAGTCCTCAGTCCTCAAACCTCAATCCTCAGCCCTCAGTCTTCATCCTCAATCCTCAATCCTCAATCCTCAATCCTCAATCCTCAATCTTCAATCCTCAGTCCTCAAACCTCAATTCTGAATCCTCAATACTCAAACCTCAATCATCAATCCTCAATACTCAATCTCCAATCCTCAATGCTCAGTCCTCAACCCTCAATCCTCAATCCTCAAAACTCAATCCTCAACCGTCAGTCCTCGTCCTCAAACCTCAACCGTCAGTACTCAGTCCTCAACATTCAATCATCAATACTCAATCCTCAATCCTCAATCCTCAATATTCAACACACAACCCTCAACCGTCAATCCTCAATACTCAACCATCAATCCTCAATTCTCAATACTCAATAGAACATCCTGAATTCTCATGGTTCAATACTCAATCCACAATATTCAATAATCAAGTCTCAATTCTCAAACATCAATCCTCAACACTCAATCCACATAACTCAGTCCTCTCTCCTCAATCCTCCATCCTCAATCCTCAATCCTCAATCGTCAATTCTCAATTTTCAATCCTCAATACTCAATCTGCAATCCTCAATCATCAATCCTCAATCCTCAATCCTCAATCCTCATTCTTCAATCCTCAGTACCCAATCCTCAATCTCCAATCCTCAATCCTCAATCCTCAATTCTCAATCCCCAAACCTCAATCCTCAGCCCTCAAACATCAATACTCAGCCCTCAGACCTCGTCCTCAATCCACAACCCTCAATCGTCAATCCTCAATCTTCAATCATCAATATTCAATCTTCAATCCTCAATCCTCAATCCTCAATCCTCAACCCTCAATCCTCAATGTTCAATCCTCAATACCCAATCCACAATCTTCAATCCTCAATCCTCAATCCTCAACCTTCAGCCCTGAGTCCTCAACAATCAGTTGCCAATCCTCAATCCTCAGTAGAATAACCTCAATTCACAGATTTGAATATTAAACACTCAATCTGCAATCTTCAAATCTCTATCCACAAACATCAATTCTCATCACTCAACCCTCAACACTCAGTCCCCAATCCTCAATCTTCAATCCTCAATCCTCAGCCCTCATCCTCAATCCTCAATCCTCAATCCTCAATCCTCAATATTCAATCCTCAATACTCAATCTTCAATCCTCAATCCTCAGTCCTCAGACCTCAATTCTGAATACTCAATCCTGAATCCTCATTCTTCAGCCCTCAGTCCTCAACAATCAGTTGTCAATTCTCAATCCTCAATAGAATATCCTCAATTCACAGTTTTCAATACTCAATACTCAATCTGCAATCTACAAATCTCTATCCACAAACATCAAATCTCATCACTCAGCCCTCAACACTCAGTACTCAATGTTCAATTCTCAATCCTCAATTCTCAATCTTCAATCCTCAATACTGAATCTTCAATCCTCAGTCCCCAATCCTCAATCCTCAATCCTCAATCTTCAATCTTCAATCCTCAGTCTTCAATCCTCAATCCTCAATCCTCAATCCTCAATACTCAATCCTCAATCCTCAATCATCAATCCTCAATACTCAATCTTCAATCCTCATTCCTCAATCCTCAATCCTCAATCCTCAATCATAAATCATCAATCCACAATCTTCAATACTCAATCCTCAATCCTCAATTCTCAATCCTCAATCCTCAATACTCAACCATTAACCCTCAATTCTCAATACTCAACAGAATATCCTGAATTCTCAGGATTCAATACTCAAACCTCAATCCTCGTCCCTCAGCCCTCATTCTCAATCTTCAATCCTCAATCGTCAACCCCCAATATTCAGTCCTCAATACTCAATCTTCAATCCTCAGTCCTCAATCCACAATCCTCAATCCTCTGTCATCAATCCTCAATCTTCAATACTCAATCGTCAATCCTCAGTCCTCAATCCTCAATCCGCAATCCTCGTTCCTCAAACTTCAATCCTCAATACCCAATCCTCAATCCTTAATCCACAATCTTCAATCCTCAATCCCCAGTCCTCAATCTTCGATCCTAAAGGCTCAACCTTCAATCCTCAATTCTCAGTCCTCAACCCTCAATCCTCAATCCTCAAACCTCAATGCTCAACCGTCAGTCCTCGTCCTCAATCCTCAACCCTCAATCCTCAATCCTCAATCTTCAATCATCAACCCTCAATCTTCAATACTCAATCCTCCATCCTCAATACTCAACCATCAATCCTCAATTCTCAATACTGAATAGAATATCCTGAATTCTCAGGATTCAGTACACAAACCTCAATCCTCAACCCTCAGCCCTCATCCTCCATCCTCAATCCTCAATCCTCAATCCTCATTCTTCAATCCTCATTACCCAATCCTCAATCTTCAATCCTCAGTCCTCAATCCTCCATCTCCAATCCTCAATCCTCAATCCTCAGACCTCAAACATCAATACTCAACCCTCAGTCCTCGTCCTCAATCCACAACCCTCAATCCTCAATCCTCAATCTTCAATCATCAATATTCAGTCTTCAATCCTCAATCCTCAATCCTCAGTCCTCAATCCTCAGTCCTCTAACCTCAATCCTGAATCCTCAATCCTGAATCCTCTATCTTCAGCCCTCAGTACTCAACAATCTGTTGTCAATCCTCAATCCTCAATAGAATATCCTCAATTCACAGTTTTCTATACTCAATGCTCAATCTGCAATCTTCAAATCTCTATCCACAAACATCAATTCACATCACTCAACCCTCAACACTCAGTCCCCAATTCTCAATCTTCAATACTCAATCCTCAATCCTCAATCCACAATGCTCAATCTCTCAATCCTCAATACTCAATCTTCAATCCTCAATCCTCAATCCTCAATCCTCAATCCTCAATCGTCAATCTTCAATCGTCAATCTGCAATCCTCAATTCTCAGTCCTCAATCCTCCGACCTCAGTCCTCAATCCTCAACCCTCAGACCTCATCCTCAATCCTCAATCCTCAGTCCACAGTCCTCAATCTTCAATCCCCAATACTCCATCTTCAATCCTCAATCCTCAATCCTCAATCCTCAATGCTCAATCCTCAATCCCCAATAATCAATGTTCAATCCGCAATACACAATCCTCAATCTTCAATCCTCGATCCCCAATCCTCAATCCTCAGTCCTCAATCCTCAATCCTCAGTTCTTAAACCCCAATCCTGAATCCTCAATTCGGAATCCTCAACCTTCAGCCCTCAGTCCTCAACAATCAGTTGTCAATCCTCAATCCTCAATAGAATATCATCAATTCACAGTTTTCAATAATTAATACTCAATCTGCAATCCTCAAATCTCTATCCACAGACATCAATTCTCATCACTCAACCCTCAACACTCAGTCCCCAATCCTCAATCTTCAATCCTCAATCCTCAGCCCTCAACACTCAGTCCCCAATCCTCAATCTTCAATCCTCAATACTCAATCTTCAATCCTCAACCCTCAGCCCTCATCCTCAATCCTCAATCCTCAATCCTCAATCCTCAATATTCAATCCTCAATACTCAATCTTCAATCCTCAATCCTCAGTCCTCAAACCTCAATTCTGAATCCTCAATCCTGAATCCTCAATCTTCAGCCCTCAGTCCTCAACAATCAGTGGTCAATCCTCAATCATCAATAGAATATCCTCAATTCACAGTTTTCAATACTCAATACTCAATCTGCAATCTACAAATCTCTATCCACAAACATCAATTCTCATCACTCAACCCTCAACACTCAGTACTCAATGTTCAATTCTCAATCCTCAATTCTCAATCTTCAATCCTCAATACTGAATCTTCAATCCTCAATCCCCAATCCTCAATCCTCAATCCTCAATCTTCAATCTTCAATCCTCAGTCTTCAATCCTCAATACTCAATCCTCAATCGCCAATCCTCAATCCCCAATCCTCAATCTTCAATCCTCAATCCTCAATCCTCAATCCTCTATCCTCAATCCTCAATACTCAATCCTCAATCCTCAAACATCAACCCTCAATCTTCAATACTCAATCCTCCATCCTCAATAATCAACCATCAATCCTCAATTCTCAATACTGAATAGAATATCCTGAATTCTCAGGATTCAATACTCAAACCTCAATCCTCAACCCACAGCCCTCATCCTCCATCCTCAATCCTCAATCCTCAATCCTCATTCTTCAATCCTCAATACCCCATCCTCAATCCTCAATCCTCAGACCTCAATCCTCCATCTTCAATCCTCAATCCTCAATCCTCAAACCTCAAACATCAATACTCAACCCTCAGTCCTCGTCCTCAATCCACAACCCTCAATCCTCAATCCTCAATCTTCAATCATCAATATTCAAACTTCAATCCTCAATCCTCAATCCTCAGTCCTCAATCCTCAGTCCTCTAACCTCAATCCTGAATCCTCAATCCTGAATCCTCTATCTTCAGCCCTCAGTACTCAACAATCTGTTGTCAATCCTCAATCCTCAATAGAATATCCTCAATTCACTGTTTTCTATACTCAATACTCAATCTGCAATCTTCAAATCTCTATCCACAAACATCAATTCACATCACTCAACCCTCAACACTCAGTCCCCAATCCTCAATCTTCAATACTCAATCCTCAATCCTCAATCCACAATGCTCAATCTCTCAACCCTCAATACTCAATCTTCAATCCTCAATCCTCAATCCTCAATCCTCAATCCTCAATCGTCAATCTTCAATCCTGAATACTCAATATTCAATCCTCAACCCTCAGTACTCAATCCTCAACGCTCATTCTTCAATCCTCAATACCCAATCCTCAATCTTCAATCGTCAATCTGCAATCCTCAATTCTCAATCCTCAATCCTCCGACCTCAGTCCTCAATCCTCAATCCTCAGACCTCATCCTCAATCCTCAATCCTCAGTCCACAATCCTCAATCTTTAATCCCCAATACTCCATCTTCAATCCTCAATCCTCAATCCTCAATCCTCAATGCTCAATCCTCAATCCTCAATAATCAATGCTCAATCCGCAATACACAATCCTCAATCTTCAATCCTCGATCCCCAATCCTCAATCCTCAGTCCTCAATCCTCAATCCTCAGTCCTCAAACACCAATCCTGAAACCTCAATTCTGAATCCTCAATCTTCAGCCCTGAGTCCTCAACAATCAGTTGTCAATACTCAATCCTCAATAGAATATCATCAATTCACAGTTTTCAATAATTAATACTCAATCGGCAATCTTCAAATCTGTATCCACAGACATCAATTCTCATCACTCAACCCTCAACAATCAGTCCCCAATCCTCAATCTTCAATCCTCAATCCTCAATCCTCAATACTCAATCCTCAATCCTCAATCTTCAATCCGCAATACTCAATCTTCAATCCTCAATCCTCAATCCTCAATCCTCAATCTCCAATCCTCAATACTCAATCTTCAATCCTCAATCCTCAATTCTCAATACTCAATACTCAATCGTCAATCCCCCAGGCCCAATCCTCAATCTTCAATCCTCTATCCTCAATCCTCAATCCTCAATCCTCAATCTTCAATCCTCAATACTCAATCTTCAAACCTCAATCCTCAATCCTCAATCCTTAATCCTCAATCCTCAATCCTCAACCTTCAATCCCCATACTCAATCTTCAATCCTCAATCCTCAATCCTCAATCCTCAATTCTCAATCCTCAAACCTCAGACATCAAATATCAATACTCAACCCTCAGCCCTCATCCTCAATCCTAAATCCTCAATCCTCAATCCTCAATCCTCAATCCTCTGTCATCAATCCTCAATCTTCAATACTCAATCGCCAATCCTCAGACCTCAATCCTCAATCCTCAATCCTCGTTCCTCAAACCTCAATCCTCAACCCTCAGCCCTCATCCTCAATTCTCAATCCTCAATCCTCAATACTCAATCCTCAATCTTCAGTCATCAATAATCAATCACCAATCCTAGATCCTCAATCCCCAATCCTCAATCCTTAACCCTCAATCTTCAATTATCAATCCCCAGTCCTCAATATTCAATCCTCAATGCTCAATCGTCAATCCTCAATACTCAATCCTCAGTCCTCAATCCTCAATCCTCAATCCTCAATCTTCAATTCTCAATACTCAATCTTCTACCCTCAGTCCTCAATCCTCAATCCTCAATCCTCAATCCCCAATCCTCAATCCTCAATCTTCAATCCTCAATACTTAATCGTCAATCCTCAATCCTCAATCCTCAACCCTCAATCCTCATTCTTCAATCATCAATACCCAATCCACAATCTTCAATCCTCAATCCTCAATTCTGAATTCTAAATCCTCAATCCTCAATCCTCAGACCTCAAGCATCAATACTGAACCCTCAGTCCCCGTCCTCAATCCTCAATCCTCAATCCTCAATCCTCAATCCTCAATCCTCAATCCTCAATCTTCAATCCTCAATACTCAATCTTCAATCCTCAATCCTCAATCCTCAATCCTCAATCCACAATCCTCAATCCTCAATCATCAACCCTCAATCTTCAATACTCAAACCTCAATCCTTAATCCTCAATCCTCAATACTCAACCATCAATCCTCAATTCTCAATACTGTATAGAATATCCTGAATTCTCAGGATTCAATACTCAAACGTCAATCCTCATCCCTCAGCCCTCATTCTCAATCCTCAATCCTCAATCCTCAATCCTCAATATTCAATCCTCAATAATCAATCTTCAATCCTCAATCCTCAATCCTCGATCCTCAATACTCTATCCTCTGTCACCAATCCTCAATCTTCAATACTCAATCGTCAACCCTCAGTCCTCAACCCTCAATCCTCAATCCTCGTTCCTCAAGCCTCAATCCTCAAATCTCAGTCCTCATCCTCAATTCTCAATTCTCAATTCTCAATACTCAATCCTCAATCCTCAATCCTCAATCTTCAATCCTCAATAAACAATCACCTATCCTAGATCCTCAATCCCCAATCCTCAATCCTTAACCCTCAATCTTCAGTTCTCAATCCCCAGACCTCAACCTTCAATCCTCAATGCTCAACCCTCAATCCTCAATCCGCAATCCACAGTCCTCAATCCTCAATCCTCAATCCTCAATCTTCAATCCTCAATACTCAATCTTCAATCCCCAATCCTCAATCCTCAATTCTCAATCCTCAATCCTCAATCCTCAATCCTCAATCTTCAATCGTCAATACTCAATCGTCAATCCTGAACCCTCAATCCTCAATCCTCAATCCTCAATCCTCAATCATCAATCCTCAATCCTCAATCCTCAATCTTCAATCCACAATACTCAATCTTCAATCCTCGAACCTCAATCCTCAATTCTCAATCCTCAATCCTCAATCCTCAATCTTCAATCCTCAATACTCAATCTTCAAACCTCAATCATCAACCGTCAGTCCTCGTCCTCAATCCTCAACCTTCAATACTCAACCATCAATACTCAAACCTCAATCCTCAACCCTCAGTCCTCATCCTCAATTCTCAATTATCAATCTCCAATCCTAGACCCTCAATCACCAATCCTCAATCCTTAATCCTCAACCTTCAACCATCAATACCCAGTCATCAATCTTCAACCGTCAATGCTCAATACAAAATCCTCAATCCTCAGTCCTCAATCCTCAGTCCTCAATCCTCAAACCTCAATCCTCAACCGTCAGTCCTCGTCCTCAATCCTCGACCCTCAATACTCAATCATCAATACTCAATCTTCAATCCTCATTCCTCAATCCTCAATCCTCAATCCTCAATCCTCAATATTCAACACACAACCCTCAGCCATCAATCCTCAATACTCAACCATCAATCCTCAATTCTCAATACTCAATAGAATATCCTGAATTCTCATGGTTCAATACTCAATCCACAATATTCAATAATCAAATCTCAATCCTCAAACATCAATTCTCAACACTCAGTCCTCAACACTCAGTCCTCTCTCTTCGATCCTCCATCTTCAATCCTCAACCTTCAATCCTCAATACTCAATCTTCATTCCTCAACCCTCAATCCTCAATCCTTAATCCTCAATCCTCAATCCTCAACCTTCAATCCCCATACTCAATCTTGAATCCTCAATCCTCAATCCTCAATCCTCAATTCTCAATCCTCTATCCTCAATCCTCAGACCTCAAACATCAATACTAAACCCTCAGTCCTCGTCCTCAATCCGCAACCCTCAATCCTCAATCCTCAATCTTCAATCATCAATATTCAATCTTCAATACTCAATCCTCAATACTCAATCCTCAATCCTCAATCCTCAATGTTCAATCCTCAATACCCAATCCTCAATCTTCAATCCTCAATCCTCAATCCTCAATCCTCAATCCTCAATCCTCAATCCTCAGTCCTCAAACCACAATCCTGAATCCACAACCCTGAGTCCTCAACCTTCAGCACTCAGTCCTCAACAATATGTTGTCAATCCCCAATCCTCAATAGAATATCCTCAATTCACAGTTTTCAATGCTCAATACTCAATCTGCAATATTCAAATCTCTATCCACAAACATCAATTCTCATCACTCAACCCTCAACCCTCAGTCCTCATCCTCAATTCTCAATTCTCAGTACTCAATCCTCAATCCTCAACCTTCAATCCTCAATAATCAATCTCCAATCCTAGATCCTCAATCCCCAATCCTCAATCCTTAATTCTCAATATTCAATCCTCAATCCCCAGTCCTCAATCTTCAATCCTCAATGCTCAATCCTCAATACTCAATCCTCAGTCCTCAATCCTCAGTCCTCAATCCTCAAACCTCCATCCTCAACCGTGAGTCCTCGTCCTCAATCCTCAACCCTCAATCCTCAATCATCAATACTCAATATTCAATCCTCAATGTTCAATCCTCAATACTCAATCTTCAATCCTCAATCCTCAATTCTCAATCCTCAATACTCGAACCTCAATCGTCAATCCTCAATCCCCAATCCTCAATCTTCAGTCCTCAATCCTCAGCCCTCATACTCCATCCTCAATCCTCAATCCTCAATCCTGAATCTACAATCCTCAACCTTCAATCCTCAATACTCAATCCACAATCCTCAATCCTCAATCCTCAATCCTCAATCCTCAATCATCAATCCTCAATCTTCAATCCTCGATCCTCAATCCTCAATCCTCAATCCTCAATCCCCAGTCCTCAATCTTCAATCTTCAATACTCAATCTTCAACCCTCAATCCTCAATCCTCAATCCTCAATCCTCAACCCTCAATCCTCAGTCATCAATCCTCAATATTCTATACTCAAGCGTCAATCCGCAGTCCTCAATCCTCAATCCTCAATCCTCGTTCCTCAAACATCAATCCGCAACCCTCAGTCCTCATCCTCAATTCTCAATTCTCAATCCGCAATCCTCAATCCCCAATCTTCAATCCTCAACAATCAATCTCCAATCCTAGATCCTCAATCCCCAATTCTCAATCCTTAATCCTCAATCTTCAACCCTCAATCCCCAGTCATCAATCTTCAATCGTCAATGCTCAATACAAAATCCTCAATCCTCAGTCCTCAATCCTCAATCCTCAATCCTCAAACCTCAATCATCAACCGTCAGTCCTCGTCCTCAATCCTCAACCCTCAATACTCAATCATCAATACTCAATCTTCAATCCTCATTCCTCAATGCTCAATCCTCAATCCTCAATCCTCAATCCTCAATCCTCAATCCTCAATATTCAATCCTCAATACGCAATCCTCAATCTTCAATCCTCAATCCTCAATCCTCAATCCTCAATCCTCAATCCTCAATCCTCAATCTTCAATCCTCAATAATCAATCTTCAATCGTCAATCCTCAATCCTCAATCCTCAATCCTCAATCATCAATCCTCAATCTTCAATACTCAATCCTCAATCCTCAATCCTCAATCCTCTATACTCAACCATCAATCCTCAGTTCTCAATACTGAATAGAATATCCTGAATTCTCAGGATTCAATACTCAAACGTCAATCATCAACCCTCAGCGCTTATCCTCAATCCTAAATCCTCAATCCTCAATCCTCAATATTCAATCCACAATAATCAATCTTCAATCCTCAATCCTCATTCCTCAATCCTCAATCCTCAATCCTCAATCTTCAATCCTCAATGCTCAATCCTCAATCCTCAATCCTCAATCCTCAATCTACAATCCTCAATCTTCAATCCTCAATACTCAATCCTCAATCCTCAATCCTCAATCCTCAATCCTCAATCCTCAATCATCAATCCTCAATCTTCAATACTCAATCTTCGATACTCAATCCGCAATCCTCAATCTTCAATCCTCAATACTCAACCTTCAACCCTCAATACACAATTCTCAATCCTCAATCCTCAAAACTCAATCTCCAATCCTCAATCTTCAATCCTCAATCCTCAATCCTCAATCCACAATCCTCAATATTCTATCCTCAATACTCAATATTCAATCCTCAATCCTCAACCCTCAGCCCTCATTCTCAATCCTCAATCCTCAATCCTCAATCCTCAATCTACAATCCTCAATCTTCAATCCTCAATACTCAATCCTCAATCCTCAATCCTCAATCCTCAATCCTCAATACTCAATCAGAAATCCTCAATCTTCAATCCTCGATCCTCAATCCTCAATCCTCAATCCTCAATCCCCAGTCCTCAATCTTCAATCTTCAATACTCAATCTTCAACCCTCAATCCTCAATCCTCAATCCTCAATCCTCAACCCTCAATCCTCAGTCATCAATCCTCAATATTCTATACTCAAGCGTCAATCCGCAGTCCTCAATCCTCAATCCTCAATCCTCGTTCCTCAAACATCAATCCGCAACCCTCAGTCCTCATCCTCAATTCTCAATTCTCAATCCGCAATCCTCAATCCCCAATCTTCAATCCTCAACAATCAATCTCCAATCCTAGATCCTCAATCCCCAATTCTCAATCCTTAATCCTCAATCTTCAACCCTCAATCCCCAGTCATCAATCTTCAATCGTCAATGCTCAATACAAAATCCTCAATCCTCAGTCCTCAATCCTCAATCCTCAATCCTCAAACCTCAATCATCAACCGTCAGTCCTCGTCCTCAATCCTCAACCCTCAATACTCAATCATCAATACTCAATCTTCAATCCTCATTCCTCAATGCTCAATCCTCAATCCTCAATCCTCAATCCTCAATCCTCAATCCTCAATATTCAATCCTCAATACGCAATCCTCAATCTTCAATCCTCAATCCTCAATCCTCAATCCTCAATCCTCAATCCTCAATCCTCAATCTTCAATCCTCAATAATCAATCTTCAATCGTCAATCCTCAATCCTCAATCCTCAATCCTCAATCATCAATCCTCAATCTTCAATACTCAATCCTCAATCCTCAATCCTCAATCCTCTATACTCAACCATCAATCCTCAGTTCTCAATACTGAATAGAATATCCTGAATTCTCAGGATTCAATACTCAAACGTCAATCATCAACCCTCAGCGCTTATCCTCAATCCTAAATCCTCAATCCTCAATCCTCAATATTCAATCCACAATAATCAATCTTCAATCCTCAATCCTCATTCCTCAATCCTCAATCCTCAATCCTCAATCTTCAATCCTCAATGCTCAATCCTCAATCCTCAATCCTCAATCCTCAATCTACAATCCTCAATCTTCAATCCTCAATACTCAATCCTCAATCCTCAATCCTCAATCCTCAATCCTCAATCCTCAATCATCAATCCTCAATCTTCAATACTCAATCTTCGATACTCAATCCGCAATCCTCAATCTTCAATCCTCAATACTCAACCTTCAACCCTCAATACACAATTCTCAATCCTCAATCCTCAAAACTCAATCTCCAATCCTCAATCTTCAATCCTCAATCCTCAATCCTCAATCCACAATCCTCAATATTCTATCCTCAATACTCAATATTCAATCCTCAATCCTCAACCCTCAGCCCTCATTCTCAATCCTCAATCCTCAATCCTCAATCCTCAATCTACAATCCTCAATCTTCAATCCTCAATACTCAATCCTCAATCCTCAATCCTCAATCCTCAATCCTCAATACTCAATCATCAATCCTCAATCTTCAATACTCAATCTTCGATTCTCAATCCTCAATACTCAATCTTCAATCCTCAATACTCAATCTTCAATAATCAATACGCAATTCTCAATCCTCAATCCTCAATCCTCAATCGTCAATCCTAAAGCCCCAATCCTCAATCTTCAATCCTCAATCCTCAATCGTCAATCCTCAATCTCCAATCCTCAATCTTCAATCCTCAATCCTCAATCCTCAATCCTCAATCCTCAATCCTCAATCCTCAATCTACAATCCTCAATCTTCAATCCTCAATACTCAATCCTCAATCCTCAATCCTCAATCCTCAACCTTCAACCCTCAATACACAATTCTCAATCCTCAATCCTCAAAACTCAATCTCCAATCCTCAATCTTCAATCCTCAATCCTCAATCCTCAATCCACAATCCTCAATATTCTATCCTCAATACTCAATATTCAATCCTCAATCCTCAACCCTCAGCCCTCATTCTCAATCCTCAATCCTCAATCCTCAATCCTCAATCTACAATCCTCAATCTTCAATCCTCAATACTCAATCCTCAATCCTCAATCCTCAATCCTCAATCCTCAATACTCAATCATCAATCCTCAATCTTCAATACTCAATCTTCGATTCTCAATCCTCAATCCTCAATCTTCAATCCTCAATACTCAATCTTCAATAATCAATACGCAATTCTCAATCCTCAATCCTCAATCCTCAATCGTCAATCCTAAAGCCCCAATCCTCAATCTTCAATCCTCAATCCTCAATCATCAATCCTCAATCTCCAATCCTCAATCTTCAATCCTCAATCCTCAATCCTCAATCCTCAATCCTAAACCTTCAGTCCTCAATACTCAATCTACAATCCTCAATCCTCAACCCTAAGCCCTCATCCTCCATCCTCAATCCTCAATCCTCAATCCTCAATCTTCAATCCTCAATCCTCAATCCTCAATCATCAATCGTCAATCTTCAATCCTCCATCCTCAATCCTCAATCCTCAATCCTCAATCCCCAGTCCTCAATCTTCAATCTTCAATACTCAATCATCAATCCACAATCCTCAATCCTCAATCCTCAATCCTCAATCCTCAATCCTCAGACATCAATCCTCAATATTCAATACTCAAGCGTCAAACCGCAGTCCTCAATCCTCAATCCTCAATCCTCGTTCCTCAAACACCAATCCTCAACCCTCAGTCCTCATCCTCAATTCTCAATTCTCAATCCTCAATCCTCAATCCCCAACCTTCAATCCTCAACAATCAATCTCCAATCCTAGATACTCAATCCCCAATCCTCAATCCTTAATCCTCAATCTTCAACCCTCAATCCCCAGTCCTCAATCTTCAACCGTCAATGCTCAATACAAAATCCTCAATCCTCAGTCCTCAATCCTCAATCCTCAATCCTCAAACCTCAATCATCAACCGTCAGTCCTCGTCCTCAGTCCTCAACCCTCAATACTCAATCATCAATACTCAATCTTCAATCCTCATTCCTCAATGCACAACCCTCAATCCTCAATCCTCAATATTCAACACACAAACCTTAGCCATCAATCCTCAATACTCAACCATCAATCCTCAATTCTCAATCCTCAACCCTCAATCCTCAGACCGCAAACCTCAAACCCGAATCCTCAATCCTGAATCCTCATTCTTCAGCCCTCAGACCTCAACAATCAATTGTCAATCCTCAATCCTCAATCCTCAATCCTCAGTAGCATATGCTCAATTCACAGTTTTTAATACTCAATCCCCAATCTTCAATCCTCAAATCTCAATCCACAAACATCAATTCTCATCAATCAACCCTCAACGCTCAGTCCTCAATCTTCGATCCTCAATCCTCAATCCTCAATCTCCAATCCTCAATACTCAATCTTCAATCCTCAATCCTCAGTTCTCAATTCTCAATACTCAATCGTCAATCCCCCAGGCCCAATCCTCAATCTTCAATCCTCTATCCTCAATCCTCAATCCTCAATCCTCAATCCTCAATCATCAATCCTCAATCTTCAATACTCAATCTTCGATACTCAATCCGCAATCCTCAATATTCAATCCTCAATACTCAACCTTCAACCCTCAATACACAATTCTCAATCCTCAATCCTCAATCCTCAATCTCCAACCCTCAATCTTCAATCCTCAATCCTCAATCCTCAATCCTCAATCCTCAATATTCTATCCTCAATACTCAATATTCAATCCTCAATCCTCAACCCTCAGCCCTCATTCTCCATCCTCAATCCTCAATCCTCAATCCTCAATCTACAATCCTCAATCTTCAATCCTCAATACTCAATCCTGAATCCTCAATCCTCAATCCTCAATCCTCAATACTCAATCATCAATCCTCAATCTTCAATACTCAATCTTCGATACTCAATCCTCAATCCTCAATCTTCAATCTTCAATCCTCAATCTTCAATCCTCAATACGCAATTCTCAATCCTCAATCCTCAATCCTCAATCGTCAATCCTAAAGCCCCAATCCTCAATCTTCAATCCTCAATCCTCAATCGTCAATCCTCAATCTCCAATCCTCAATCTTCAATCCTCAATCGTCAATCCTCAATCCTCAATCCTAAACCTTCAGTCCTCAATGCTCAATCTACAATCCTCAATCCTCAACCCTAAGCCCTCATCCTCCATCCTCAATCCTCAATCCTCAATCCTCAATCTTCAATCCTCAATCCTCAATCCTCAATCATCAATCCTCAATCTTCAATCCTCCATCCTCAATCCTCAATTCTCAATCCTCAATCCCCAGTCCTCAATCTTCAGTCTTCAATACTCAATCATCAATCCTCAATCCTCAATCCTCAATCCTCAATCCCCAATCCTCAATCCTCAGACATCAATCCTCAATATTCAATACTCAAGCGTCAAACCGCAGTCCTCAATCCTCAATCCTCAATCCTCGTTCCTCAAACACCAATCCTCAACCCTCAGTCTTCATCCTCAATTCTCAATTCTCAATCCTCAATCCTCAATCCCCAACCTTCAATCCTCAACAATCAATCTCCAATCCTAGATACTCAATCCCCAATCCTCAATCCTTAATCCTCAATCTTCAACCCTCAATCCCCAGTCCTCAATCTTCAACCGTCAATGCTCAATACAAAATCCTCAATCCTCAGTCCTCAATCCTCAATCCTCAATCCTCAAACCTCAATCATCAACCGTCAGTCCTCGTCCTCAGTCCTCAACCCTCAATACTCAATCATCAATACTCAATCTTCAATCCTCATTCCTCAATGCACAACCCTCAATCCTCAATCCTCAATATTCAACACACAAACCTTAGCCATCAATCCTCAATACTCAACCATCAATCCTCAATTCTCAATCCTCAACCCTCAATCCTCAGACCGCAAACCTCAAACCCGAATCCTCAATCCTGAATCCTCATTCTTCAGCCCTCAGACCTCAACAATCAATTGTCAATCCTCAATCCTCAATCCTCAATCCTCAATAGCATATCCTCAATTCACAGTTTTTAATACTCAATCCCCAATCTTCAATCCTCAAATCTCAATCCACAAACATCAATTCTCATCAATCAACCCTCAACGCTCAGTCCTCAATCTTCGATCCTCAATCCTCAATCCTCAATCTCCAATGCTCAATACTCAATCCTCAATCCTCAATCCTCAATTCTCCATTCTCAATACTCAATCGTCAATCCCTCAGGCCCAATCCTCAATCTTCAATCCTCTATCCTCAATCCTCAATCCTCAATCCTCAATCTTCAATCCTCAATACTCAATCTTCAAACCTCAATCCTCAATCCTCAATCCTTAATCCTCAATCCTCAATCCTCAACCTTCAATCCCCATACTCAATCTTCAATCCTCAATCCTCAATCCTCAATCCTCAATTCTCAATCCTCAAACCTCAGACATCAAATATCAATACTCAACCCTCAGCCCTCATCCTCAATACTAAATCCTCAATCCTCAATCCTCAATCCTCAATCCTCTGTCATCAATCCTCAATCTTCAATACTCAATCGCCAATCCTCAGTCCTCAACCCTCAATCCTCAATCCTCGTTCCTCAAACCTCAATCCTCAACCCTCAGCCCTCATCCTCAATTCTCAATCCTCAATCCTCAATACTCAATCCTCAATCTTCAGTCATCAATAATCAATCACCAATCCTAGATCCTCAATCCCCAATAGTCAATCCTTAACCCTCAATCTTCAATTATCAATCCCCAGTCCTCAATATTCAATCCTCAATGCTCAATCGTCAATCCTCAATACTCAATCCTCAGTCCTCAATCCTCAATCCTCAATCCTCAATCTTCAATCCTCAATACTCAATCTTCTACCCTCAGTCCTCAATCCTCAATCCTCAATCCTCAATCCCCAATCCTCAATCCTCAATCTTCAATCCTCAATACTTAATCGTCAATCCTCAACCCTCAATCCTCAACCCTCAATCCTCATTCTTCAATCATCAATACCCAATCCACAATCTTCAATCCTGAATCCTCAATTCTGAATTCTCAATCCTCAATCCTCAATCCTCAGACCTCAAGCATCAATACTGAACCCTCAGTCCCCGTCCTCAATCCTCAATCCTCAATCCTCAATCCTCAATCCTCAATCCTCAATCTTCAATCCTCAATACTCAATCTTCAATCCTCAATCCTCAATCCTCAATCCTCAATCCACAATCCTCAATCCTCAATCATCAATCCTCAATACTCAATCTTCAAACCTGAATCATCAACCGTCAGTCCTCGTCCTCAATCCTCAACCTTCAATACTCAACCATCAATACTCAAACCTCAATCCTCAACCCTCAATCCTCATCCTCAATTCTCAATTCTCAATCCTCAATCCTCAATCCTCAATCTTCAATCCTCAATAATCAATCTCCAATCCTAGATCCTCAATCGCCAATCCTCTATCCTTAATCCTCAACCTTCAACCATCAATACCCAGTCATCAATCTTCAACCGTCAATGCTCAATACAAAATCCTCAATCCTCAGTTCTCAATCCTCAATCCTCAATCCTCAAACCTCAATCCTCAACCGTCAGTCCTCGTCCTCAATCCTCAACCCTCAATACTCATTCATCAATACTCAATCTTCAATCCTCATTCCTCAATCCTCAATCCACAATCCTCAATCCTCAATATTCAACACACAACCCTCAGCCATCAATCCTCAATACTCAACCATCAATCCTCAATTCTCAATACTCAATAGAATATCCTGAATTCTCATGCTTCAATACTCAATCCACAATATCCAATAATCAAATCTCAATCCTCAAACATCAATTCTCAACACTCAATCCTCAACACTCAGTCCTCTCTCATCGATCCTCCATCTTCAATCCTCAACCTTCAATCCTCAATACTCAATCTTCATTCCTCAACCCTCAATCCTCAATCCTTAATCCTCAATCCTCAATCCTCAACCTTCAATCCCCATACTCAATCTTGAATCCTCAATCCTCAATCCTCAATCCTCAATTCTCAATCCTCTATCCTCAATCCTCAGACCTCAAACATCAATACTAAGCCCTCAGTCCTCGTCCTCAATCCGCAACCCTCAATCCTCAATCCTCAATCTTCAATCATCAATATTCAATCTTCAATACTCAATCCTCAATACTCAATCCTCAATCCTCAATCCTCAATGTTCAATCCTCAATACCCAATCCTCAATCTTCAATCCTCAATCCTCAATCCTCAATCCTCAATCCTCAATCCTCAATCCTCAGTCCTCAAACCACAATCCTGAATCCACAACCCTGAGTACTCAACCTTCAGCACTCAGTCCTCAACAATATGTTGTCAATCCCCAATCCTCAATAGAATATCCTCAATTCACAGTGTTCAATGCTCAATACTCAATCTGCAATATTCAAATCTCTATCCACAAACATCAATTCTCATCACTCAACCCTCAACCCTCAGTCCTCATCCTCAATTCTCAATTCTCAGTACTCAATCCTCAATCCTCAACCTTCAATCCTCAATAATCAATCTCCAATCCTAGATCCTCAATCCCCAATCCTCAATCCTTAATTCTCAATATTCAATCCTCAATCCCCAGTCCTCAATCTTCAATCCTCAATGCTCAATCCTCAATACTCAATCCTCAGTCCTCAATCCTCAGTCCTCAATCCTCAAACCTCCATCCTCAACCGTGAGTCCTCGTCCTCAATCCTCAACCCTCAATCCTCAATCATCAATACTCAATATTCAATCCTCAATGTTCAATCCTCAATACTCAATCTTCAATCCTCAATCCTCAATTCTCAATCCTCAATACTCGAACCTCAATCGTCAATCCTCAATCCCCAATCCTCAATCTTCAGTCCTGAATCCTCAGCCCTCATACTCCATCCTCAATCCTCAATCCTCAATCCTCAATCTACAATCCTCAACCTTCAATCCTCAATACTCAATCCACAATCCTCAATCCTCAATCCTCAATCCTCAATCCTCAATCATCAATCCTCAATCTTCAATCCTCGATCGTCAATCCTCAATCCTCAATCCTCAATCCCCAGTCCTCAATCTTCAATCTTCAATACTCAATCTTCAATCCTCAATCCTCAATCCTCAATCCTCAAACCTCAATCATCAACCGTCAGTCCTCGTCCTCAATCCTCAACCCTCAATACTCAATCATCAATACTCAATCTTCAATCCTCATTCCTCAATGCTCAATCCTCAATCCTCAATCCTCAATCCTCAATCCTCAATCCTCAATATTCAATCCTCAATACGCAATCCTCAATCTTCAATCCTCAATCCTCAATCCTCAATCCTCAATCCTCAATCCTCAATCCTCAATCTTCAATCCTCAATAATCAATCTTCAATCGTCAATCCTCAATCCTCAATCCTCAATCCTCAATCATCAATCCTCAATCTTCAATACTCAATCCTCAATCCTCAATCCTCAATCCTCTATACTCAACCATCAATCCTCAATTCTCAATACTGAATAGAATATCCTGAATTCTCAGGATTCAATACTCAAACGTCAATCATCAACCCTCAGCGCTTATCCTCAATCCTAAATCCTCAATCCTCAATCCTCAATATTCAATCCACAATAATCAATCTTCAATCCTCAATCCTCATTCCTCAATCCTCAATCCTCAATCCTCAATCTTCAATCCTCAATGCTCAATCCTCAATCCTCAATCCTCAATCCTCAATCTACAATCCTCAATCTTCAATCCTCAATACTCAATCCTCAATCCTCAATCCTCAATCCTCAATCCTCAATCCTCAATCATCAATCCTCAATCTTCAATACTCAATCTTCGATACTCAATCCGCAATCCTCAATCTTCAATCCTCAATACTCAACCTTCAACCCTCAATACACAATTCTCAATCCTCAATCCTCAAAACTCAATCTCCAATCCTCAATCTTCAATCCTCAATCCTCAATCCTCAATCCACAATCCTCAATATTCTATCCTCAATACTCAATATTCAATCCCCAATCCTCAACCCTCAGCCCTCATTCTCAATCCTCAATCCTCAATCCTCAATCCTCAATCTACAATCCTCAATCTTCAATCCTCAATACTCAATCCTCAATCCTCAATCCTCAATCCTCAATCCTCAATACTCAATCATCAATCCTCAATCTTCAATACTCAATCTTCGATTCTCAATCCTCAATCCTCAATCTTCAATCCTCAATACTCAATCTTCAATAATCAATACGCAATTCTCAATCCTCAATCCTCAATCCTCAATCGTCAATCCTAAAGCCCCAATCCTCAATCTTCAATCCTCAATCCTCAATCGTCAATCCTCAATCTCCAATCCTCAATCTTCAATCCTCAATCCTCAATCCTCAATCCTCAATCCTAAACCTTCAGTCCTCAATACTCAATCTACAATCCTCAATCCTCAACCCTAAGCCCTCATCCTCCATCCTCAATCCGCAATCCTCAATCCTCAATCTTCAATCCTCAATCCTCAATCCTCAATCATCAATCGTCAATCTTCAATCCTCCATCCTCAATCCTCAATCCTCAATCCTCAATCCCCAGTCCTCAATCTTCAATCTTCAATACTCAATCATCAATCCACAATCCTCAATCCTCAATCCTCAATCCTCAATCCTCAATCCTCAGACATCAATCCTCAATATTCAATACTCAAGCGTCAAACCGCAGTCCTCAATCCTCAATCCTCAATCCTCGTTCCTCAAACACCAATCCTCAACCCTCAGTCCTCATCCTCAGTTCTCAATTCTCAATCCTCAATCCTCAATCCCCAACCTTCAATCCTCAACAATCAATCTCCAATCCTAGATACTCAATCCCCAATCCTCAATCCTTAATCCTCAATCTTCAACCCTCAATCCCCAGTCCTCAATCTTCAACCGTCAATGCTCAATACAAAATCCTCAATCCTCAGTCCTCAATCCTCAATCCTCAATCCTCAAACCTCAATCATCAACCGTCAGTCCTCGTCCTCAGTCCTCAACCCTCAATACTCAATCATCAATACTCAATCTTCAATCCTCATTCCTCAATGCACAACCCTCAATCCTCAATCCTCAATATTCAACACACAAACCTTAGCCATCAATCCTCAATACTCAACCATCAATCCTCAATTCTCAATCCTCAACCCTCAATCCTCAGACCGCAAACCTCAAACCCGAATCCTCAATCCTGAATCCTCATTCTTCAGCCCTCAGACCTCAACAATCAATTGTCAATCCTCAATCCTCAATCCTCAATCCTCAGTAGCATATGCTCAATTCACAGGTTTTAATACTCAATCCCCAATCTTCAATCCTCAAATCTCAATCCACAAACATCAATTCTCATCAATCAACCCTCAACGCTCAGTCCTCAATCTTCGATCCTCAATCCTCAATCCTCAATCTCCAATCCTCAATACTCAATCTTCAATCCTCAATCCTCAATTCTCAATTCTCAATACTCAATCGTCAATCCCCCAGGCCCAATCCTCAATCTTCAATCCTCTATCCTCAATCCTCAATCCTCAATCCTCAATCCTCAATCATCAATCCTCAATCTTCAATACTCAATCTTCGATACTCAATCCGCAATCCTCAATATTCAATCCTCAATACTCAACCTTCAACCCTCAATACACAATTCTCAATCCTCAATCCTCAATCCTCAATCTCCAACCCTCAATCTTCAATCCTCAATCCTCAATCCTCAATCCTCAATCCTCAATATTCTATCCTCAATACTCAATATTCAATCCTCAATCCTCAACCCTCAGCCCTCATTCTCCATCCTCAATCCTCAATCCTCAATCCTCAATCTACAATACTCAATCTTCAATCCTCAATACTCAATCCTGAATCCTCAATCCTCAATCCTCAATCCTCAATGCTCAATCATCAATCCTCAATCTTCAATACTCAATCTTCGATACTCAATCCTCAATCCTCAATCTTCAATCTTCAATACTCAATCTTCAATCCTCAATACGCAATTCTCAATCCTCAATCCTCAATCCTCAATCGTCAATCCTAAAGCCCCAATCCTCAATCTTCAATCCTCAATCCTCAATCGTCAATCCTCAATCTCCAATCCTCAATCTTCAATCCTCAATCGTCAATCCTCAATCCTCAATCCTAAACCTTCAGTCCTCAATACTCAATCTACAATCCTCAATCCTCAACCCTAAGCCCTCATCCTCCATCCTCAATCCTCAATCCTCAATCCTCAATCTTCAATCCTCAATCCTCAATCCTCAATCATCAATCCTCAATCTTCAATCCTCCATCCTCAATCCTCAATTCTCAATCCTCAATCTCCAGTCCTCAATCTTCAATCTTCAATACTCAATCATCAATCCTCAATCCTCAATCCTCAATCCTCAATCCCCAATCCTCAATCCTCAGACATCAATCCTCAATATTCAATACTCAAGCGTCAAACCGCAGTCCTCAATCCTCAATCCTCAATCCTCGTTCCTCAAACACCAATCCTCAACCCTCAGTCTTCATCCTCAATTCTCAATTCTCAATCCTCAATCCTCAATCCCCAACCTTCAATCCTCAACAATCAATCTCCAATCCTAGATACTCAATCCCCAATCCTCAATCCTTAATCCTCAATCTTCAACCCTCAATCCCCAGTCCTCAATCTTCAACCGTCAATGCTCAATACAAAATCCTCAATCCTCAGTCCTCAATCCTCAATCCTCAATCCTCAAACCTCAATCATCAACCGTCAGTCCTCGTCCTCAGTCCTCAACCCTCAATACTCAATCATCAATACTCAATCTTCAATCCTCATTCCTCAATGCACAACCCTCAATCCTCAATCCTCAATATTCAACACACAAACCTTAGCCATCAATCCTCAATACTCAACCATCAATCCTCAATTCTCAATCCTCAACCCTCAATCCTCAGACCGCAAACCTCAAACCCGAATCCTCAATCCTGAATCCTCATTCTTCAGCCCTCAGACCTCAACAATCAATTGTCAATCCTCAATCCTCAATCCTCAATCCTCAATAGCATATCCTCAATTCACAGTTTTTAATACTCAATCCCCAATCTTCAATCCTCAAATCTCAATCCACAAACATCAATTCTCATCAATCAACCCTCAACGCTCAGTCCTCAATCTTCGATCCTCAATCCTCAATCCTCAATCTCCAATCCTCAATACTCAATCTTCAATCCTCAATCCTCAATTCTCCATTCTCAATACTCAATCGTCAATCCCTCAGGCCCAATCCTCAATCTTCAATCCTCTATCCTCAATCCTCAATCCTCAATCCTCAATCTTCAATCCTCAATACTCAATCTTCAAACCTCAATCCTCAATCCTCAATCCTTAATCCTCAATCCTCAATCCTCAACCTTCAATCCCCATACTCAATCTTCAATCCTCAATCCTCAATCCTCAATCCTCAATTCTCAATCCTCAAACCTCAGACATCAAATATCAATACTCAACCCTCAGCCCTCATCCTCAATCCTAAATCCTCAATCCTCAATCCTCAATCCTCAATCCTCTGTCATCAATCCTCAATCTTCAATACTCAATCGCCAATCCTCAGTCCTCAACCCTCAATCCTCAATCCTCGTTCCTCAAACCTCAATCCTCAACCCTCAGCCCTCATCCTCAATTCTCAATCCTCAATCCTCAATACTCAATCCTCAATCTTCAGACATCAATAATCAATCACCAATCCT
Source organism: Calliopsis andreniformis (assembly GCF_051401765.1). Classification (NCBI taxonomy): domain Eukaryota; kingdom Metazoa; phylum Arthropoda; class Insecta; order Hymenoptera; family Andrenidae; genus Calliopsis; species Calliopsis andreniformis. Next base: position 1,361,328 of record NW_027480491.1, on the reverse strand, counting down.
AGATCCTCAATCCCCAATAATCAATCCTTAACCCTCAATCTTCAATTATCAATCCCCAGTCCTCAATATTCAATCCTCAATGCTCAATCGTCAATCCTCAATACTCAATCCTCAGTCCTCAATCCTCAATCCTCAATCCTCAATCTTCAATCCTCAATACTCAATCTTCTACCCTCAGTCCTCAATCCTCAATCCTCAATCCTCAATCCCCAATCCTCAATCCTCAATCTTCAATCCTCAATACTTAATCGTCAATCCTCAACCCTCAATCCTCATTCTTCAATCATCAATACCCAATCCACAATCTTCAATCCTGAATCCTCAATTCTGAATTCTCAATCCTCAATCCTCAATCCTCAGACCTCAAGCATCAATACTGAACCCTCAGTCCCCGTCCTCAATCCTCAATCCTCAATCCTCAATCCTCAATCCTCAATCCTCAATCTTCAATCCTCAATACTCAATCTTCAATCCTCAATCCTCAATCCTCAATCCTCAATCCACAATCCTCAATCCTCAATCATCAATCCTCAATACTCAATCTTCAAACCTGAATCATCAACCGTCAGTCCTCGTCCTCAATCCTCAACCTTCAGTACTCAACCATCAATACTCAAACCTCAATCCTCAACCCTCAGTCCTCATCCTCAATTCTCAATTCTCAATCCTCAATCCTCAATCCTCAATCTTCAATCCTCAATAATCAATCTCCAATCCTAGATCCTCAATCACCAATCCTCTATCCTTAATCCTCAACCTTCAACCATCAATACCCAGTCATCAATCTTCAACCGTCAATGCTCAATACAAAATCCTCAATCCTCAGTTCTCAATCCTCAATCCTCAATCCTCAAACCTCAATCCTCACCCGTCAGTCCTCGTCCTCAATCCTCAACCCTCAATACTCAATCATCAATACTCAATCTTCAATCCTCATTCCTCAATCCTCAATCCACAATCCTCAATCCTCAATATTCAACACACAACCCTCAGCCATCAATCCTCAATACTCAACCATCAATCCTCAATTCTCAATACTCAATAGAATATCCTGAATTCTCATGGTTCAATACTCAATCCACAATATCCAATAATCAAATCTCAATCCTCAAACATCAATTCTCAACACTCAATCCTCAACACTCAGTCCTCTCTCATCGATCCTCCATCTTCAATCCTCAATCCTCAACCGTCAATCCTCGATCCTCAATCCTCAACACTCAATCCTCTGTCCTCAAACCTCAAACCCGAATCCTCATTCCTGAATCCTCAGTCTTCAGTCCTCAGACCTCAACAATCAATTGTCAATCCTCAATCCTCGATCCTCAATAGAATATCCTCAATTCACAGTTTTTAATACTCAATCCCCAATCTTCAATCCTCAAATCTCAATCCACAAACATCAATTCTCATCAATCAACCCTCAACGCTCAGTCCTCAATCTTCGATCCTCAATCCTCAATCCTCAATCTCCAATCCTCAATACTCAATCTTCAATCCTCAATCCTCAATTCTCAATTCTCAATACTCAATCGTCAATCCCCCAGGCCCAATCCTCAATCTTCAATCCTCTATCCTCAATCCTCAATCCTCAATCCTCAATCTTCAATCCTCAATACTCAATCTTCAAACCTCAATCCTCAATCCTCAATCCTTAATCCTCAATCCTCAATCCTCAACCTTCAATCCCCATACTCAATCTTCAATCCTCAATCCTCAATCCTCAATCCTCAATTATCAATCCTCAAACCTCAGACATCAAATATCAATACTCAACCCTCAGCCCTCATCCTCAATCCTAAATCCTCAATCCTCAATCCTCAATCCTCAATCCTCTGTCATCAATCCTCAATCTTCAATACTCAATCGCCAATCCTCAGTCCTCAATCCTCAATCCTCAATCCTCGTTCCTCAAACCTCAATCCTCAACCCTCAGCCCTCATCCTCAATTCTCAATCCTCAATCCTCAATACTCAATCCTCAATCTTCAGTCATCAATAATCAATCACCAATCCTAGATCCTCAATCCCCAATCCTCAATCCTTAACCCTCAATCTTCAATTATCAATCCCCAGTCCTCAATATTCAATCCTCAATGCTCAATCGTCAATCCTCAATACTCAATCCTCAGTCCTCAATCCTCAATCCTCAATCCTCAATCTTCAATCCTCAATACTCAATCTTCAACCCTCAGTCCTCAATCCTCAATCCTCAATCCTCAATCCCCAATCCTCAATCCTCAATCTTCAATCCTCAATACTTAATCGTCAATCCTCAACCCTCAATCCTCAACCCTCAATCCTCATTCTTCAATCATCAATACCCAATCCACAATCTTCAATCCTGAATCCTCAATTCTGAATTCTCAATCCTCAATCCTCAATCCTCAGACCTCAAGCATCAATACTGAACCCTCAGTCCCCGTCCTCAATCCTCAATCCTCAATCCTCAATCCTCAATCCTCAATCCTCAATCTTCAGTCCTCAATACTCAATCTTCAATCCTCAATCCTCAATCCTCAATCCTCAATCCACAATCCTCAATCCTCAATCATCAATCCTCAATACTCAATCTTCAAACCTGAATCATCAACCGTCAGTCCTCGTCCTCAATCCTCAACCTTCAATACTCAACCATCAATACTCAAACCTCAATCCTCAACCCTCAGTCGTCATCCTCAATTCTCAATTCTCAATCCTCAATCCTCAATCCTCAATCTTCAATCCTCAATAATCAATCTCCAATCCTAGATCCTCAATCACCAATCCTCTATCCTTAATCCTCAACCTTCAACCATCAATACCCAGTCCACAATCTTCAACCGTCAATGCTCAATACAAAATCCTCAATCCTCAGTTCTCAATCCTCAATCCTCAATCCTCAAACCTCAATCCTCAACCGTCAGTCCTCGTCCTCAATCCTCAACCCTCAATACTCAATCATCAATTCCCAATCCTCAATCCTCAATCCTCAATCCTCAATCCTCAATCCTCAGTCATCAATCCTCAATATTCAATACTCAAGCGTCAAACCGCAGTCCTCAATCCTCAATCCTCGTTCCTCAAACATCAATCCTCAACCCACAGTCCTCATCCTCAATTCTCAATTCTGAATCCTCAATCCTCAATCCCCAACCTTCAATCCTCAACAATCAATCTCCAATCCTAGATACTCAATCCCCAATCCTCAATCCTTAATCCTCAATCTTCAACCCTCAATCCCCAGTCCTCAATCTTCAACCGTCAATGCTCAATACAAAATCCTCAATCCTCGGTCCTCAATCCTCCATCCTCAATACTCAATCCTGAATCCTCAATCTTCAATCCTCAAGCCTCAGTCCTCAAACTTCAATTCTGAATCCTCAATCCTGAATCCTCAATCCTCAGTCCTCAATCCTGAATCATCAATCCTCAATCTTCAATTCTCAATCCTCAATCCCCAATTCTTAATCCTCAATACTCAACCATCAATCCTCAATTCTCAATACTGAATAAAATATCCTGATTTCGCAGGATTCAATACTCAAACCTCAATCCTCAACCCTCAGCCCTCATCCTCCATCCCCGATCCTCGATCCTCAATACTCAACATTCAATCCTCAATACTCAACCTTCAATCCTCAGTCCTCAATTCTCAATCCTCAATCCTCAATCCTCAATCCCCAATCCTCAATCCCCAATCCTCAATATTCAATCCTCAATACTCAATCTTCAATCCTCAATCCTCAATCCTCAATCCTCAATCCTCAATATTCAATTCTCAATACCCAATCCTCAATCTTCAATCCTCAATCCTCAATCCTCATTCCTCAATCCTCAATCCTCAACCCTCAATACTCAATCCTCAGTCCTCAATCGTTAATCCTCAATCCTCAATCTTCAATCCTCAATACTCAATCTTCTATTCTCAATCCTCAATCCACAATCCTCAATCCTCAATCCCCAATCCTCAATCCTGAACCTTCAATCCTCAATACTTAATCGCCAATCCTCAATCTTCAATCCTCTATCCTCAATCCTCAATCCTCAATCCTCAATCCTCAATCATCAATCCTCAATCTTCAATACTCAATCTTCGATACTCAATCCGCAATCCTCAATATTCAATCCTCAATACTCAACCTTCAACCCTCAATACACAATTCTCAATCCTCAATCCTCAATCCTCAATCTCCAACCCTCAATCTTCAATCCTCAATCCTCAATCCTCAATCCTCAATCCTCAATATTCTATCCTCAATACTCAATATTCAATCCTCAATCCTCAACCCTCAGCCCTCATTCTCCATCCTCAATCCTCAATCCTCAATCCTCAATCTACAATCCTCAATCTTCAATCCTCAATACTCAATCCTGAATCCTCAATCCTCAATCCTCAATCCTCAATACTCAATCATCAATCCTCAATCTTCAATACTCAATCTTCGATACTCAATCCTCAATCCTCAATCTTCAATCTTCAATCCTCAATCTTCAATCCTCAATACGCAATTCTCAATCCTCAATCCTCAATCCTCAATCGTCAATCCTAAAGCCCCAATCCTCAATCTTCAATCCTCAATCCTCAATCGTCAGTCCTCAATCTTCGATCCTCAATCCTCAATCCTCAATCTCCAATCCTCAATACTCAATCTTCAATCCTCAATCCTCAATTCTCCATTCTCAATACTCAATCGTCAATCCCTCAGGCCCAATCCTCAATCTTCAATCCTCTATCCTCAATCCTCAATCCTCAATCCTCAATCTTCAATCCTCAATACTCAATCTTCAAACCTCAATCCTCAATCCTCAATCCTTAATCCTCAATCCTCAATCCTCAACCTTCAATCCCCATACTCAATCTTCAATCCTCAATTATCAATCCTCAATCCTCAATTCTCAATCCTCAAACCTCAGACATCAAATATCAATACTCAACCCTCAGCCCTCATCCTCAATACTAAATCCTCAATCCTCAATCCTCAATCCTCAATCCTCTGTCATCAATCCTCAATCTTCAATACTCAATCGCCAATCCTCAGTCCTCAACCCTCAATCCTCAATCCTCGTTCCTCAAACCTCAATCCTCAACCCTCAGCCCTCATCCTCAATTCTCAATCCTCAATCCTCAATACTCAATCCTCAATCTTCAGTCATCAATAATCAATCACCAATCCTAGATCCTCAATCCCCAATAGTCAATCCTTAACCCTCAATCTTCAATTATCAATCCCCAGTCCTCAATATTCAATCCTCAATGCTCAATCGTCAATCCTCAATACTCAATCCTCAGTCCTCAATCCTCAATCCTCAATCCTCAATCTTCAATCCTCAATACTCAATCTTCTACCCTCAGTCCTCAATCCTCAATCCTCAATCCACAATCCTCAATCCTCAATCATCAATCCTCAATACTCAATCTTCAAACCTGAATCATCAACCGTCAGTCCTCGTCCTCAATCCTCAACCTTCAATACTCAACCATCAATACTCAAACCTCAATCCTCAACCCTCAATCCTCATCCTCAATTCTCAATTCTCAATCCTCAATCCTCAATCCTCAATCTTCAATCCTCAATAATCAATCTCCAATCCTAGATCCTCAATCGCCAATCCTCTATCCTTAATCCTCAACCTTCAACCATCAATACCCAGTCATCAATCTTCAACCGTCAATGCTCAATACAAAATCCTCAATCCTCAGTTCTCAATCCTCAATCCTCAATCCTCAAACCTCAATCCTCAACCGTCAGTCCTCGTCCTCAATCCTCAACCCTCAATACTCAATCATCAATACTCAATCTTCAATCCTCATTCCTCAATCCTCAATCCACAATCCTCAATCCTCAATATTCAACACACAACCCTCAGCCATCAATCCTCAATACTCAACCATCAATCCTCAATTCTCAATACTCAATAGAATATCCTGAATTCTCATGGTTCAATACTCAATCCACAATATCCAATAATCAAATCTCAATCCTCAAACATCAATTCTCAACACTCAATCCTCAACACTCAGTCCTCTCTCATCGATCCTCCATCTTCAATCCTCAACCTTCAATCCTCAATACTCAATCTTCATTCCTCAACCCTCAATCCTCAATCCTTAATCCTCAATCCTCAATCCTCAACCTTCAATCCCCATACTCAATCTTGAATCCTCAATCCTCAATCCTCAATCCTCAATTCTCAATCCTCTATCCTCAATCCTCAGACCTCAAACATCAATACTAAACCCTCAGTCCTCGTCCTCAATCCGCAACCCTCAATCCTCAATCCTCAATCTTCAATCATCAATATTCAATCTTCAATACTCAATCCTCAATACTCAATCCTCAATCCTCAATCCTCAATGTTCAATCCTCAATACCCAATCCTCAATCTTCAATCCTCAATCCTCAATCCTCAATCCTCAATCCTCAATCCTCAATCCTCAGTCCTCAAACCACAATCCTGAATCCACAACCCTGAGTACTCAACCTTCAGCACTCAGTCCTCAACAATATGTTGTCAATCCCCAATCCTCAATAGAATATCCTCAATTCACAGTGTTCAATGCTCAATACTCAATCTGCAATATTCAAATCTCTATCCACAAACATCAATTCTCATCACTCAACCCTCAACCCTCAGTCCTCATCCTCAATTCCCAATTCTCAGTACTCAATCCTCAATCCTCAACCTTCAATCCTCAATAATCAATCTCCAATCCTAGATCCTCAATCCCCAATCCTCAATCCTTAATTCTCAATATTCAATCCTCAATCCCCAGTCCTCAATCTTCAATCCTCAATGCTCAATCCTCAATACTCAATCCTCAGTCCTCAATCCTCAGTCCTCAATCCTCAAACCTCCATCCTCAACCGTGAGTCCTCGTCCTCAATCCTCAACCCTCAATCCTCAATCATCAATACTCAATATTCAATCCTCAATGTTCAATCCTCAATACTCAATCTTCAATCCTCAATCCTCAATTCTCAATCCTCAATACTCGAACCTCAATCGTCAATCCTCAATCCCCAATCCTCAATCTTCAGTCCTGAATCCTCAGCCCTCATACTCCATCCTCAATCCTCAATCCTCAATCCTCAATCTACAATCCTCAACCTTCAATCCTCAATACTCAATCCACAATCCTCAATCCTCAATCCTCAATCCTCAATCCTCAATCATCAATCCTCAATCTTCAATCCTCGATCGTCAATCCTCAATCCTCAATCCTCAATCCCCAGTCCTCAATCTTCAATCTTCAATACTCAATCTTCAATCCTCAATCCTCAATCCTCAATCCTCAAACCTCAATCATCAACCGTCAGTCCTCGTCCTCAATCCTCAACCCTCAATACTCAATCATCAATACTCAATCTTCAATCCTCATTCCTCAATGCTCAATCCTCAATCCTCAATCCTCAATCCTCAATCCTCAATCCTCAATATTCAATCCTCAATACGCAATCCTCAATCTTCAATCCTCAATCCTCAATCCTCAATCCTCAATCCTCAATCCTCAATCCTCAATCTTCAATCCTCAATAATCAATCTTCAATCGTCAATCCTCAATCCTCAATCCTCAATCCTCAATCATCAATCCTCAATCTTCAATACTCAATCCTCAATCCTCAATCCTCAATCCTCTATACTCAACCATCAATCCTCAATTCTCAATACTGAATAGAATATCCTGAATTCTCAGGATTCAATACTCAAACGTCAATCATCAACCCTCAGCGCTTATCCTCAATCCTAAATCCTCAATCCTCAATCCTCAATATTCAATCCACAATAATCAATCTTCAATCCTCAATCCTCATTCCTCAATCCTCAATCCTCAATCCTCAATCTTCAATCCTCAATGCTCAATCCTCAATCCTCAATCCTCAATCCTCAATCTACAATCCTCAATCTTCAATCCTCAATACTCAATCCTCAATCCTCATTCCTCAATCCTCAATCCTCAATCCTCAATCATCAATCCTCAATCTTCAATACTCAATCTTCGATACTCAATCCGCAATCCTCAATCTTCAATCCTCAATACTCAACCTTCAACCCTCAATACACAATTCTCAATCCTCAATCCTCAAAACTCAATCTCCAATCCTCAATCTTCAATCCTCAATCCTCAATCCTCAATCCACAATCCTCAATATTCTATCCTCAATACCCAATATTCAATCCCCAATCCTCAACCCTCAGCCCTCATTCTCAATCCTCAATCCTCAATCCTCAATCCTCAATCTACAATCCTCAATCTTCAATCCTCAATACTCAATCCTCAATCCTCAATCCTCAATCCCCAATCCTCAATACTCAATCATCAATCCTCAATCTTCAATACTCAATCTTCGATTCTCAATCCTCAATCCTCAATCTTCAATCCTCAATACTCAATCTTCAATAATCAATACGCAATTCTCAATCCTCAATCCTCAATCCTCAATCGTCAATCCTAAAGCCCCAATCCTCAATCTTCAATCCTCAATCCTCAATCGTCAATCCTCAATCTCCAATCCTCAATCTTCAATCCTCAATCCTCAATCCTCAATCCTCAATCCTAAACCTTCAGTCCCCAATACTCAATCTACAATCCTCAATCCTCAACCCTAAGCCCTCATCCTCCATCCTCAATCCGCAATCCTCAATCCTCAATCTTCAATCCTCAATCCTCAATCCTCAATCATCAATCGTCAATCTTCAATCCTCCATCCTCAATCCTCAATCCTCAATCCTCAATCCCCAGTCCTCAATCTTCAATCTTCAATACTCAATCATCAATCCACAATCCTCAATCCTCAATCCTCAATCCTCAATCCTCAATCCTCAGACATCAATCCTCAATATTCAATACTCAAGCGTCAAACCGCAGTCCTCAATCCTCAATCCTCAATCCTCGTTCCTCAAACACCAATCCTCAACCCTCAGTCCTCATCCTCAGTTCTCAATTCTCAATCCTCAATCCTCAATCCCCAACCTTCAATCCTCAACAATCAATCTCCAATCCTAGATACTCAATCCCCAATCCTCAATCCTTAATCCTCAATCTTCAACCCTCAATCCCCAGTCCTCAATCTTCAACCGTCAATGCTCAATACAAAATCCTCAATCCTCAGTCCTCAATCCTCAATCCTCAATCCTCAAACCTCAATCATCAACCGTCAGTCCTCGTCCTCAGTCCTCAACCCTCAATACTCAATCATCAATACTCAATCTTCAATCCTCATTCCTCAATGCACAACCCTCAATCCTCAATCCTCAATATTCAACACACAAACCTTAGCCATCAATCCTCAATACTCAACCATCAATCCTCAATTCTCAATCCTCAACCCTCAATCCTCAGACCGCAAACCTCAAACCCGAATCCTCAATCCTGAATCCTCATTCTTCAGCCCTCAGACCTCAACAATCAATTGTCAATCCTCAATCCTCAATCCTCAATCCTCAGTAGCATATGCTCAATTCACAGTTTTTAATACTCAATCCCCAATCTTCAATCCTCAAATCTCAATCCACAAACATCAATTCTCATCAATCAACCCTCAACGCTCAGTCCTCAATCTTCGATCCTCAATCCTCAATCCTCAATCTCCAATCCTCAATACTCAATCTTCAATCCTCAATCCTCAATTCTCAATTCTCAATACTCAATCGTCAATCCCCCAGGCCCAATCCTCAATCTTCAATCCTCTATCCTCAATCCTCAATCCTCAATCCTCAATCCTCAATCTTCAATCCTCAATACTCAATCTTCAAACCTCAATCCTCAATCCTCAATCCTTAATCCTCAATCCTCAATCCTCAACCTTCAATCCCCATACTCAATCTTCAATCCTCAATCCTCAATCCTCAATCCTCAATTCTCAATCCTCAAACCTCAGACATCAAATATCAATACTCAACCCTCAGCCCTCATCCTCAATACTAAATCCTCAATCCTCAATCCTCAATCCTCAATCCTCTGTCATCAATCCTCAATCTTCAATACTCAATCGCCAATCCTCAGTCCTCAACCCTCAATCCTCAATCCTCGTTCCTCAAACCTCAATCCTCAACCCTCAGCCCTCATCCTCAATTCTCAATCCTCAATCCTCAATACTCAATCCTCAATCTTCAGTCATCAATAATCAATCACCAATCCTAGATCCTCAATCCCCAATAGTCAATCCTTAACCCTCAATCTTCAATTATCAATCCCCAGTCCTCAATATTCAATCCTCAATGCTCAATCGTCAATCCTCAATACTCAATCCTCAGTCCTCAATCCTCAATCCTCAATCCTCAATCTTCAATCCTCAATACTCAATCTTCTACCCTCAGTCCTCAATCCTCAATCCTCAATCCACAATCCTCAATCCTCAATCATCAATCCTCAATACTCAATCTTCAAACCTGAATCATCAACCGTCAGTCCTCGTCCTCAATCCTCAACCTTCAATACTCAACCATCAATACTCAAACCTCAATCCTCAACCCTCAATCCTCATCCTCAATTCTCAATTCTCAATCCTCAATCCTCAATCCTCAATCTTCAATCCTCAATAATCAATCTCCAATCCTAGATCCTCAATCGCCAATCCTCTATCCTTAATCCTCAACCTTCAACCATCAATACCCAGTCATCAATCTTCAACCGTCAATGCTCAATACAAAATCCTCAATCCTCAGTTCTCAATCCTCAATCCTCAATCCTCAAACCTCAATCCTCAACCGTCAGTCCTCGTCCTCAATCCTCAACCCTCAATACTCAATCATCAATACTCAATCTTCAATCCTCATTCCTCAATCCTCAATCCACAATCCTCAATCCTCAATATTCAACACACAACCCTCAGCCATCAATCCTCAATACTCAACCATCAATCCTCAATTCTCAATACTCAATAGAATATCCTGAATTCTCATGGTTCAATACTCAATCCACAATATCCAATAATCAAATCTCAATCCTCAAACATCAATTCTCAACACTCAATCCTCAACACTCAGTCCTCTCTCATCGATCCTCCATCTTCAATCCTCAACCTTCAATCCTCAATACTCAATCTTCATTCCTCAACCCTCAATCCTCAATCCTTAATCCTCAATCCTCAATCCTCAACCTTCAATCCCCATACTCAATCTTGAATCCTCAATCCTCAATCCTCAATCCTCAATTCTCAATCCTCTATCCTCAATCCTCAGACCTCAAACATCAATACTAAACCCTCAGTCCTCGTCCTCAATCCGCAACCCTCAATCCTCAATCCTCAATCTTCAATCATCAATATTCAATCTTCAATACTCAATCCTCAATACTCAATCCTCAATCCTCAATCCTCAATGTTCAATCCTCAATACCCAATCCTCAATCTTCAATCCTCAATCCTCAATCCTCAATCCTCAATCCTCAATCCTCAATCCTCAGTCCTCAAACCACAATCCTGAATCCACAACCCTGAGTACTCAACCTTCAGCACTCAGTCCTCAACAATATGTTGTCAATCCCCAATCCTCAATAGAATATCCTCAATTCACAGTGTTCAATGCTCAATACTCAATCTGCAATATTCAAATCTCTATCCACAAACATCAATTCTCATCACTCAACCCTCAACCCTCAGTCCTCATTCTCAATTCTCAATTCTCAGTACTCAATCCTCAATCCTCAACCTTCAATCCTCAATAATCAATCTCCAATCCTAGATCCTCAATCCCCAATCCTCAATCCTTAATTCTCAATATTCAATCCTCAATCCCCAGTCCTCAATCTTCAATCCTCAATGCTCAATCCTCAATACTCAATCCTCAGTCCTCAATCCTCAGTCCTCAATCCTCAAACCTCCATCCTCAACCGTGAGTCCTCGTCCTCAATCCTCAACCCTCAATCCTCAATCATCAATACTCAATATTCAATCCTCAATGTTCAATCCTCAATACTCAATCTTCAATCCTCAATCCTCAATTCTCAATCCTCAATACTCGAACCTCAATCGTCAATCCTCAATCCCCAATCCTCAATCTTCAGTCCTCAATCCTCAGCCCTCATACTCCATCCTCAATCCTCAATCCTCAATCCTCAATCTACAATCCTCAACCTTCAATCCTCAATACTCAATCCACAATCCTCAATCCTCAATCCTCAATCCTCAATCCTCAATCATCAATCCTCAATCTTCAATCCTCGATCCTCAATCCTCAATCCTCAATCCTCAATCCCCAGTCCTCAATCTTCAATCTTCAATACTCAATCTTCAATCCTCAATCCTCAATCCTCAATCCTCAAACCTCAATCATCAACCGTCAGTCCTCGTCCTCAATCCTCAACCCTCAATACTCAATCATCAATACTCAATCTCCAATCCTCATTCCTCAATGCTCAATCCTCAATCCTCAATCCTCAATCCTCAATCCTCAATCCTCAATATTCAATCCTCAATACGCAATCCTCAATCTTCAATCCTCAATCCTCAATCCTCAATCCTCAATCCACAATCCTCAATCCTCAATCTTCAATCCTCAATAATCAATCTTCAATCGTCAATCCTCAATCCTCAATCCTCAATCCTCAATCATCAATCCTCAATCTTCAATACTCAATCCTCAATCCTCAATCCTCAATCCTCTATACTCAACCATCAATCCTCAATTCTCAATACTGAATAGAATATCCTGAATTCTCAGGATTCAATACTCAAACGTCAATCATCAACCCTCAGCGCTTATCCTCAATCCTAAATCCTCAATCCTCAATCCTCAATATTCAATCCACAATAATCAATCTTCAATCCTCAATCCTCATTCCTCAATACTCAATCCTCAATCCTCAATCTTCAATCCTCAATGCTCAATCCTCAATCCTCAATCCTCAATCCTCAATCTACAATCCTCAATCTTCAATCCTCAATACTCAATCCTCAATCCTCAATCCTCAATCCTCAATCCTCAATCCTCAATCATCAATCCTCAATCTTCAATACTCAATCTTCGATACTCAATCCGCAATCCTCAATCTTCAATCCTCAATACTCAACCTTCAACCCTCAATACACAATTCTCAATCCTCAATCCTCAAAACTCAATCTCCAATCCTCAATCTTCAATCCTCAATCCTCAATCCTCAATCCACAATCCTCAATATTCTATCCTCAATACTCAATATTCAATCCCCAATCCTCAACCCTCAGCCCTCATTCTCAATCCTCAATCCTCAATCCTCAATCCTCAATCTACAATCCTCAATCTTCAATCCTCAATACTCAATCCTCAATCCTCAATCCTCAAGCCTCAATCCTCAATACTCAATCATCAATCCTCAATCTTCAATACTCAATCTTCGATTCTCAATCCTCAATCCTCAATCTTCAATCCTCAATACTCAATCTTCAATAATCAATACGCAATTCTCAATCCGCAATCCTCAATCCTCAATCGTCAATCCTAAAGCCCCAATCCTCAATCTTCAATCCTCAATCCTCAATCGTCAATCCTCAATCTCCAATCCTCAATCTTCAATCCTCAATCCTCAATCCTCAATCCTCAATCCTAAACCTTCAGTCCTCAATACTCAATCTACAATCCTCAATCCTCAACCCTAAGCCCTCATCCTCCATCCTCAATCCGCAATCCTCAATCCTCAATCTTCAATCCTCAATCCTCAATCCTCAATCATCAATCGTCAATCTTCAATCCTCCATCCTCAATCCTCAATCCTCAATCCTCAATCCCCAGTCCTCAATCTTCAATCTTCAATACTCAATCATCAATCCACAATCCTCAATCCTCAATCCTCAATCCTCAATCCTCAATCCTCAGACATCAATCCTCAATATTCAATACTCAAGCGTCAAACCGCAGTCCTCAATCCTCAATACTCAATCCTCGTTCCTCAAACACCAATCCTCAACCCTCAGTCCTCATCCTCAGTTCTCAATTCTCAATCCTCAATCCTCAATCCCCAACCTTCAATCCTCAACAATCAATCTCCAATCCTAGATACTCAATCCCCAATCCTCAATCCTTAATCCTCAATCTTCAACCCTCAATCCCCAGTCCTCAATCTTCAACCGTCAATGCTCAATACAAAATCCTCAATCCTCAGTCCTCAATCCTCAATCCTCAATCCTCAAACCTCAATCATCAACCGTCAGTCCTCGTCCTCAGTCCTCAACCCTCAATACTCAATCATCAATACTCAATCTTCAATCCTCATTCCTCAATGCACAACCCTCAATCCTCAATCCTCAATATTCAACACACAAACCTTAGCCATCAATCCTCAATACTCAACCATCAATCCTCAATTCTCAATCCTCAACCCTCAATCCTCAGACCGCAAACCTCAAACCCGAATCCTCAATCCTGAATCCTCATTCTTCAGCCCTCAGACCTCAACAATCAATTGTCAATCCTCAATCCTCAATCCTCAATCCTCAGTAGCATATGCTCAATTCACAGTTTTTAATACTCAATCCCCAATCTTCAATACTCAAATCTCAATCCACAAACATCAATTCTCATCAATCAACCCTCAACGCTCAGTCCTCAATCTTCGATCCTCAATCCTCAATCCTCAATCTCCAATCCTCAATACTCAATCTTCAATCCTCAATCCTCAATTCTCAATTCTCAATACTCAATCGTCAATCCCCCAGGCCCAATCCTCAATCTTCAATCCTCTATCCTCAATCCTCAATCCTCAATCCTCAATCCTCAATCATCAATCCTCAATCTTCAATACTCAATCTTCGATACTCAATCCGCAATCCTCAATATTCAATCCTCAATACTCAACCTTCAACCCTCAATACACAATTCTCAATCCTCAATCCTCAATCCTCAATCTCCAACCCTCAATCTTCAATCCTCAATCCTCAATCCTCAATCCTCAATCCTCAATATTCTATCCTCAATACTCAATATTCAATCCTCAATCCTCAACCCTCAGCCCTCATTCTCCATCCTCAATCCTCAATCCTCAATCCTCAATCTACAATACTCAATCTTCAATCCTCAATACTCAATCCTGAATCCTCAATCCTCAATCCTCAATCCTCAATACTCAATCATCAATCCTCAATCTTCAATACTCAATCTTCGATACTCAATCCTCAATCCTCAATCTTCAATCTTCAATACTCAATCTTCAATCCTCAATACGCAATTCTCAATCCTCAATCCTCAATCCTCAATCGTCAATCCTAAAGCCCCAATCCTCAATCTTCAATCCTCAATCCTCAATCGTCAATCCTCAATCTCCAATCCTCAATCTTCAATCCTCAATCGTCAATCCTCAATCCTCAATCCTAAACCTTCAGTCCTCAATACTCAATCTACAATCCTCAATCCTCAACCCTAAGCCCTCATCCTCCATCCTCAATCCTCAATCCTCAATCCTCAATCTTCAATCCTCAATCCTCAATCCTCAATCATCAATCCTCAATCTTCAATCCTCCATCCTCAATCCTCAATTCTCAATCCTCAATCCCCAGTCCTCAATCTTCAATCTTCAATACTCAATCATCAATCCTCAATCCTCAATCCTCAATCCTCAATCCCCAATCCTCAATCCTCAGACATCAATCCTCAATATTCAATACTCAAGCGTCAAACCGCAGTCCTCAATCCTCAATCCTCAATCCTCGTTCCTCAAACACCAATCCTCAACCCTCAGTCTTCATCCTCAATTCTCAATTCTCAATCCTCAATCCTCAATCCCCAACCTTCAATCCTCAACAATCAATCTCCAATCCTAGATACTCAATCCCCAATCCTCAATCCTTAATCCTCAATCTTCAACCCTCAATCCCCAGTCCTCAATCTTCAACCGTCAATGCTCAATACAAAATCCTCAATCCTCAGTCCTCAATCCTCAATCCTCAATCCTCAAACCTCAATCATCAACCGTCAGTCCTCGTCCTCAGTCCTCAACCCTCAATACTCAATCATCAATACTCAATCTTCAATCCTCATTCCTCAATGCACAACCCTCAATCCTCAATCCTCAATATTCAACACACAAACCTTAGCCATCAATCCTCAATACTCAACCATCAATCCTCAATTCTCAATCCTCAACCCTCAATCCTCAGACCGCAAACCTCAAACCCGAATCCTCAATCCTGAATCCTCATTCTTCAGCCCGCAGACCTCAACAATCAATTGTCAATCCTCAATCCTCAATCCTCAATCCTCAATAGCATATCCTCAATTCACAGTTTTTAATACTCAATCCCCAATCTTCAATCCTCAAATCTCAATCCACAAACATCAATTCTCATCAATCAACCCTCAACGCTCAGTCCTCAATCTTCGATCCTCAATCCTCAATCCTCAATCTCCAATCCTCAATACTCAATCTTCAATCCTCAATCCTCAATTCTCCATTCTCAATACTCAATCGTCAATCCCTCAGGCCCAATCCTCAATCTTCAATCCTCTATCCTCAATCCTCAATCCTCAATCCTCAATCTTCAATCCTCAATACTCAATCTTCAAACCTCAATCCTCAATCCTCAATCCTTAATCCTCAATCCTCAATCCTCAACCTTCAATCCCCATACTCAATCTTCAATCCTCAATCCTCAATCCTCAATCCTCAATTCTCAATCCTCAAACCTCAGACATCAAATATCAATACTCAACCCTCAGCCCTCATCCTCAATCCTAAATCCTCAATCCTCAATCCTCAATCCTCAATCCTCTGTCATCAATCCTCAATCTTCAATACTCAATCGCCAATCCTCAGTCCTCAACCCTCAATCCTCAATCCTCGTTCCTCAAACCTCAATCCTCAACCCTCAGCCCTCATCCTCAATTCTCAATCCTCAATCCTCAATACTCAATCCTCAATCTTCAGACATCAATAATCAATCACCAATCCTAGATCCTCAATCCCCAATAATCAATCCTTAACCCTCAATCTTCAATTATCAATCCCCAGTCCTCAATATTCAATCCTCAATGCTCAATCGTCAATCCTCAATACTCAATCCTCAGTCCTCAATCCTCAATCCTCAATCCTCAATCTTCAATCCTCAATACTCAATCTTCTACCCTCAGTCCTCAATCCTCAATCCTCAATCCTCAATCCCCAATCCTCAATCCTCAATCTTCAATCCTCAATACTTAATCGTCAATCCTCAACCCTCAATCCTCAACCCTCAATCCTCATTCTTCAATCATCAATACCCAATCCACAATCTTCAATCCTGAATCCTCAATTCTGAATTCTCAATCCTCAATCCTCAATCCTCAGACCTCAAGCATCAATACTGAACCCTCAGTCCCCGTCCTCAATCCTCAATCCTCAATACTCAATCCTCAATCCTCAACCCTCAATCTTCAATCCTCAATACTCAATCTTCAATCCTCAATCCTCAATCCTCAATCCTCAATCCACAATCCTCAATCCTCAATCATCAATCCTCAATACTCAATCTTCAAACCTGAATCATCAACCGTCAGTCCTCGTCCTCAATCCTCAACCTTCAATACTCAACCATCAATACTCAAACCTCAATCCTCAACCCTCAGTCCTCATCCTCAATTCTCAATTCTCAATCCTCAATCCTCAATCCTCAATCTTCAATCCTCAATAATCAATCTCCAATCCTAGATCCTCAATCACCAATCCTCTATCCTTAATCCTCAACCTTCAACCATCAATACCCAGTCATCAATCTTCAACCGTCAATGCTCAATACAAAATCCTCAATCCTCAGTTCTCAATCCTCAATCCTCAATCCTCAAACCTCAATCCTCACCCGTCAGTCCTCGTCCTCAATCCTCAACCCTCAATACTCAATCATCAATCCTCAATCCTCAATCCTCAATCCTCAATCCTCAATCCTCAATCCTCAGTCATCAATCCTCAATATTCAATACTCAAGCGTCAAACCGCAGTCCTCAATCCTCAATCCTCGTTCCTCAAACATCAATCCTCAACCCACAGTCCTCATCCTCAATTCTCAATTCTGAATCCTCAATCCTCAATCCCCAACCTTCAATCCTCAACAATCAATCTCCAATCCTAGATACTCAATCCCCAATCCTCAATCCTTAATCCTCAATCTTCAACCCTCAATCCCCAGTCCTCAATCTTCAACCGTCAATGCTCAATACAAAATCCTCAATCCTCGGTCCTCAATCCTCCATCCTCAATACTCAATCCTGAATCCTCAATCTTCAATCCTCAAGCCTCAGTCCTCAAACTTCAATTCTGAATCCTCAATCCTGAATCCTCAATCCTCAGTCCTCAATCCTGAATCATCAATCCTCAATCTTCAATTCTCAATCCTCAATCCCCAATTCTTAATCCTCAATACTCAACCATCAATCCTCAATTCTCAATACTGAATAAAATATCCTGATTTCGCAGGATTCAATACACAAACCTCAATCCTCAACCCTCAGCCCTCATCCTCCATCCCCGATCCTCAATCCTCAATACTCAACATTCAATCCTCAATACTCAACCTTCAATCCTCAGTCCTCAATTCTCAATCCTCAATCCTCAATCCTCAATCCCCAATCCTCAATCCCCAATCCTCAATCTTCAATCCTCAATACTCAATCTTCAATCCTCAATCCTCAATCCTCAATCCTCAATCCTCAATATTCAATTCTCAATACCCAATCCTCAATCTTCAATCCTCAATCCTCAATCCTCATTCCTCAATCCTCAATCTACAATCCTCAATCCTCAATCCTCGATCCTCAATCCTCAATCCTCAATCCTCAGTCCTCAAACCACAATCCTGAATCCTCAACACTGAATCCTCAACCTTCAGCAATCAGTCCTCAACAATCAGTTGTCAATCCTCAATCCTCAATAGAATATCCTCAATTCACAGTTTTCAATGCTCAATACTCAATCTGCAATCTTCAAATCTCTATCCACAAACATCAATTCTCATCACTCAACCCTCAACCCTCAGACTTCATCCTCAATTCTCAATTCTCAATCCTCCATTCTCAATCCTCAATCTTCAATCCTCAATAATCAATCTCCAATCCTAGATCCTCAATCCCCAATCCTCAATCCTTAATCCTCAATCTTCAATCCTCAATCCCCAGTCCTCAGTCCTCAATCTTCAATCCTCAATACTCAATCTTCAATCCTCAATCCTCAATTCTCATTCCTCAATTCTCAACACTCAATCGTCAATCCTCAATACCCAATCCCCAATCCTCAATCATAAATACTCAATATTCAATCCGCAATGTTCAATCCTCAATACTCAACCTTCAATCCTCAATCCTCAATACTCAATCCTCAATACTCGAACCTCAATCGTCAATCCTCAATCCCCAATCCTCAATCTTCAATCCTCAATCCTCAATCCTCAATCCTCAATCCTCAATCTTCAATCCTCAATACTCAATATTCAATCCTCAATCCTCAATCCTCAGCCCTCATTCTCCATCCTCAATCCTCAATCCTCAATCCTCAATCTACAATCCTCAATCTTCAATCCTCAATACTCAATCCTCAATCCTCAATCCTCAATCCTCAATCCTCAATCCTCAATCATCAATCCTCAATCTTCAATACTCAATCTTCGATACTCAATCCTCAATCCTCAATCTTCAATCCTCAATACTCAACCTTCAACCCTCAATACGAAATTCTCAATCCTCAATCCTCAATCCTCAATCTCCAATCCTCAATCTTCAATCCTCAATCCTCAATCCTCAATCCTCAATACTCAATATTCAATCCTCAATCCTCAACCCTCAGCCCTCATTCTCCATCCTCAATCCTCAATCCTGAATCCTCAATCTACAATCCTCAATCTTCAATCCTCAATACTCAATCCTCAATCCTCAATCCTCAATCCTCAATCCTCAATCCTCAATCCTCAATCATCAATCATCAATCTTCAATACTCAATCTTCGACACTCAATCCTCAATCCTCAATCTTCAATACTCAATACTCAATCTTCAATCCTCAATACGCAATTCTCAACCCTCAATCCTCAATCCTCAATCGTCAATCCTCAATCTCCAATCCTCAATCTTCAATCCTCAATCCTCAATCCTCAATCCTCAATCCTAAACCTTCAGTCCTCAATACTCAATCTACAATCCTCAATCCTCAACCCTAAGCCCTCATCCTCCATCCTCAAACCTCAATCCTCAATCCTCAATCTTCAATCCTCAATCCTCAATCCTCAATCATCAATCCTCAATCTTCAATCCTCGATCCTCAATCCTCAATCCTCAATCCTCAATCCCCAGTCCTCAATCTTCAATCTTCAATACTCAATCATCAATCCTCAATCCTCAATCCTCAATCCTCAATCCTCAATCCTCAATCCTCAATCCTCAGTCATCAATCCTCAATATTCAATACTCAAGCGTCAATCCGCAGTCCTCAATCCTCAATCCTCAATCCACGTTCCTCAAACATCAATCCTCAACCCTCAGTCCTCATCCTCAATTCTCAATTCTCAATCCTCAATCCTCAATCCCCAACCTTCAATCCTCAACAATCAATCTCCAATCCTAGATACTCAATCCCCAATCCTCAATCCTTAATCCTCAATCTTCAACCCTCAATCCCCAGTCGTCAATCTTCAACCGTCAATGCTCAATACAAAATCCTCAATCCTCAGTCCTCAATCCTCAATCCTCAATCCTCAAACCTCAATCATCAACCGTCAGTCCTCGTCCTCAGTCCTCAACCCTCAATACTCAATCATCAATACTCAATCTTCAATCCTCATTCCTCAATGCACAACCCTCAATCCTCAATCCTCAATATTCAACCCACAAACCTTAGCCATCAATCCTCAATACTCAACCATCAATCCTAAATTCTCAATCCTCAACCCTCAATCCTCAGTCCGCAAACCTCAAACCCGAATCCTCAATCCTGAATCCTCATTCTTCAGCCCTCAGACCTCAACAATCAATTGTCAATCCTCAATCCTCAATCCTCAATAGCATATCCTCAATTCACAGTTTTTAATACTCAATCCCCAATCTTCAATCCTCAAATCTCAATCCACAAACATCAATTCTCATCAATCAACCCTCAACGCTCAGTCCTCAATCTTCGATCCTCAATCCTCAATCCTCAATCTCCAATCCTCAATACTCAATCTTCAATCCTCAATCCTCAACTGTCAATTCTCAATACTCAATCGTCAATCCCCCAGGCCCAATCCTCAATCTTCAATCCTCTATCCTCAATCCTCAATCCTCAATCCTCAACCTTCAATCCTCAATACTCAATCTTCAAACCTCAATCCTCAATCCTCAATCCTTAATCCTCAATCCTCAATCCTCAACCTTCAATCCCCATACTCAATCTTCAATCCTCAATCCTCAATCCTCAATCCTCAATTCTCAATCCTCAAACCTCAGACATCAAATATCAATACTCAACCCTCAGCCCTCATCCTCAATCCTAAATCCTCAATCCTCAATCCTCAATCCTCAGTCCTCTGTCATCAATCCTCAATCTTCAATACTCAATCGCCAATCCTCAGTCCTCAATCCTCAATCCTCAATCCTCGTTCCTCAAACCTCAATCCTCAACCCTCAGCCCTCATCCTCAATTCTCAATCCTCAATCCTCAATACTCAATCCTCAATCTTCAGTCATCAATAATCAATGACCAATCCTAGATCCTCAATCCCCAATCCTCAATCCTTAACCCTCAATCTTCAATCATCAATCCCCAGTCCTCAATATTCAATCCTCAATGCTCAGTCGTCAATCCTCAATACTCAATCCTCAGTCCTCAATCCTCAATCCTCAATCCTCAATCTTCAATCCTCAATACTCAATCTTCTACCCTCAGTCCTCAATCCTCAATCCTCAATCCTCAATCCCCAATCCTCAATCCTCAATCTTCAATCCTCAATACTTAATCGTCAATCCTCAATCCTCAATCCTCAACCCTCAATCCTCATTCTTCAATCATCAATACCCAATCCACAATCTTCAATCCTGAATCCTCAATTCTGAATTCTCAATCCTCAATCCTCAATCCTCAGACCTCTAGCATCAATACTGCACCCTCAGTCCCCGTCCTCAATCCTCAATCCTCAATCCTCAATCGTCAATCCTCAATCCTCAATCTTCAATCCTCAATACTCAATCTTCAATCCTCAATCCTCAATCCTCAATCCTCAATCCACAATCCTCAATCCTCAATCATCAACCCTCAATCTTCAATCCTCAATCATCAATCCTCAATCTTCAATACTCAATCCTCAATCCTCAATCCTCAATCCTCTATACTCAACCATCAATCCTCAATTCTCAATACTGAATAGAATATCCTGAATTCTCAGGATTCAATACTCAAACGTCAATCATCAACCCTCAGCGCTTATCCGCAATCCTAAATCCTCAATCCTCAATCCTCAATATTCAATCCTCAATAATCAATCTTCAATCCTCAATCCTCATTCCTCAATCCTCAATCCTCAATCCTCAATCTTCAATCCTCAATGCTCAATCCTCAATCCTCAATCCTCAATCCTCAATCCTCAATCCTCAATCCTCAATCCTCAATCTTCAATCCTCAATACTCAGTCTTCAATCCTCAATCCTGAGTCCTCAAACCCCAATTCTGAATCCTCAACCCTGAATCCTCAATCTTCAGCCCTCAATCCTCAACAATCAGTTGTCAATCCTCAATCGTTAATAGAATATCCTCAATTCACAGTTTTCAATACTCAATACTCAATCTCCAATCTTCAAACCTCTATCCACAAACATCAATTCTCCTCACTCAGCCCTCAACACTCAGTCCTCAACGTTCAATCCTCAATCCTCAGCTCTCAACATTCAATCCTCAATACTGAATCTTCAATCCTCAGACCCAAATCCTCAATCTTCAATCCTCAATCCTCAATCCTCAATCCTCGATCCTCAATCCCCAATCCTCAAACTTCAATCCTCAACCGTGAGTCCTCGTCCTCAATCCTCAACCCTCAATACTCAATCATCAATACTAAATCTTCAATCCTCATTCCTCAATCCTCAATCCTCAATCCTCAATCCTCAATATTCAACACACAACCCTCAGCCATCAATCCTCAATACTCAACCATCAATCACCATATCTCAATACTCAATAGAATATCCTGAATTCTCATGGTTCAATACTCAATCCACAATATCCAATAATCAAATTTCAATCCTCAAACATCAATTCACAACACTCAATCCTCAACACTCAGTCCTCTCTCTTCGATACTCCATCTTCAATCCTCAATCCTCAACCGTCAATCCTCGATCCTCAATCCTCAACCCTCAATCTACAATCCTCTATCTTCAATCCTCAATACTCAATCCTCAATCCTCAATCCTCAATCCTCAATCCTCTATCTTCAATCCTCAATACTCAATCCTCAATCCTCAATCCTCAATCCTCAATCCTCAATCCTCAATCGTCAATCCTCAATCTCCAATCCTCAATTTTCAATCCTCAATCCTCAATCCTCAATCCTCAATCCTCCACCTTCAGTCCTCAATACTCAATCTACAATCCTCAATCCTCAATCCTAAGCCCTCATCCTCCATCCTCAATACTCAATCCTGAATCCTCAATCTTCAATCCTCAATCCTCAGTCCTCAAACCTCAATTCTGAATCCTCTATCCTGAATCCTCAATCCTCAGTCCTCAATCCTCAATCATCAATCCTCAATCTTCAATACTCAATCCTCAATCCCCAATTCTTAATCCTCAATACTCAACCATCAATCCTCAATTCTCAATACTCAATAAAATATCCTGATTTCGCAGGATTCAATACTCAAACCTCAATCCTCAACCCTCAGCCCTCATCCTCCATCCTCGATCCTC
Organism: Calliopsis andreniformis; assembly: GCF_051401765.1. Taxonomy (NCBI): domain Eukaryota; kingdom Metazoa; phylum Arthropoda; class Insecta; order Hymenoptera; family Andrenidae; genus Calliopsis; species Calliopsis andreniformis. Next base: position 1,337,539 of record NW_027480491.1, on the reverse strand, counting down.
AATCCTCAATACTCAACATTCAATCCTCAATACTCAACCTTCAATCCTCAGTCCTCAATTCTCAATCCTCAATCCTCAATCCTCAATCCCCAATCCTCAATCCCCAGTCCTCAATCTTCAATCCTCAATACTCAATCTTCAATCCTCAATCCTCAATCCTCAATCCTCAATCCTCAATATTCAATTCTCAATACCCAATCTTCAATCCTCAATCCTCAATCCTCATTCCTCAATCCTCAACCCTCAATCCTCAATACTCAATCCTCAGTCCTCAATCCTTAATCCTCAATCCTCAATCTTCTATCCTCAATACTCAATCTTCAATCCTCAATCCTCAATCCACAATCCTCAATCCTCAATCCCCAATCCTCAATCCTCAATCTTCAATCCTCAATTTTCAATCTCCAATCCTAGATCCTCAATCCCCAATCCTCAACCCTTAATCCTCAATCTTCAATCCTCAATCCCCAGTCCTCAATCTTCAATCCTCAATGCTCAATCCTCAATCCTCAATCCTCAGTCCTCAATCCTCAATCCTCACTCCTCAAACCTCAATCCTCAACCGTCAGTCCTCGTCCTCAATCCTCGACCCTCAATACTCAATCATCAATACTCAATATTCAATCCTCAATGTTCGATCCTCAATCCTCAATCCTCAATCCTCAATCCTCAGTCTTCAATCCTCAATACTCAATCTTCAATCCTCAATCCTCAGTCCTCAAACCCCATTTCTGTATCCTCAATCCTGAATCCTCAATCTTCAGCCCTCAGTCCTCAACAATCAGTTGCCAATCCTCAATCCTCAATAGAATATCACCAATTCACAGTTTTCAATACTCAATACTCAATCTCCAATCTTCAAACCTGTATCCACAAACATCAATTCTCATCACTCAGCCCTCAACACTCAGTCCTCAATGTTCAATCCTCAATCCTCAGCTTTCAACATTCAATCCTCAATACTGAATCTTCAATCCTCAGACCCAAATCCTCAATCGTCAATCCACAATCCTCAATCCTCAATCCTCAATCCTCAATCCCCAATCCTCAATCTTCAATCCTCAATACTCAATCTTCAATCCTCAATCCTCAATCCTCAATCCTCAATCCTCAATCCTCAATCCTCAGTCACCAATCCTCTATATTCAATACCCAATCGTCAATCCGCAGTCCTCAATCCTCAATCCTCAATCCTCGTTCCTCAAACCCAATCCTCAACCCTCAGTCCTCATTCTCAATTCTCAATTCTCAATCCTCAATCCTCAATCCTCAATATTCAATCCTCAATAATCAATCTCCAATCCCAGATCCTCAATCACCAATCCTCAATCCTTAATCCTCAATCTTCAACCCCCAATACCCAGTCATCAATCTTCAATCGTCAATGCTCAATCCAAAACCCTCAATCCTCAGTCCTCAATCCTCAATCCTCAATCCCCAAACCTCAATCCTCAACCGGCAGTCCTCGTCCTCAATCCTCAACCCTCAATACTCAATCATCAATACTCAATCTACAATCCTCATTCCTCAATCCTCAATCCTCAATCCTCAATCCTGAATATTCAACATACAACCCTCAGCAATCAATCCTCAATACTCAACCATCAATCCTCAATTCTCAATACTCAATAGAATATCCTGAACTCTCATGGTTCAATACTCAATCCACAATATCCAATAATAAAATCTCAATCCTCAAACATCAATTCTCAACACTCAATCCTCAACACTCAGTCCTCTCCCTTCGATCCTCCATCCTCAATCCTCAATCCTCAACGGTCAATACTCGATCCTCAATCCTCAACCCTCAATCCTCAGTCCTCAATCCTCAAACCCGAATCCTCATTCCTGAATCCTCAGTATTCAGCCCTCAGACCTCAACAATCAATTGTCAATACTCAATCCTCAATCCTCAATAGAATATCCTCAATTCACAGTTTTTAATACTCAATCCCCAATCTTCAATCCTCAAATCTCAATCCACAAACTTCAATCCTCATCAATCAACCCTCAACGCTCAGTCCTCAATCTTCGATCCTCAATCCTCAATCCTCAATCTTCAATCTTCAACACTCAATCTTCAATCCTCAATGCTCAATTCTCAATCCTCAATCCTCAATACTCAATCGTCAATCCTCAAGCCCCAATCCTCAATCCTCAATCCTCAATCCTCAATCCTCAATCCTCAATCCTCAGTCCTCAATCTTCAATCCTCAATACTCAATCTTCAATCCTCAATCCTCAATCCTCAATCCTTAATCCTCAATCCTCAATCCTCAACCTTCAATCCCCATACTCAATCATGAATCCTCAATCCTCAATCCTCAATCCTCAATTCTCAACCCTCAATCCTAAGTCCCCAATCCTCAATCTTCAATCCTCAATACTCAATCTTCAATCGTCAATCCTCAATCCTCAATCCTCAATCCTCAATATTCAATCCTCAACCCTCAATCCTCAATCATCAATACTCAATATTCAATTCTCAATGTTCAATCCTCAATCCTCAATCCTCAATCCTCAATCCTCAATCCTCAATCTTCAATCCTCAATACTCAATCTTCAACCCTCAATCCTCAGTCCTCAAACCCCATTTCTGTATCCTCAATCCCGAATCCTCAATCTTCAGCCCTCAGTCCTCAACAATCAGTTGCCAATCCTCAATCCTCAATAGAATATCATCAATTCACAGTTTTCAATACTCAATACTCAATCTGCAATCTTCAAACCTCTAACCACAAACATCAATTCTCATCACTCAGCCCTCAACACTCAGTCCTCAATGTTCAATCCTCAATTCTCAGCTTGCAACATTCAATCCTCAATACTGAATCTTCAATCCTCAGACCCAAATCCTCAATCTTCAATCCTCAATCCTCAATCCTCTATCCTCAATCCTCAATCCCCAATCCTCAATCTTCAATACTCATCAATCAACCCTCAACGCTCAGTCCTCAATCTTCGATCCTCAATCCTCAATCCTCAATCTTCAATCCTCAATCGTCAATCCTAAAGCCCCAATCCTCAACCTTCAATCCTCAATCCTCAATCGTCAATCCTCAATCTCCAATCCTCAATCTTCAATCCTCAATCCTCAATCCTCAATCCTCAATCCTCAATCTTCAATCCTCAACACTCAATCTACGATCCTCAATCCTCAACCCTAAGCCCTCATCCTCCATCCTCAATCCTCAATCCTCAATCCTCAATCTTCAATCCTCAATCCTCAGTCCTCAAACCTCAATTCTGAATCCTCAATCCGCAATCCTCAATCTTCAATCCACAATAATCAATCTCCAATCCCAGATACTCAATCCCCAATCCTCAATACTTAATCCTCAATATTCAACCCTCAATCCCCAGTCCTCAATCTTCAATCCTCAATGCTCAATCCTCAATCCTCAATCCTCAGACCTCAATCCTCAATCGTCAATCCTCAAACCTCAATCCTCAACCGTGAGTCCTCGTCCTCAGTCCTCAACCCTCAATCCTCAATCATCAATACTCAATATTCAATCCTCAATGTTCAATCCTCAATCCTCAATCCTCAATCCTCAATCTTCAGTCTTCAATCCTCAATACTCAATCCTCAATCCTCAATCCTCAATCTTCAATCCTCAACACTCAATCTACAATCCTCAATCCTCAACCCTAAGCCCTCATCCTCCATCCTCAATCCTCAATCCTCAATCCTCAATCTTCAATCCTCAATCCTCAGTCCTCAAACCTCAATTCTGAATCCTCAATCCCCAATCCTCAATCTTCAATCCTCAATACTCAATCTTCAATCCTCAATCCTCAATCCTCAATCCTCAATCCTCAATCCTCAATCCTCAGTCATCAATCCTCAATATTGAATACTCAATCGTCAATCCGCAGTCCTCAATCCTCAATCCTCAATCCTCGTTCCTCAAACCCAATCCTCAACCCTCAGTCCTCATTCTCAATTCTCAATTCTCAATCCTCAATCCTCAATCCTCAATATTCAATCCTCAATAATCAATCTCCAATCCCAGATCCTCAATCACCAATCCTCAATCCTTAATCCTCAGTCTTCAACCCCCAATACCCAGTCATCAATCTTCAATCGTCAATGCTCAATCCAAAACCCTCAATCCTCAGTCCTCAATCCTCAATCCTCAATCCTCAAACCTCAATCCTCAACCGGCAGTCCTCGTCCTCAGTCCTCAACCCTCAATACTCAGTCATCAATACTCAATCTTCAATCCTCATTCCTCAATCCTCAATCCTCAATCCTCAATCCTGAATATTCAACATACAACCCTCAGCAATCAATCCTCAATACTCAACCATCAATCCTCAATTCTCAATACTCAATAGAATATCCTGAACTCTCATGGTTCAATACTCAATCCACAATATCCAATAATCAAATCTCAATCCTCAAACATCAATTCTCAACACTCAATCCTCAACACTCAGTCCTCTCTCTTCGATCCTCCATCCTCAATTCTCAATCCTCAATCCTCAATACTCAATCGTCAATCCTCAAGCCCCAATCCTCAATCCTCAATCCTCAATCCTCAATCCTCAATCCTCAATCCTCAGTCCTCAATCTTCAATCCTCAATACTCAATCTTCAATCCTCAATCCTCAATCCTCAATCCTTAATCCTCAATCCTCAATCTTCAATCCTCATCAATCAACCCTCAACGCTCAGTCCTCAATCTTCGATCCTCAATCCTCAATCCTCAATCTTCAATCCTCAATCGTCAATCCTAAAGCCCCAATCCTCAACCTTCAATCCTCAATCCTCAATCGTCAATCCTCAATCTCCAATCCTCAATCTTCAATCCTCAATCCTCAATCCTCAATCCTCAATCCTCAACCTTCAATCCTCAACACTCAATCTACAATCCTCAATCCTCAACCCTAAGCCCTCATCCTCCATCCTCAATCCTCAATCCTCAATCCTCAATCTTCAATCCTCAATCCTCAGTCCTCAAACCTCAATCCTGAATCCTCAATCCTGAATCCTCAATTTTCAGCACTCAGTCCACAACAATCATCTGTTAATCCTCAATCCTCAATAGAATATCCTCAATTCACAGTTTTCAATGCTCAATACTCAATCTGCAATCTTCAAATCTCTATCCACAAACATCAATTCTCATCACTCAACCCTCAACCCTCAGTCCTCATCCTCAATTCTCAATTCTCAACACTCAATCCGCAATCCTCAATCTTCAATCCTCAATCCTCAATCCTCAATCCTCAATCCTCAATCCTCAATCCTCAGTCCTCAATCCTCAATCGTCAATCCTCAATCTCCAATCCTCAATCTTCAATCCTCAATCCTCAATCCTCAATCCTCAATCCTCAATCCTAAACCTTCAGTCCTCAATACTCAATCTACAATCCTCAATCCTCAACCCTAAGCCCTCATCCTCCATCCTCAATCCTCAATCCTCAATCCTCAATCTTCAATCCTCTATCCTCAATCCTCAATCATCAATCCTCAATCTTCAATCCTCCATCCTCAATCCTCAATCCTCAATCCTCAATCCCCAGTCCTCAATCTTCAATCTTCAATACTCAATCATCAATCCTCAATCCTCAATCCTCAATCCTCAATCCTCAATCCTCAATCCTCAGTCATCAATCCTCAATATTCAATACTCAAGCGTCAAACCGCAGTCCTCAATCCTCAATCCTCAATCCTCGTTCCTCAAACATCAATCCTCAACCCACAGTCCTCATCCTCAATTCTCAATTCTGAATCCTCAATCCTCAATCCCCAACCTTCAATCCTCAACAATCAATCTCCAATCCTAGATACTCAATCCCCAATCCTCAATCCTTAATCCTCAATCTTCAACCCTCAATCCCCAGTCCTCAATCTTCAACCGTCAATGCTCAATACAAAATCCTCAATCCTCGGTCCTCAATCCTCCATCCTCAATACTCAATCCTGAATCCTCAATCTTCAATCCTCAAGCCTCAGTCCTCAAACTTCAATTCTGAATCCTCAATCCTGAATCCTCAATCCTCAGTCCTCAATCCTGAATCATCAATCCTCAATCTTCAATTCTCAATCCTCAATCCCCAATTCTTAATCCTCAATACTCAACCATCAATCCTCAATTCTCAATACTGAATAAAATATCCTGATTTCGCAGGATTCAATACTCAAACCTCAATCCTCAACCCTCAGCCCTCATCCTCCATCCCCGATCCTCAATCCTCAATACTCAACATTCAATCCTCAATACTCAACCTTCAATCCTCAGTCCTCAATTCTCAATCCTCAACCCTCAATCCTCAATCCCCAATCCTCAATCCCCAATCCTCAATCTTCAATCCTCAATACTCAATCTTCAATCCTCAATCCTCAATCCTCAATCCTCAATCCTCAATATTCAATTCTCAATACCCAATCCTCAATCTTCAATCCTCAATCCTCAATCCTCATTCCTCAATCCTCAATCCTCAATCCTCAACCCTCAATACTCAATCCTCAGTCCTCAATCGTTAATCCTCAATCCTCAATCTTCAATCCTCAATACTCTATCTTCTATTCTCAATCCTCAATCCACAATCCTCAATCCTCAATCCCCAATCCTCAATCCTGAACCTTCAATCCTCAATACTTAATCGCCAATCCTCAATCCTCAATGCTCAATCCTCAATCCTCAATCCTCATTCTCCAATCATCAATACCCAATCCACAATCTTCAATCTTCAATCCTCAATTCTCAATTCTCAATCCTCAATCCTCAATCCTCAGACCTCAAACATAAATACACAACCTTCAGTCCCCGCCCTCAAACCACAACACTCAATCCTCAGTCCTCAATCTTCAATCATCATTATTCAATATTCAATCCTCACTCCTCAATCCTCAATCCTCAATCCTCAATCCTGAATGTTCAGTCCTCAATACCCAATTCTCAATCTTCAATCCTCAATCCTCAATCCTCGATCCTCAATCCTCAATCCTCAATCCTCAGTCCTCAAACAACAATCCTGAATCCTCAACACTGAATCCTCAACCTTCAGCAATCAGTCCTCAACAATCAGTTGTCAATCCTCAATCCTCAATAGAATATCCTCAATTCACAGTTTTCAATGCTCAATACTCAATCTGCAATCTTCAAATCTCTATCCACAAACATCAATTCTCATCACTCAACCCTCAACCCTCAGACTTCATCCTCAATTCTCAATTCTCAATCCTCCATTCTCAATCCTCAATCTTCAATCCTCAATAATCAATCTCCAATCCTAGATCCTCAATCCCCAATCCTCAATCCTTAATCCTCAATCTTCAATCCTCAATCCCCAGTCCTCAGTCCTCAATCTTCAATCCTCAATACTCAATCTTCAATCCTCAATCCTCAATTCTCATTCCTCAATCCTCAACACTCAATCGTCAATCCTCAATACCCAATCCCCAATCCTCAATCATAAATACTCAATATTCAATCCGCAATGTTCAATCCTCAATACTCAACCTTCAATCCTCAATCCTCAATACTCAATCCTCAATACTCGAACCTCAATCGTCAATCCTCAATCCCCAATCCTCAATCTTCAATCCTCAATCCTCAATCCTCAATCCTCAATCCTCAATCTTCAATCCTCAATACTCAATATTCAATCCTCAATCCTCAATCCTCAGCCCTCATTCTCCATCCTCAATCCTCAATCCTCAATCCTCAATCTACAATCCTCAATCTTCAATCCTCAATACTCAATCCTCAATCCTCAATCCTCAATCCTCAATCCTCAATCCTCAATCATCAATCCTCAATCTTCAATACTCAATCTTCGATACTCAATCCTCAATCCTCAATCTTCAATCCTCAATACTCAACCTTCAACCCTCAATACGCAATTCTCAATCCTCAATCCTCAATCCTCAATCTCCAATCCTCAATCTTCAATCCTCAATCCTCAATCCTCAATCCTCAATCCTCAATATTCAATCCTCAATACTCAATATTCAATCCTCAATCCTCAACCCTCAGCCCTCATTCTCCATCCTCAATCCTCAATCCTGAATCCTCAATCTACAATCCTCAATCTTCAATCCTCAATACTCAATCCTCAATCCTCAATCCTCAATCCTCAATCCTCAATCCTCAATCCTCAATCATCAATCCTCAATCTTCAATACTCAATCTTCGACACTCAATCCTCAATCCTCAATCTTCAATACTCAATACTCAATCTTCAATCCTCAATACGCAATTCTCAACCCTCAATCCTCAATCCTCAATCGTCAATCCTCAATCACCAATCCTCAATCTTCAATCCTCAATCCTCAATCCTCAATCCTCAATCCTAAACCTTCAGTCCTCAATACTCAATCTACAATCCTCAATCCTCAACCCTAAGCCCTCATCCTCCATCCTCAAACCTCAATCCTCAATCCTCAATCTTCAATCCTCAATCCTCAATCCTCAATCATCAATCCTCAATCTTCAATCCTCGATCCTCAATCCTCAATCCTCAATCCTCAATCCCCAGTCCTCAATCTTCATCCTTCAATACTCAATCATCAATCCTCAATCCTCAATCCTCAATCCTCAATCCTCAATCCTCAATCCTCAATCCTCAGTCATCAATCCTCAATATTCAATACTCAAGCGTCAATCCGCAGTCCTCAATCCTCAATCCTCAATCCTCGTTCCTCAAACATCAATCCTCAACCCTCAGTCCTCATCCTCAATTCCCAATTCTCAATCCTCAATCCTCAATCCCCAACCTTCAATCCTCAACAATCAATCTCCAATCCTAGATACTCAATCCCCAATCCTCAATCCTTAATCCTCAATCTTCAACCCTCAATCCCCAGTCCTCAATCTTCAACCGTCAATGCTCAATACAAAATCCTCAATCCTCAGTCCTCAATACTCAATCCTCAATCCTCAAACCTCAATCATCAACCGTCAGTCCTCGTCCTCAGTCCTCAACCCTCAATACTCAATCATCAATACTCAATCTTCAATCCTCATTCCTCAATGCACAACCCTCAATCCTCAATCCTCAATATTCAACCCACAAACCTTAGCCATCAATCCTCAATACTCAACCATCAATCCTAAATTCGCAATCCTCAACCCTCAATCCTCAGTCCGCAAACCTCAAACCCGAATCCTCAATCCTGAATCCTCATTCTTCAGCCCTCAGACCTCAACAATCAATTGTCAATCCTCAATCCTCAATCCTCAATAGCATATCCTCAATTCACAGTTTTTAATACTCAATCCCCAATCTTCAATCCTCAAATCTCAATCCACAAACATCAATTCTCATCAATCAACCCTCAACGCTCAGTCCTCAATCTTCGATCCTCAATCCTCAATCCTCAATCTCCAATCCTCAATACTCAATCTTCAATCCTCAATCCTCAACTGTCAATTCTCAATACTCAATCGTCAATCCCCCAGGCCCAATCCTCAATCTTCAATCCTCTATCCTCAATCCTCAATCCTCAATCCTCAACCTTCAATCCTCAATACTCAATCTTCAAACCTCAATCCTCAATCCTCAATCCTTAATCCTCAATCCTCAATCCTCAACCTTCAATCCCCATACTCAATCTTCAATCCTCAATCCTCAATCCTCAATCCTCAATTCTCAATCCTCAAACCTCAGACATCAAATATCAATACTCAACCCTCAGCCCTCATCCTCAATCCCAAATCCTCAATCCTCAATCCTCAATCCTCAGTCCTCTGTCATCAATCCTCAATCTTCAATACTCAATCGCCAATCCTCAGTCCTCAATCCTCAATCCTCAATCCTCGTTCCTCAAACCTCAATCCTCAACCCTCAGCCCTCATCCTCAATTCTCAATCCTCAATCCTCAATACTCAATCCTCAATCTTCAGTCATCAATAATCAATCACCAATCCTAGATCCTCAATCCCCAATCCTCAATCCTTAACCCTCAATCTTCAATTATCAATCCCCAGTCCTCAATATTCAATCCTCAATGCTCAGTCGTCAATCCTCAATACTCAATCCTCAGTCCTCAATCCTCAATCCTCAATCCTCAATCTTCAATCCTCAATACTCAATCTTCTACCCTCAGTCCTCAATCCTCAATCCTCAATCCTCAATCCCCAATCCTCAATCCTCAATCTTCAATCCTCAATACTTAATCGTCAATCCTCAATCCTCAATCCTCAACCCTCAATCCTCATTCTTCAATCATCAATACCCAATCCACAATCTTCAATCCTGAATCCTCAATTCTGAATTCTCAATCCTCAATCCTCAATCCTCAGACCTCTAGCATCAATACTGCACCCTCAGTCCCCGTCCTCAATCCTCAATCCTCAATCCTCAATCGTCAATCCTCAATCCTCAATCTTCAATCCTCAATACTCAATCTTCAATCCTCAATCCTCAATCCTCAATCCTCAATCCACAATCCTCAATCCTCAATCATCAACCCTCAATCTTCAATCCTCAATCATCAATCCTCAATCTTCAATACTCAATCCTCAATCCTCAATCCTCAATCCTCTATACTCAACCATCAATCCTCAATTCTCAATACTGAATAGAATATCCTGAATTCTCAGGATTCAATACTCAAACGTCAATCATCAACCCTCAGCGCTTATCCGCAATCCTAAATCCTCAATCCTCAATCCTCAATATTCAATCCTCAATAATCAATCTTCAATCCTCAATCCTCATTCCTCAATCCTCAATCCTCAATCCTCAATCTTCAATCCTCAATGCTCAATCCTCAATCCTCAATCCTCAATCCTCAATCCTCAATCCTCAATCCTCAATCCTCAATCTTCAATCCTCAATACTCAGTCTTCAATCCTCAATCCTCAGTCCTCAAACCCCAATTCTGAATCCTCAACCCTGAATCCTCAATCTTCAGCCCTCAATCCTCAACAATCAGTTGTCAATCCTCAATCGTTAATAGAATATCCTCAATTCACAGTTTTCAATACTCAATACTCAATCTCCAATCTTCAAACCTCTATCCACAAACATCAATTCTCCTCACTCAGCCCTCAACACTCAGTCCTCAACGTTCAACCCTCAATCCTCAGCTCTCAACATTCAATCCTCAATACTGAATCTTCAATCCTCAGACCCAAATCCTCAATCTTCAATCCTCAATCCTCAATCCTCAATCCTCGATCCTCAATCCCCAATCCTCAAACTTCAATCCTCAACCGTGAGTCCTCGTCCTCAATCCTCAACCCTCAATACTCAATCATCAATACTAAATCTTCAATCCTCATTCCTCAATCCTCAATCCTCTATCTTCAATCCTCAATCGTCAATCCTCAATCTCCAATCCTCAATTTTCAATCCTCAATCCTCAATCCTCAATCCTCAATCCTCAACCTTCAGTCCTCAATACTCAATCTACAATCCTCAATCCTCAATCCTAAGCCCTCATCCTCCATCCTCAATACTCAATCCTGAATCCTCAATCTTCAATCCTCAATCCTCAGTCCTCAAACCTCAATTCTGAATCCTCAATCCTGAATCCTCAATCCTCAGTCCTCAATCCTCAATCATCAATCCTCAATCTTCAATACTCAATCCTCAATCCCCAATTCTTAATCCTCAATACTCAACCATCAATCCTCAATTCTCAATACTCAATAAAATATCCTGATTTCGCAGGATTCAATACTCAAACCTCAATCCTCAACCCTCAGCCCTCATCCTCCATCCTCGATCCTCAATCCTCAATACTCAACATTCAATCCTCAATACTCAACCTTCAATCCTCAGTCCTCAATTCTCAATCCTCAATCCTCAATCCTCAATCCCCAATCCTCAATCCCCAGTCCTCAATCTTCAATCCTCAATACTCAATCTTCAATCCTCAATCCTCAATCCTCAATCCTCAATCCTCAATATTCAATTCTCAATACCCAATCTTCAATCCTCAATCCTCAATCCTCATTCCTCAATCCTCAACCCTCAATCCTCAATACTCAATCCTCAGTCCTCAATCCTTAATCCTCAATCCTCAATCTTCTATCCTCAATACTCAATCTTCAATCCTCAATCCTCAATCCACAATCCTCAATCCTCAATCCCCAATCCTCAATCCTCAATCTTCAATCCTCAATTTTCAATCTCCAATCCTAGATCCTCAATCCCCAATCCTCAACCCTTAATCCTCAATCTTCAATCCTCAATCCCCAGTCCTCAATCTTCAATCCTCAATGCTCAATCCTCAATCCTCAATCCTCAGTCCTCAATCCTCAATCCTCACTCCTCAAACCTCAATCCTCAACCGTCAGTCCTCGTCCTCAATCCTCGACCCTCAATACTCAATCATCAATACTCAATATTCAATCCTCAATGTTCAATCCTCAATCCTCAATCCTCAATCCTCAATCCTCAGTCTTCAATCCTCAATACTCAATCTTCAATCCTCAATCCTCAGTCCTCAAACCCCATTTCTGTATCCTCAATCCTGAATCCTCAATCTTCAGCCCTCAGTCCTCAACAATCAGTTGCCAATCCTCAATCCTCAATAGAATATCACCAATTCACAGTTTTCAATACTCAATACTCAATCTCCAATCTTCAAACCTGTATCCACAAACATCAATTCTCATCACTCAGCCCTCAACACTCAGTCCTCAATGTTCAATCCTCAATCCTCAGCTTTCAACATTCAATCCTCAATACTGAATCTTCAATCCTCAGACCCAAATCCTCAATCTTCAATCCACAATCCTCAATCCTCAATCCTCAATCCTCAATCCCCAATCCTCAATCTTCAATCCTCAATACTCAATCTTCAATCCTCAATCCTCAATCCTCAATCCTCAATCCTCAATCCTCAATCCTCAGTCATCAATCCTCTATATTCAATACCCAATCGTCAATCCGCAGTCCTCAATCCTCAATCCTCAATCCTCGTTCCTCAAACCCAATCCTCAACCCTCAGTCCTCATTCTCAATTCTCAATTCTCAATCCTCAATCCTCAATCCTCAATATTCAATCCTCAATAATCAATCTCCAATCCCAGATCCTCAATCACCAATCCTCAATCCTTAATCCTCAATCTTCAACCCCCAATACCCAGTCATCAATCTTCAATCGTCAATGCTCAATCCAAAACCCTCAATCCTCAGTCCTCAATCCTCAATCCTCAATCCTCAAACCTCAATCCTCAACCGGCAGTCCTCGTCCTCAATCCTCAACCCTCAATACTCAATCATCAATACTCAATCTACAATCCTCATTCCTCAATCCTCAATCCTCAATCCTCAATCCTGAATATTCAACATACAACCCTCAGCAATCAATCCTCAATACTCAACCATCAATCCTCAATTCTCAATACTCAATAGAATATCCTGAACTCTCATGGTTCAATACTCAATCCACAATATCCAATAATAAAATCTCAATCCTCAAACATCAATTCTCAACACTCAATCCTCAACACTCAGTCCTCTCCCTTCGATCCTCCATCCTCAATCCTCAATCCTCAACGGTCAATACTCGATCCTCAATCCTCAACCCTCAATCCTCAGTCCTCAATCCTCAAACCCGAATCCTCATTCCTGAATCCTCAGTATTCAGCCCTCAGACCTCAACAATCAATTGTCAATACTCAATCCTCAATCCTCAATAGAATATCCTCAATTCACAGTTTTTAATACTCAATCCCCAATCTTCAATCCTCAAATCTCAATCCACAAACTTCAATCCTCATCAATCAACCCTCAACGCTCAGTCCTCAATCTTCGATCCTCAATCCTCAATCCTCAATCTTCAATCTTCAACACTCAATCTTCAATCCTCAATCCTCAATTCTCAATCCTCAATCCTCAATACTCAATCGTCAATCCTCAAGCCCCAATCCTCAATCCTCAATCCTCAATCCTCAATCCTCAATCCTCAATCCTCAGTCCTCAATCTTCAATCCTCAATACTCAATATTCAATTCTCAATGTTCAATCCTCAATCCTCAATCCTCAATCCTCAATCCTCAATCCTCAATCTTCAATCCTCAATACTCAATCTTCAACCCTCAATCCTCAGTCCTCAAACCCCATTTCTGTATCCTCAATCCCGAATCCTCAATCTTCAGCCCTCAGTCCTCAACAATCAGTTGCCAATCCTCAATCCTCAATAGAATATCATCAATTCACAGTTTTCAATACTCAATACTCAATCTGCAATCTTCAAACCTCTATCCACAAACATCAATTCTCATCACTCAGCCCTCAACACTCAGTCCTCAATGTTCAATCCTCAATCCTCAGCTTGCAACATTCAATCCTCAATACTGAATCTTCAATCCTCAGACCCAAATCCTCAATCTTCAATCCTCAATCCTCAATCCTCAATCCTCAATCCTCAATCCCCAATCCTCAATCTTCAATACTCATCAATCAACCCTCAACGCTCAGTCCTCAATCTTCGATCCTCAATCCTCAATCCTCAATCTTCAATCCTCAATCGTCAATCCTAAAGCCCCAATCCTCAACCTTCAATCCTCAATCCTCAATCGTCAATCCTCAATCTCCAATCCTCAATCTTCAATCCTCAATCCTCAATCCTCAATCCTCAATCCTCAATCTTCAATCCTCAACACTCAATCTACAATCCTCAATCCTCAACCCTAAGCCCTCATCCTCCATCCTCAATTCTCAATCCTCAATCCTCAATCTTCAATCCTCAATCCTCAGTCCTCAAACCTCAATTCTGAATCCTCAATCCCCAATCCTCAATCTTCAATCCTCAATACTCAATCTTCAATCCTCAATCCTCAATCCTCAATCCTCAATCCTCAATCCTCAATCCTCAGTCATCAATCCTCAATATTGAATACTCAATCGTCAATCCGCAGTCCTCAATCCTAAATCCTCAATCCTCGTTCCTCAAACCCAATCCTCAACCCTCAGTCCTCATTCTCAATTCTCAATTCTCAATCCTCAATCCTCAATCCTCAATATTCAATCCTCAATAATCAATCTCCAATCCCAGATCCTCAATCACCAATCCTCAATCCTTAATCCTCAGTCTTCAACCCCCAATACCCAGTCATCAATCTTCAATCGTCAATGCTCAATCCAAAACCCTCAATCCTCAGTCCTCAATCCTCAATCCTCAATCCTCAAACCTCAATCCTCAACCGGCAGTCCTCGTCCTCAATCCTCAACCCTCAATACTCAGTCATCAATACTCAATCTTCAATCCTCATTCCTCAATCCTCAATCCTCAATCCTCAATCCTGAATATTCAACGTACAACCCTCAGCAATCAATCCTCAATACTCAACCATCAATCCTCAATTCTCAATACTCAATAGAATATCCTGAACTCTCATGGTTCAATACTCAATCCACAATATCCAATAATCAAATCTCAATCCTCAAACATCAATTCTCAACACTCAATCCTCAACACTCAGTCCTCTCTCTTCGATCCTCCATCCTCAATTCTCAATCCTCAATCCTCAATACTCAATCGTCAATCCTCAAGCCCCAATCCTCAATCCTCAATCCTCAATCCTCAATCCTCAATCCTCAATCCTCAGTCCTCAATCTTCAATCCTCAATACTCAATCTTCAATCCTCAATCCTCAATCCTCAATCCTTAATCCTCAATCCTCAATATTCAATCCTCATCAATCAACCCTCAACGCTCAGTCCTCAATCTTCGATCCTCAATCCTCAATCCTCAATCTTCAATCCTCAATCGTCAATCCTAAAGCCCCAATCCTCAACCTTCAATCCTCAATCCTCAATCGTCAATCCTCAATCTCCAATCCTCAATCTTCAATCCTCAATCCTCAATCCTCAATCCTCAATCCTCAACCTTCAATCCTCAACACTCAATCTACAATCCTCAATCCTCAACCCTAAGCCCTCATCCTCCATCCTCAATCCTCAATCCTCAATCCTCAATCTTCAATCCTCAATCCTCAGTCCTCAAACCTCAATCCTGAATCCTCAATCCTGAATCCTCAATTTTCAGCACTCAGTCCACAACAATCATCTGTTAATCCTCAATCCTCAATAGAATATCCTCAATTCACAGTTTTCAATGCTCAATACTCAATCTGCAATCTTCAAATCTCTATCCACAAACATCAATTCTCATCACTCAACCCTCAACCCTCAGTCCTCATCCTCAATTCTCAATTCTCAACACTCAATCCGCAATCCACAATCTTCAATCCTCAATAATCAATCTCCAATCCCAGATCCTCAATCCCCAATCCTCAATACTTAATCCTCAATATTCAACCCTCAATCCCCAGTCATCAATCTTCAATCGTCAATGCTCAATCCAAAACCCTCAATCCTCAGTCCTCAATCCTCAATCCTCAATCCTCAAACCTCAGTCCTCAACCGGCAGTCCTCGTCCTCAATCCTCAACCCTCAATACTCAGTCATCAATACTCAATCTTCAATCCTCATTCCTCAATCCTCAATCCTCAATCCTCAATCCTGAATATTCAACATACAACCCTCAGCAACCAATCCTCAATACTCAACCATCAATCCTCAATTCTCAATACTCAATAGAATATCCTGAACTCTCATGGTTCAATACTCAATCCACAATATCCAATAATCAAATCTCAATCCTCAAACATCAATTCTCAACACTCAATCCTCAACACTCAGTCCTCTCTCTTCGATCCTCCATCCTCAATCCTCAATCCTCAACGGTCAATACTCGATCCTCAATCCTCAACCCTCAATCCTCAGTCCTCAATCCTCAAACCCGAATCCTCATTCCTGAATCCTCAGTATTCAGCCCTCAGACCTCAACAATCAATTGTCAATACTCAATCCTCAACCCTCAATAGAATATCCTCAATTCACAGTTTTTAATACTGAATCCCCAATCTTCAATCCTCAAATCACAATCCACAACCTTCAATTCTCATCAATCAACCCTCAACGCTCAGTCCTCAATCTTCGATACTCAATCCTCAATCGTCAATCTTCAATCCTCAATACTCAATCTTCAATCCTCAATCCTCAATTCTCAATCCTCAATCCTCAACACTCAATCGTCAATCCTCAATACCCAATCCTCAATCCTCAATCATCGATACTCAATATTCAATGCTCAATGTTCAATCCTCAATACTCAATCTTCAATTCTCAATCCTCAATACTCAATCCTCAATTCTCAATCCTCAATCCTCAATACTCAATCGTCAATCCTCAAGCCCCAATCCTCAATCCTCAATCCTCAATCCTCAATCCTCAATCCTCAGTCCTCAATCTTCAATCCTCAATACTCAAACTTCAATCCTCAATCCTCAATCCTCAATCCTTAATCCTCAATCCTCAATCCTCAACCTTCAATCCCCATACTCAATCTTGAATCCTCAATCCTCAATCCTCAATCCTCAATTCTCAACCCTCAATCCTCAATCCCCAATCCTCAATCTTCAATCCTCAATACTCAATCTTCAATCCTCAATCCTCAACCCTCAATCCTCAATCCTCAATATTCAATCCTCAACCCTCAATCCTCAATCATCAATACTCAATATTCAATCCTCAATGTTCAATCCTCAATCCTCAATCTTCAATCCTCAATCCTCAATCGTAAATCCTCAATATTCAACACAAAACCCTCGACCATCAATCCTCAATACTCAACCATCAATCCTCAATTCGCAATACTCAATAGAATATCCTGAATTCTCATGTTTCAATACTCAATCCACAATATTCTATAATAAAATCTCAATCCTCAAACATCAATTCTCAACACTCAATCCTCAACACTCAGTCCTCTCTCTTCAATCCTCCATCCTCAATCCTCAATCCTCAATCGCCAATCCTCAATCCTCAATCCTCAACCCTATCAATCCTCAGTCCTCAAACCTCAATCCTCAGACCTCAAATCACAATCCTGAATCCTCAATCCTGAATCCTCAATCTTCAGCCCTCAGTCCTCAACAATCAGTCGTCAATCCTCAATCCTCAATAGAGTATCCTCAATTCACAGTTTTCAATACTCAATACACAATCTGCAACCTTCAAATCTCAATCCACAAACTTCAATCCTCTTCAATCAACCCTCAACGCTCAGTCCTCAATCTTCGATCCTCAATCCTCAATCCTCAATCTTCAATCCACAAACCTCAGTCCTCAAACCCCATTTCTGTATCCTCAATCCTGAATCCTCAATCTTCAGCCCTCAGTCCTCAACAATCAGTTGCCAATCCTCAATCCTCAATAGAATATCATCAATGCACAGTTTTCAATACTCAATACTCAATCTGCAATCTTCAAACCTCTATCCACAAACATCAATTCTCATCACTCAGCCCTCAACACTCAGTCCTCAATGTTCAATCCTCAATCCTCAGCTTGCAACATTCAATCCTCAATACTGAATCTTCAATCCTCAGACCCAAATCCTCAATCTTCAATCCTCAATCCTCAATCCTCAATCCTCAATCCTCAATCCCCAATCCTCAATCTTCAATCCTCAATACCCAATCTTCAATCCTCAATCCTCAAACCTCAATCCTCAATCCTCAATCCTCAATCCTCAGTCATCAATCCTCAATATTCAATACTCAATCGTCAATCCGCTGTCGTCAATCCTCAATCCTCAATCCTCGTTCCTCAAACACAATCCTCAACCCTCAGTCCTCATCCTCAATTCTCAATTCTCAATCCTCAATCCTCAATCCTCAATCTTCAATCCTCAATAATCAATCTCCAATCCTAGATCCTCAATCACCAATCCTCAATCCTTAATCCTCAATCTTCAACCCCCAATACCCAGTCATCAATCTTCAATCGTCAATGCTCAATCCAAAACCCTCAATCCTCAGTCCTCAATCCTCAATCCTCAATCCTCAAACCTCTATCCTCAACCGGCAGTCCTCGTACACAATCCTCAACCCTCAATACTCAATCATCAATACTCAATCTTCAATCCTCATTCCTCAATCCTCAATCCTCAATCCTCAATCCTCAATCCTCAATCCTCAATCCTCAATCTTCAATCCTCAATCCTCAATCTTCAATCCTCAATCCTCAATCCTCAATCCTCAATCCTCAATCCTCAATCCTCAATCATCAATCCTCAATCTTCAATACTCAATCTTCGATACACAATCCTCAATCCTCAATCTTCAATCCTCAATCTTCAATCCTCAATACTCAATCCTCAACCCTCAATCCTCAATCCTCAATCCTCAATCCTCAATCCTCAACCTTCAATCCCCATACACAATCTTGAATCCTCAATCCTCAATCCTCAATCCTCAATTCTCAATCCTCAATCCTCAATCCTCAGACCTCAAACATCAATACTCAACCCTCAGTCCTCGTCCTCAATCCACAACCCTCAATCCTCAATCCTCAATCTTCAATCATCAATATTAAATCTCTAATCATCAATCCTCAATCCTCAATCCTCAATCCCCAATATTCAATCCTCAATACTCAATATTCAATCCTCAATCCTCAGCCCTCAGCCCTCATTCTCCATCCTCAATCCTCAATCCTCAATCCTCAATCTACAATCCTCTATCTTCAATCCTCAATACTCAATCCTCAATCCTCAATCCTCAATCCTCAATCCTCAATCCTCAATCGTCAATCCTCAATCTCCAATCCTCAATTTTCAATCCTCAATCCTCAATCCTCAATCCTCAATCCTCAACCTTCAGTCCTCAATACTCAATCTACAATCCTCAATCCTCAATCCTAAGCCCTCATCCTCCATCCTCAATACTCAATCCTGAATCCTCAATCTTCAATCCTCAATCCTCAGTCCTCAAACCTCAATTCTGAATCCTCAATCCTGAATCCTCAATCCTCAGTCCTCAATCCTCAATCATCAATCCTCAATCTTCAATACTCAATCCTCAATCCCCAATTCTTAATCCTCAATACTCAACCATCAATCCTCAATTCTCAATACTCAATAAAATAACCTGATTTCGCAGGAATCAATACTCAAACCTCAATCCTCAACCCTCAGCCCTCATCCTCCATCCTCGATCCTCAATCCTCAATACTCAACATTCAATCCTCAATACTCAACCTTCAATCCTCAGTCCTCAATTCTCAATCCTCAATCCTCAATCCTCAATCCCCAATCCTCAATCCCCAGTCCTCAATCTTCAATCCTCAATACTCAATCTTCAATCCTCAATCCTCAATCCTCAATCCTCAATCCTCAATATTCAATTCTCAATACCCAATCTTCAATCCTCAATCCTCAATCCTCATTCCTCAATCCTCAACCCTCAATCCTCAATACTCAATCCTCAGTCCTCAATCCTTAATCCTCACTCCCCAATCTTCTATCCTCAATACTCAATCTTCAATCCTCTATCCTCAATCCACAATCCTCAATCCTCAATCCACAATCCTCAATCCTCAATCTTCAATCCTCAATTTTCAATCTCCAATCCTAGATCCTCAATCCCCAATCCTCAACCCTTAATCCTCAATTTTCAATCCTCAATCCCCAGTCCTCAATCTTCAATCCTCAATGCTCAATCCTCAATCCTCAATCCTCAGTCCTCAATCCTCAATCCTCAATCCCCAAACCTCAATCCTCAACCGTCAGTCCTCGTCCTCAATCCTCGACCCTCAATACTCAATCATCAATACTCAATATTCAATCCTCAATGTTCAATCCTCAATCCTCAATCCTCAATCCTCAATCCTCAGTCTTCAATCCTTAATACTCAATCTTCAATCCTCAATCCTCAGTCCTCAAACCCCATTTCTGTATCCTCAATCCTGAATCCTCAATCTTCAGCCCTCAGTCCTCAACAATCAGTTGCCAATCCTCAATCCTCAATAGAATATCACCAATTCACAGTTTTCAATACTCAATACTCAATCTCCAATCTTCAAACCTGTATCCACAAACATCAATTCTCATCACTCAGCCCTCAACACTCAGTCCTCAATGTTCAATCCTCAATCCTCAGCTTTCAACATTCAATCCTCAATACTGAATCTTCAATCCTCAGACCCAAATCCTCAATCTTCAATCCACAATCCTCAATCCTCAATCCTCAATCCTCAATCCCCATTCCTCAATCTTCAATCCTCAATACTCAATCTTCAATCCTCAATCCTCAATCCTCAATCCTCAATCCTCAATCCTCAATCCTCAGTCATCAATCCTCAATATTCAATACTCAATCGTCAATCCGCAGTCCTCAATCCTCAATCCTCAATCCTCGTTCCTCAAACCCAGTCCTCAACCCTCAGTCCTCATTCTCAATCCTCAATCCTCAATTCTCAACCCTCAATCCTAAATCCCCAATCCTCAATCTTCAATCCTCAATACTCAATCTTCAATCCTCAATCCTCAATCCTCAATCCTCAATCCTCAATATTCAATCCTCAACCCTCAATCCTCAATCATCAATACTCAATATTCAATCCTCAATGTTCAATCCTCAATCCTCAATCCTCAATCCTCAATCCTCAATCCTCAATCTTCAATCCTCAATACTCAATCTTCAACCCTCAATCCTCAGTCCTCAAACCCCATTTCTGTATCCTCAATCCCGAATCCTCAATCTTCAGCCCTCAGTCCTCAACAATCAGTTGCCAATCCTCAATCCTCAATAGAATATCATCAATTCACAGTTTTCAATACTCAATACTCAATCTGCAATCTTCAAACCTCTATCCACAAACATCAATTCTCATCACTCAGCCCTCAACACTCAGACCTCAATGTTCAATCCTCAATACTGAATCTTCAATCCTCAGACCCAAATCCTCAATCTTCAATCCTCAATCCTCAATCCTCAATCCGCAATCCTCAATCCCCAATCCTCAATCTTCAATCCTCATCAATCAACCCTCAACGCTCAGTCCTCAATCTTCGATCCTCTATCCTCAATCCTCAATCTTCAATCCTCAATCGTCAATCCTAAAGCCCCAATCCTCAACCTTCAATCCTCAATCCTCAATCGTCAATCCTCAATCTCCAATCCTCAATCTTCAATCCTCAATCCTCAATCCTCAATCCTCAATCCTCAATCTTCAATCCTCAACACTCAATCTACAATCCTCAATCCTCAACCCTAAGCCCTCATCCTCCATCCTCAATCCTCAATCCTCAATCCTCAATCTTCAATCCTCAATACTCAATCTTCAATCCTCAATCCTCAATCCTCAATCCTCAATCCTCAATATTCAATCCTCAACCCTCAATCCTCAATCATCAATACTCAATATTCAATCCTCAATGTTCAATCCTCAATCCTCAATCCTCAATCCTCAATCCTCAATCCTCAATCTTCAATCCTCAATACTCAATCTTCAATCCTCAAACCTCAGTCCTCAAACCCCATTTCTGTATCCTCAATCCTGAATCCTCAATCTTCAGCCCTCAGTCCTCAACAATCAGTTGCCAATCCTCAATCCTCAATAGAATATCATCAATGCACAGTTTTCAATACTCAATACTCAATCTGCAATCTTCAAACCTCTATCCACAAACATCAATTCTCATCACTCAGCCCTCAACACTCAGTCCTCAATGTTCAATCCTCAATCCTCAGCTTGCAACATTCAATCCTCAATACTGAATCTTCAATCCTCAGACCCAAATCCTCAATCTTCAATCCTCAATCCTCAATCCTCAATCCTCTATCCTCAATCCCCAATCCTCAATCTTCAGCCCTCAGTCCTCAACAATCAGTTGCCAATCCTCAATCCTCAATAGAATATCATCAATTCACAGTTTTCAATACTCAATACTCAATCTGCAATCTTCAAACCTCTATCCACAAACATCAATTCTCATCACTCAGCCCTCAACACTCAGACCTCAATGTTCAATCCTCAATACTGAATCTTCAATCCTCAGACCCAAATCCTCAATCTTCAATCCTCAATCCTCAATCCTCAATCCTCAATCCTCAATCTTCAATCCTCAATCCTCAATCCTCAATCCTCAATCCTCAACCTTCAATCCTCAATCCTCAATCTTCAATCCTCAATTCTCAATACTCAATAGAATATCCTGAATTCTCATGGTTCAATACTCAATCCACAATATCCAATAATCAAATCTCAATCCTCAAACATCAATTCTCAACACTCAAGCCTCAACACTCAGTCCTCTCTCTTCGGTCCTCCATCCTCAATCCTCAATCCTTAACGGTCAATCCTCGATCCTCAATCCTCAACCCTCAATCCTCAGTCCTCAATGTTCAATCCTCAATACCCAATCCTCAATCCTCAATCCTCATTCCTCAATCCTCAACACTCAATCCTCAATACTCAATCCTCAGTCCTCAATCCTTAATCCTCAATCCTCAATCTTCAATCCTCAATACTCAATCTTCAATCCTCAGTCCTCAATTCTCAATCCTCAATCCTCAATCCTCAACCTTCAGTCCTCAATACTCAATCTACAATCCTCAATCCTCAATCCTAAGCCCTCATCCTCCATCCTCAATACTCAATCCTGAATCCTCAATCTTCAATCCTCAATCCTCAGTCCTCAAACCTCAATTCTGAATCCTCAATCCTGAATCCTCAATCCTCAGTCCTCAATCCTCAATCATCGATCCTCAATTCTCAATACTCAATAGAATATCCTGAATTCTCATGGTTCAATACTCAATCCACAATATCCAATAATCAAATCTCAATCCTCAAACATCAATTCTCAACACTCAATCCTCAACACTCAGTCCTCTCTCTTCGATCCTCCATCCTCAATCCTCAATCCTTAACGGTCAATCCTCGATCCTCAATCCTCAACCCTCAATCCTCAGTCCTCAAACCTCAAACCCGAATCCTCATACCTGAATCCTCAGTATTCAGCCCTCAGACCTCAACAATCAATTGTCAATACTCAATCCTCAATCCTCAACAGAATATCCTCAATTCACAGTTTTTAATACTCAATCCCCAATCTTCAATCCTCAAATCTCAATCCACAAACTTCAATCCTCATCAATCAACCCTCAACGCTCAGTCCTCAATCTTCGATCCTCAATCCTCAATCCTCAATCTTCAATCTTCAACACTCAATCTTCAATCCTCAATCCTCAATTCTCAATCCTCAATCCTCAACACTCAATCGTCAATCCTCAAGCCCCAATCCTCAATCCTCAATCCTCAATCCTCAATCCTCAATCATCAGTCCTCAATCTTCAATCCTCAATACTCAATCTTCAATCCTCAATCCTCAATCCTCAATCCTTAATCCTCAACCCTCAATCCTCAACCTTCAATCCCAATACTCAATCTTGAATCCTCAATCCTCAATACTCAATACTCAATTCTCAATCCTCAATCCTCAATCCTCAGACCTCAAACATCAATACTCAACCCTCAGTCCTCGTCCTCAATCCACAACCCTCAATCCTCAATCCTCAATCTTCAATCATCAATATTTAATCTTCAATCCTCAATCCTCAATCCTCAATCCTCAGTCCTCAATACTCAATGTTCAATCCTCAATACCCAATCCTCAATCTTCAATCCTCAATCCTCAATCCTCAATCCTCAATCCTCAATCCTCAATATTCAATCCTCAATACTCAATATTCAATCCTCAATCCTCAACCCTCAGCCCTCATTCTCCATCCTCAATCCTCAATCCCGAATCCTCAATCTACAATCCTCAATCTTCAATCCTCAATACTCAATCCTCAATCCTCAATCCTCAATCCTCAATCCTCAATCCTCAATCCTCAATCATCAATCCTCAATCTTCAATACTCATTCTTCGACACTCAATCCTCAATCCTCAATCTTCAATACTGAATACTCAATCTTCAATCCTCAATACGCAATTCTCAATCCTCAATCCTCAATCCTCAATCGTCAACCCTAAAGCCCCAATCCTCAATCTTCAATCCTCAATCCTCAATCCTCAATCGTCAATCCTCAATCTCCAATCCTAAATCTTCAATCCTCAATCCTCAACCCTCAATCCTCAATCCTAAACCTTCAGTCCTCAATACTGAATCTACAATCCTCAATCCTCAACCCTAAGCCCTCATCCTCCATCCTCAATCCTCAATCCTCAATCCTCAATCTTCAATCCTCAATCCTCAATCCTCAATCATCAATCCTCAATCTTCAATCCTCGATCCTCAATCCTCAATCCTCAATCCTCAATCCCCAGTCCTCAATCTTCAATCTTCAATACTCAATCATCAATCCTCAATCCTCAATCCTCAATCCTCAATCCTCAATCCTCAATCCTCAGTCATCAATCCTCAATATTCAATACTCAAGCGTCAATCCGCAGTCCTCAATCCTCAATCCTCAATCCTCGTTCCTCAAACATCAATCCTCAACCCTCAGTCCTCATCCTCAATTCTCAATTCTCAATTATCAATCCTCAATCCCCAACATTCAATCCTCAACAATCAATCTCCAATCCTAGATACCCAATCCCCAATCCTCAATCCTTAATCCTCAATCTTCAACCCTCAATCCCCAGTCCTCAATCTTCAACCGTCAATGCTCAATACAAAATCCTCAATCCTCAGTCCTCAATCCTCAATCCTCAATCCTCAAACCTCACTCATCAACCGTCAGTCCTCGTCCTCAGTCCTCAACCCTCAATACTCAATCATCAATACTCAATCTTCAATCCTCATTCCTCAATGCACAACCCTCAATCCTCAATCCTCAATATTCAACACACAAACCTTAGCCATCAATCCTCAATACTCAACCATCAATCCTCAATTCTCAATCCTCAACCCTCAATCCTCAGTCCGCAAACCTCAAACCCGAATCCTCAATCCTGAATCCTCATTCTTCAGCCCTCAGACCTCAACAATCAATTGTCAATCCTCAATCCTCAATCCTCAATAGCATATCCTCAATTCACAGTTTTTAATACTCACTCCCCAATCTTCAATCCTCAAATCTCAATCCACAAACATCAATTCTCATCAATCAACCCTCAACGCTCAGTCCTCAATCTTCGATCCTCAATCCTCAATCCTCAATCTCCAATCCTCAATACTCAATCTTCAATCCTCAATCCTCAATTCTCAATTCACAATACTCAATCTTCAATCCTCAATCCTCAATCCTCAATCCTCAATCCTCAATCCTCAATCCTCAATCCTCAATGTTCAATCCTCAATACCCAATCCTCTATCTTCAATCCTCAATCCTCAATACTCAATCCTCAATCCACAATCCTCAATCCACAGTCCTCAAACCTCAATCCTGAAACCTCAATCCTGAATCCTCAATCTTCAGCCCTGAGTACTCAACAATCAATAGTCAATCCTCAGTCCTCAGTAGAATATCCTCAATTCACAGTTTTCAATACACAATACTCAATCTGCCATCTTCAAATCTCTATCCACAAACATCAATTCTCATCACTCAACCCTCAACACTCAGTCCCCAATCCTCAATCTTCAATCCTCAATCCTCAATGCTCAATCCTCAATCTTCAATCTTCAGTCTTCAATACTCAATCTTCAATCCTCAATCCTCAATCCTCAATCCTCAATCCTCAATCCTCAATCGTCAGTCGTCAATCCTCAACACTCAAACTTCAATCCTCAATCCTCAATCGTCAATCCTCAATCCTCATGCTTCAATCCTCAACACCCAATCCTCAATCTTCAATCCTCAATCTTCAGTCATCAATATTCAATCTTCAATCCTCAATCCTCAATCCTCAATTCTCAATCCTCAACCCTCAGTCATCAGTCCTCAAACCTCAATCCTCAACCCTCAGCCCTCATCCTCAATCCTCAATCCTCAATTCTCAACCCTCAGCCTTCAATCCTCAATACTCAATCTTCAATCCTCAACCCTCAGTCCTCAATCCTCAATCTTCAATCCTCATTCCCCAATCCCCAATCTTCAATGCTCAATCCTCAATCATCAATCCTCAATCCTCAATCCTCAATCTTCAATCCACAATACTCAATCTTCAATCCTCGAACCTCAATCCTCAATTCTCAATCCTCAATTCTCAATCCTCAATCTTCAATCCTCAATACTCAATCTTCAACCCTCAATCATCAACCGTCAGTCCTCGTCCTCAATCCTCAACCTTCAATACTCAACCATCAATACTGAAACCTCAATCCTCAACCCTCAGTCCTCATCCTCAATTCTCAATTCTCAATCCTCAATCCTCAATCCTCAATCTTCAATCCTCAATAATCAATCTCCAATCCTAGATCCTCAATCACCAATCCTCAATCCTTAATCCTCAACCTTCAACCATCAATACCCAGTCATCAATCTTCAACCGTCAATGCTCAATACAAAATCCTCAATCCTCAGTCCTCAATCCTCAATCCTCAATCCTCAAACCTCAATCCTCAACCGTCAGTCCTCGTCCTCAATCCTCAACCCTCAATACTCAATCATCAATACTCAATCTTCAATCTTCATTCCTCAATCCTCAATCCTCAATCCTCAATCCTCAATATTCAACACACAACCCTCAGCCATCAATCCTCAATACTCAACCATCAATCCTCAATTCTCAATACTCAATAGAATATCCTGAATTCTCATGGTTCAATACTCAATCCACAATATCCAATAATCAAATCTCAATCCTCAAACATCAATTCTCAACACTCAATCCTCAACACTCAGTCCTCTCTCTTCGATCCTCCATCTTCAATCCTCAATCCTCAACCGTCAATCCTCGATCCTCAATCCTCAACCCTCAATCCTCAGTCATCAAACCTCAAACCCGAATCCTCATTCCTGAATCCTCAGTCTTCAGTGCTCAGACCTCAACAATCAATTGTCAATCCTCAATCCTCGATCCTCAATAGAATATCCTCAATTCACAGTTTTTAATACTCAATCCCCAATCTTCAATCCTCAAATCTCAATCCACAAACTTCAATTCTCATCAATCAACCCTCAACGCTCAGTCCTCAATCTTCGATCCTCAATCCTCAATCCGCAATCTTCAATCCTCAATACTCAACCTTCAATCCTCAATCCTCAATCCTCAATCCTCAATCCTCAACACTCAATCGTCAATCCTCAAGCCCCAATCCTCAATCCTCGATCCTCAATCCTCAAACCTCAATCCTCAATCCTCAAACTTCAATCCTCACAACTCATTCTTCATTCCTCAATCCTCAATCTTCAATCCTTAATCCTCAATCCTCAATCCTCAAGCTTCAATCCCCATACTCAATCTTGAATCCTCAATCCTCAATCCTCAATCCTCAATTCTCAATCCTCAATCCTCAATCCCCAGACCTCAAACATCAATACTAAACCCTCAGTCCTCGTCCTCAATCCGCAACCCTCAATCCTCAATCCTCAATCTTCAATCATCAATATTCAATCTTCAATCCTCAGTCCTCAATACTCAATCCTCAATCCTCAATCCTCAATGTTCAATCCTCAATACCCAATTATCAATCTTCAATCCTCAATCCTCAATCCTCAATCCTCAATCCTCAACCGTCAGTCCTCGTCCTCAATCCTCAACCCTCAATACTCAATCATCAATACTCAATCTTCAATCCTCATTCCTCAATGCTCAATCCTCAATCCTCAATCCTCAATCCTCAATCCTCAATCCTCAATATTCAATCCTCAATACCCAATCCTCAATCTTCAATCCTCAATCCGCAATCCTCAATCCTCAATCCTCAATCCTCAATCCTCAATCTTCAATCCTCAATAATCAATCTTCAATCGTCAATCCTCAATCCTCAATCCTCAATCCTCAATCATCAATCCTCAATCTTCAATACTCAATCCTCAATCCTCAATCCTCAATCCTCTATACTCAACCATCAATCCTCAATTCTCAATACTGAATATAATATCCTGAATTCTCAGGATTCAATACTCAAACGTCAATCATCAACCCTCAGCGCTTATCCTCAACCCTAAATCCTCAATCCTCAATCCTCAATATTCAATCCTCAATAATCAATCTTCAATCCTCAATCCTCATTCCTCAATCCTCAATCCTCAATCCTCAATCCTCAATCTTCAATCCTCAATGCTCAATCCTCAATCCTCAATCCTCAATCCTCAATCCTCAATCCTCAATCCTCAATCTTCAATCCTCAATACTCAGTCTTCAATCCTCAATCCTCAGTCCTCAAACCCCAATTCTGAATCCCCAACCCTGAATCCTCAATCTTCAGCCCTCAATCCTCAACAATCAGTTGTCAATCCTCAATCCTCAACAATCAGTTGTCAATCCTCAATCCTAAATAGAATATCCTCAATTCACAGTTTTCAATACTCAATACTCAATCTCCAATCTTCAAACCTCTATCCACAAACATCAATTCTCCTCACTCAGCCCTCAACACTCAGTCCTCAATGTTCAATCCTCAATCCTCAGCTCTCAACATTCAATCCTCAATACTGAATCTTCAATCCTCAGACCCAAATCCTCAATCTTCAATCCTCAATCCTCAATACTCAATCCTCGATCCTCAATCCCCAATCCTCAAACTTCAATCCTCAATACTCAATCTTCAATCCTCAATCCTCAATCCTCAATCCTCAATCCTCAATCCTCAATCCTCAGTCATCAATCCTCAATATCCAATACTCAATCATCAATCCGCAGTCCTCAATCCTCAATCCTCAATCCTCGTCCCACAAACCTCAATCCTCAAACCTCAGTCCTCATCCTCAATTCTCAATTCTCAATCCTCAATCCTCAACCCTCAATATTCAATCCTCAATAATCAATCTCCAATCCTAGATCCTCAATCACCAATCCTCAATCCTTAATCCTCAATCTTCAACCCTCAATACCCAGTCATCAATCTTCAATCGTCAATCCTCAATCCTCAATCCTCAATCCTCAATCATCAATCCTCAATCTTCAATACTCAATCCTCAATCCTCAATCCTCAATCCTCTATACTCAACCATCAATCCTCAATTCTCAATACTGAATATAATATCCTGAATTCTCAGGATTCAATACTCAAACGTCAATCATCAACCCTCAGCGCTTATCCTCAACCCTAAATCCTCAATCCTCAATCCTCAATATTCAATCCTCAATAATCAATCTTCAATCCTCAATCCTCATTCCTCAATCCTCAATCCTCAATCCTCAATCTTCAATCCTCAATGCTCAATCCTCAATCCTCAATCCTCAATCCTCAATCCTCAATCCTCAATCCTCAATCTTCAATCCTCAATACTCAGTCTTCAATCCTCAATCCTCAGTCCTCAAACCCCAATTCTGAATCCCCAACCCTGAATCCTCAATCTTCAGCCCTCAATCCTCAACAATCAGTTGTCAATCCTCAATCCTCAACAATCAGTTGTCAATCCTCAATCCTAAATAGAATATCCTCAATTCACAGTTTTCAATACTCAATACTCAATCTCCAATCTTCAAACCTCTATCCACAAACATCAATTCTCCTCACTCAGCCCTCAACACTCAGTCCTCAATGTTCAATCCTCAATCCTCAGCTCTCAACATTCAATCCTCAATACTGAATCTTCAATCCTCAGACCCAAATCCTCAATCTTCAATCCTCAATCCTCAATACTCAATCCTCGATCCTCAATCCTCAATCCTCAATCCTCAACCTTCAGTCCTCAATACTCAATCCACAATTCTCAATCCTCAACCCTAAGCCCTCATCCTCCATCCTCAATACTCAATCCTGAATCCTCAATCTTCAATCCTCAATCCTCAGTCCTCAAACATCAATTCTGAATCCTCAATCCTGAATAATCAATCCTCAGTCCTCAATCCTCAATCATCAATCCTCAATCTTCAATACTCAATCCTCAATCCCCAATTCTTAATCCTCAATACTCAACCATCAATCCTCAATTCTCAATACTCAATAAAATATCCTTATTTCGCAGGATTCAATACTCAAACCTCAATCCTCAACCCTCAGCCCTCATCCTCCATCCTCGATCCTCAATCCTCAATACTCAATATTCAATCCTCAATACTCAACCTTCAATCCTCAATCCTCAATTCACAATCCTCAATCCTCAATCCTCAATCCCCAATCCTCAATCCCCAATCCTCAATCTTCAATCCTCAATACTCAATCTTCAATCCTCAATCCTCAATCCTCAATCCTCAATCCTCAATATTCGATTCTCAATACCCAATCCTCAATCTTCAATCCTCAATCCTCAATCCTCATTCCTTCATCCTCAACGCTCAATCCTCAATACTCAATCTTCAGTCCTCAATCCTTAATCCTCAATCCTCAATCTTCAATCCTCAATACTCAATCTTCTATTCTCAATCCTCAATCCACAATCCTCAATCCTCAATCTCCAATCCTCAATCCTCAATCTTCAATCCTCAATAATCAATCTCCAATCCTAGATCCTCAATCCCCAATCCTCAATCCTTAATCCTCAATCTTCAATCCTCAATCCCCAGTCTTCAATC